>NC_141697.1:965795897-966995897 GCF_964263255.1 Lissotriton vulgaris
TGAATATCAAAAGTTTTTAAAACATGTTTTCCTAACTTTAACATTTGAGAGTGAGTATGTGAGTTAGTGCATGAGTATCTCAGTGTAGCTGTGATTGGGTGTGAGTGTGTCTGAGTGGGTCTATCAGTGGGTGTGAGAGTGTCAGAGTGGGTCTGGGAGTGGCTGGATAAGTGTCCTACTGAATCTGTGAGTCAGAGCATGAGTCTCTCAGTGGGTCTGTGAGTGGATGCTTGAGTGTATGTGTGTGTCTGTGAGTGGGAGCCTTAGTCTCTTAGTGGGTCTGTGAGTCAGTACATGAATCTCTGAGTGGGTCTGTGAGTGTGTGTGTTAGTCTCTTAGTGGGTCTGTGAGTGGGTGAATGGGTGTGTAGGTGGGTGCACCTGTCTCTGAGTGGGTGTATGAGTCTCTCAGTGGGTCTGTGGCTCACTGAGTGGATCTGTGAGAGGGTATATGAGTGTGTGAGTGGCTCAGTAAGTGGATACATAAGTGTCTGAGTGGGTCTGTGAGTGAGGATCTGAGTCTCTGAGTGAGTCTGTGAATGAGTGCATGAGTTTCTGAGTGGGTTTGTGAGTATCTGAGTGGGATTGGGAGTGGGAGTATGCATGTATCAGTGGGCTTGTGAGTGTGTGCGTGAGTCTCTGAGTTTGTCTGTGAGCTGGTGCATGAGTATCTGATTGGGATTGTGAGTGGAAATATGAGTGTATCTGTGTGCTTGTGAGTGGGTGCACGAGTCTCTGAATTGGTCTGTGAGTGGGTGTTGAGTGTCCTAGTGGATCTGTCAATGGACATATAAGTGTCTGGGTGGGTCTGTGAGTGAGTGCATGAGTCTCTGAGTGGGTCTGTGAGTGAGTGCATAAGTCTCTGAGTGGCTCTGTGAGTGGGTGCATGAGTCTCTGAGTAGGTCTGCCAGTGGGTGCTTGAGTTTCTGCCCTCTGTTTTGCCTTTCCTGTGCATATTTCTTCCCTCTGTTTTGCCTATCTTATTTATTTTTCTGTCTTCTGTTTTGCCTTTTCTGCTCGTTTTTCTGTCCCCTTTTGCAATGCGGAATGGGGGGCATGCAGTACCCCTCCCCAGGCCGTTTTGGGTCCAGGTACCCCATCTCAATTTTGGCTCTGGGGAACCCATCCCCTGGAGCCTAACCATAATTCAATAGGGAAGGTGGGCTTCCCGCCCAGGCACAGTTTGACCCCAGGGAAACCATCCTCGCGGGCCCGTCATGTCTCCCGGGATGCCCTGGAACCCACTCACAGCACCAGTGTGCAATTATGGAGGCCAAAGGGGAAGCCTCAAGGCCCCACAGTCCCAGCCAGCTCCCCACCACCTGTAGAGTCTGACATTGCTCTCTCACACACAGAGCTGCTAAATATGCATCTGCCTGCATGCAGGAGCAATTGTTTATTCTTTTCCATGCTCACATGATTGCGGAAAACTATGCTTCCAGCAAGCGGGAGCGGTTTGACATCTCCTGCTTGCTGGAAGCAGAGCTATGTTTGCTCTCGCTGGCGGGAGCTGTCACCTCCCACCAAGTGAAAGCAAACTTCTATGTCCCAGGTGTGTGCACCCTAGGACATAGCAGGAGATGACCTTGGGGGGTGGTGGTCCCCAGGGCCATAAACGCCTCCAAGAGGGGACCGCGGGCCCCCTCCTTCGCTTTGTGTGGGCAGGCCCTGGGAACGTGGTTGCCCCTGGGGCAGTATATGGCCCAGGAGGGGGGCCCTTCCATAATTACATGTTGGATTTGGCCCCAGGAATGTGGTGACCCCAGGGCCTGGGGTCCTCGCGGAACCCCTCCATATTGTTTAACTTAGTCCCTGGGGTAGTAGTCCCCACGGCTACAACCAGTTCCAAGAGGGAGGTTCATGGCCCCCTTCCCTTATAAAAAATGTAAAACAAGCCCGGGGTGGGGTCTGCAATGCCCTACCTACAATAAGTTAAATAAGCCCAGGGGAAGTGATAGTCGCCGGGGCTCAAATGAGCCTGTATGCTCACTCCTTTAAAAAAAAAAAAAAATACAGTATGCCTACATGCCCCCTGGACATGGACCTAACCCACCCAGGGGCTATATTCTAAACAAGTGCAGGAGACTGCGCTTATTTCTCGGCTAAAGTCGGTCCCAAGATGGCTGCCAACACTTCCTGGTTGAAGTGTTGGTAGCCAATCACATATCAGCAGGGGGACTGTTGGTTCCTCAGAGGATCTACGTCCCTATATACTGATTTGTTTTTCTTTTAATGTGTCGGAAACTACAGAATGGATTTACATCAAATACTAAAAAGGGCGCTTTCTGGACCAAGAGCTACATTTTTGTGAAACCATTTGTAATTTAGTCAAGACGTTTGGACTGTAGTCGTGTTTAAAATACCTATGGCAATTAACATGGGAAACACACTTTTTTTGACTACCACTTTTTCTCAGCCCCCACTTGATGGATCACTCTGAAACTTTCCATGTACAAGATGGAGTAGGGCACTTTGTTTTGGGAAATTTTGTGAAGATTCGTCAACCGGTGCCAAACATATAGACAAGTCAGAAAATGTTTTTCCTATGGAAACTAGGTCCTAACTATAACTACCTACTGGCGGCTGCCATTAGGCACGCTACCATACCACTATGTTTGGATGATACACCCATTATACAAGTAGGGATTACATAACAGAGCATGTCATGTTGTGGTGTGCCTGCCCTGCTGCAGTCAGCGCATCCATTGGACTATGGGAAATCCCAGCAGGGAACCCTGACTGAGATGGACAAAAGCAGTTCTTGTTTCTTCAGGAGCAGTAAACAATAACGTAACTCGATGGCAGGTCATGGGGGAATGATGAGAGAATGTCTGAACTAGATCACAAGGGGGTGGCAAGGGCAATCTGGGATAACTTAGTTCCAGTTGTGACAGCTGGAGTATTTGTCCTGGGTGCCCTGGGGCAGCCTAACCATCAGACCCTAATTGAGCACAAATTAAACCCTTTTAGCATTTGACAATTATTGTAGTTAAGCAGCGCATTTCAAAGATTATTGTAGCAGGTGGTGTGGGTTAAGTTTTCAGAACTGTGCAAAGCCCATAAAAACACTTAATACATTACTACCCAGCCATCTCTTTTCAAAAGAAAAGTACTTTTATTAGCACACAGAATCTTTCCGAACATAAAATTGCAAATGTATATGATGAAAACCTGAACTAAAGATTGTCCCTCAATGCTAAACAATTGAAACCTCCTTTGTTTGTTACTGTGCCATTGGGGTTTCACAAGTTAAAGCCCCTTCCTATTGTGTTTGTCAGGCAATTCCCAGTGTAATACCTCGCCTATTGTGTTTGGCAAAGAGGTCACAATTCACAACCCTAAAACCCCTTCTTAGAGTTTTTGTTGTGAGGTTATGACATGGAATGCTCCTTCCTAATGTAGCTGATGGAGTCGTTGTTATAATCCATGGAAGCACTTCATGGATGAGTAATGCTACTGCCACATGCTGCAATTAGAGGTATGGCTCTTCACTCAACATTTTACAGGATACCGACAAAGCTCATGCATACACACATAGGGGCATATTATCAAGGGGGTTTATCTCCGCTTTTTTGGCTTTAAAAGCCAAGAAAACGGAGATAAAATTATCTCCCTATTACCTAGCTGTCGCTAACACCAGTTAGCGACAGCTAGTAGGAGATAGCGACCATCTTGGGCCCCGCTTTGCATGTCAGTGATATTTATCACTAATGACATGCAAAGTGGGCGGGCCAAGATGTTAGAGTTTGAAAACAGTCGCTAACATCGCTATCTCCTATTACCAACTTTTGGAGATATTCGCGCTAAGCGCGAATATCTCCAAAAGCTAACACCTGCCCCTGAGCAGTTCTTAGCCATGTTATCCAATGGGAGGTGGATAACATGGCTAAGAGCATTTGCTCGATAATGCATGAATATCGCTGACTTTACAGCGATATTAATGCATTTCGGCCGATTTTTATCACTTAGGAGATAAACCTTGATAATATCAACGCTCCTGAGCGATAAAAATCAGCGATGATCGGCGATATAATTTCGGCCGCCAACCAAGCTGAGCGATATTTTTTGCTCATGCTTGGTAATATGCCCCTTAGTTTCAGCACATAATCCTCTTGTTTTACACACAGGACAAACCAGACATGACCGCTCATTACACTGCCCTGTCAAATACCGGTTAAAATGATGTTTAATGAAGGGGAAGAGGCAAAACTTGACGCCCCCTTAGTTTTGGACCCAAACTTAGGACAGAGTGGACCCTTCTATCACTTCCTTCTCAGAGATGTCAGGAACTGCATCCCAAGGCTGCTATATTTTAACATATTTCAACGTTTGAATTGTGAGTATTGTGTTTTGATTGAATCCTTGAAGGATTTTGTAGGTGGTTAAGCTTATGTATTTCACTCTGACAAATTATACCTATAGAAAATGAAAGTGGCCACTATTGTTGTGGAAGTGTGGCTACAAACTGGCTACATTTCAGAGCGTTGAATCACAAATGTCCTGCTGCTATAATTGTGCAATGCTAAGTGCAAAGTGTTGAAGCAAACAAAAGGTATTTTAGTTTCATTTCAAACTGAAAGTGTGTATCATACTTATTTTCCTGTATGACAACCCCTGTGTTGCCAATAGCATTACTCACCTCAGATAAAATATGATTTTCTGTTAAGATTTTATCATACAGCTACTAGGCAGCGCTCACAGGGTCTCTCTGAGGGCCTGCATTTATACTTGATTATAATTATATACACTCCTGCACCTTGCATTCCCACCTCTTATTCTAGTCAAGGCCTCTGTACTACCTTCCTGATGCACCATGGGCCCTGTAGTCCTTTCTGTCTAGAAATGTATGTGGTTTGGAAGGGGCGTTTTGTAGGCATCCCTTCAAAACAGAGATTCTTATCAATATGTATGAAATTCAGATGACCTACTGAAACCAGAACTGATGCTTAAAGACGAAAACATTCTTATTCTCATTTTTCTACACTACATGGAAACATGCCAAAGTTATTCCAATTATAAAGAAACCTATGCCTGACACGGACCTCCTGGCTAACTATTATCCCATTCATATCTTGCCTTTTCTAGCTAAAGTGGGGGAGAAACATGTAAATAGTCTTGCAAAATGGTTCAGACCAGCTCATAGTAATGAATCTGCTCTTCTCCAAGTGAGAGGGGCCTTGCGATTAACTGCTGAAGAGGGAGAGTCTGTGGCGCTTATTCTACTGGATTTAAGTGCTGCTTTTGATACTTGTCCCACGCAGTGGCGGCTCTTCTGTTAAGGCAAAGGAGCATCGCCCCACTGTTAATTCAGCAGCGCACAAAAGAAAAATAAAATGATAATAACATAACAGTATTATAGTTTTAATCTTCTATGCGGAGCTTGGATCCAGGTTGTGGCGGAGCTGGGCTCTGTGACACCAAGCAGAGTGAGGAGTGGTTTGTACTTCTCTAGTGAGCATGACGGTTTGGCCGGCCCTCTTGAGCTGGCCAAATCATCATGCGCACTTGGCATGTTCTCCATTGGGCTGTGTTGCACGGCCCTGTGCAGAACATGCCCAGCCTCCCCATGCACTGCCTGGGCATCCAAATAGGTCGCTCAAACGAATCTCAACGGTGATCCTGCAGCATCGTGATGATTGGCTGGGAGAGTCTAGAAGCCTGAGTGCTTTCGGTGCTTCTTGCAGATCTTGAGGAAAAGGACGGAGGAAAGACGTGCGGCAGCGTAGTAGCGAAGAAAAAGGTACGTTAATTTTTTATTATTCCTTTTTTTTGTGTTCCAATACCCCCGCCCCACCAACCCTGTTCTGAGGCAGCCGCCACTGGTCCCACAAAGTGCTTCTGAGACATCTACACATGGTTGGAGTCTGGGGCAAGTCACGGGCGTGGGCTATGCTTGCCTCTTTATTAAAAGATCGATCTTTTAAAGTGATATCTCCTCATTTCACATCTACCAGGCTGACGTTAGAGCATGGAGTGCCACAAGGCTCAGCCCTCAGTCCCACCCTTTGTAATATCTATATAAAACCCTTAGCTGATGTGATAAAACATTTTGGGGATTTCACTGGTTTCCTAAGGAGACGATACCCAGCATATCTTATCACTGACTGCAGGTGCTCTAGCTTGCACTGCTAATTTTAATAACTGTCTGATCGTCATTGCAGACTGGATGCATGACAGCTGCCTGAAGTTGCATTCCATCAAACAGACAATTCTTCTATTTGGGAAACATCTACCACAATGGGGAGAGCAATGGTGTGTGAGTGTGTTAGGTTCTCCTCCTAAGCCCAAAGCTTCTGGTAAAAATGTGGTTGTTTTGTTGGATGATTTATTATCTTTTGAACCACAAGTCAAATCGATGTCCTCTGTTTGTTTTGGCACTCTTAGCCGCCTTAAAACTACGATTAGCCTCTTTCATTCCCATGTGAGTAGAATGGTCCTCCTTTCTTGAATCTTCTCTTGCCTTGATTACTGCAATAGCCTATATTTGGGTTCCATGAGGCATGTGAAAAACAGGCTGCAGATGATCCAAAATGCAGCGGAGAGATTACTATATCATCTGCCTAACTTGTGCTCAGCCTCGCAGCTGCTCTGCAAGCTGCATTGTTTTCCGGTGGAGAAATGCATCCACTTTAAGGCATTGTGGGTGGCTCATTGGATTATGAATAAACTGGGCATACGTACTCTGGGCCTCATTTATGAGGCCCTGTGCGCCATCGGAACGTCACTTTTTGTGACGCCCCATGGTGCAGAAGCCTGCGTGATATTTATCAGGTAGCACTAAGCCACTTTCTTTGGCTTAATGCTGCCTGATAAATATCAGTCCATTTAACGCAGTGTTCTGCGTGAAAGGGGCGTACAATGGGTGTTGGTGGGGGGGTTCCGAGCAACACCCAAATGGCTAGGGCGCTCGACCTTGGACCTGGGGATCTGGGTTCGAGTCTCGGTAACAACGCCAAAACCTCCTGTGATTCTGGGCAAATCACTTAATCTCCCCGTGCCTAAAAAAAATGTGTGTCCTCATGTAACATAACTGGTGCTATGTAAAGCGATCTGATACCTGATTCGGTTCGGGTCTAGTTTACGCTATATAAAACTCTGCAAAACAAAAACATCCATGGCTTTTTGACACTGCCTCAGATTTACGAGAAATCGCAAATCTGAGGCAGTGCCAAAAGCCTCCCCAGGGGAGGTGTAAGGGAGGCGCAACAGGAAGAAATATCTTTATTTCTCCGCGTTTTTCCTTTTTCTATGTGTGCTGCATTCTGCAGCGCACATAGAAAGAGGAAAACCTCTTGTGATTATTTTTGTACAGAAAGGTTTCCCTTCCTGTACAAAAAAAATCATCCCTGCAAGGCAAGTCATCCTTGCACCATGGTGCAAAGATACCTGCGTTGGCTCAGGCAGCCCACTGTGCACCGGTACAGGGGAAAAGGACAGGAATGCGTCATATCTTATAGATACAGCGCATTCCTGCTCTTTTATTTTGCCGCGGTGAAGCGCAGCAGGAAGGCCTGCTGCGCTTCCCAACGGCAAAACCTCATAAATGAGGCCCTCTGTTTTCTTTGCTTCAGCTCTATATTGCTGCGAGGGCTCTGAGATCTGCTGATGTCAATTTGGTGAGTACCTCACTTTAATCCAGCCATGAACGGAAGTCGCCTTTTTGGAGAAATAGCACCAGTGCTATGGAACAATCTGCCTATATTTCTTAAGAAAACGTCCAACCACTTCCGTTATAGAATGAAGCTAAAGAATTGGCTTTCGTGGCTCAGTCTGGTGTCTGTGGTGGCATGCTACAATCAGTAGCATGGCAGCGCTGGGAAACCCCCTTGGAGGCAGCCATGCGCTTTACAAGTTTCAATAACATAACATTTAGGACAGAAATAAAAGTTGTAAGCCTTTGAAAGTTACAAACTCCCGAAGTTGAGGTCGTAACCCATTAGCAAATGGGAAACAAGTCCCTTCGCCTTTGTGAATATTAAATAAGCTTTGTTTGGGAGTAAGTAGTGGTCAAACTCTCAATTAGACCTAAACATTTTTTTAACTTTTACTTCTTAAATGCATCCTGATTTCCTTTAGATAAAATTTTACTTTATTTAAATGTGATCAGAAACATGGTGGTCTGGTGATACTAGAAGGCACAATCCACGGATAGTCTCCAATCTTAGTGAGTCACAATCACAGTGGCAGCTGGTAGGGAACGGGGGAGGCGGGCGGGGGGATCCAGGGGGATCGAAAAGTATATATTTTTTTATTACCTTTTCTGTCGCATCTCCTCCATTTCTGATTCTCTTCTTTTCCTGACAACAGTCCATAAGGAGCTGCAGGTGCACCCAGGAACACAGGCTCCCCTTAGCCAGTCACAACGCTGCAATGCAGAGTTGTGACTGGTCTGAGCGCTGTGGATCGGCACGCAGATGGGGCCAGGGAGCCTGTGTATATTCCCCACCAGGCTGTGTATCACAGCCTGGTGGGGAATATGAAAAGTGCACATGACTGTTTGACCGGGCCAAGACGGCCTGCCAAGCAGTCATGCACACGTAAGTGTGCACAAACCACTCTTCTCCCCTTAGCAACAAGCCCCGTCCTAACACAGCCTTGCAGTAACGAAAAATAAAATGATAATAACATTGGGGCATATTACCAACAACTAGCGATAATTATCGCTATATTGGTTTAGCGGCAATATTTTTATCGCCTAGCTGCGGCGATTTTTATCGCTTAGGAACCTTGCTATTATCAAGGTTTATCTCCTAAGCGATAAAAATCGGTCGAAATGCATGAATATCGCTGAAAAGTCAGCGATATTTATGCATTACCGAGCTAATGCTCTTAGCCATGTTATCCACCTCCCATTGGATAACATGGCTAAGAACTGCTCAGGGGCAGGTGTTAGCGTTTGGAGATATTCGCGCTTAGCGTGAATATCTCCAAAAGTTGGTAATAGGAGAAAGCCATGTTAGCGACTGTTTCCAGTCGCTAACATCTTGGCACGCCCACTTTGCATGTCATTAGTGATAAATATCACTGACATGCAAAGTGGGGCCCAAGATGGTCGCTATCTCCTACTAGCTGTCGCTAACTGGTGTTAGCGACAGCTAGGTAATAGTGAGATAATGTTATCTCCGCTTTCTTGGCTTTTAAAGCCAAAAAAGCGGAGATAAACCCCCTTGATAATATGCCCCATTGTTATTATCATTATTTTTCTCTTTTTCACTGCTCTAAGAGAAGTGGGGCGAAGCTTCTCCGCCTTAGTGGAGGAGCAGCCACTGCCTCGTTAATGTTTCTGAGGATGGTCGGATTGTGACCTACTAAGATTTTGAATTTTGAGAACCTGCGCATTGGTTGCTAGGTCCTCTCTTAAAATTCTGTACTTTTTCTATACAAATTGTGAACTTTATTTTGAGACCAGTAAATGGCACATCTGGCCCAAAGTGTCTCAACGAGTGAATGAGATAAAACGGGAATAGCCTTTATGTCTTCAGCTCTTGTAGTGGTAAACTGATGGTTCCTGTTCTAATATAGCTGAAACCCATATTATCATAAAATTAGATCACTATACCTTGCTTAAACACCAAGGTGAATAGAGACCTGCGTGGAAATCTATGAATGCTTTAATCTACAGAGTAACACATCGTGAAACAGTTTGACTCGTCTTTATGTAAGGCTCACTCTTCCAAAAGTGTGTTTTTTAACCAAGCGCTGCTACACGCCACAGCATGAAACTTAAAAGTGCAATGCTGATTTTCAAGCTTCGTGAAAATGAACTATTTCTAGCATTGTCATAAAACATGGGACGTGCATCAATAGTAGTTTACAGATTTTATAATGTAATACAACTGACCAGGATCTTGGTTCATCTAGATCAGACAGATTCTCTCCAGAAGGAACCACCAAAGATATCATTTCTGTGGAAGGCAAGAATGCTGAAAGTCACGAGCCCTATCTAGAACCTGTCCCTTGCAAGACTATTCATTGGATGAAAGATGCTAGTTACCCCGATTCACGAGAACAAGTAAAAACAGTTAAAATGAAAAAAGAGAGACTATAAAAGAAATCAAAAGGTTTGCATCCATTGCTTCTTCCTTGGTGGTTAGCATCTAAAAGTCGGCAGAGCAGTCCCTAATCTGGAAAGTTAACGTAAAGTTTTAAATAATTTTGCAACATCTTTCAACGGGGCTATCGAGCAAACAAAGCAGGACAGTTGCCAACGAGATGTCACCAGCAAAATCAGAACAAAAGGAAACTCATTCTGCAAGGCGTAGAACTTGTCAAGACCTGCCCATTTCATAAGACCCGGACAGGCATCAACTACAGAGCAGTCTCTGCTGTGAAAAAGTGTGCAATGCGGTCTCGCCCTGAGTATGCTCAATAATTGATTATCCCCCTGAGCTGGCTCTTTGCAAAAACAGCACCAGCAGCCTTTGTGCAACACTGAATCTTTTTCAATATAAAAGATTAACAAGACCAATGATTTATCCCCCCCAAAAAAATAACTGCAGGGGTCCAAAGTTTTTAGGTCAAGCCTGGGCAGTGTATGCTCAGTGAGGCTTGCTGTATTCAGGTAGAACCTTGAAGCTTCACCCATTCTCCATCCATATTTTTCATTGGCTTGTGTCATTGTCCACTGTAAACTGTGGCTGTTCATTGGTCAATTGTTTTTTTGCTCACCACACCACCCCAGCTTTGACCTAGTCCTATGCAAATCAGTCTTGACCCTGTTCCCCATGGGAACAGTCCAGCCCAAAATTCCAGGCCAGGTCCTCCCTGGACTGGTAACAAGCATTCTAGTACCACCTTTGGGGTATCACCCCCTCATCAGCCAGGATAGCTTGAATCCAGTGGCATGGCGAGCACAGGACCCTCGTCTGGGCATCCCCGTCCCACTCAGGGTAACAAATATGGAGCAGATACAATAGCAATTTGCATAGGTTTAGAAGTCCCTCCTTAGTACCGCCTTGTCTCATTTCATATCCTCCGATGGTGACAGCCCCTGTTAAGCCCCTGTTACGTGTGTTGGTACTTCTTGGGCTTAAATTACAGCTTCTGAGCACTATTTTTTCATGTATCTTTCAGCAGGCAGGACACACTCTTTCTAACTTTTTATAGCACGGCGCCAAACGCATTTGCAATGCAATAAGTCTCGCATCTGCGAGAGTTTAAGCAACTGGCATTGTAAATTACAATGCCTTTTATTCATCTGTTTTAAAAACAACACATAAATAAAAGGCAATGTCTCGTAAATGCAGGACCTATTGCATTGCAAATGCTTGTTTTTAGAAGCCTGCTCTCAGCGAGGTTAAATGCCAGAGTTACTAAATACAATGGCTGCCTAACTCCACCTCATGTCTTATTTGTCCCACCGTAGGCTTCTTGTCTCTCTTTAGCTCCAACTTGTTGATTATTTTTCATCCCTACCGTCTCCTTTTCTCACTGTTACTTCTGTCTCTCTTTTCTGGATTTCTCTTTCTTACTGCAGCTTAAAGTATGATAGCAAAAAATAAGTCGAGGTCTACAAAAATGTAGTGCTCGTGTCTATGTTCAACTACCACCGCCACAAATTAAGCACTGATAAGTCTGTGCTTTTTAGGTCTCTCGTGGCGTACTGCCCACATGCGCAGTCGAGCTCGCCGGATTTTATGTTTTTAGGAGAACTTCACTAGCAAGGGTTAAGCCCCACCCCTCTTCTCCATTGGCTGGCCTCCTAAACGGTGGCCAGCCATTGGAAAGGAGGTCCTAGTGACGTTCTTCTTTCTCTTTAAGCCCCGTCCTTTTCAGATAGGGTTCCTTGACTTACTGCTGAAGAAATGGTTTCTTATCTTCTTTATGGGTCAAGATGGCCCCATAAAGAAGATAAGGAACCTTTTACCCCAGCAGGAAGTCGGGGCGCCCAGTCTGTAGACTTATATTGCTCCACCCCTTCAGTTCAGCGGGCAGAGATATATAAAAGTGAATTTGCAGGTATAAAGTTAATAGTAGTGACTTTTCACACATAGGTGGAGATCTTCCTTTGATAAAAGTATAGGGTATATTTTTTAAGTTTATTATTCTGAAAAAGAAATTAAAAATATTTAAAGTTAAAATATGAATGGGAATTGATTTAAATTATTTATCTAAGCATCCTAGGACCTGCTTCAGGGTTTCATCCCTCATCAGCCAGCTTGAATCCAGTGGCATGGCTAACACAGGACCTAGGTCTGCGCATCCGTGTCCCACTCAGGGTGACAAATGCAAAAAGAACAATTGATGGATCAAATGCTGGACAATGTCAAGCACTCACCCCCTTTACAGAGATCTGATCCTAAATGCATTGTTTTTTTGCTCACCACACCACCCCAGCTTGGACCTAGTCCTATGCAAATCAGTCTTGACCCTGTTCCCCATGGGAACAGTCCAGCCCAAACTACCAGGCCAGGTCCTCCCTGGACCGGAAACAAGCATTCTAGGACCACCTTCGGGGTATCACCCCTCATCAGCCAGGATAGCTTGAATCCAGTGGCATGGCGAGCACAGGACCCTCGTCTGGGCATCCCCGTCCCGCTCAGGGTAACAAATATGGAGCAGGTACAATAGTAATTTGCATAAGGCTGGGTCCAAACTGGAATGGTATGTGAGCTAAACAATCAATAGATTTAGGCTCAATCTCTGTAGGGGGTGAATGTTTGACAATGTTCAGCATTCCATCCATCATCATTTTGTGTTACTATCATCTTTTTGTGTGAATAATAAATGAGCGTCTCCTGCTGCTAATCTATTATTCTTTATTTGATTTCTTTTTTGTTGCTTTTTATGAGTGTCCAGGTACTCACTTGGAACACCCAGAGCATGGCATCTGTTGGGAGCAGCGTGTGGAGCCCCAAGTTCCCTGCGGGCTCCCCAGCCAGCACTCACTGTGGGAGCCGGCCATTGCATTTGTTCAGTAATGCCCTGTTGCCCAACTGGGGCTCCTAAACATTTTCTATAACCCCTTCCATGCTCATGACGAGTTCAGCTTGTCATGCAGCACAGTGCTCGTGTGCTCATGACGAGCTGAGATCATCATGACCACACCCGTTTTTATTGTGGTCCAGCACAGGAGGGGAATCTTGCACGCAGCGATGTGGTTAAATCAAGGCTGGGATGGAGGTCAAAGGCCCCACACCTAGCCTGAGCACCCACGACAGTCTAAATCATTTGGGGCCGTGAGGAACACCCACTGCGCCAGCAGCTCCAGCTGACTCTCTAGCCAACCCCCATAGTTGGTCCCAGACGGAGCCCTCTCCCTTGCTTTACTACAGCATGGGCAGGAGCAGCTTTTTTCTCTGCTCACAAGGTGCAAGCAAATTTGTGTTTCCTGCTGTGAAGAGTACGGGCAGGGAATCAAGTTTATTTTCTCTCCAACATCTCCCGGCAGGGTAAAAACAGTGTTGAGTGGGATGGGACGCTGCAGCAGTATCAGGCTGTGGTTCCGAGGGCGGGTCTACGTCGAGGGTAGGGGGGGGCTCAAACCCCTTCACTAAAATTTAAATATCAGCCCCGGGGGATAGAGTTCTTAGGGCCTCACTGTGGCTGCAGGAGTGGGGAGAACACACCCTACTTCCCTAAAAAGCAATAGTCCGATGAGGTCCCTGCAGCCCAGGACTCAGCGAGGAGTCAGCAGGCCCCACTTCTAATTTTAAAGTATGCCACACCAGGTTATGGGGTAACCTGGGCCTCTACAAGGCTCGAGGCTGGGGCCACGTGCCTCCGTCTCCATTTAATGAAAAGCACCGGGGGGGGGTTCTGTGGTCTCCACAAAGCTCAAAGGGGAGTGCTGCATGCCCTTCTCCTCAAACAAAATAAATGAGCCGACCACTCTGGGTTTTGGCTGACTCAGGGAACTCAAACTTAGAAAAGGCGTGATATTGTTTTTTAGTCATATCTTCAGATCCTCTGTGGATTTCTGGCACCAATAAAAACAAATTATGTTTTTGGCCCAAGAAGGGGTGAGGGGTCATGTTCCTACCCCCAATAGTTTTTTGTTTTGTTTTACAGGACAAGGGACTGGGTCCCCAAGTTCTAAAATGGCTGTCACCACATCTTCATTGATGTAGTGGCAGTCAATCAGATCTTATCTTGAGATCTTTGGGCTCCGTAGATCCTCCACAGTGTGAAATATACAAATATATTGAACCCTAATTTCTCAAGAACTGCTGAACTGATTTGCACAAAATCACCCAAAAACTATTTTTGGGGACTATGATCTAGCTGTTTGCCAAATTTGATAGAATTCCAGTCATCCATTTCCGCGGTATCGCTGTTCAATTTTCCTTTTGGAAAATTGCATGAGGAAATATGTTTTGGGCCCCTTCCTTTTTCTCAACCCTCGCTTTACGTATCACCTTGAAACTTTCAGGAAAGAGCTGAGGTGTTGAACATTTTTATCAGGAAAGTTTCATGAAGATTTGTTAAATGGTGCCCAAATTATTGGCAGACCAAAAAATGCTTGATCAATGGAAACATAGTCCTAACTATAACTACCAAGTGGCGACC
Organism: Lissotriton vulgaris; assembly: GCF_964263255.1. NCBI lineage: Eukaryota > Metazoa > Chordata > Amphibia > Caudata > Salamandridae > Lissotriton > Lissotriton vulgaris. The sequence continues at coordinate 965,810,405 of NC_141697.1, forward strand.
GCCATTGAGTCCTATACATCTTTACTTAAGTAAATGTGTGTGTGTGTGTCTGTGTGCGTGTGTGTATGTGCATGTGTATGCGTGTTTGTGTACTCATTAAAAACCCAAGGTTTAAAGAGACAACATTGGGGCATATTACCAAGGGCTAGTATCGCCGCTTTCTCGGCGAATTGTGCCGAGAAAGAGGCGATACAGCTAGAGCCCTATTACCAAGGGCGCTTTAAAGTCTGGGCCGAGCCCACTTTGCATGTCGGCGATACACATCGCTAATGACATGCAAAGTGGGCGTTCCCACGTCCAACCACATGTAAAATGTGGTTGGAGGTGGGAACACCCTATTACCAAGGCAGGCGTTGGGAGACAAAAACCTGCGATAAACTCATTTATCGCAGGTCTCCCAACGCCTGCTCCGACCAGGCGTTAGGCATTGTTAACATGGGGGTGTGGATCATAAATCTGAATCCACCCCCCCATATTATCAAGGCCCACATTAGCGCTAATGTGCCATATCGCCGACTATCGCAGGATTTCTAATCGCCTGCCTGATGCGCATTGATAATTGCGCGCTACTTAGGCGATGAAATCCGGCGATAGCCGGCGATACGGAGATGTGCGGTGTGCGTTTTGCATAGCACACCTCGGTAATATGCCCAATAGTTAGATGATAACATTCGATAAAATCTATCATTTCAAAAATGAAAAAGCTTTGAAGATCACCAGTTAAGTTTTAGAGAACAAACTATAACTTGTGCCCCATCATGCACTGCTTTTGACCTCACATATTACATCACTTGTGCCATGTTAAATAACATCGTTGATGACATTTCTAATGAAATCTCAAATAACACCATTGATGGAATTACTGTTGACATTGTTCAGTCATTGTGATGGAGCCCTATAGGGTTTGTGGACTTGAAGCTACAGCTGCGCCCAGTGTTCCGGTGGTGTTTATCGCCAAGCTATGCTGATTCCAGAGTTCACTGGCTACTAAGGTATCTCATAAAACGATGTGTAGTTGTTCGACTTTCTTCCGGAGCAATACACCTCTGTTGCCATCACACGCATGCACCAATGTCAATCTGCCTTCTTTATAAAAATGAGGCAAATAGCGTATGGGTCAGCTAGTTAACATAAGTGCAGACATGTCTTTTCCTGCTATGTTTTAATGCGATGCTTGCGACTAACACCTCTCCCTTTAGCAGCTCACGCATGCTCAGTTTTTTTTCTGAGACAATAATGCAAATGACAACCATCTCTCCTTCCCCTGAGTCATATTCATGTCGTGTTTGGTTTGCGTAGCTTCTGTTCCCGTTTTTCCCAGTGGCAGTCAATTTGTGATATGCAGTTTGCATTAACTGAAATACATTCCTCTCATGTCCACTCCTCTCCTTGTCTCTTTCAATTCTTTCCCTTCCCTCTTGCCTCGCCTCGCCTCCCCCCTCCCCTACCCTCCCCCCTCCTCTCCTCTCCTCTCCTCTCCTTTTCTCTCTCTCCTCTCCTCCCCAACTCTCCTCTCCTCTACCTTCCCCCCTCCTCTCCCCTCCTCTCCTCTCCTCCCCTCCCCTCCTCTCCTCTCCTCTCCTCTCCTCTCCTCTCCTCTCCTCCCCTCCCTCCTCTTCTCTGTACTCCTCTCTTCTCTCCATTCTCTGCCTACCTTTCCCTTTTCATTTCTCTTTCCCGTGCCTACCCTACCTTCCCCTCCCCCACCCCTCCCCTCTCCTCTCCCCTCCATTCCCTTCCCTTCCCTTCCTTCCTTCCCCTTTCCCCGTCCCTTCCCTATCAACTCTGTCTCAGTCAAAAGTCCATCATATCGACCTACTTGTTTGCTTCCCATGGGCAAAGATCACATAGCACATTAAGTGAACCATCATTCGTGGTTTCCTCAGGAGTTCCAGAGGTTTATAAGCCTAGAACACTGCTCCTGTTTAAGCCAGAGCATTCTCTCTTCAGCTATGTCTGAAAATGACAATCTTACAGGACACATTAAACTTACAAGTGACTTACTAGGGCAAATAGATAGAAATAACATGTGCTTGCATACATTGATAACATATTTACAAAAGTCCATGAACTGGTTCAGAGAAAATTTACTGCGTAACTTGCTAAAAAGGTGAGTTTCCTAAGCCCTCTTAATGTCTTTTGTAAGTTTCTTTTGTGCGTATCTGAGGAGTGGGCAGCGAGATTTCATGCAAATATGGTGCACATCCATTCAGGTGCAACTTTTTAGGTGTTTATGAATATTTGTAAGTGCATTTCTCACTCTCCTCTGAGCACTTTTCGTTCAACTGGGAGGTGTAGGAGTAAGTGCTGCGGAAACGTGGGTTGCTTCACTAAGTATCCCAATCTTCATGGGCATGGGAGAGGAAGAAAGAACACGTGAGGGGAAATAGTTTCAAGCGAGTTTAAAAAAGTGTTCTTAAATTTATTAAAACATATGTTGAGTTTCACAAATCTAATCTGCCGTACTTTACTCAGTGGGTGAAATATGCAAATTTAGGGCTAGTAAAGAGACGCAAAGTGTTTTTTTTAGTGTATTCCACACTTAAGTGGGAAAACATTTATGAATGTTTTTAGTTAATCCTAGGAACATAATACTCTTCTTTATAATAGTTATAAATTACGCCTTCAATAAATACCCCAAGTGTCCCCCAAGAACAGATATTGATGTACTTTACAATAACTCTGTAACAATGGAGCCCATTGGTCAGTGATTTTCTTGACATGTGTACTTCAGAATCCTTTGCTACTAAAAGTGGCTACTTGTAGGTAACCGTGGTGTTAGAAGTGTGGGTCTCTAGTTGGCTGAAGTAGGCACCTTAAGCCAAATAGCGACCTTGCTTCTAAGTCGGGGAAAGGAACTTTCTCAGATAGCCCCTGCTCACCCCCTCCGTAGCTTGGCACGAGCAGCCAGGCTTATCTCCAAGGCAAATGTGTAAAGTATTTGCAACCACTCTCTCAGCAACCCAATGATGACACCACAAATGGACTCCACACGAGTTTCATAAAAAAACAAGTGTATGTTTATGGTAAAGATCTACGATGAGACCACACAATAAAAATCCAACATATACGTATGTGTAATATTCCACCTGGTCCGTTATTAGGCCAGCCAGCCCTTGTAGTACTAATGAGCAATTCTCTATGATCCAATGATGTTCTAATGCAATGCTATGCAGTTCGTAATGCACGAATCAGGAACTTTGTAATGTCAAAACCATGCAGCTTGTTATGCAATATTCAGGCAGGTCGTAATACCAAAACAATGCAATTCGGAATGCAACAATCAGGCAGTTCGTTATGCAACAATATTGCAATGCATAATGCAACAATCCAGCAGTCCATTATGCAGAAATAATGCAATGCCAATGCGTAATGCAACAGTCAGTCAGTTCGTAATACCAAACAGATGTAATGCGTAATGCAACAATCAGGTAGTTTGTTATGCAGAAATATTGCAATGCGTAATGCAACAAATAGGCAGTTCGTAATACCAAAAATGATGTAACGCGTAATTCAACAATCAGATAGTTTGTTATACCCAAATAATCCACTCTGGCACCAATCACAATACTTGGGATGGTGTCTGCGTCACTCCTGCTGACTCACGGTCAGCTACGGCCACAACATGCCCCCAACACTGGTATGGTGTAAAACAAAGTGTAGCTCCACATTCAGGCCTCGGTACTGCCACTCCTCGGCAAGTATGGGCCACAATCTGAGTTTGAGCAGAGGCTCACGCTGTGAAAATGGGAAAGGACAAGAGCGTTCCTTTCCTAGTCCGCACACCGCCCCAGGCACGACACACACACGCTCGCTGAGCGTTACCTGGGGAGTTTGACCTCACTTTCTTCTCCTCCCTTCGCGACTTGGGCCTCTGATGCAGTTTTGTTGACTTTGGCAGTGGAACTCGGGCCCCCCCGACACAGGGATGGTTTGAGGTCCCTCCTTGGCACAGACAGGCTTGGTCCGGCGGCTCTGCTCCTCTGGGGTTGCGGACCGGGCCAATGGCAATGACGGAAATGTCAGGCTGCAACAGGGCACACGCACACAGCGTCACTGGGACTCACTTGAGCTCCGGGTGTGCACGGTCACAGGGCACTCCTCGCGAAAGTCTCAGGCTGCACGAAGCACATTCACACAGCGTCGCGGGGACTCACTTGAGCTCCGAGTGTGCACGGTCACAGGGCACTCCTCGCGAAGGTCTCAGGCTGCACGAAGCACATGCAACCAGCGTCGCTGAGACTCCCTTGAGTTCCAGGTGCACACGATCATAGGACAATCTTAACAAAGGTCTCAGGCTGCATAAAGCTCACACAGACAGCGTCGCTGAGACTCACTTGGATTTCGGGTGCACACAATCACAGGATGAGCCTCACGAAGGTCTCAGGCTGCACAAAGCACACGCACACAGCATCGCTGAGACTCACTTGGATTTCGGGTGCATTCGGGTGCACGCGATCACAGGATGATCTTCACGAAGGTCTCAGGCTGCACAAAGCACACGCACACAGAGTCGCTGAGACTCACTTGGACTCCTGGTGCCCACGATCACAGGGCTATTCTTACAAGGGTCTCAGGCTGCAAAAAGCACACGCACAAAGCGTCGCTGAGAGAAAACTGGAAGCTTTTGTGTTTCTGAGTTTCCACAAGAGGGAGCCAGCTCTCCTCGGGCCCTTGGGGTTAAGTTACTTCAGGACACAGCACACAGCAAAGACCTTTCAAGCAGGGGGACACAGCACATAGCAAAGTCCCTTTAGCCTCTCCTTGGTTAAATCAGCAAACTGCAGGGTAGCCCCAGAACACACAGCAAGGGTTAGTCCATTCCTTCAGTCTCTTCATCTGTTTCTTCCTTGTCAGAGGTTCCTCTTGACCACAAAGTAGTTTCAATCCTTTTCAGTATTGAGCATATACCCCTAAACGTCTTTGAAGTCTTTGTGTTCAGGGGGGCACTGACCCCTGTCCAAACCAGTTCTGGGTGAAACCCTGCCTGTGACACCTTCTTCCTTTGATAGTGGGGGTCTGGATCCTCAATCACTCAGCAGGAGATGGAGCCATTGTTTTATGGCGGCAGCCCAGGCCTCTTCACCTCCAGGGACTACTCCTCCCCCCTACACTACAGATGCAGGTCAGCGTTTTGCTGTCTCACCTCCTCTCCTGGGTCAAGACATTCCCAGAGCCTGACACATTCAAATCCGGACAGTCAATCCACAGCCAGGCAGAGACACACAGAAATGTTAAAACACAAAAACCCAGCCACTTCTAAAAGAGTGGGTTGTAAACACACAATGCAAAAACCACCTTCACAAAAAGATGTGTTAGTAAATTGTGAGCTCAGGCACACTAAACTTCACCTCACCATCTTAAGCCTACGGAAAGATAGGCTGAAAACATATTACAGGGCCTCCCCTATTCTGTCCTATGGGCAAGATGGCCTTTCAACAGTGAAACAGAAAGTGAGACTATTTCACTGTCAGGACATGGTACACACCTCAGTACATGTCCTACCTTTCACATGCACTGCACCCTGCCCAGGGGGGTACCTTGGACCTACCATAGGGTTCTCTGATGTGCATAAAAAGGGAAGAGTAAGGCTTGGCAAGTGGGTGCACTTGTCAGGTCAACATGGCAGTTTAACAAACTGCGTGCAGGCACTGCAGTGGTAGGCCTGAGTTCTCTCTTTGAGGCTAATGGAGTGGGTGGCAAAATTAGTGCTGCAGGCCCACTAGTATCTTTTGCATTACCAGCCCTGGCACAACTAGTGCACTTCACTATGGACTTTATTAGTAAGGCAAACATACCAATCATGGACAACCAATTACCATTGCACTTTATACAGGGAGCACTTGCACTTTGACATTGATCAGCAGTGGAAAAGTCCCCAAAGTATCTAAGTTGGCAACACCATGTCAGAAAAAGGTCTAGGGGGAAGGCAAAAAGTTTAGGGAACTTTGGCCAAAAAGGGCCAAGTCCAACAAGTGGCAGGCGGGGGGAGGAGGTTAGAAAAAATAAAATACCTGCTTTTCGCAGTCACCAGCCGCAGGCAGCCTCTTCATCCTCGCTGTGTTGGCTCCCGGCAGCACCGAGGCTCCATTAAGCCAATCACGAAGTCGCTGTCACCATTACAGCAGCCGCGTAATTGGTCTGGGGGCCGTGGTTTGGCCATCAGACAGGGACTGACAGCCTGTGCATGTTCTCCCCCGGGCTGTGTATTACAGCCCGGTGGAGAACATGCAAAGTGCGCATGACTGATTTGCCGACCCAAGACACTTCGCGCGATGTCATTAGAGCCCAGCCCAACCTGTTTGGAAGATCCAAAAAATAAAATTATAATAACTTCTATTATTATCATTTTATTTTTCCTTATACACTGCTCCGAGAGCAGTGGGGCGAAGCTCCTCCGCCTTAGCGGAGGAGCAGCCAATAGCCACTAAACTACAGCAATCTTCAAACCATCGATATATACGGGAGGCATTTTGCCTCTCATTGGTATGAATTGCACTAGGATGAGAGGTGAGAGTGCACTGGAGATTACCACCTTTAATCTAAACATTACCCACTCCTTCATATCTTCCATTCACATAAATTGGAAGATAAGAACCTCACATAAAAATTAATGGAATGAATATGAAAAAAGGAGTGTCATAGGGATTACCATACGTAAACTAGATATTGATGTTGTCGAGTACCCTAGGTACAGAATGGACATCTTACATAGTCCTGTATTACCGTGGAAATCTGCTTTGGGCCTTTACCCTATGTTTAATTTTATGTAGCTCTCAACGTGGTGGAGATTGCATTGAACCTTTTTAATAAGGGATAAACACTTTGAGATTTCACAAAAATAGGTTTTGCACTTGAAAGTATTTACTCAAGTGAACATTTTAGTGTGAATACATCTACTCACAGGAGCTCCGTGGGCATTCAAAAAGGAAAAAAAATGGATTCCTGAAGAGGGTAGGAAAAGCCCTTTCCAGGTTGGGAAAAGGAATGGGAAAATTGGTGGAGAGATGAAGGGAGGGGTATAGCATGAAGAAAAATGCATTTGTACTTTCTTGGTAAGTTTTTGTAGATGTGTGTATTTGCCTATGCAAAATGAAGTTAATAAATGATCACCCTACGGGTGCCTAAAACCTGTGATTGTCCTAGTTTCCCACGAATAATCTTTCAAACTTTTGTGAAATCTAAAAATCTGTAAATCAACACTCACACAAGATCATGAACTTCCAGGTGCAGATTTACAAATGTTTCTGAGAATTGAGGTCATGGCTGACCGAGTACCAGTTCAAGTGATGGCACCAGTCGCCTTAACTCTTCACCCGCCTCCTGGATAGATGCAGGAGGTCCTGCCTCCCTGGAGGTTGTTACCCAATCACAGTGTTCCTTAGCCATATGTGAGTTAGAGAGTTGCTGCATTCATTGACTTTCTCCCTCCATACGATGTATTTGTCACCTGCTTTTGTTGCTGATTATTTCATTAATCAGTGTATTGGTTAAATCTACCCCCATTTGGTCCGCAGATATGGTGCACAGACATAATATTGAGTCCAAAATATCGATTGGACATAATATTGAGTTTTAAATATAGACTGGACAAAATATCGACAGGACAGAATATAGATAACAAAAATATCGTTTTTAAGGTAAGTGAAGTAATATCGACTGTTAAAAATATAGATAGTTAAAATATCGAAGTATATAATATAGATAGTTAAAAATATCGTTTTTTTAATAGTATCTAATTTTTTATAGTGTATTTTTATGTTATAATATGTGTGAAAAGTGTGTATTTATGTTATAATCTTTTTATTTAATGAATTTTGTTTTTATAATTATTGCGTAATTTAATTCTGTAGCGGGCTGAGGGTTTCTAGGGGAATAGGGTGGAAAGTAATTTAATTATAATTAATTAAATATGTAAATTTATTTATTGATAGTAATTTGTAATTAATTGTTCATTAATTTATATTTGTTAATTAATTTAATTGTAATTGGTAATTAATTTTTATTAATTGATTAATTATGTAAATTTTACTAATTTAATTCTGTAGCGGGTTGTGGGTTTATAGGGGAATAGGGTGGGAAGTGATTTAATTATAATTAATTAAATATGTAAATTTATTTATTTATAGTAATTTGTAATTAATTGTTAATTAATTTATATTTGTTAATTAATTTTATTATAATTGGTAATTAATTTTTATTAATTGATTAACTGGTAGTTAAGTAAATGTTACTAATTTAATTTCTGTTGCGGGTTGTGGGTTTATAGGGGAATAGGGTGGGAAGTAATGTATTAATGATTAATTAAATAATTAAATTTATTAAAATGTATTTAATTGGAAATAATTGTAAAATACATTTAAATTATTAAATAATTAATTGTTAATGTTTAATTAATTTGTATTAATATGTGATTAATTGAAATAATTATTGTTAATTAGTAATTTTCATATATTATTTATTATATTAGATACCATTTTTATTTATTTTTAATTAACTATCAATAGATATTCATTTTTACATTTTTGAATAATATATGAAGTATTTACTTTCCCTAATGTTGTGTACTCTGGAGTGGGAATAGTAATTTTAACCCCTACGCTATCCAACGCTTTCCCTACTGTTGTATCCACTGGAGTGGGAATAGTAATTTTTACCCCTACGCTATCCAACGATTTCCCTACTGTTGCACTCTTTGGAGTGGGAATAGTAATTTTAACCCCTACGCTATCCAACACTTTCCCTACTGTTGTACCCACTGGAGTGGGAATAGTAATTTTAACCCCTACGCTATTCAACGCTTTCCCTACTGTTGCACCCACTGGAGTGGAAATAGTAATTTTAACCCCTACGCTATCCAACGCTTTCCCTACTGTTGCACTCTTTGGAGTGGGAATAGTAATTTTAACCCCTACGCTATCCAACGCTTTCCCTACTGTTGCACCCACTGGAGTGGGAATAGTAATTTTTACCCCTACGCTATCCAATGCTTTCTCTACTGTTGCACTCTTTAAAGTGGGAATATTAATTTTTACCCTTACGCTATCCAACGCTTTCCCTACTGTTGCACTCTTTGGTGTGGGAATAGTAATTTTTACCCCTACGCTATCCAACGCTTTCCCTACTGTGGCACCCACGGGAGTGGGAATAGTAAATTTTACCTCTACGCTATCCAATGTTTTCCCTACTGTGGCACCCACTGGAGTGGGAATAGTAATTTTAACCCCTACCCTATCCAACGCTTTCCCTACTTTTGCACTCACTGCAGTGGGAATAGTAATTTTAACCCCTACGCTATCCAACGCTTTCCCTACTGTTGCACCCACTGGAGTGGGAATAGTAATTTTAACCCTACGCTATCCAACGCTTTCCCTACTGTTGCACTCACTGGAGTGGGAATAGTAATTTTAACCCCTACGCTATCCAACGCTTTCCCTACTGTTGCACCCACTGGAGTGGGAATAGTAATTTTAACCCTACGCTATCCAACGCTTTCCCTACTGTTGCACCCACTGGAGTGGGAATAGCAAATTTTACCTCTACGCTATCCAACGCTTTCCCTACTGTTGCACTCTTTGGAGTGGGAATAGTAATTTTTACCCCTACGCTATCCAACGCTTTCCCTACTGTTGCACCCACCGGAGTGGGAATAGTAATTTTAACCCCTACGCTATCCAACGCTTACCCTACGCTTGCACTCTTTGGAGTGGGAATAGTAATTTTTACACTTTTGTTATTGTATGTTAATAGTATTGGCTATTATTTAATTATATTTTGTTACTATATATATATGTTTTAAGAAATATGAATAAAAAACATTCTTTTTTTACTTTCATTAATTATTTAATTATTATAAGTTAATTTAAGTATTTTTAAGTATATTTTCGTAATTAATTTTTAATCTTAATTTAATTTAACATTGTTTTTAGTAAAGTCGATATGTTTTTAAAACTATATTTTTGTAAACGATATTTTTAACTCGATATTTTTGGACTTACCTGTTTGTAGATAGTACCTCGATATTTTGTCAGTCGATATTTTGTCAACGATATTCTTGATAGTCGATATTCTGTCTCTCGATATTATTTCAGTGATCTCCGCAGATATATTATCCTTCTGCTGCGTGGCTACAATTATCTTCCTTTCTTCAGCAGCCAAAGTAGCATAAAGGTCCTGCATTCTTTGTTTCTCTCTTATTGCCCTGTTTGAAGTAAACTGTAAAGTCTCCCCCGTATCCCAGATTTCAGGGTGTCCCTCATTACACCCAATGGAGGATTCCTTTTTTTAAAATTCAGTCAAGATGAATGGGTGGTCCTGGAAGGGTCCCCCTTGTGGGAAGACATTTTAACTGCATTGAGTATTCTCCCTGCCGGTAAAGCTACTGGTACTGACTGCTTACTTTCAGAATGTTATAAGGTGTTTGTGCCAGAGCTGAAAGACTGCTTAGTTATGTTGTTTACACACGTTTTTAATGGAGCTAGCCCACCATGCTCTTGGTCGTTTGCAAAGATAGTTGTTTTCCCTAAGAAAAACAAGCCTGTTTCTGAACTAATCTCTGACCGACCAATTACATTGATTAACGGGGATTCCAAAGTTTATTCGAAAATCTTGGCCTCTCGTTTATCTCCAAATATTATTAAGGTGAGATCTGGACGGCAGCACGGATTTATACCCGGGAGAGGCACAACCGGTCATATAGATGTGTAGGTACCTTCTTTGCAGCCGGTTTGCCTGAACTGACACTTAAACAGCTAAAAATAATGATTCTCGTAATGAGGCGGTTTGTATCTAGGAGATCCTTTTAAAATGACGCTAGTCGCGTTTCCGTTTTTCTTTGTAGAAATAAAGACGCCGGGAACCCTTGGCAGCCGGTTTATCTTAACTGACACTATTACAGGTAAAAATAATGATTCTCGTTATGAGGCGGAGTGTAACTAGGACATCTCTTTATATGACTCATACAGAATAATAACACCTGCATGCGTTTTTCTCTTGTTATCTATAGCAAAGACGCTCACATCTGGGACGCTAAACTAAACTATTGATACGTGGCACCACATAACAACTATACCGCTGGATATTTTTAAAGATGGTAAGAAGGCTATTATCCGCGATTAAACTAGTACATAAGATGCTCTAAACCTTAGTGATTACAAAAGGTAGCTGTCCTTTCTTAATAGATGGAACATTAATCTGATCACTCGATATAATCTAATGCGCGCCATACGTTTTTTAATATCTAGAGCAAAATTTTCAACCAGGGACGTTCTTTATAACCAGTACCTTCTGGCGCCTCACAGAAAAAATCACTGTAAAGAACAGAGTCGTTTTGAACTTGGTAAGAAAACTACTGCATAGCAATATTTAGGGAAAATGCTAGATGTTAACTAGGTAACTACATGAGGGTTGTTTTTCCCTTTTTGTCTTTTCGGACTGGAACTAACATTACATAATGTTCTCCAAAATAGGATAACTAAGCAGTAGAGATGATAAAGGTAAAAATCAAATAGGGTAAATGCAATGTGTTATGAACCTAACTATTGGAGTATATTACTGGCTGACTATGAAATATCAGATATGTCTAGTTATTTAAATCAAGTAATAATCATCTAGAAAACGCATAGTAACACAAAAAGAAAGCGTGCAGCAGTATATAATAAATAAAATAGCGCTAACTGTGAAGCTGGATTACTGCAATGAACTTTGACCCTTTTGCAGAGTCTAATACTTTTTATCCACTTTCAGGAAATTTAATCATCTGCTTTCACCTGTATAACGGCATAATCCCTTTCTATACCAATATTTGATGTTAACCGTTATTACTAGTCCATCTAGGTAAGCATATATTAAAATGAAACGCTGAGTTAATTGTAAACTACTTTAAATAGATTCATGCAATACTGAATAATCTAAATGAATCATACAATGTGACACATTGTTTATACCATAAAAAATCATTATGGGTAATTTAGGTTAATCAATTCAAATGTCTGGCCAAGGTACTTGAAATCCAGTATAAATATCTTTTGGTTTCTTGTCTCTCCTACCTATACTGTTTTTCTTTCCCTATCGTAGGTTTGTCTCAAGTAAGTTTGTCTCAAAGATAATATACTTCTCAATATGAGGGTATCAATATAAAATGCTTATAGTGAACAATTTAGGTGTTCAGAAATATGTTGTAATTATGTAAATAGATGTGTATAGACTTGAATGTAGATATGTGTATATATGTACAAATGATGTTTTCTTTTTCTCTTTGGCAAACCTGTATATCATTGTGTAGCGGTATTATCCAATATGTGAAAAACACTAGCCTTGTACATGTAATGACATAACCTAAACCACAAACTGTTTTTGCACTGTAAATATAAATTTGTAAAAATATTTTTAAATATGTTTTACAGAAATACGATGGTACAGTCCTGAGGAAGACACACCTGTGTCGAAACGCGTAGACAGGAAACCATCTTTTAGTATATTCTAAATGTATTTGATAAATGTCTAAACTTATGCATATGCTATAATGCTGAAATATTTTACCATGTATGTATACTAATGTACCAACATTTTTTATCATTGAATTATGTTTTATAAAAGGAATTAAAATGCATCCTATGTGCAAAAACGTTTGTTGATCACTTTTATTTTGTTTGGCAAATGCCATTATTCATGTGCTAGTGGTTATTAGAGATTTGCCTGGGTATTATATTCACATAAATTGTTTGCCCTGACCCAGGAAATTGATCCATATCAGGGGGTCCTTGTTTGTTTCACAGAGTATTACCCACGGACGTTCCGTGTGGGACTTAAATTGCTATCCATTACCTATATACCGCTTGATGTAATTTGAATGTCATAGCTTGGAATCGGTTCCATATTGTTGTATGTGAGAGATATTATTTTATAATCTGTGTATGTAATAACTAGTTTTCATTTTCTTTCTTCCTTCTTATACTGTCTTCACCCTCACAAAAAATGGCTCAGATGGAAACCTTTGGCTTCTCAGACGAAGACTTTGCCACATTAGTAGGCATAACAGTACCTCAAAACCAAAGTTTGGCCCCCATTTTTCAAAATAATAGCGATGTAGGAAAATTATCTAATTTACGGAAAAAACTAATAAGGATAGAAGCCCACGGTGAGTTCATGTTGAACCATTTAAAAGCAGGTATTATCCCACTAGGCTTAAGAATTAGGAACATCCCAGGTTTGTTCGTAGACGTAAAGACATTCCTCCACAAATGGAGTATGATAGCGAGCAGGTGTTCGCGAGATCTTATGATCCTTATTATTGCAACATCTAAAGAATTGGCTACAGAAGTAAAAAAGGAGATAGAAGATATAGAGGACAAAATAAAAAAATCTACCACCCTAGAGGAAGCAGAAAAACAACTAGAAGCTTTAAAAAAGGATATTTTGTCTTTTTCTGAATATCTCCGAAAAGAAAGAATGAGAAATTTTCAAAGGATAAAAGATTCTATACAATTGAACGAACCTACCCATATCTTGGGGATAGTTTCTATAAAGCAGAATACCAACAAGGAGGAGCTAACTATAATCCACCTAAAATTAACACCTTTTCTGACTCCTCAGACCCAGAATCAGATGGTGATTCCAACTATCAGGATGAGGGCCCGTACAACCCAAACAATGGACGTAGAAACCAGCGCCAACCTTTTTTAGGGTATCGGGGAGCGAAACGGGGGCGACAACGAGTTCGATTTCAGCCACAGTCGAGAGGCCACTACCAATCCCACCAATATCCGACAGAGCCTCAACAATATTTGGAGACTCGGAACAAACAATATCAAAGGCAGTGGATTTAATACCCATCTTCAACCTCTCCAACCATGTCCTTTCAGATTCTGATGTTGCCATCTTAACTAAAGGCTTATCATTTGTACCCCACTCAAACACCAATCTGTTTGAACTTCACCAAGATATAGACTCCTTTTTTAAAAAGATCAGGTTACAGAAGTTCTTCATGAACAGAGAGAATATAGAAACAGATGCCAATACAAATAATATCGTATCCTTACCATCCACCTTTACCCCGACCTTAGACCAGCTAGGCCCTGAGATGGCTATTTTTGAAAAAGTAGTCATCAACAAACTAACATCAGCCCTTCAGTATGTCCCTAAACCGAGATATAATATCTCGAAAGAGGAACATACCGCTCTATATAACTTAAAGAACAATAAATCAGTGGTGATAAAAAGTAGTGATAAGGGTGGTGGCATTGTTTTGATTGATTCAGTTTAATATGAAACAAATATGCTTTCTATGCTTAATGATCCGATATTCTATAAAAAAAGTCACAAAAAATCCAACAGAAAGAGTAATTAAACTAATCCAAAAAATAACAACTCAAGCTTTTAACAATGATATAATTACAAAAAAGGAATATGAGTACCTAAACAAATCCCAGAAAAAGATAGCTTGCATTTATGGTACTCCTAAAATGCACAAAAATGAGCAAAACCCTCCTTATCGTCCGATTGTGTCCACCATTGGCACTCCGACTGAAGCCTTATCAAAATACCTTGACAACATTTTAAGACCATACATCCAATTTACTCCCTCATATATCAAAGATACAGGGGCTATCATTGCTAAAGTTGAACACTTACCTTTCAACGAGAAGAAATACCTTTTAGTAACTTTGGATGTTGAATCCCTCTATAGCAATATCCCTCAAAAAGAAGCTATGGAGGCCACAAGTTGGTTTATTGATTTACATCAGATACCATGCAACAAGCCGTTTATCTTACAATGTCTGTCAGTGGTACTCAAGGAAAACGTGTTCCAATTTGGGGAACATATGTACCAACAGACGAGAGGCGTCAGTATGTGGGCAGCAATGGCCCCATCAATAGCCAATATATACATGGCAAAATTTGAATCTCTAAATATACATAATGAGATGGCACCATTCTATGAGTCTGTTTCCCATTGGTACCGGTTTATAGATGACATCTTTTTCATTTGGACTAATGGGGAACAGACTCTGCAGGAATTCTTAGAATGGATAAACCTGGCAGATAGCAATCTCCGTTTCACTGCACATATAGATGCAGTTAAGGTTGAGTTTCTTCATATACATATAAAACATGTATCTAACCAACTGGAGGTTGACTTACATACTAAGCCAACAGCAAGAAACACGTTGCTCCATTTCAGCAGCTACTACCCAAGAAACCAGAAGGATGGCATACCTTTTTCTCAGTTTCTTAGGGTGCGTAGAAATTGTACCAACATTAAGGACTATGATGCTCAGTCCGAACAGATGAAACAAAAATTCATTGCACGTGGCTACCCACACAGACTAGTACGCGCGGCATACAAACGAGCACAATACTTTGATCGAGACGTTTTATTCAACTCTAATAAACATCAAAAAGAGCAAAAACTAGTATGTATCACCAAACATTACCCTTTAAATGCCACAGTCAGACATATCATCAGTTCAAACTGGCATTTGTCAAATGTAGAATCTACCCAACCTAAACTATCAAAGCCAATGTTCGCGCATCGTCGCAACAAAAACTTAAAAGATCTAGTGGTAAGATCACGCTGCGAGGGATCTAACAATAAAATCCCATATATACAGAAATCATTTGAAGGTGGTAACGCGATCAAAGGAACCTCTTGATGTGGCACATGTCAATCATGTGATGGCATCATATCAGGTGAAACTTTTACATTCAATCAAATCAAAATACAAGCCAAGGAACTATGGACATGTAATACCAGTAATTATGCTTTATCTTTTACTATGTCCATGTAACTTAGGCTATGTCAGAGAGACCTCAAGAACAATGAAAGTCCGACTTACTGAACACATGTCTGCTATTAAAACATGCAAATTGACAGCTCCTTTGGCATTGCATTTTTCTGAATTTCATCCTTCCCCATCACAGATTCGATGGCGGATCTTAGAAAAAATCCATACACCTAATAGTAATGGTGGAGACAAAATAAGAAAAAAAAGAGAGGTGTACTGGATCTTTTCTTTGAACACATTTACCCATGGTTTAAACAATGATTTACCATGGATAAACGCGATACTGTAATAAATAGATGGGTTAAATTTGTTACCCTTAAATACGCTTAATATATAAAATGAGTATATACTTAAGCCTTCGATAGGATTTAAATATAGGTTCCACAAAAACTATTCCTACAGAATGGTCTACACTATGTCTAGGTACACCGTAAATATAAAAAGTGAAATGTTTCCCTTTAAGATGCACGTGACAACAAGTAAACCAATAGACGTAGGCGGTATATAAACCAATGCAAGCCTGCGTTTTAGATTCTTGCAGAAAATTGCAGATACCGCCGGGATCACCACGCTACCGGTCCGCTTTCTTAATACAAATCACGGTAAGCCAGATACTACATAAGCGCGTTAGAAGTTGGCTTATATTTTCTATAAAATGATGCGAGTCGCGCTTTTGTTCTCTTTGTAGAAATAAAGACGCCGGGAACCGCTTGCAGCCGGTTTGCCTGAACTGACACTTAAACAGGTAAAAATAATGATTCTCGTAATGAGGCGGTTTGTATCTAGGAGATCCTTTTAAAATGACGCTAGTCGCGTTTCCGTTTTTCTTTGTAGAAATAAAGACGCCGGGAACCCTTGGCAGCCGGTTTATCTTAACTGACACTATTACAGGTAAAAATAATGATTCTCGTTATGAGGCGGAGTGTAACTAGGACATCTCTTTATATGACTCATACAGAATAATAACACCCGCATGCGTTTTTCTCTTGTTATCTATAGCAAAGACGCTCACATCTGGGACGCTAAACTAAACTATTGATACGTGGCATCTCATAACAACTATACCACTGGATATTTTTAAAGATGGTAAGAAGGCTATTATCCGCGATTAAACTAGTACATAAGATGCTCTAAACCTTAGTGATTACAAAAGGTAGCTGTCCTTTCTTAATAGATGGAACATTAATCTGATCACTCGATATAATCGAATGCGCGCCATACGTTTTTTAATATCTAGAGCAAAATTTTCAACCAGGGACGTTCTTTCTAACCAGTACCATCTGGTGCCTCACAGAAAAAATCACTGTAAAGAACAGAGTCGTTTTGAACTTGGTAAGAAAACTACTGCATAGCAATATTTAGGGAAAATGCTAGATGTTAACTAGGTAACTACATGAGGGTTGTTTTTCCCTTTTTGTCTTTTCGGACTGGAACTAACATTACATAATGTTCTCCAAAATAGGATAACTAAGCAGTAGAGATGATAAAGGTAAAAATCAAATAGGGTAAATGCAATGTGTTATGAACCTAATTATTGGAGTATATTACTGGCTGACTATGAAATATCAGATATGTCTAGTTATTTAAATCAAGTAATAATCATCTAGAAAACGCATAGTAACACAAAAAGAAAGCGTGCAGCAGTATATAATAAATAAAATAGCGCTGTGAAGCTGGATTACTGCAATGAACTTTGACCCTTTTGCAGAGTCTAATACTTTTTATCCACTTTCAGGAAATTTAATCATCTGCTTCCACCTGTATAACGGCATAATCCCTTTCTATACCAATATTTGATGTTAACCGTTATTACTAGTCCATCTAGGTAAGCATATATTAAAATGAAACGCTGAGTTAATTGTAAACTACTTTAAATAGATTCATGCAATACTGAATAATCTAAATGAATCATACAATGTGACACATTGTTTATACCATAAAAAATCATTATGGGTAATTTAGGATAATCAATTCAAATGTCTGGCCAAGGTACTTGAAATCCAGTATAAATATCTTTTGGTTTCTTGTCTCTCCTACCTATACTGTTTTTCTTTCCCTATCGTAGGTTTGTCTCAAGTAAGTTTGTCTCAAAGATAATATAATTCTCAATATGAGGGTATCAATATAAAATGCTTATAGTGAACAATTTAGGTGTTCAGAAATATGTTGTAATTATGTAAATAGATGTGTATAGACTTGAATGTAGATATGTGTATATATGTACAAATGATGTTTTCTTTTTCTCTTTGGCAAACCTGTATATCATTGAGTAGCGGTATTATCCAATATGTGAAAAACACTAGCCTTGTACATGTAATGACATAACCTAAACCACAAACTGTTTTTTGCACTGTAAATATAAATTTGTAAAAATATTTTTAAATATGTTTTACAGAAATACGATGGTACAGTCCTGAGGAAGACACACCTGTGTCGAAACGCGTAGACAGGAAACCATCTTTTAGTATATTCTAAATGTATTTGATAAATGTCTAAACTTATGCATATGCTATAATGTTGAAATATTTTACCATGTATGTATACTAATGTACCAAAAATTTTTATCATTGAATTATGTTTTATAAAAGGAATTAAAATGTATCCTATGTGCAAAAACGTTTGTTGATCACTTTTATTTTGTTTGGCAAATGCCATTATTCATGTGCTAGTGGTTATTAGAGATTTGCCTGGGTATTATATTCACATAAATTGTTTACCCTGACCCAGGAAATTGATCCATATCAGGGGGTCCTTGTTTGTTTCACAGGGTACCTTCTTTGACGCCAATCAGGTTGCAGGAGACCCTATGGCTTTTATTCCGCTGGATGCGGAGAAGGCATTTGACAGGGTCTCTGACTGTTTCTATGGGCTGTAATGCAGAGAGTGGATGGTGGGCCAGGATTTCTACAAGCAGTCAAGGCTCTATATCATAGGCCAGAGTGTTTGTAGCAGGAGAGCTCTCTGAGTCATTGATGATCAGTCGGGGGACTGGGCAAGGGTGTCCTTGTTCCCCACTCTTATTTGCGTTAGATATTAATCCATTTGTATGCAGGCTTGAGCAAAATATCCTGTCTTTTAAAGGATGGGATACTAAAACCCTAGCATATGCAGATGACTAAGCGCTAGAGACACATCCAGCGACAGCTCTTTCTGAGGTAGAGAGAGAGGAGATCCAATTTGGGACTATTTCAGGCTACTCATTATATATGTAAAAAACAATAATTATTATTAATAAAGGAATTACGCTATCAGACCCTCATGTAGCAGCAAGTGCAGTATATTTAGGAATAACAATTTTCTTTGACATAGAAGTACGGTAATAGGTAAATGAAAGTTAGACCCCTTCATAAAAAGCAAAAAAAGATTGAACAGATTGAACAACTTGCACTTGTCCCTGACAAGGAGGCGTAGTGTAATTAAAATGATTTTTCCCCCCAAAACTCTATACTTTTTCTGCGCCATTCCGTTAGTGATCGAGAATATATGGTTTAGGTGATTGGAAGAGCTGATGTCTCGGTTTGTCTGGGCATGCTCTAATCCCAAAAGGACTTTGAAATTCTTGACACTCCCAAAGTATAGGTGGGGTGGGTGCTACCAAATCCAAAAATATAGTATTGGGCTATCACACTCTAAAATTGTCTGGTTTTATTGCAAGAAAGTTCCCCGGGTCAAGTTGGGGATGTTTTTTTATAGACAAATCAAGTATAGCGATTTAAAGAAAGTATGTTTGAAGACCCTTCAGACCGCTTCTAAAGTCTGGTCAGCTGTACATAAGACATTGGGGATAGGAAGACTGAATTATTATACTCCAATAGGTAATGTTCAAAGTTTACTAGAGATTTTTGCTAATCGATGGGCCGGATTCACAAAAGTAATCTGAGACAAAATCCTAACTTTACGACTTTTGGTGTTCACAGAAGGCATTTAGGAGTACTAAAGTTTGGATGTTGTCTCAGTTAATCTTAAGTTTTTGTCTTAAGTTAAACTTAAGACAAACTTAAGTTTAACTGAGACAAAATCTCAACTTTAAAACTAGGATTTTGTCTCAGTTAAACTTAGGTTTGTCTTAAATTTAACTTAAGACCAAAACTTTCCACCCTCGGTGTGCAGAACTCCATGGAATCTCACAGAGCTTTAATGTAACTCCACAGAATTCCACGTAGTTCAACCTTGCGAGCTAAGCCCACCCCTAAGAAAACTTAAATTGTTTCGTCAGAACACCAGTTTTTATTTTTTTAAAACACTTCTGGTGTCCAAATGGCAGATTCACATTTCCTGCTTCTGCTCACTAAACTGACTAATATAGATTTTTTTCTGACTCACATACCCATGTATTATCATCACATACCTGGGATGCCCACCATAATGTCAGGAAGATCATAAATGGATCCCAGGCAACACCAGAAAAATTTCACTCATGCCCTAGTCACTCACAAGTTGGACTATGGGAACACCCTCTACACCGGGATCACAAAGCAACTCATCAAAAGACTACAACCCATTCAGAACTCGGTAGTCAGGCCCATTCTCAACCTCCAACATAAAACTCACATCACACCACACCTCAGGGAGCTCCACTGGCTCCTGATACACAAACGTGCTCACTTCAAACTCCTCGCACATACATTCAAGGAACTACACAACTTAGTCCCCACCTACCTGAAGAGTCACATCTCCTTACACCAACCACCCAGACACCTTTGCACCCCAGGACTCCCACTTACACACATTTCTCTCATACACAGAACTAGATCAGTAGGATGGGCATTCTTGTGCATCGCTTCTAAAGAGTGAACCCACTTCCCACTCCACTTCAGAGCCTCCTCCTCCCTTCTTGAATTCCGCAAGAACCTGAAGAACTGACTTTTCAATTAACCATCCTGCCCTAGGGAGGACTAGGCACACACATCTGCTCAATTCCGGGATACCCTCGTGGATGATAGTGTGCTTTACAAGTACACATAAAATAACATGAACCAAGGAGAGCTGCTACGACTCAAGGGTGCAACTGTGCTAAGTCAAGGCCACATTATGCCAATGATGCCCCTATCTTGTCAAGAATGTCCACCACTCTGCCAGGAGTGGCCCAATTAGGACCAGGCACCCAAAATATGTGAAGGATTGCCGCTTTGTCATGGGTGGCCAAGGTTACTTTACCAAGGATACCCAAGATTATGCCAGAGAGCTCTGCAGAATTCCAGCAGTGGACCCCATTATGATAGGTCCACAATTATGCCAGGGCTAGATATCATAATGCAAAGGATGACAATAATATCTCGAGGATGGACATCATTATGCCAGAAGAGACCATCATTATGGCAATTCCAAAAGACATCAATATACCAGATAGAGCTCTTATTAGGCTACGGATGCACAAAAATATTTCCACCATCAGAAAACACTGGAGGGCTGGTTCAGGGAGCCTCAGAGAAGTCAATATTTACTGGGCTCCAAATAATACAATTGTACTATTTTGCATCTGGGATGTTGGGACCTCATACTGAGCATCAAACAGACCCCTTTAGTATTTGACTTTCAGGTTAGCAAGATATTGAAGTTCAAGGATTAATCATTGTGGTTTTATGAACCAGAGACTCAAAACTCAGCACAGATCACAAGTTAAAAAAAATAATGTGCAGCCAGCATGTTTACTTTATAATGAAAAGTTATTTAATCTACTCCCACAGCTAAATACTAGATATGGAATAATATGAGGGTAAGCTAGGTACAATTCCCAGGTTTTTCGTGCCCCTCTTCTGACTACAAAGCTGCTTTTAAAATGCCTTTGCTAAGGATTTAGGGCCTCATTTATAGTTTGAGGAAGTGGAAGCCATGCCTTAAACTGGTGAGGTTCTTACCCCACTAAACTCGTAGTTCCCTCACCACATTTAGAGGTGTGGGAAGCACAAGCTTCAGCTACCTTCATTTTCCATAATATTCGAATGGTGGACAATTGATCAAAGAGCCCCCAGCCAATGGATGTCAGGAAGCTGACCATATTTAGGGTGTACATTTTTCCCTAAAAATGACAATATGTACTGGGAGAAAATTCTCAGCAAATCAGGGCAATTTATTTTTGGTTTTTCAAAAACACCTCCCACCTTTTGAAATGTGTTTCTGGTAAATAGAAAAATCGTCTCACTCAGCGCTTTTCTTTTATCTCAAAAAAGTTTTTATTATAAAATGTGCATATCAGAGGATATATACAGTACAGATCTGCCTTGTATGCCATTGCCACTCTAGATACATAGAAGGGAGCAAGATCTTTGCCGGGCAAGGATCTGATGACTATGGAAGGTTGTCAAGCTGCTTGTCTGAAAATATATTTGGCAATTACAAATTAATTTTTATATATGTTAATGGTGCTTCACCAGAGGATTGGGGTTCCCGGCTTAGTCCGCTGTCCCTGACAGTTCCAATAAGTATGTATTGAAGCTCAGTAGAAACCACCCCTTAACAGCCAGAAATATCAGACTGTACAGCAGAGAGATGGTGTTCATATGCAGAGGATCAGGCAATGGGTTACAACAGGGAAGAGCAGGTGCAAACATGTGAGGGAAAAGGAACATGAAAGAGAAGGCAAGGCAGCCCTAAAATGTACGTGCTGAGAAAGGAACCAATGAAGGAACATTCACACTGTTACTAGCAAGGGGCATCAGAAGTCATTCTGGATCTGAGCCATATTGGGCATAATGATGACCCCCACCAATATATTTATTGGCATCCTTCCCTTATATTCAGTCCTCGTATAATGGTTGCCCGATTGTAAGTCCATATTTGGATGTATGACGTTACAACGCAGGCTATTACAACGCCTGTCTTTACAACGCGGTTTTTACATTGCATACCTTTACAACGCATAGCGCTTAAAGGGGCTGGATAGTGAAAAGTTTAATTTTCTATTCCAACTCCGGTCCCCGTGGACAATAGGGAAGGTGTTGGATAGAAAATTAAACGTATTCCCTATCCTAGAGCGCCCCCCAGCGCAATGCGTTGTAATGGTTTGCGTTGTAATGACCGCGTTGTAATGGTAGTGCGTTGTAAAAGTTTCGTTGTAAAGGTTGTTCACCCCATATTAACATACACAAGACAACACCGTGAGGGGATATTTACATACAATAGAATGGTGGAGCGAGGTGTCAAGCTAAACTTGCTAATGGCGTGCTGCCATTCTGAAAATGCAGGAATGTGCCATATTTACAAAGATAAGGTGCACTCCTGAGGTTTTCCTGCGGCTGGTGCTACATTCAGCTGCCTAGCGCCAACGTAGGCAGCCTTGCACCATAGTGCGATGGTGACTGAATTGAGGGAATTAACATTTATGTGCAGGAAGGTGTCCCTGCCTGCACATAAACAATCACTAATCGTGATTTATAACTCCTATGTGTGCTGTTTGTGCAGCACACATAGAAGTTGCAAGTGGTCATTTTTTAACGATTGTTTATGTGCAGGAAGGGACGCCTTCCTGCTCATAAACAATCATTCATGGCGACTTGCTGTTTCTGTGTGTGCCACACAATGCAGCACACATAGAAACAGCAAAAACGAGGAGAAATTAATAATTTCTCCTCGTTTTGCCATGTAAAGACCGGGTTATTTTTGGTCTTAATTTTGGCACTGCTCCATATTTATGCCACCCTTGTAAATGGGGGCAGAGTCAAAATCAAAGGGTGCTGCATCAAAACGCCCACTCAAAACCCATTACCAGACCCTTTTCTGCTAAGTGTAAAGGGGAGCCTTATTTGCAAAGCAGAGTTAAGACATGTTAAGTGGCTTAATGACGCCTTGTAAATAAGGCGAAGGGCTTACCACTACAGGAACATTACAAAAAGTGAAGTTCCTGCGGTGACAAGCCCTTGTAAATATGCCCCTCTTTGTCAAGCCAAAGAAATGGTGGCATTCCGTAAGAAAATAGCAATATTACACTTTCACAATTATGGTACAAAAGGCTACATGTACCAAAAGACGAAGGAAGGAGCAGGGTTGCCTCAAGGAATCCAGGAGACAGTTCATGTACAAAAGGAATACAGGAATTCAGAGGTAAAATAGGGCCCTTGCCAAACTTCTAACAGCCCAAGAGGAATACAAAGTAGGCAGAAGGGAGGAGATTACCCAATGTAAACAAGCATAGTAAAACAGAAGAAACCGGAATTAAAGCATTGGATTAGTTAAACAAAAGGGCAAAGATAGAGGTAGAATAGAGCAGGACAAGAAATAGAAACTTAGCAAGTGTACCAAGCAAGTGAGAGTTGGGTACCCAGGTAAAACTTTAGAACAAAGAGAGCGTGACAAGCCAAGGAACTGTTGCAGGCAAGTCATGGCAAAACTGTAAACTAAATCATCCTGACAGGCATAAAGAACCGACTGACTGTAACAAGTAGGCACCATGCACTGCAATGCATGAACAATGAGCTTTAGGCAATGGGGGTTTATTAGACGTTCCTGGCAGCAGCAAGGCAAGGGTGGAGCAGCAAGCCAAGTGTGGAATCACATGATTTGGCTGCACAAAATTAGTCACGGGTGTGTATGTGTAATCTTATTCCCTCACAAGGAACAGCAAAGAGAATCCTGTGTTGATGAATGCAGGACAAATAATATTGAAAGCATTTCTTAGTGATTGTCAGGTTTTTGTGTTCACTTGGCAGAGCATTTTGGGATCAGTATGCCATGGAAACAAGTGTACAATTTCCAATATGTACATAAGTCTAATGGCATTCAGGAAGCTGTCATACACATTTTAGAGTGCTTTCTTGGACGTCAATTAACCGAAATGCCATGGGTAGCAGAAGTGACATCACATGCTATTTGATGCCAGTGACATCACAGGAAGTGATATCATAAGGCCTTTGACGTCTTTCCAGCAGTGATGCCATGTGACATTTGACCCTGGTGATGTCACAGGAAGTACATCACTAAAAGTATACATTCTACAATTAGTGCAACATTAAGAAAATCCATATACCATTCATTCCTTTATCATATCATCCAATGTCTCTTCTATTACTCATGTCTACCTCTCTGCTTCAGAATCCCTCTCACCTCCATATCTGCTAACTTCTTATTGCCTTCCTTCTCCATCTTCCTCTAACCTTCAACTTTTTAGGTCACGCTCATCACTTTAACAGTTTTTTCTACATCATCCTGTGATGTGTTCTCTTCTCTCAGTTCACCTCTTAACCACATTTTTACAAACAACTCTCTCTCATTCTCAGAGTTCTATTACTTGTTTCCTTCCACTACCCTTTCTTATTACTATTGTGCACAAATTTCCCATAATTTCTCTCTCTTATTCTCTCCCCTTCTGTATCAGGCGGGTTCTCTCTGCACACCATTTGCTCTAATTTGGGTTCAAAATTAGCCTCTTACTTCCAACTTCATCAATCTAATTTGCTCAGATTTCTCTCTCCATATTTCACGTTCAGCTACATCTTTCCCATTTTCCCTCCAAACTCCACCTCTCTCATTATCACCACCATTGCCTGCATTGTAAGCCCAACTACAATGCAGGGAATGGATGCAGGGCGCACTACGAAATTCGTTTATTTATTAAATTGTTTACTTACCTCCAATTATCCCTATTCCCGGTTTTTAGCAACCCCCACCCTGCCCCTCCCCCGCCCGCCCCGCCTTTCTGCCCCACCAGAACTCCCTCCACGGGCCGTGGCTGGTTAATGGAAATAAAAACCAGCTGTAAAACCATTGACTCTAAACTAGATATCCTTAAACCCAAGTGGATCAAGTTAAAAAACAAGTGGACACACATGAACAGCGCCTAGATCAGTAGAACGGTCATCATGGCATAAAAAGCAGACTTGGAAGCTCGATCTAGAAGAAACAACCTACTTATCATAGGTATTCCTGAGACCACAGCCATTGGGAAATGGAGATCTTTGTACAAGAGTTACTAAGAGACATATTTGGCCTGGACCTGTCCACTATGTTCATGGTTGAGCGTGCCCATCGCTCCCTGGGTGCCAGACCCCCGGTTTGAGCCACCCCCAGACCAATGCTGGCTAGAATCTTGAACTACCTGGAAAGAGACACTATACTCAGGGGAGCCAGAGAACGGGGACAAATCTCCTACAAAGGCAATAATGTCTCTTTCTATCCGAACTTCACCCCTGGGGTCCAGGCGGCACATCCCAAGTTTACCAAACCAAACAGCTGCTGCAACAGGCTGGAATTCCCTATGCCCTGCTTTACCCCGCTAATCTAAAAGTCACGCACAACAACAATA
Source organism: Lissotriton vulgaris (assembly GCF_964263255.1). Lineage (NCBI taxonomy): Eukaryota > Metazoa > Chordata > Amphibia > Caudata > Salamandridae > Lissotriton > Lissotriton vulgaris. The sequence continues at coordinate 965,836,427 of NC_141697.1, forward strand.
CACACTACTTCACAGATCCAAAATCAGCCTGAAGTTTGCCAGACACATTGGCGGGTCCAGGAAGCAAGTGACTGGGACTAACAGAGCACGATCCTCTGACAATGTTCTAAGCGACAATGACTAATAGTACCACTGTGCTTATTTGGGATATCTGGGGGTCCACTTACACGCATCCTTCAATTAAAGGCCGCCAGGGGCACCATGGTTTGCTCCTGTGAGCGAGATGCAATAGTGCAATTAGCGCAGTCTCTGCACAACACTTACATCATATATCACTTACCACGGCCACCCGGTATCACCGGTGCCTCCATGCCCTCAGGGAGAGATCCCATGATTCCACTTTTCTTGTATTTTATGTTTTTATGTTTTTTTTTTGCTACTCTGTTGTTGAGAGGGGTAAACAGTCTCAACCTAATTGGGGGGTTGGTGTGGGTGGATGCAGATTCATAGGGAAGGGAGCTAACAGTTTGAAAGGGTTAAGGGGACCACAATATAAGGTAACCAATTCCGCTAAACATCATACAAGGTGCATGGCACGCTGACACACAGCATCTATAAACAGCTAGGCACTGCTATGATCTATATGGACGGGCGCACACAACTAGACACCATAAATATATTTTAAATTCACACCACCGAGACATGACCACATATAATTGTCTAACATGGAACATACGCGGACTCAATGACAACAGAAAAGCTAGACTTATACAGTCATATCTCATTAGACACAGAATTGACATATGTTTTTTGCAAGAAACACATCTGCAAAACACAGCGTGCGCCAAGCTCCAGCACAGGCACTGGGGTAACATATACTCTGCGACTTACTCAAGCTATGCCAGGCGCACTGCAATCCTAATACGGAGACACCTGGGATGGAACCTGCTTAAAACACAGTCAGACGCGGGGGGCAGATTCACCTCGGTGGAAGGTACACTGGGCACCATAAGGGTGATACTTGTGTTAGTGTATGGTCCAAATACAGACACTCCTAAATTCTCCCATGAGCTCTGGGGGTTAGTAGCACAATCCGGATGCGATACCATAATCTGGGGGGACTTCAAAGCTGTTCTTAATGATTCTTTAGACCGACGGGGTGCTATTCGCAAACTAAATCCCAACATTAATATGGCACTAAATGAAATATTAGGCGAGAATGGGCTAGTCGACATTTGGAGACAATGGCGCCCAGGCACAGCATAAGGCACATGCATCACAACACAACACTAAGCCTGGTCCCGCATAGACTTCTTGCAGCTCTCCAAGGACGTGGTCATGTGGACCACAGATATTCAACATCTCCCCAGAACCCTCACTGACCACTCAACTCAGAGGGACTTAGGGAGCAATTAGTATCTCTAGCTTGGCTCTCTTCCGCAGTCCCTCCCACGCCCATTTTAACGTTTCTGTTGTGTCTATAATGTGTCTGGGACGTTTAAATTGTCTGTATAATGCCACCTCTAGGGGAATATGTGAGGTAATAAGCAGTGCTTTGAGGGAGTGCAAGTTATAGTTATCTCAGGTAACTATTACTGCTGAATTTCACTGGTTTTGTATAAGTGAAATGGGAGCCTAACTATAATGTCTCTGTAACCTTCTTTCTTCTTTCAGCGAATGTCTAAGGTTTTTTTAATTCTATTTCCTAACTATAACAGTATAAAAGCAAAATAGCAGTTTTAAAAAGCACCCACTGCAGAGTTCCTTGAATATTTAGCAGTTTTTGGCAACAATAAAAGTGTCAAGCTAACTCTGGTGATTAACGTAACTGCTGAAGAGAGATGGAGTTCTGGCTAGTGGCAGTTTTGACTCATTTAAGGTAGCACCGAGGGTTAATAAAAAGAACATGTACCATGTGTATTTCACAGAACACATTATTTGCATAGCGAAGATACCTGGTGGCCCTCTGTGCTAGGAACTCCCCCCACCCCAGTGGACCACTCACAAAACCTCGGCATCCTACTAGGCGCTTCTCTCACTATGGACCACCAGATCAACTCAGTATCCTTGGTCTGCTTCAATTCCCTTGGCCTGCTGCAGAAGATCCTCAGGTGGATCCTCATAGAATCCAGAAAGAGCATCACTCACTCGCTTATCCGCAGCAGACTTGACTATGACAAAACACTCTATGCTGGCGTTATCCTGAAAAACCTCAGCAAGCTCCATAATGTCCATAATGCCGCAGTCAGACTGTTCCTTGACCACCCTCGGCACAGCCACATCACTAAACACCTCAGCGAACTCTACTGGCTCCCGGCAGACAGAAGAATACCCTTCAAACTCCTCACCCATGCTTACAAGGCCCTCCACAATGTCGGACCAGCATACTTGAACAGCCACCTCTCCTTCCACACACCCAAAAGACACTTCCGCTCCTCCCAGCTTGCCCTGGCGACCGTCCCACGGATCAGCAAAACCAGAACTGGAGGAAAGACCTTCTCTTTCCAAGCTGCCAAGACCTGGAACACCCTACCCCTCCACCTCAGACTATCTCCCACACTACACCAGTTCAGAAAGGACTGCAAGACTTGGCTCTTAGAATGGCCCCAGCACTTATACAGATCTGTTCCCCACATCCCCCCAGCAACTTGAAACCCTCACAGGTAAGTAGTTGCACTTCACTAACCCTTGATTGATTGATTGATTGATTGATTGATTGATTGATTGATAGCTCAGTGGATACTGCTTTTACCACAAAGATCTATTTGCTACTGTGCAGTTCATAAATTACAATCGTAATCTAGCACAGTGAGCTATGAATTGCCATCAAAGAGCTGCATGCAAGACGTATGGCACATGGTAGAAAGTTATTATTTTTTCCAGTCTTTCATTAACTTAATGTTGTTAAAAAGGGTGTGCTTGAGTAGAAACAAATTCTTACTAGTAAAGCCAACCCTAACCACTGTCTTGTGATCTGCATCCGAAGTTTTTACTTCTTGACGACCAAGCACTCTTAAAAAAGGCCTACCATTATGAATTACATGTAAATCCTACCCCTTGTAGTCACCTTTGTGTTATGTAACATTTACAATACACTGATTTACACTCATATGATTCATTGTATCTATATGTGTGGGATGTCAAGTGCTTCAACACACCACAGTGGTATGGGAGGCGCTATAAAACAAATGCAATATTTGTGAGACAGGGGCTGTGGCAAGATGAGAGGCACTGCTGGAGGGTGATAGTGAGGGAATCATTAAAGAGTCCCAAAAAGATTGTTGCATCCTGGTGCACTGTAAGGTCATCATTTACTATGTTTTAAAAGCTAATACAATTAAATATATATTGAAAAGTATGCTGTAGAATGCACCATGTGCGCCATTTCCCAAAACTCCCTTGTAGTGGTCAGGAATGCTCACTATGCACCGTATGGGGGCTGGTCTGACGACATTTACCAAGGCATCTTGGGGTTTCTACTCTGGCCCTGCTTGGCAGATATGTAATGCTATAGAAGGAACATAATCACACATTGGTTTGCAAATATGAAGCAAATTCATCAAAAAGCACAATTAAACCACTTACTTGGATTGGCATGCTGTGATTCCTGACAGGATACTGGGAAGCAGGACAGGCCATCCAGAAGCACACCAAAATTCACAGCCTGCAGGCCAAGCAGACGTGTGCTTGGTGGAGACTGGAAGCCTCAAAAGTTGTTGCTAAGCAACAACTGAGCTGCTCTTACAAGTTGCAACATTTAAATATTTCAACATTTAAATTTTTTAATTTTGCTCAGTGCCTAGCTGCCTTCAGAAACTGCTCATGTAAATAGAGAGGAATGAAAAGGCCTGTTCCTTGATTCCTGTTGCTTCCTTTGTAGCCTTTGAGGCCAGGGGTCGCAAAGGAAGTGCTATGGGTCGCAAGAGTCAAGGAGGGGTAGCAACTGCGACCCCTGGCAACCCCTAAATGGCAGCTCCTCCACTAAGACATAGGAGGTCTCCCCACTGCTTTTCAGCAGTATAAGAAATAAGAAATGAGAATAACTCAATGTTATCATTCTATTTTTCACTGCTGAGTCAGGCTGCAACACAGGGTTAGGCTGCTCTGCTCACAGAGCAGGGGGAGGAGTGGTGGGCACTCTGTAAGTGTGTATCACCATTTGGCTGGCCGTCTTGGGCCGGCTAAACTGTCATGCACACTTAGAATATTCTCAATCCAGGCTGTATTACATTCTGGTTGGGGAACATGCACAGGCCCATAGTCCACCTGAATGTCGAACCATGGCACTCAGACCAATCATGACACTGCTAATAGCAGTGTTGTTATCGGCTTAGGGGCGCCTGCATGATTCTTGCTTCTTTTCCTGCCGGACATGGAGAGATGACGGAGGAGAGACATGGTGATGCGTACGGGTATTTTTATTTTTAAACACCAAAACGCCCTGCTCCGCTGCCCCCGATCCGTGTCAGCCGCCACTGCCTACATGACGTCCATGGGTGTTTTGAATGAGCTCCGGAACTGGTTTGAAGGCTAAAGTGCCTCACAAAGGCAGAGAGATGGATTTGTTATAGTGTTAATATAGCAGACCTCACTGAACAGTTGCAGGGAATAGTGGTGGTTGGGGTCAAGGAAGCTTTGTCAAGGGGTTCTGCTCTAATACGGAGACAACACTCCACACCTTTGTCTCCCTGACACAGTTCAGCCCTGCACTGTCTGGCTGTTCTGCTCCTGTCCAGCCTGACTGGCCCAGGAGAAACCACCACACCAAAGAGGCAATTCTGCCCAACTGATGAGTCTGTCCTTTTGCCCAAAAATGGGGAAGTCACGAGGCAGAGGGGCTGTGTCACAGAAGTCGTTGGGCGATAATGGTGGTCCACAATTCCCAAGCATCCTTGGCTCTGTGCAAACTGGTGAAGGGGTGAAAGAGAGCAGTGCTGATAACTGTGAATGCTGTTATAACTTTTCTAGGGGAGACAAAGAGGCACGTATTTAGTAATGCTCTGCTTTCAGTCAGTTTTTTCCACTGAAGGTAGGTGACCACAGATTTTGGAGACACAGGTGTGGAATTCCCGGGATCACGAGTGAGATCATGAAGATCTGATTACCTCACAACTTGTGTACAAATTTGAGTCTGGTTTGTAGCAATTATCCCACCTTATCCATATCAAACTAGCCAAATGAAACTCATTCAAGCTAGAAGGTAGGACCAGGTTGACCTCAACGTCCTGTTGAGGGCACCGAGAGCCACAGTGGGCATCAGTGGCAAAGAGCACTCATTATAGTCACTTGTAGCTACAGATTCTTCCTCTGCATCCCATCCTGTGTTGCTGCTACATAGCTCTTGCTCAACCTCTGCTGCTAGAACAGACCCCTCAAGTAGCTCCCCACAGACCCTTAATCAGTCGAAATGATGAATCCTAATTTATGAAAGGCTCTCCTATGCGGGGCCACACTCCTCACCCACGTCTCCACAGGTAGACCCTCCTTCCCACAGGGCAGTCAAAAATCTTTTCCATAGGAATCCGATTCGAGGCAAAGTCTGTAGCAACAGATTCAGCCACCAAAGTTGAGATTCTAGGTCTGCATTACAGTAATTTACCTCCATGGTCAGTGAGTGAATTTTAGAGGGCCCAAAAAAAGTAATGGCCCGAATCATCCACAGGACTGACCAACCAGCCCTGATGCTATGTTTGAACTTGAAAATTGCAAAAAAACACAGTTGATGGACAGAATGCAGAACAATGTCTTACATTCACCCCAGTACAAAGATCGTGGCCTAAATCCATCGTTTTTTTGCACTCCACACCACCCTAGGTCAGACACTGGCTATATGCAAATCAGCCTTGACCCTGTGCCTCATGGGAACAGTCCAGCCCGAACTACCAAGCCATGTCTTTCCTAGACCGGAATCAAGCATCCAAGGATCGGTTTCTGGCTATCAGCCTTCTTCAGCCTGGATAGCTTGACTTCAGTGATGTGGAGAGCCTGGGACTCACATCTGAGCATACCCAGCCCACTCGGGGTGAAAATTGCAAAAAACACAGTTGATGGACAGAATGCAGAACAATGTCTTACATTCACCCCAGTACAAAGATCTTGGCCTAAATCCATCGTTTTTTTGCACTCCACACCACCCTAGGTCAGACACTGGCTATATGCAAATCAGCCTTGACCCTGTGCCTCATGGGAACAGTCCAACCCGAACTATCAAGCCATGTCTTTCCTAGACCGGAATCAAGCATCCAAGGACCGGTTTCTGGCTATCAGCCTGGATTCAAGCAAGCCAGGCTGAAGACGGCTGGAATGCCAGAAACCGGTCCTCGGAAGCTTGTTTCCGGTCCAGGGAAGACATGGCTTGGCAGTTCGGGCTGGACTGTTTCCATGAGGCACAGGGTCAGACTGATTTGCATATAGCCATGTCAAAACTGGGGTGGCAGAGTGGGCTAAAGAACGGTGATGGATTAAACCCAGATCTTTTGACTGGGTGTGAGTGTTTGATTGATTCAGATGCTCCGTCCATCACCACCCCCTTTTGTACCATGTTTGAACTTGAAGCACCTCAAACAGATACTGAATTCCATTTGTATGTTCATAGCAAGCCTACAGGGCCAGTTTCAGCTAATTCAGGTGTGGCTGTGAATGCTGGTGCGTCAACCCATCCATTGCTTATCTTAAGCAGATGCAGGCAGAAAGAGTAGGTGGAGCTACCATTCCCTCTACAGAGGATCAGAGGGGAACATCCGAGTAGGGAAACCGACAACCTCCACTCACGGACACTGCAGTACTTCTACAGAGAAACCCTGAGAGAAGGAATGTTCCAGTGAACGCTCCCAATCAATGACTTCAGTGACTACAGCCTGAGTGACTACAGCTTAACAGACCTCTATTTTGTATTGCCATGGATACAAATGAAAAACTAAGATGAATTCCCTGTTGCGTCCAACAAAGCACAGACTTGCCAAATTAAAAAAAAAATTCTCACTATGTGAGAAGAGCGGACTGGTTTTGGTGGGTGGGTGTCATGCCTCGAGCCTCCTACGACACTGTCCCTTTAAGAAATGGGCTATTTGAATCACCATGCACCAAGGAGCGACGCTTCACGTTCTAGCGTCAAGCTCCATTCGTTTCCGTATCCGTCTTGCTCCTGTTTGCCTGACTTCCGCCTTGTTTTGGATCTTCCTGTTTGTTGCACCAGCGAGAGCGTCTCCGGCCTCCCGCGTTCCTGAGCGGGCTCCGGGTTGCGCTTTGTATCGGTAGCTGTCTGCTATCGTCAGGCGTTTGTTTAGGCGCCTACGTTCCAGATTGCTGCGGGTTCGCGGTGACTTCCGTGAGCCTTTCTTTCCCCCCGCCCTTGAGTCCCGCCCGGCGGCCGGGTTTCACTCCGCCATCCGGCTGGGCTCAGCCTTTTGTTTCTTTGCGGTGCATTGCTCCGCCTGACAGCCGGGCCTGTTCTCCGCTGTCCGGCCGGGCGTTGTTTTACACCGCCTCCCTGGGGTGCCTTTAACTGGCAGCCGGGCTTGTTCTCCGCCTCCTGGTTGGGGTCTTTACTTTTCTCTGTAGATAGCTAGTTAGTTCCTTCTGCCCCAATATTTCTGCCACCTCTATTAGTTTGATCCCCCTTCCTATTGTTTTGTACATCCCCTTACTGGATTCTGTTCCTGGAATTCAGCACCGTGTATTTGGTGAGATTCTTGCGTGGACCAGAGTGGGTGCATCTTCAACTACACTACAGGGAATCACGGTAACAGCGCTTCTGCGCTACTTCTCTATATTATACTTAGAATTTGTTATACAGAAAACTGATTACATGTTTTTGATTTCATAGAAAGTCATACAATCTGACAGAGAAGTGGCAATAGGGTTATTGCATCATCATTTAGTGGATGTTTCTTCGAGTCTTCTACACACAACTAAGTAAGAAGTATAGCAAATTGACTATATTATTCCTACTAGTAGTAAGTCTAAAGTTACTCACTAATGCATTGTCATCTTTGCCACAGCTCCAGATGAAGTTCCCTAAATAAGACTCTTCATGTTTATTCAGCGACAAGTTAGAAAAAACCTTGGGTATGTTATGTTTCTGTGCATAAAGGTATCTGAGTGATTTCAGTTTAGTGTTGTCCTTAGATAGATTATTACTTACCTTTTATTGCAGCCCATCTGTTGACCAGATTCCCGCATTGAAGTACCACGCATCCAGGCTGAAGATCACCATCAAGCACATTTCTTCCCCCCAACTTTCCTTGTTTTGTCACCCTGTTTTCCCCTGGCGTGTCTCTCGTACTCTAGTGTTTGATAGAGTCGAAAGGCCGTAGGGTAAGGCTGTGGAATATCTTCGGATTCCTGACGCTCCTGTGGAACCTACCTGCAATCCTTACAGTGGGGATTTAGGAGAAGAGGCAGGCCTTGAGTCTGCTACTGTATGACAAGCCTAGAGGCGGTGGGCCATTTAGAGGGTGTGGGGCTTTGTGCTGAGCACTTGATGAGCTGTAGACGTATTGCCCCCACCTAAAAAACAAAGATTTTGATGCTACTTCCAATGTTCTGGTGCAAAACCTGCGATGGACGACCTGAGTGTAAACCATACATACACGTGCTGGAACCCACTCTAGTTAGAGATTTGCAGCTCACATGGTCTTCCACCATGTGACTCACCCAATTAGCATTGGAAGAGAGACCATATTATGTATCACAAAATGGCACCTTTTGAGTTTTTCAGGTCTGCAAGCACACATACATTACTACATTAATCTGGAAAAGTGTGCACTTGGGGCACAGGCACACTCTATCCTTGTCGCACACCGATGCGGTAGGAAAATGGGTTACAAGAGACTGATAGAATGTTTTCAACAAGGGAGGCCATGACCCTTTTGATCATGAAGAAGACAGGTGAAATGTCATGTCCATTGCTCTATAATCATATATGCCACATGTCCATTCCATTATAAATCATAGATGCCACTATTGCCAGCCCCTTGAAACACAGTGAAGGGACAGTCGTTTCTCTCTCTCTCTCTCCTGGTGCCTCTTTACACCAGGGGGGCCCTCAGTAAACATAAATGATTTTAGTGTTCATTGAGGTAAAACTTAATACTCTGGCAGCTACACTGAGAGAAATAACATAAGAAACCATGCTCCCCAGAGGGTTTTGCGACAAAATAACAAAATATTGTGAGACACAAATATCATGTCAAAAATATTGTGATCTCGAGAATTTTATGAGACTCAATAAAAGCTAAGAATTCCATATTTTTTGGTATTTAATGTTGTTTTTTAGGTCTCGACTATTCTATCCCATTAGGGATTGAATAGGCGAGATTATAGGAAGCAGTCCGAAAAGTCTACCTAGCCTGCAGATCGCGTCAGTTCTTGTGGGGTATGCGCATGCACATCAAACACCATCCGCCTCGGCATCAGACTTCAAAGGAAGCCGCTTGCACACTACCATTTGTCTGAGCCTCGGCATCAGACTTCAAAGGAATCTGCTCTCAAGCCGCTCCCCCGCTCCCCCCTCCCCCCTCCCCATCACACTTCAAAGGAATGCGCTCCCGCTCACCCCCGCCACAGCAATGCCGAGAGCTTGGGTTTTTTTGCATCCATTTTGTGGGGAAGCCGTGTTTTGTTCGGCGTTCTCTGCACCTTTCTCGTTTTTTTTCTGGACGAAAGTGAAAGCCTACCATGCTTGTTTACAGTAGCCTTGCTCCTCAAATGCTGTTGCTGTCTTGCCATCTCTCTAGGGACACTAAGCTTGAAAATACTCGACTTGCTAGCTGCAATGCTACATCCACTATGCTTTGCCTCTAGACACGTTGATCCCTCACAGACTGTGCTGACTCTGCCCCTCCTGATTCTGAAACTGACCAACGAAGTCACCAGCAGTCTCTTCTCTCTGTCTTCTGATGTCTGCCCTGCCAGCATTAACTTCAGACCCTCACACCTCCTCACCCTTACACCCTCTCACCTTCACACACCCTCACTCACCCTCACACCCTCACCCACCCTCACACACCCTCTCACCCTCACACACCCTCCCACCCTCATACACCCTCTCACTCTCATACCCCCTCACACTCACATCCCTTCACCCTCACATCCACTCACCCTCACATCCACTCACCCTCACCCTCACACCACCTCACCCTCCCACACTCCCTCACTCACCCTCTCACCCACCCTCACCCACCCTCTCACCCTCACACACCCTTTCATCCTCACACACCCTCTCAGCCTCTCACCCTCACACACCCTCTCATCCTCACCCACCCTCACCCTCCCACCCACTCACCCTCACACCCCTCACCCTCACACACCCTCACACACCCTCACACGCCCCCTCACCCTCACACCCCCTCACCCTCACCCCCCCACACACCCTCACACCCCCACACACCCTCACCCTCACACAACCCCTCATATCCCCTGTCAAAGAGCTTCACCCTTACCCTCAGACCCTCTCACACACCCTCACTCTCATACACCCTCACCCTCACTCACCCTCTCACACCCTCTCACCCTCACACACCCTCTCACCCTCACCACCCTCTCACCCTCACCCTCACACCCCCTCAACCTCACCCTCACACCCACACCCTCACACCCCCACACCCTCACCCTCACACACCCTCTTACCCTCACACACCCTCACACTCACACCCCCTCACAACCCCTCACTCTCACACCCCCTCACACCCTCGCACCCCCCTCACACAGCCCCTCACACCCCTCCCCCCCTCACCTTCTCACCCTCACACACCCTCACTCACCCTCACCCCCTCACCCACACACACCCTCTCACCCACCCTCATCCTCACTCACCCTCTCACCCTCACACACACCCTCACCCTCACACACCCTCTCACTCACACACCCTCTCACCCATCCTCACTTACCCTCACACCCTCACCCACCCTCACACACCCTCACTCACCCTCACCCTCGCACCCTCACCCCCCTCACCCTCACAACCCTCTCACCCTCACACCCCCACACACCCTCACCCTCACACAACCCCTCATATCCCCTCTCAAAGAGCTTCACCCTTACCCTCAGACCCTCTCACACACCCTCACTCTCATACACCCTCACCCTCACTCACCCTCTCACACCCTCTCACCCTCACACACCCTCTCACCCTCACCACCCTCTCACCCTCACCCTCACACCCCCTCAACCTCACCCTCACACCCACACCCTCACACCCCCACACCCTCACCCTCACACACCCTCTTACCCTCACACACCCTCACACTCACACCCCCTCACAACCCCTCACTCTCACACCCCCTCACACCCTCGCACCCCCCTCACACAGCCCCTCACACCCCTCCCCCCCTCACCTTCTCACCCTCACACACCCTCACTCACCCTCACCCCCTCACCCACACACACCCTCTCACCCACCCTCATCCTCACTCACCCTCTCACCCTCACACACACCCTCACCCTCACACACCCTCTCACTCACACACCCTCTCACCCATCCTCACTTACCCTCACACCCTCACCCACCCTCACACACCCTTACTCACCCTCACCCTCGCACCCTCACCCCCCTCACCCTCACAACCCTCTCACCCCCACACACCCTCACCCTCACACCCCCTCACCCTTACCCTCACACCCCCTCACCTTCACCCTCACACACCTCCTCACCCTCACACCCCCTCACCCTCACACACTGCATCACCCTCACTCACCCTCACACCCCCACACCCCCTCACCCTCACACACCCTCACCCCTCACACACCCCCTCACCATCACACACCCCTCACCCTCACTCACCCTCTCACCCACCCCCTCACCCTTACCCACCCTCTCACCCTCACACACCCTTTCACCTTCACACACCCTCTCACCCTCACCCTCACACATCCTCACCCTCACCCTCACACACCCTCACCCTCACCCACCCTCGCTCACCCTCACACACACTCACACACCCTCACCAGCATAGCATAACAAAACATAGCATAGCATAACAAAACACAGCATAGCATAGCATAACAAAAAAAAGCATAGGATAGCAGAATATAGCATTTAAAGTGAATGGGTGGGAACACAAACTCTAGTCAGCACAAATGCCATTGAGAAAGAGAACGAGGAGTTCTTGAAACGCGTCTGGACATTGTGCCTTAGAACCTTTCATGAAGTGCTTACATGGCAGACCAAAGCCCAAACGAGTGGATTTGACATTTGCATACAGTGCTGCCACTTTGCCTGAATAAACCAGTACCTTGAATCCTGATGCCTGGTCGGCGTGCTTCTTTCCATCTGGTAAAGAAGGAGTGTGTGTATGTTCCTTGGAGGTGTTCGCCCCCAGCGCCTTGACCGCCCTCACCTGTGTCCTGCTCTGCGAACAAACGTGTGGCAACATTTCTTTGAGAACAGGACCCGCCTGCGCTTGCCTGGTAAGCGGCACGGAGTTTACCAGCAAGTGCAAGTTGTGGGCGTGGGAAGGTGGAGCACAAGCGTGCGACACGTTCAGCATCAATTCAAAGGCACCGGTTCACACTTGGCTGAAGGCAGACGAGCGTTTTTCCAAAAAGGATGCAAGCGTGAAATGGATGCAAATTTCAGAACATTGGTCGACATGCTGCAAGATAAGCTTTAACGTGTAACCACTGGGTGTTGAAATGAGACATTGGGCTAGAGTTCGACGCATTAACGGTGAGTGTGACAGACCCTGCACTACAGGTCCCAAGATGCAATGCGCTTGCAATGCGCCACGCCCACTTCGGGGCAGGACCTTTAAAGTGAATGGGTGGGAACACGAACTCTAGTCAGCACAAATGCCATTGAGAAAGAGAACGAGGAGTTCTTGAAACGCGTCTGGACATTGTGCCTTAGAACCTTTCATGAAGTGCTTACATGGCAGACCAAAGCCCAAACGAGCGGATTTGACATTTGCATACAGTGCTGCCACTTTGCCTGAATAAACCAGTACCTTGAATCCTGATGCCTGGTCGGCGTGCTTCTTTCCATCTGGTAAAGAAGGAGTGTGTGTATGTTCCTTGGAGGTGTTCGCCCCCAGCACCTTGACCGCCCTCACCTGTGTCCTGCTCTGCGAACAAACATGTGGCAAAAAAAATATATATATATATATATATATATATATATATATATATATATATATATATATATATATATATATATATATATATATATATATATATATATATATATATAATTACCTACTGGCGGTCGCCAGTAGGTAGTTATAGTTAGGATTATTTTCAATAGAAAGTCTCAACATTCTATTGTGAATAACTTTGGCGCCGGTTGAGGAATCTGCCTGAAAATTTACTCAAATTTGCCTCGTGGCGCCCCGGTCCTTCCCTGAAAGTTTGGGGGGGATTTGTCAAGCGGGGGCCGAGGTAAAAGGGGGTCCCAAAGCGTGTTTTCCCCATGTTAATTTTCATAGGGCGGACGACCTCACTTTTAGCCCAAACGGCTGAATGGATTTCCACCAAACTTGGCAAAATTGTAGGGACTGGTAGCCCGATGTGCCTTTGCTATGTCTCAAGATATGTGCTCCAGTGGATTTTGAGTAATTTAGGTTAAAAAATATATATATATCTATAAGCGCTCCCCGGTACGCGCACCGGGGCTAATCAGCGCACTACGCAAGTTCGCGCGCAGAAAGCTGATTGGCTCTCGGTGTCTGTCAACATTCCAAACAGTCCGGAGCGGCCGCCATCTTGTGTCTCGGTAGGATCGAGACACAGGAGGTGGCAAAAACAAAGGGGGAAATGACCATAAGGGGGCAGAGTAGACCCCCCTTGACCCCCTAGGTTTGATGTGGGGCTATAAAAGGGCCCCACGGGTAAAACATTTTTTTTTTTTATTTGCGTGGGGGGAGCGCCCGGTATGCGCACCGCGGAGCGTACCGGGAAGCTTTCCATGAGAAAATAGAATGATAGAGTTTTTAAAAAATGTAGCCTTTTTTTAAAAATTGGAGGTAGTTCTAAAAAGAACTGTTTTTTTTCTTCTTTTTGTTGTTTTATATTTTTTTAATGTATTTTGAACATTTTGTACTTTTTTAGGCTTTTATGAACTATTTAATATTTTTTTTGTTATTTTTATGGGGAGAAACAAAAAACAGGGAATTGAAAATGGCTCAACTGGAGCAAAAAAAAACAGGAAAAATTAGGGTTTTTTGGAGCAATTGTGGTTGTCACCAGCAAGGAGGATGAGCTTTATGCTCTGTTCACCATAGGAAATGGTCTTACCACAAAAAATACATGTGATTCTGAATTCCCCATACCGTGGGTGTATGCAAGGGATCGTCTCCCTTGTCTCTGGTCCCGACGGAGTGGGTTGCTTTCTTATGGAGGTGGTGGTTAAAGATTGGGGAGGGTTACTGGCCAGTTCTCTCACCTCTACGGCAGCATAGTTGTTCGGATGCTTGCGCTGCATGAGTCTAATCATGGTATTATTACCAAAAGAATATTTTTTGTTAGGGTTCCCCCTTGAAAGTTCCATGCCACAGATTTGGCAAGTCACCTTGGGCGCATTGACTTTCTTCTTGCCCTCTGGGATAGAAAAAAACTCCCATACAATGTGCTGCCTTGGCTTGTATGGGGTATTGTCTTCTGGCAGCCACCTTCTCCCCTCCTCCTCCTCCTCCTCCTCCTCCTCCTCTTCTTGACCACCAATGTAATGTTGTGGTGGTCCTCTTGGTGGTGGTGGTGGTGGTGCAGATGCTCCAGCTGCTGCTGCTGCTGTAGCCATTTTAAAGTACAAAATATTTCTGTTAGATCTCCAAACAGGTCTTCCTCAGTCAAAGGACAAAGTCAGAATAAGGAAAAAAGGTGGGGTCTTTCATCATTTGGAAAAAAAAACTGTCCTGAAGCAATTAAAAGTGTTATTTTCAGGTCACATGACCTGGGCTTTCATCATTTAGAAACCAAAACTGTTCTGCACCAATAAAAAGTGTTATTTTTAGGCCACATGACCCGACGCGCTTACGCGACGCGCCCCCGGGCGCGCCACGGAGGGCGCCACGGGGCGCGTCGCGTAAGCGCGTCAGATGATTACGTTGCGCGATCGTATTCGCTCGAGTATTTCCGGGTGCGCTTACGCCGTGCGTATCACGCGGACGCGGCTACGCGATACGTCATGATGTTTTCGTTCGCAGCAATAGCGCTAACGGGACGCTCACCGGTGCGCGACCCGGGGCGCTCCGAAAAAATGCGCTTTCCAGTGCGCACACTGGGGCGCGCACCGAGAGCGCACCAGGGCAAAAAAAAATAGTATTATATAAATTTACAATATAGGATTCATTATAAAAAATATTACATTTCATAGGTTTGAGGCCCTATATATAGTTAGGAATTAGCATTTAAAAAACCTATGAAATTCACTGAAAAAACCATAGGTTTCACACCAGTTATAGTTAGGAATTAGCATTTAAAAAACCTATTAAATTCAATGAAAAAACCATAGGTTTCACACCAGTTATAGTTAGCTGGAAATTTTACTGACATAAAACCATAGAAATTCCAACGTTATAGTTAGTTGGACTCACTATAACAAGCGCGCCTGCAATGCACTGCTGATGACGTCACATATTACATCTCTCATGACATCGTCAGTGACATCACTCATGACATCACTGATGACACCATCCTTGTGACAGAGTGACAGACCTCCTTTTAGTGTAATATTATCCTTGAAATAGATATTCAAAAATAGAAACTAACATTTTAAAAAAAATGGAGATACCCATACCAGTTACAACAACCAATTTAGCAATTCCACCATCTATATACACATCCACTCATTTACCAACAGTTCTATATAGTCACTCATACATATACTCACTCATCATATGTAGTGATACATCTATACATCCTGTTATATACCGACAGTCATCCAAAAGTTGCTCACACACATACTTTAATATTTGCATATAAAACTATACACACACTACCTCTTTACTTCTAAGGAAACTTACACATACTTACTCTCTTAAACAATCATTTATATAAACATATACTTATTTAAACAGGAACTCTTACAATCTCTTACTCTCACATATACTCACTTATATACATCAAAACTCACATACACTAGAATTGAATATATGTTGTTACTAAAAAACACAATAGTGAGACAGTTGATTCGAAAATGCTTTATTCGATTTTGTTTTAAAATCATAAAAGCGTACATATAAAACAATCTTAAAATGAATACATACATACAATGACAACCTGACTACAAGTTAAAAGGACGTATGCCCAAACTCCGCATTCAAAAATAAGACATGTTAATGGTACAGTTTATCATTATCGACTTGTGGTAATACATAGTGCATTCAAAAGTTGCGACAGTTGTGTAATGGTTCGAATCTATTGGGAGCGGAGAAACTAATGCCACTGGATACACAGACCCCCCTTTCCAGCGAATGGTAATGCTCTGCTGTTGGTCTAAGCAAGGGGACGTTTGGCGTACAAGGGTAAAAGTCAAGTAGGCCCCAAGTGCATATAGGGCCATCTCCTTCTTGGGGCGGGCAAGATCTTAGGTACCGGACGATGTTCCTATTTCTGAATTTAACCAGTACCAAGTCCCCGGGAATGTTTTTAGGTAATGAGCCTAACCAGCTCACTCTTCTAACACTCAGGATTCCGCCATCTTGGTCCGGTGGTAGGGGTTCATTTTTCCCTAACCAGAATATGACCTTATTTAATAGGTCCTGCTGACTTTCGGCTTTCCCCAGAGCAAGTGTTGGTACTCCTCAAAGAACGGACACATATGGCGCGGCTTCTGGAGGAAGGTGTATACAAGGTGGTTTGTTTAATTCTGGTCTAACCCCAATAAACCTTGATGGAGCAGATTTGAAGGGGGCTTTGGGTGCAATTGGAGCTGGGTTTTTGGGTGGTTGTGATGTAGGTGGGGCGTTTGTACGTTTAGGGGTTGGCTTAGATATTACCAAGGTTGTTAGTGGCTGGGAACGGTCAACATTATTGATAGGTGCCAAAATGGTTGTGATTGTGTTCTCTAGACCTGAGAGCCTTTCCCCTAAGGAATTGATTTTTTCCACTAGTGGAGAAATTATGGCTTTGACATGATGCTCGATCTGGGTCAATAGAGACAACTGGGGATCGAGTATGGTATCGTCTGATTTATCTGCAGATTCCATGGTAGTGGGCAGGTTGTTGACAGGTAAAGTAGGACTTGCAGACAGTTTTTGTAGTTTGGAATGATTCCCTTCGGGATTGTCCTCGTAGTGCTTCCTTTTAGTGGGTAAAGGCCGGGGAAGGGCTAGGTCTTGGATATTATCTTTCATAGATGAAAAGGAAGGATCCCGTAAACTACCGTTAGTATATAAAGAGCTGGTACCTTTAATAGGAGAAGGTGATTCCACTACGGCATACTTGGTGTTGCATGTGTTGTTTAATTCGTCCCACAGAGACAGATTTTGCACTCTTACTGGAGTTTGTAGGGGAGATTGCATACTGAGTAGAGAGTGGCAGGGAGAGTTGTAGTCTATCTCGTGAACGGTAGGCAATGTGCTGGTGCTATTCATGTGATGCTCTTGTAACCCTTGGCACGGGCCCCTCTCAGAAGCAATGTTGGTGCCCTCCTTGCATGACATTATGAAAGTGGGTTAGATCAAACTGCAAAAATAGTCAAATAGTAAGTGGAGTCACTCTACCTCTTCTCACAGAACGATCAAGGGAGTGGGCCCGTCCCGACCCCTTCAGACCACGGAGGGCCACAGAGGGCCCGCCCTTTGCCCGGGCTTAGCCCGGCGTCCGCGCCCGTCCACGACACGGAGGGAGCTTCCTCATTTTGAGCGCCTCCGGGCGCGCTGGTCCTCGAGATGCGTGGGCGGAACCGGATCTTACCCCAGGGCTTGCTGGGAGCTGTAGTTCCCCCCAGCTGCGGCCATGGAGCTGGAAACAACGGTGGCAGGGGGAACGAGCAGCGTCGGGGCCCCAGCAGCAGGTGAGGGAAAGTGCGTGCGCCTGATCCTCTCCTCAGCCCGGTATTGTTAGAAAGTGTCCCCGCTCCTCAGTGGGAGCTTCCTCAGTTTAAGCGCCTCCGGGCGCGCTGGTCCTTGAGATGCGTGGGCGGAACCGGAACTTATCCCAGGGCTTGCTGGGAGCTGTAGTTCCCCCCAGCTGCGGCTGTGGAGCTGGAAACAACGGCGGCAGGGGGAACGAGCAGCGTCAGGGCCCCAGCAGCAGGTGAGGGAAAGTGCGTGCGCCTGCTCCCCTCCTCAGCCCGGTATCGTTAGAAAGTGTCCCCGCTCCTCAGTGGGAGCTTCCTCAGTTTAAGCGCCTCCGGGCGCGCTGGTCCTCGAGATGCATGGGCGGAACCGGAACTTACCCCAGGGCTTGCTGGGAGCTGTAGTTCCCCCAGCTGCGGCCGTGGAGCTGGAAACAACGGCGGCAGGGGGAACGAGCAGCGTTAGGGCCCCAGCAGCAGGTTAGGGAAAGTGCGTGCGCCTGTTCCCCTCCTCAGCCCGGTATCGTTAGAAAGTGAGACAGTCATTCACTCACTAAAACACACATATACACACTCATCCACCCATACAGTCCTGCACATATGCTGTCTTCAAAACACATACAAACAGTGAGTCAGTCACCAACCCATGCAGCTACTTAAACACAAAGTGAAACACTGATACATATATTTCAATATTTATTCAATAAAATACACCTAATAAAGCAGTTAACCAATCATTTTTTTTTAAAACATCCATTTACACACTTATTTAACCATTTATTCTTCCATCAACCTTTAAAAATACAAATATTAAACATATTAATTTTAAAGAAAGACACACATTCACTGGCTGGTGTCATCAGTGATGTCATGAGTGATGTCACTGACGATGTCATGAGTGATGTAATATGTGACGTCATCAGCAGTGCATTGCAGGCGTGCTTGTTATAGTGAGTCCAACTAACTATAACGTTGGAATTTCTATGGTTTTATGTCAGTAAAATTTCCAGCTAACTATAACTGGTGTGAAACCTTTGGTTTTTTCATTGAATTTAATAGGTTTTTTAAATGCTAATTCCTAACTATAACTGGTGTGAAACCTATGGTTTTTTCAGTGAATATATATATATATAAAATCCTTATGTAAACCAACAATTTGAAACACAATGCTGGCAATGAAGAAGGCATTCCCTGAAACGCGTCGGCAAGGTGTTTAATTTTTGACTTTGTACCAGTATTCAAGTGGTGAATAAAACTTACCTGGAGAGGTCCCGAGCATGTTTCAGGCCCGTTTCTTTGATAGAGGCGGGATTGGTTATGGGTATATATATATACAATACGTGACAATACGTGTAAACCAATGCGTGTGTTGCCTCCAAGCCCCAGTGGGCTTAAGGTACTGTCGTCTTAAGTAATCAGAGTCCATGCCCCAGTGGGCTGATGATCAAGGGGTCCTACCCCATGCAGATGCTTATAGCTGACCCATACTGCACAATCTGATGGTCAATATAAGTTCCTGATGCTTCTAAGCCCCAGTGGGCAATCATTTTCTGTGCGATCTTATTTCTGATAGCAATCCATGCGCCTGTAAAAGTTCAACACCGGTCTTTGTGCCGATCACAATGATTAGGTCTTTGGTTATCCCAAATAGATAAACACACGCATTGGTTTACACGTATTGTCTGTAACCATGGGAACAACTAGTGCGATATTAACCAATGAAAACGCTTGGGACACAATTATCACGCACAGAACCAATGAAACCTGGGCTTAAGTTGGTGTGGATTGTAATATTCGCTAAAACAAAGGTGTCGATTATTTATACAATTATCGAATCCCCATGTCCAGAAATGATATACGGCTATTGGGTTTGAAAATGTTACCATTATGTCGCATTAGGGACGATTTACTAACTTTTCGTTCCAAAAGGTTATGTTGTATTTATATTGTACTAATATGCATTCCACAAATGCTATGAATTGTGATATTTTACAGAAATATAATTGTACGTACTTGAAAGATTTTATAACATATGCGACTATTATGCTTACTCCATTCAAATATGTCTGCCACTCTCTGATTATACACATGGGTGTGTTTTAACTTTCACGTATTTAAGATGGCGTCTAAAGTAATTTGGCGAGCGTGAACAAGCCGTAATGGCGAAACGCGTCGTTTTTTTACCTGCCGAATAAATTATCACTTGCAAGGCAATCTGGGTGTCCGAGTGCTATCCTTACGTGGTGGTGTTGTGGAGAGAATTTACTGGGGTACCGGCTACCCAACTCGGACCGCCCTGAGACAGCGATCGACCTTTATGCCGGTGTTGGTGGAGGAATATATATATATATATATATATATATATATATATATATATATATATATATATATATATATATATATATATATATATATATATATATATATATATATATATAAAACGCTCAAGGTTCCCTTCCAAAGGCAAAGGATTGACCGCACTCCACAACTCCAACGCTCAGTTATTTAAAGTTCAAAGTTTTAATTCGACAATTCAACAGTTCAACAGAACGCGTTTCGGCATTGCGCCTTCGTCTGCTGTCACTCGCAACAATTTCATATGCATTTAAATAAGAATAGAAATTGACGTCAATCTGTTGTTAAGTGAACACAAACGAGAGACCAAAGTAAATAATAAACGCGGCGGCCATCTTATAGTGGTTGCCATAATGCATCAGTTGTATAGCATTTTAGTTGCAAACTTAAGTTATTAAGCCCTGTATGGGCTATCCAAATTATAGGATAAATCGATAAATTAATCATTAATGTACTTCGATAAACAGTTCATCCACAGACACAGCAAAAGCGAGGCAAAATAAACAAAATGGACAGTATGACATTTCTGATTTTTTCTTGCACCTGTAAACAGTAAAGTATGTTAAGAGTTACATGTGGCTTAGCCTAGATGACTGGATAACTCTTCCCCTGTATTTAATCCTAATGGGGGTTTTGTTCGAAGGTCTATGATAAATCTTGACTCTAGTTTTCTCATTTGTAGCTCTCTGTTCCCTCCTCGATCTTTCAGAGGTATTTGGTCTAGACAATGGAATTTGAGGAGATTGCGGTCACTGTTGTGTTTCAATGCAAAGTGTCTCGCGACAGGGTAGTTTGGGTCATTATGCTCAATTGCTCTAGAATGTTCCAAAATGCGCTTTTTTACAGGATGAATTGAGCTCCCGACATAATAGAGTTGGCAGGGACATTCAAGACGGTATATACAAAATGGACTCATACACGTGAGAAATTTGTTGATTTTTCTCACTTTACCAGTGCATGGAATTTCATAACTGGTAACTTTGTGACTTGAATGGCATGCCTTGCAATTTTGACAAGGGAAAAACCCAGTAAGGTTTCCAAGTCGGGTGGATCTTGGAATGGCATCGAAGTGGCTGTGTATCAGGGTATCTTTTAGGGATCTGTTCCTTCTGTAAGTGATTTTTGGGAGGGGTGGAAGTTGCTTCCCAATAACCCCGTCTGTTTTGAGAATTTTCCAATGCCGATTCATGATATTCTGGATCAATGAAGAGTAATTGGAGAAAGTTGTGATGAAACGAGGAATTTTATTTTCACTTACTACTTTCTTGCTTGGATGCTTAAACAGACTTGCTCTGGGGATTAAACACACTTTGTCATAAGCTTTTTTAAGTATGGTATCCGGGTAACCTCTCAATTTGAACCTTGCCGTAGAATCTTGTGTAGCTTGCTCAAAATCCTCTGTAAGAGTACAGTTTCTTTTGAGGCGTAATATACACACATACACCTACATATATATAACACATGCACACGCACTCACACACACACATATATATATATATATATATATATATATATATATAGATTCCAACCGGAAAGTTCGTGCGACGCTTCCACACCGAACCCAGTGCGCAGACACAGATGAATAAATCCACAGCCAGACTTTCTTAGGATATTTCTTCGTCCTTTAATGCATATAAAGTGCAGAGGTGCAACACACTGCCAAACAGACGCGTTTCGGGCGTGAACGCCCTTGCTCACTGTCAGCGGGTAAGCGGTACATGATTCATTTAAGTACATTGGTTAATTGCATAAAACGCGCCAAAAACTCCTCTGCAGTTTCATTGAACTAAAGAGAGGACTAAGACAGGAACCCATTCACATTGTACGTTGTTAATGGTTCGGCCATTTTACAACGGAGCAAAGTTGGAAGTTTTGCATGACATTGTTTGGTAAGAACATACCTTTAGAAATATTCCCATTCTTACTAAGGTTGTGGTATAACTTTTAACAGCAAACGCTAGGACTTATTTATATAAAGTGCAAATGCTTAGCAGCCGTTGTTATAAAAATGCTACGAGTGCAAATACGCAAAATTACTATCTGTGCAAATACGCAACATATTAATTGTACAAATACGTTAATTTACACATAATAATATTGAATATATATACATAATAAAGTGCAAATGCTCAGCAGCCGTTATTGTGCAAACATTATGAGTGCAAATACGCAAAATTATTGACTGTGCAAATACGCAACACATTAATTGTACAAATACATTAATTGACAAATAATGGCATTTCATATATATACACAAATCTAAAATCAAGTCCTTGCGTTCTATAGCTTGTACCACACTGTGTAATTACCTTATAGGTCTAACCAAACCATATGGAAAATATTAAAAGATTCCATTATATGCCATAACTTCGTCAAATGAGAATTCATGATAACTGTTGCTGAGCTCTTTAGAATGGGTTTCCACTATTGTAGTAAATGATCAATGTTCAAGCGCGTATAGTATAAATCCAATTCACATTATGCACTAGTCTACCGCTAGAAAAGATACAGAAAAATAACCAGAAGGTGAGGGAGTGCTGGGATGTCCTACTTACATAAATAGGAAGACATCAGGGGGTGAAGGGAATAAAATTCCAAACTAAACTGTTTCAGTGATTTAAAATATGTCAACTCATAGAATTTCATCTTTGTCCACTTGTCAAAAAGAATGACAGATATCATTTCATGCATGTAAGCAGCCTATAGTCCCTGACATAAATCATCACCTGTAGTGTCGAATCTTCATTAAATCAGATAAGCTGTGATGCATGGCGCCTGTGGTGTGTATGGAACGAAAGCAAATACACTGACATACAGCTTAAGGTGGTAATGTAATGACCAGGAAATGTCTAACAACATGATTGCCAGATTGCCCACAAGATTTGAACCTGGGTAACTAAACGGTCAGATTTTTACAAAAAGGTGCTCAGATCTTCCCCCATATTCAAACCTCCCGGGATCTTGGTATTGAGGCGAACTATATATAGGGACTCCATCTGCCTTAATTGTTTTTCATAATCGCCACCTTTCTTGCTGGTTCTTACCGCATCTATTACAAAATAACTCAGATGGGAAAGGTTTCGATTATGAAATTGATCGAAATGGCGAGCTACTGGGTAACTTTTGTCACAGTTCACTATCGCTCTCAGGTGCTGTAGGATACGTTGGTGCACTGGCAATTTCGTGCTACCAACGTACCTCAAATTGCACGAGCACGTGAGAACATACACTGCTAACTCGGTTTTGCAATTGTAATGGGCTCTTATATTGATTGGTTTGTCGTCGAATGGCGTCGTGTACGATTTGGTGTTGGTGCCGAATTTGCACGCCCTACACGATATGCAACGGAAGAAACCCTTCCGTGGTGACAACCAATCTGCCTTGTTAGCTGTTTCAGGGGAACTGGAAACTAAAGCATTTCTCATGCTATAAGCTCGCCTGTAGGTTACTTCAGGTTTGTTGGGCATTATCTCTTTCAAGATGGGGTCAGTGAGTATAACTGACCACTGTTTCCTGACCAATTTGGAAATTTGGCTGGCCTGTCGGCTGAAGCCGGTAATCAATCTGATAGTATTGCTATTGCCATCAAGGCTTTCAACTGTAGATATGGCGTTAGTGGGGGCCTGCAGAACTTTGGATCTATCCAATTTATTGGCATTGCTCATTGCCAATCTAAGGGCACTGGGTTTGTAACCCCTATTTTCCATCCTTTTCATAGCTTCCAATTGGTGGAGGTTCCTTTGCTCTAATGAACTACACGTCCTGTGTATTCTGAGGAACTCCCCATAAGGGATAGATCTGATAGTATGTCCCGGATGGAAACTTTGAGCGTGCAGAATAGTGTTCCCTGCTGTGCTTTTCCTATACAGGCCTGTTGTTATGGCACCATTAACTATACTGACTTGAACGTCAAGAAAGTTAATGTTGGTCTCACTAATATCTGCACTGAAAATAAGGTTGGAATCATTGATGTTAATGGCATTGACAAAATTTTTTGCTTCTTCCTTGCTCCCTCGCCAAATGATGAAAATATCATCAATGTATCGCATGTATTTGATAATATTTTCCTGCCAAATGGTCGAATAATGTGTCTTCAGGACATGCTCCTCCCACCAACCCACGTGGAGCCCCGCGTAGGTCGGAGAGAAGCATGCCCCCATAGCGACTCCTCTTAGCTGCCTGAACATTTTGTCGTCAAACAGAAAAACATTATTATTGAGGCACAATTCAACCATGGTTAACAGCATTGCGTTATGTTTGTGTAGTTCTACTGGTCTCTTGCCAAGAAAGTAACTTAAAGCCTTCAAACCGTCTTGATGGGATATACTGGTGTAAAGGCTGGCAATGTCCATGGTAATCAGTAGAAAATCTGCAGACCATTTACATTGTTCCAAATTTCTCAAAAAGTCTGTACTGTCTTTAATGTATGCTGGTAAGGCGGTCACAAAGTCTTGCAAATAATGGTCAATGTATTTTGACGTATTCTCAAACAGGCTATGGATGGCTGATACTATTGGTCTCCCAGGCACTGGTCTTACTCCCTTGTGGACCTTTGGAATAAAGTATAAATTCGGAATAACTGGATGATCTTTATACAGATATTTCATTTCTTCCTTGGTAAGGAGACCATCCCGTTTCCATCCATTCAATTGTTTCCAATAAGCTGTTTGAATGTTCTTAACTGTTCTAGAATCACAAGGTTCATAACAAACTGTGTCATTTAGGTGGCGGTATGCTTCTTCCATATATTCAGCTCTGCTTCAAAGTACCACATTGCCACCTTTGTCTGATTGATTAATTATGATGGTATTGTCCGATTGCAGTTTTTTCATCAAGTCGTTATATGCTTTAGTTTTTGCATTGGTGTTGTTTCTTTGCCTGCTGACTTGTGCATGCAATTTCTTTAATCCATCAGTTAAAAGATCTGCATAGGTGTCTATGGCATCCTTGGGCATGGATGGAATGAATGTTGATATATTCGATACCTCCTTTCTTCACGAGTTCTTGAAGAAATAATGGAACGGACTCCTCTTATTTTGGTGAAGCTTTATTTTATTTTGTGCTTTTTCTCGGCTGCCATAATATATATATATACTCGCACAATCCTGGTTCATCACATGTCCCGATAAAGACTCCCAGGTATGGACCACCAGGCGTTTTACAGTTGTACATAGAAGTGCTTTATTTCCAGAACAAAGGTTAACACCTAGTTTCATTCCAGTCAGTGCCATACACACACATATATATAACACACACACACTCACAACACACACACACACACTCACATATATAGATATATATATATATGCCACAACGTTTCCCAAACAAATCCACTTGAACCGGATAAATGGGTACGGACTCCAGTAATTGTGCAACAATCTCTTTTATTTCACTCGCTCCAACTCGCCATTATACGTTTCGGTCATGGCACATGACCTTGATCACATATATATATATATATATATATATATATATGTACACATATAGTAACGGTAAAAAGGAGTAAACTGTGTACTGTGGGATATGTAAACAAAATAGCAACAGATAACCTAGTTACATTATGCATAAACAAAGATACATAGCAATATTATAAAAAGAAGAGTCTGATGGAAAGTAGGGCATGCGAATGCAATAGATCTTAGGTAGTTGAGGTAGGGAGATGTGGGGGAGGGGAGATGAGATGCACAGTTTTCAACCGAGGTAGCAGGCAAACATGGCATTTTAGCACTTATGTTCATGACAACTCAGTGCTTTATCAAGTAAGCAATACCATGAGGTACATAGAGAGTAGGTAAACATATATAATAATGGTTAAAAAACGAGTAAATGAAATACAGTGAGATATGTAAACACAATAGCAGCAAGTACCTGAGTTACATAAAGTGTAAATAAAAATACATAATGACAATAAATCAAAGAGGAATACGATAGACAGTGTACACAAAAATTCTGAGGTAGTTGTGGTGGAGCGCTGGTGCCAAGAGTAAATGGACACGTTCCCCACGGTAGCGATGCATAGATTTATGTGAGGGGTGTAGTGTAACATAGGCCCAAGACACAGGCATGTAACAGAGTGCCAGAAGGCAGCGGACAAAAGGAGGTATGGGTCTAGACAGGGAACAGAGTGCGGCCTGACCTCAGTGAGAGAGGAATTTGTTGGATAGAAACTTTTTTTACTTCTTTCCTGAAGAGGGATGTGGATGGGTTGCATCTGAACTCCAAAGGGAGAGAGTTCCAAATATTTGGGGCCATTCCAGAGAAGGATCGGTAGTAAGTGCTCTTTTGCTTGAATTTTTGTGGCTTGAGAAGTAAGGAGCTTTCATTGCATTCATTTGAGGGACAGATGTGAGCCTACTAAGGAAATTAATGTTCCAGACAGGCTTGGCTGGAACTAGAGAATGTCAATATTCGGCAGCCAAAATCAGGAACTCTTGTATCTCTATTAAACCACCATTGATTATCACCTTTGCTTTGTCAACATTGCTCAACCTCCATTCTGCATTCATAGAGCTTTGTTGGGAACTCTTAAACAGACCACTTTGAGCAGAGAGAGAAAATCCTTTCACTGTAAATGTACTGAAACACCTGATAAGAAGACGATGATGCATATTAATGCAAAAACGGTGGTGCCAAGTTTGTGCTCCAGCATCAAAATGAGAGTCTTAAGATCTATTGTATCAAATACCAGCAGAAAGTCAATTAGGATAAACGTAGTTCATCCCCCAGAATATCATTTCCTGTTAAATGTCTTCTCATAGTCTGATGGCAGTGATTTCCGTACCTCGTATATGACTTTTCGGAACAGGAATTGGTACACATCAAGGAGTTTTATTCAAAGAAGGATTTGTAGCAGTTTATTGAATGTAGATCACTTCGTTTTGTAGTAGAGGGGCTTGTAAAATGGACCCCCAATAAGAGGAGAGTGAAAAGCCAAGGTAATGTCTTTTATTTTGTGGTTTGAATAGTGTTGATTAAAGCTAATTTGTATGGTTGACTAAATGATGGTGCCATAGGGCCCGATTCACAGAACTAACTTAAGAAAAAATCCTAAACTTACTACTTTTGATATTCACAAAAGTTAGGATTTTGTCTTACGACAGACTTAAGACAGACTTAAGACAGACTTAAGATAGAATCCTAACTTAAGTCTGTCTTAAGTCTGTCTTAAGGCAAAATCCTAACTTCTGTGAATACCAAAAGTAGTAAGTTTAGGGGGCATGGCTACCAGCTGACCAAGATGGCTGCTTAGCCTAGAAGCTCTCGGGAGAACGCAGGCCTTCAATAAATCCTTGCACGAATCCGAGAATTTAATAACCTCCAGGAGCCGGAGCTTGGTCCCGCGGCCGGGCGGCAACAGCCGGAGAGACTCCGATAAAAATCCGTAGCCGGGAAGTCGGAGTGTCATCGACTTCGAAGAAGCGGCCTAACCAGAAGGCGGAGACGGCGGGGGGGGCTAGAATAGGAAGCAACGCTGACACAGGACGCGAGGGACCCGGCGTACAAACAGAGTGACCACACGTCAGACGGAAGTGGTTGCAAGGAGCGGACGCGGAAAGCACACCAAAGCAGCGGCAGTGAGCGACAGCCAGGTCTACACCACCACGGCAAATGCGGTGCAGGGAAGGGGCACAGATCCTGACACGGGCCAAGAATCCAAGAAGACTGCACACCACCCAAGCGGGAAGGGCTCGGGACCGCAAGAAGAACCGGACAGCAGCTGAACGCGACGTACAGACTCGGAGAGGCAGGCCCGATATTTTTTTTGGGGGGGGGGGAACTTTATTGTGCAAAACAGAAGCATTACAAGTATGGGCCTACAACCCAGAGGCCGGCCGCTAGTGATCATCAAATAAATAGGCAGTCAGTGAAACAGCAGCAGGTCTCATGTAGGTCCAACAAAAGTACAGGATACACAATCGGCAACAAGGATGAATACAGGATACGCGATTTTTTGTTTTATGAAAGGAACAATGAAAAACAAAGAGACAAACAACTCAAGGCGTGAAGCATGGTAAATGAAGTCGAGCTCCGACTCTGGGGACCTACCATAACGGATAGGGAATCAGGAAGACATTGAAGAACCAATGCGGGGGGAAAGCAGTGGGAAGATCAGGACATTCAATCAAGGAATATGGTATCGAGGAACCTCAGAGGTCAGGGGGACAGGGAAATATCAGGGATATCTGCGAAGGGGGGAGTGCAAATGTCTCCTCGGTATGCGTTCCATTGGCCCCAAATTTTGCTCCATGCCCTAGGCTTGCCCCTAGCCAAATACACCATCTTCTCCCTGAACATGCACCAGTCCATGTTCTCCTTCCACTTCGACACGGTGGGAGGCCGTTGGGATCCCCAGAGCTGTGCGATGTCCCTTTTGGCAATCATGTTCCCAAGAGCCGCCCACCGGGTCTGGGCAACGTTATAATCATTTGGCTCCCACACATTCAACAAACATCTTCGAGCCTCAGGCAACAAAGCGACCCCAGTGACGCACTCCATCACAGCATGCACGCGGCGCTAATACGTAGCAACCTCATGGCACTCCCAGAGGATGTGAAGAAAGGTGGCACTCATTCCACAGCCTCGCCTACACAACCCATCCGACGAGAAACCCATGGCAACCAAACGAGGACCAGTTACATAAACGAGGTGAAGAATTTTAAGCTGAACAAGGCGGATACGGGCCGGAATGGCAACCTCTTTGGGGGAGGATAGAGCAGACTGCCAGTCTTCGTCGTCCAATTCCAACCTGTCTCTTGCCCAGGTCTCCCTGATGCGCACGAGGGGATCTGCCCGATTGTTGATCAACTTTTTATAGATCAAGGAAATCGTACTATCGGGCAGATGACCGTCAAGTATACGATCCTCAAGTGGGGAAGATTCAGGGACAACAGTACCGGCCGTGAAGACCGACCGTAAAGCATGACGCACCTGTGCGTATCTGAAGAACTCCCGCTCACTCAATTCATATTCACTCCGAAGCTCCGCAAATGTTTTCACCGCACCCTTCACCCAAAGATCACCCACTCTGCTAAGTCCAATCATATCCCAGTTCTCAAAACCTTTCGTCTTCCAGAGGCACCCCAACCGTTCCAAAGCAAACAAAGCGGTCGCATGCGTCAATCGATCATTCCATCACAGAGCCACATTTGCATCGTTCCATACACGCACTGCAATTTTAGTGGGTCCCGTAAGGTTCCTCCCCGCCGTCCGAGAGTAGAGTGCTCTATTAAAGTCGCCACCGGGCAACAGGTATTTGTCCATAGCATAGGCAGGATTTGGCCCGGGAGCGTATGTGGCATGGTTAATGATGGACAACTGGGAAGCCCAATAGTACCTCCTGATATCCGGGAGAGCAATACCCCCATCGTACCAGGGGAGGGTCAGTTTCGAGAGAGCAATGCGCGCTCGGCCGTCCCAAACAAGTCTCCTCTGGAGTCCCTCAACCTCCCGAAAGTAGCGTGCAGGAATGATATCAAAAGAGTTCTGGAGTGCATAGAGAAATCGGGGTAGGGACATCATTTTAAACAGCGCCGCTCGACCAAGTGGGGACAGCGGCAATCTGCGCCAACGATCTACGTCGAGCTTCAAGCGCCGCAAAGGAGGAAGGAGATTATGTTCGTAACGGGCGGTCGAGTCCAACGATATATGAACCCCTAGATATTTAAAGCCAGAGTGGGAGACCTGAATGGGAAACCTGGTCGGTAGGGGAGGAAGACCACCAGAGATAACATATACGCAGGACTTGGACCAGTTAATAATCAATCCGGAATTCTTGCCAAAGGAAGTTAGGACATCAAAGAGGACATTAAGGGACTTACGGGGGGAGGTAAGGTACAGGAGAATATCATCTGCGTATAACGACACCTGGTCTTCAAAGTCAGGGGTCCAACGAATGCCCTTTATCGAGGGTTCCCATCGAAGCCAGGCAGCAAGCGGTTCCAGGGCGAGGGCAAAGAGCAGGGGGGACAGTGGACACCCCTGTCTAGTACCCCTCCCAAGAGCAAACGACTGGGAGACTCTACCGTTAACAACCACCCGGGCCAGAGGGTCCGCATACAATAGCCTTACCCAACTAATGAATCCCGCACCGAACCCAAACTTCCCATGTGTGGCCCAAAGATGCGGCCACTCTATTGTATCAAAGGCCATTGTGGCATCTAATGAAGCCAAAATGGCCGGTTCAGACAGAAGCTATGAAGCTATGAAGGCGCCATGAAGGCGACGCAGGTTTAGAGCCATGTTCCGGTGCGGGATAAAGCCGGATTGATCCGGATGGACTAGGTCACAAATAACAGTGAGGAGGCGGTTGGCAAGAACCTTCGCGAGAATTTTAGGCTCTGCGAGGCCCGATATTTTAAATGTGGAAGGTACGTGTCTGCACCCCCCTGCAACAATAAACCTCTTACAACTCAACGGGGCAGGCAAATCACGGTCAGATATTTGCAGAAGCCCCTACTGCACTATTAAAGCACGGCTGAAACTCAGTCTACGAATATAACTGCCTGTGCAGACAAGAACAAAGGCCACTCTGGGGACAAATACAGCAGACAACACTTACCACCTCGCGAGGCGATTAGGCGAACTGGCAGACGACACCAAGTGAAAGACAGACATAACCCGCCATCAGACCGAGCAGGCATACAATATACTGAAATACTTAGAGCGCACTCAGACAATCAGGGCTACTGCGCAAAACGGACCGGAAATAGGTCATCCACTGACCATAAAGACGACCATTGTATGACAACTAAGGGGAGAGCAGTGGCATTAAGAAGCACTAGGGGCGAGCTATTAGACTAAAGGACACATCGGACGCGGAGTCACATTTCCTGACACCGCCGAAACTGTGGAAACTGTGGAAATAGGGGGAATTAAACGTACGAGAAGCAGTCGCCACATCCAACGCTGAACGCACAGACTGTTGCATACTAGCCTCTTTGATCCGCTCTACGAGAAGAGTGCTGCCCCACCACACAAGACACAGCCCACTCCACAAAAGACGAAGCAATGGCAGGCAGGGGACCTAAGAACGCCGCCGCCCAAGCTAAGCTGGACAAATTCGCATTCGAAAAAAAACCTGCATCACAGTCAGAAGGACGCATGTCCACAGGCAAAAACCAAGTAGGAGAGGGGGCGAAGAAGATCACTCTAGAAGACATTATGACAGCATTAACGAATGTCCAAAC
Source organism: Lissotriton vulgaris (assembly GCF_964263255.1). Taxonomy (NCBI): domain Eukaryota; kingdom Metazoa; phylum Chordata; class Amphibia; order Caudata; family Salamandridae; genus Lissotriton; species Lissotriton vulgaris. The sequence continues at coordinate 965,867,861 of NC_141697.1, forward strand.
TATGGTTGGATCTATCTCCACAGACGTCTCCCTCCTGTGAGCAGACCTCCACAAAATGGCAGACAGGGTGAAAGAAGTCGAAATAGTGGCAAAATCACTAGTGACGGACACATCAGAATTACAGTAGTTTCCCTACTTAAAAAAGAAAACAAACTGCTTGCAGACAAACTTGACGACCAGGAAGGACGCGCACAACGCAATAATGTGCGCATAATTGGAATTCCGGAGACAGAACGCAAACAAGCAATGGACCTATAAGGAGAAGAATTGGTGAAGACGAGACTGCAACCTAAGGGGCTCTCAAACTTTTTCACGGTGGGGCAAGCACGCAGAGTTCCTGGCGGCAGGCCGAAATCGGAGGCCCCACCGAGACCAGTACTCGCACGGCTATTTAACTACAGGGATAGGGACGTTATCCTCCAGGCCGCAAGAACATTTCCACCTATACTGGTGCAAAACTCAACAATAACCTTCTTTCCGGACTACACAGCAGCGGTATCCAAGCGCAGGAGGAGTTTCCTGGAAGTTAAAAAAGTTCTGAGAGCAAGGGAATTGCCCTACTCTATGCTCTTCCCGGCAAAGCTTAGGGTAGTGGCTGATAGATGGACATGGTTCTTTGAGACACCAGAGGCAGCGCAAGACTGGATAGATGGATGGCGACAAGTGGAAAGCAGTAATCGGAGAAACAGACATTACCGCCGGCGTGAGGGAGAAGAGGAGCCAGATACGCAGGAACCCAGCAACCCGGTCCCAGAAAACTCGCCAGGACATGAATAGGAAGAGTAAGATGTGAAGCAACAACGCTAAGACAGGAGACTACCGGCAAATAATACCACCGCAATGAAAACCACGGCTGGGTTGGCTGTGGAAGCGGACTATGACCGGCCTTGGAGGGCAAGAAGGTCTGGGGACTCCACTGGTCCTTTTACCCCGGACAAGTAAGTACTATAATTTTGGGAGGGGGAGAGCGCTCTGCTAAGTTGGGGTAGCGGGAAGTTGCAATACCACAAAGCAGGGAGGCAGGGAGGGTGGGGAGGATTAGGGAGGGGAAAGTTGACAGTTTATGTAACTTGTTTGAAATTTTTAGAGGCAATAACGACAGAGACGAACGACAATCAGTAGATTGGTTTCTAGCTCGAACACATACTACATGCTACAGAATTTGCTCTATCGTACACACAATGGAAGGTCCTCGCGCGAACATACTGACATAGTCCTTTATGTCCTCATCACTAGAACACCACACTTATGGCTCACAACACACTGCCTAGTTGCTCTGGTGCGATGATGCAAGAAACCCTGGTCACCCCCCTTAAAATTGTAACTTAGAATGTAAAAGGGCTGGGCGACAAGATAAAGAGGGGATTATTTCTACAGGCACCAAAGAGACACAGCCCAGCATTGACACTCCTACAAGAAACGCACCTCACAGGGGTAGCATGTAAGGCAATGGACAGGAGGGGATAAAAAATGTCTGCTCACTCAGAATTCTCCTCGGGATCTAGAGGCACAGGAATTCTAATTAAAAAGACCTCAACATTCATAGTCCTACAGACTAAAATAGATGACCAGGGAAGATTTGCAGCAGTGCAGGGTCAATGGGAAGGCAGGCTCATAAATATTGTATCGGTTTACATACCACCGGCACTTCACACAGTGGCTCTTCCGGCGCTTGGCGAATTCCTCCTGGCGTTATCAGAAGGGGATCTCATCATAGGAGGGGACTTTAACACCACAATCGATGCGGCACTAGATAGGTTCCCCGCTCAAACACAGACACCTGGGCCTTCACGTTTCCGAGGATTTCTAGAAGCAATGGGCCTCGTAGATATATGGAGACACACACACCCGGAGACTCAACAATACACATACCATTCTGCGGTCCACAACAGTTTATCCCACATAGACTACTTTCTAATGCTGGACACTAGACTTCAGAATATTGAAGAGGTAGACATAAAGCCTAGAGGCATATCGGACCAGTCACCGATGATACTTACACTCTCTTGTCGAGAAAAAACCCTCAGACGCCTATACCCCATATACCCAGGATACCTTACGGTTCCGACTATCGAAAAGAAGCTCCGCAAAGCAACCAAACTCTATTTCGCAGAAAACACATCCTCAGTAGACTCAGCAATAACACTATGGGAGACTTATAAAACGGTATTTAGGGGACAGGCAATAGCGGCAATCACTGGATATAAACGGGAACAACAAAAGGAACTGGCAGAGTTGGAAGTGGCGCTTCTGGCGGCAGAAACAGCACACTCTGCAGACCCAACCCAAGACACAGCACATTCCCTAAGTTTAAGCCAACAGCAATATCGAGACTACCTTAGAATACGGATGGTTGGGAACATTTCAGCGATGAGAGATAAAGTATATGATGTAGGGGATAAAGCTGGTAAAATACTGGCTTGGCTAGATAGGAAAGGGAAGGGCGTCCGAGGAATACAGCAGCTACAAATGAGGGAAGGAACACTAACATCACACCCAGAAGACATAGTGAGCATCCTAGCACACCACTTTAGGGAGGTATATACCCCCACTGTAGACCTGACAGAGGCGGACGTACGAGAATCCCTCGGACACATTGAGATGACCACCCTCACACCGGAAACGGCTTTGGAGTTGGAAGCGGACTTAACGCTTGAAGAACTCCAAACTGCAATACGTTCAGTGAAATCAGGGAAAGCACTGGGCCCAAACGGAATACCCATAGAGTGGTACAAACTAATGGCGGAAACAACGGGCCCACATCTCCTGGCTATGTACAAGGAGAGTTTAGAAAAGACCGAACTTCCATTAGACCAAAGTATAGCGACGATAGTGGCCATCCCAAAGCCTGGTAAACCACCAACGGAATGTACATCATATCGCCCAACCTCATTACTAAACGCAGAGGGCAAAATCCTAGCAAAACTGTTAGCAAATAGAATGATAGCCCATCTTCCTCAGCTGATACACCCGGATCAATTGGGTTTCATGCCCCATAGGAACACAGCCCTCAATCTTAGACGAGTGCAGGGAGCAATAGCGCGGGCCCCAGGTCTGAGAGAACCGGCTGTGATACTGTCCTTAGACGCAAAAATGGCGTTCGACATGGTGGAGTGGAAATATTTATTCGGAGTCTTAACACATATGGGTTTCGGCCCTAAATTCTGTGCATGGGTGAGGCTCCTATACACTAAACCGGTGGCTCGAGTAACGGCTAATGGCCACATATCAGAGGAGATAACCCTGGCACGGGGAACACGTCAAGGATGCCCCCTGTCTCCTCTGTTATTCGCACTAGCACTAGAACCCCTGGCGACACTAATCAGAGGAACCCCGTTGTTAAAGGGGATCAATTGGAAGGAGGGTTGGGAAGATCGTCTCTCACTCTACGCAGATGACGTGTTGGTCTATCTCATAAAGCCAGAGAGCGGGATACCAGAACTACTAAATATCTGTAACACCCACGGAAGATTCTCAGGATATACAATAAACTGGTCTAAATCGGTTTTGTACATCCTGAAGGGATCGGCGCCAATACTTCATGCAGAATGTCCACTGCTAACTACGGAAGACTCATTTAAATACTTAGGAATAAACAGCACTAAATCCACAACAGACTTCTTCTCTAAGAATTTAACTACCCCACTGGAGCGGCTAAAGCGCGATTTGACGCACTGGGCGTCGCTGCCCTTCACACTTCCCGGTAGAGCAGCATTATATAAAATGAAGGCCCTCCCTAGGTTCCTCTATGCCCTTGAAAATACGCCTGATTTGACCCCGCCCCGATATTTTAAGCAGGTGGCGGCACAGGTTTTGATTCTGCTTTGGGGCAATCGTCCGGCCCGCATAGCTCAGACGAAACTATACAACAGCTGGTATGATGGAGGGATAGAACTCCGAAATCTCCAACTGTACTACTGGGCCGCTCAACTCAAAGTCATAAATCACTGGATCCATATACCCCATGATGACCCAGCCTATAGGGCAGACAGGGCGCAATTGGGAACAAATAATATGCTAGCGGTACTCTATAACAGAGGTTTGGTCGCAAAATTAGTGGGACCTACTAAACATACAGCACTGATTTGGCATGCGGCACAAGCGCGGCTCAGATGGAGAGGGGTAATAACGAAACTGACCCCACTCTGGGATGCCAAGGCATTAGGACAATTACGGCGAAGTAAGGGGTTTACACAATGGGAAAACATAGGAATCTCTACAGACAGCCGCTGCTATTCTGGTGCTGCTGTTTGACCTTTTTGGAAGGAGAACCTTCGTCGCTGGGAGGTCGCTGCTGGCATTTTGAAGCGCTACGCATCTGAAAGCGCTATTGGGCAGCGCTAGAACTCCACTGCTCGCGTTTCCCGCTTCGGGGGAAACACTCGTGTTTCTGGCCTGGTAGGCGGCCAGGGAGACCAGGAAACTGCAAATCCCACAAGCCATCTGGGACTGGAGCACCTCCCCGCCACGCCCCCCTCACCTGGCTTTAAGTGTGCAGCAGGAGCGCGCATCGCGGGACGCGCGCGGGCGGCGCCGGGCTAAGCCCGGGCAAAGGGCGGGCCCTCTGTGGCCCTCGGTGACTGAGGTAGGCTGGGCTGGGCCAGGTTATTAAAATGTCCTACTAAAAAGATGTGTTGTCTGCATTAGAAAGTGCCGTCACGTGAAGTTAAATAACAGTTTCATTTGCTCCATTGACATTGACTGGAGGACAACCGCAGACTTTTCTCCATTATCATATCCATTTTATGGTTTATTTATAATTTTTAACTGCACTTCTTGTGGAAATTTATTGTTGTATAAACGACATCCTGTGAAAAAGTACTGGAGAGGATGACAAAGAAACTTCGTTCTGGGAGATTAGTAGGGGGAAGGACCTGTGCTAAAACAAAATCCAACCCCCTAAGAAATAAATCAGTTAATAATCCGTTACTAAAGGGACAATGTCAGCTCTTTGAATTGTGGGAAAAACCGGTGGATAAGAATGTACCAGTCGTTGAAAAAGACGGCCCGCCTTTAGTGGCACTTACGGGGCCGACTGAAGTGGTTGAGAATTTGGTCCCCCTTTCTGTGATGTTAGATCCATTACAGATAGAAACTACGGCAAGGACCTGCCTTATACATTCCGAGGCTGATGGTGATATTAAACTCCATGATCAAACTATGGAGGGAAAACAAGCTAATAATCCACCTGCTCCACATGCCTCTACTTCTTATGCTCAGTCAGGAGGAGATTCTTTACTATCCTCTATTGACCTAGAACTCTGTGGTCGCTACCTGGAGGCAGGTAGTTTGAAATTCCGGAAGCCTTTAAGCCATCAACGGGTGCTACTCCATCTGGATTATTGTTATATAGCAGCACTCCCTCAATAAATGTGCAGGATATGTCCGCGTTGTTAAATGTTTCCAAGAGCCCTGAGCTCAATATATCTGGAATTTGTCCGTCTGCTGCTGCTGGCGAAAAACCTATATCGGAATCTCTGATTGCCCTTGAACATTTGCTAGCCTCCATATTACTTCTTTTGGGCAAATTCGTGGGCAGCTCTGATTGTATTCTGGACTCTGTCACTAAAATATTGAATACATTGTTGCAAAAGGCGCCTGAAATGAGGAGTGCGCCCCCCCTGAGGACGTAACTAGTTTGACATCAGGGCAAGTAAAAACTCCTGCAGAGAATTCTGGTATAAAGCCTACAGCAGTAGTTCAAGAAAACATTGCCAAGGTTTTGCCTGCTACTGCGGCAACTAACTGTGTAAAGAATTCAGATCTTGAAATAGAGGAAGAAAATCTGTCTGTTTCAGTCTCAAAAATAACACAAGAACTATTTCCAATATTCATTCCTGAGAAAAAAGGGCAACATGATGATGAGAAAGAAATAAAGGAAAAAATTGGCAAACATAGAAATAATAAGGGTAAAAAAAGGAGGCCTGTGCGCAATTATAAGAAGAAAAGACAAAGACGGATAATCTTTCAAGATCCAATTGTGTTAACTGATAATGAAGATATTGTCATTGTCTCTAACCCGGTGGCTGCAAATTTGGCTAGTGAACTCTGCCCGCCATATTGTGGTCCTAAGACCATTAGTAAAACTCTTCCTTTGACTGTGGAGGATCTACCTCAGAACTGTGGACATGGACTGATTGCCTCCCCAATGGTAGAGCTAAGGAGCTCAAACCCGGCTGAACTTGGAGCTCTTAACCCTTTGGCTTCCTCCTTTTCCCTTACAGATGAGGTTGGTGTACGTCCACACCTTTCTTCCCAGGCAAGAATTTCAATGTCTTATGTGGACACTCTGGTTTTGGACTTCTTACCTTTATTTGATGCTGATTTGCCCTTAAATAGATCATGGTTGCTTAAATGTTTTAGAGATTTGGAAAGTCTCCACCTCATTCAGTCAAGTGACATTGAATTAGTTTCTTTGCTGGGTGGAGATAGTGTTTCACGTATAAGGGTCAAATTTTATTCCAAATTTATTGTAAACTTGATACTACAGCAAGCGGAGAACTTTCAATGCAGAGGGATTGACGTCTTGCCTATTTTTAATCTTGGTAAGACCATGCATCCCCACAGGATGACCCAAAAAGGTGATAAGCAAGATGGGGCTCTTTCTCCATTTAAAGATCTAAAGATTTGGGTTTCTAAAGGGCAACGTTCGGTTTCCCAAGTATTGCCGCCCCCACCAATTCTGAATTCTCTTCCATCAGAGGATAATCATAGGTAGAATTGGCTGCCTAGTGCCCTTTCAAATAAGAGTACAGAAAATCCCAAATTATTCCATCATCTTTAACAATAAGTTAAAAATTATTTCTTGGAATGCAGTTGGAATACATAGCAGTTCAGAGAAACTAGAGTTTTTATTCTCGCTGGGAGCAAATGTTATTGGCATCCAAGAAACATGGTGTACTAATAACATTTATGCAGGGAAGGATTACTATGTATTGGAAGCGCCGGCTGCCCCCTCCAAGAAAGGTCATGCCAAAGGGGGAATTGCTTGCTTATTGTCTAACAAACTGGACTGGAGATTTTCTCATTATATTGACCCAAGTAACCTGTTTCAAGCTATAACAATTGCTAATCTCCCTAGCTCTCCAAATAAATCGGCAGTTGTAATCATTAATGTGTATATTCCCCCCGAAGAGCGTTTTAACATTTTATTGAAGCAAGTGTTTCAGTATATTGGACAGATTAAAATGTTAATTCTCCACCTGAAGTTATCCTAGTAGGAGATTTGAATTGTAAAATTTCTAATGCTAGCTTAAATCTATTTAGAAACAAATCTAAAGAAGAGGCCTATTTTATTCCACAAACCCTCTTTCCAGATAAAATAATAACGAACAAAAGAGGGAAGATTCTTTTAGAAGAATTATCGGCAGTTGAGGGGCTTATTCTAAATGGGAGATTGCCCTCTGATGTGCCTGCGAAATTTACTCACAGGTCTCCCTTTAGTGCCTCAATACTTGACTATGTGATCTCGGATTATGATATTTTCCCATGTATTCAGGATCTTTTGGTATCCCCTACATCTCTGAGTGATCATAGCATAATCATTATAACTATTTCTTTAAAACCTCCCCCCGCTGTGTCTTGGTCCCTTAATAATAACGATGTCAACTTTCATGGATCTTCGGGTAGATGTTTTTGGAATCCAACTGCCATTATAGGTGTGCAGGATATGCTATGTAAAACTATATTAGAATTACATGATTGACATGGTTCCGAAATTGTTAATTTTGAAAAGTTTATGAGGATGATCGTTCTAGATGTGAAAAGGGTTAGTGGTTCTAGGAAAAAGGAAGTTTATCCTAGTACATTGCGTATCCTGAATAAGGAAATAAATAAATTAGTGCGAGAGCAATTTCTAGGTAGATCTGGTGAACTAGCAAAAGAAATATCGAGGTTAAAAAGAAGGAGAACTAGATTAAAAGCGAAACTGAAAAAGGAGAAGGAAGATTCCGTATGGATAAACTTGCGGGAGGCGGTTGTACATGGCAGGTCTAGTGAATTCTGGTCCATAGTTGGTAGGGGTTGCGGTACTAGAATGAGCCCTCTCCCCATCCCTATATCGGAAGAGGTCTGGTCCTCTTACATTCGGAAGCTGTACGCAGGGAATGATATATTGGCTGTAGATAGTGCCCATGATCTAACATCTGAAGGCCCTATTAATTTTCCAACTGAGAAAACAATAGAACAGGCCATAAAGAACATGCGCTCCTCCGGCGCAATGGGACCTGACGAATTACCTATGACGGTCCTGAAGCAGGAACCCTTGTTATGGAGTAAGATCCTCCACCCACTGTTTAAATCCTGTTTTATTACTAAAACGGTCCCCGCTTCTTGGAGAGGAAGTGTATTGGTCCCTATATTTAAGAAGGGAGTTAGGGACAACCCCATGAACTATCGTTTGATAGCCCTCCTCGATTCAATCGGAAAGGTTTTTGCAAAATGTATTTTAATATTACTTAACGATTGGATTGAGGAGAATAACATCTTGCCGTTAGAACAAACGGGTTTCCGTAGGGGGCACGGTACATTAGATAACCTCACCACCCTGAATGTGATCTCTGATAAATACACTCATATGAGAGGAGGGGTGGTGTTTGCGGCTTTCATTGATTTCTCCACGGCGTTCGATAAAGTAGATCGTCGAACGCTGTGGAGAAAATTGGCAGCCCTTGGTTTACCATCTTACCTACTGGATCTTGTACGTGCTCTCCATACTGATACTTGGTGCTGTGTTCTCCAAGGTGGAGAAAGGGGACTCTCGCACCGAATCCCATCTTTGAACGGCCTTAAACAAGGCTGCCTCCTGGCTCCATTATTGTTTTCCTTGTACACTGTGGACCTTCCTGCTTCCCTGAATGCTTGTGTGGGTATGGCTCCGGTGATAGGGGGGGCCCCTATCTCTTGTTTGATGTATGCCGATGATATTCTCGTCCTAGATCTAACTCCTAAAGGGCTGGCTAATCGGCTGCAGGCTTTACATGTTTTTGCTGAGGCTCACTTTATGAAGATTAATATATCTAAAAGTAAAATTATGTGTATTGCCGGGAAAAAGAAGTGCCGCTCTGAAAACTTTGGATGGTTTATTGGGGGTCAGAAATTAGAGGTTGTCAAATCCTATACCTTTATGGGCAAAATAATTTCGTCCAATTTGAGCGAGAAGCTCCATATTGAGCATACCTCACGTAAAGCCCTCGCTCATGGTAAATGTAAAGATGAGTCCAAGAAATATTATAATTGTAGTCTTTATTGAAGAGTAAGTACAGGAACCTCCAGCTCATCCACAGCCTGTTTCACAGCTCAGTTTCATCTCTCCAAAGATAACATTCTAAGCTGCTAGGCAACCATTAACATTCCACATTAGTCATCTCTACAGTAAGTGTTTGAATTCCCTCTATCTCGCCACCGGTAAAAGACACTTCTCCAGTTTACTTGAAGTGTATAGGGCAAAGATTCCTGCAACGATACTATATGGCATAGAACTCATAGAGCTGAAGCACTGGGGTTTCTGTCACAAAATTGAAGGGAAACTATTAAGATCCATATCTACCTTTAACACCGCGTGCTCCTTGGCCGCATGTAGGCTCGACTTCGGCCTGAGGAGCAGTTGGGTGCAGGGATTATGTTCTCTGGTACGATGGGTGGCTTGTTTGGCCAGAGCTGAACCGGGGTCGATGAGAGCTCTCCTTAAAGGAGAACTGTTGGGCAACTTCAAAGAGTTCTCTCACTTAGTAAGGAATTTTAGAAGAGCTGTGTCACTTTTAAAGTTAGATGAAAGTGTTTTGTTCCTTCATTCACCAGCCCAGTTAAAAATCCTGATAAAACAGGCATCGTGGGAACTGTGCTTCCAAACAGATATGAATGCAATACAAGAAAAAGGGGGTTGTGATCTCCTCCTTAACTCTTATTCTATGAAGTTGGCCCAACCTTATGCCACATGGAATATGCCACATGGTGTCCGTAGATTATGGTTTCTGTTAAGATACGATTTATTGCCCCTAAATGTACTGTTATCTAAATGGTATGGATCTTCTCCCATGTGCAATCTCTGTAATTTGAGTATTCAGGATCGAACACATGTCCTGTTGATTTGCCCGGCACTCCGCTCTTTGCGGTCTAAATGGTTAAAACCAATATGCTTCCTACTAGGTATCTTTAATGTAAATATCTTTCTACAATTTCTATACTGTCCCCCAAATGAAATGTTTTGCTTCCACATTTTTAACTTTTTTAAAGGTTTTTTAGCTATTTATTAATGTGTTATGGAGATGTCTGACGTTGCCTATTCTGGATTATTTTGCCAATGGATGTAACTTGTATTGTCTTTGTTTATTGAATTTATTTTTCTTTGTGTGTAAATTGTATCGTGAATTTTATGTGGCCCTCGTGGAGAGCCAAAACATAATAAAATAAATTGAAAATTGAAAATAGGAATCTCTACAGTGGGAGATCTATGGGACAAAGGAACAGTGATACCATTTACACAGTTGCAGCGACAATATAATCTAGGCCCGAACAAAAACTTTAGATACATGCAAATTCGACACGCTTTGCTGACAGTAGTCCCGCTAGAAACTGAAATCCCTGAAGCTTCCCTGTTAGAGGACCAACTACTTACGGAACATATGCCTAAAAGTGCCACCTTTCACATATCGAAAACTACTTAACAATCTGCCGGACCCCACAGGTACATTGAAAGAGAGATGGACTGTAGAGATAGGTGGCATGGAAGACCCGGAATGGAGAGAAGCTTTAGCATCACCTAAGGAAGTAGGCATTTCTGCCAGGCTTCGGTTAGTGCAACTAAAAATCCTACATAGAATTTACTATACTAGGGTAACCCTACATAAAATACAGAGAGCACCACACCCATTTTGTTTAAGAGGTTGCGGGGGCGAAGGTACCTATTTTCATACTATATGGAACTGCCCAATAATAGCAAACTATTGGAGGCAAGTGCTACGCACTATATCACAGACGACAGAAACATCACTCCTACCAGAACCAAGAAGTTGTTTTCTAAACGTGTGGGGACCTAACGACCTCACACGTTATGGGCAGATCTGGACTACACTGGGTCTATTAATCGCTAAGAGAGACATTGCACAGAAGTGGGGTGCGGCAGAGGTGCCGACATTGTCTGCGTGGTGCAGAAACATGGACCTAACAATGATCACGGAACGTACAGTATATGTAACCAGACGATGCCCGCGGAAATGGAATAAGATATGGGCGCCATGGAATGCTTTCAGAGGGGACATTTGTGATCCGCTGCCAGAATCAGATGGAGACAGTTCAGATGAAGAGGTGGAGTGGGAATAACGGGAGGGCTAGCAATAGGATAAGGTACTCAACGGCAATAAGGTATATATAGCCTTAACGAAATAGCTTTTTAGGAGGAATGTGATCTAAATCAATAAGGAATGTAATTGATTAATGTCTGTATTGCCAATTGTATTAATGCTGTAATAAAAACAGTTTAAAAGAAAGTCGTAAGTTTAGGATTTTGTCTTAAGTTAGTTCTGTGAATCAGTCCCATAGTGAGGAGCCGGAGATTTTGCACAAGTTCTTGGGGGTGGAACCAAATCGATTAATTAAGGTGTGGCTTCTTAAGGGCATCTTTGTAGAAGTGTTCCAGAGTTGAATGATTTCAAAGCAGCGTTTGCAGGTGATTTATGACTAGAGTCAGAGTCTGAAATGCTTATGTTGTCTGTTGGTGGGAATTTTATTGAGAAGGTTTTGGGGTTCCTGATATAAGGTCAGATAAGGATTAGCAGTCAAAAGTTGCACAGAGTTTCTCTTTTAGAGGGATTCATAATCATGGCTTCAGATAACAAAGCAGGTGGATTTCCAGTTCTCTACTTATGGCATCTTGGGACTAAATGGCAGATGTTTATTGTTACTCAACGGTACTCATTTTATCAACATTGGAGGGGCAAAAGGCTGAGTGGTCCCACTAATATTCAAATCTGTGGCTATCAGATTCCTGTAGTGATGCATTTGTGTATGCATTGGTCTACTTAGCCATTTGATTCTTTAGTTAATAGGAGACCATGGTCAGAACAGGATAAAGTGGGCATTGAGGTTTTGCCTAATTGTATACATCTGATATGGCTACAAACACCCAGGGACATATGTACAAGGCCCTATCACCACCACAACATCACCTATAGTGATGTTGTGGTGGCGATACGGGATGCGCCTTCTGTACAAGGCAGTGGTCAGCTACTTTTTTTTTTGCTGAAATTTATTTTATTGTTGCATCAAAGTATATAGGTACAGTGCAATTGATCTGCTGACGTGGCCTCAACATTCAGCCACGAACAGCTAAGCGTGCAACGTTTTCTAGAAGCTATATAACTGGTGCAAACACACATTTTCTCAAACAATCAGTGTAGATCGTACAAACATGTCCGCTGGCCGGGAAACAGTAAATCTATATCGCCGATAGGGCGGTGGATAGTAGCAAGTATGTTGGATCCCGCCTTGAAAGCGCAGGATCAAGGCCTGTACTGTCTATGTAGTGGTGGCACCTGAGAACCAGGGGGACAAAAACCGTGGGTGGGAAGTATGTGGGCGCTAACAGGGTCTAATCAGGGGGATACTGGCGACGGGTGTCAGGGGGGGGCCTCGGGGCTAGGGGGTCTGTGCCCCATGGGAGGGGGGGGGGGTGGAAAGGAGGGGCGAGCAGGGGATGAGTACCCCCCAGGGATGCGGGCATCGAGGTGGGTGGCGTGGCATACGAGAGTTTGTGCAGGACGGAGAGGGTACCGGGAGACGGTCCCGGGATGTTTGCTACCATGTGGAGGTCATGGATTCTCTTGGGTGGGGGGGAGGGGTGGAGTAGGTTGGTCTTCTGCATGCGTGGATTGTCGGAAGCTGTGGAGGAGCATGGCCCATTCCATGGACAAGGGAATTTTGCGCGCGCCCCTGGCTTCTTCCTCTCTAAGGGCATCCTCTTCCGCCGCCGCCCATTTACCGACTGCACCCTTCCATGCCGCCACTGAGGGACCCTCCGGGGAACGCCAGCGCATGGCTATACACCTGTTTGCCAACAGGAGTGCTAATGACACGAAGCGTTTACAGACTGGGTCTCCCCTGGGGACATGAAAGATGCCTAGTGCACTGGACTCCCATGTGGCTAGTGTAGTGAGACCCGTAAGGTCCGCTAGTGTGTCGTGTACCGCCCGCCAAAAGGGGTGAAGGCTGGGGCAACTCCAGAACATGTGCCGAAAATCCGCCGTAGGGGAGCAGCATCTGGGGCAGAGGAATGGTGTGGAGGGATAGAACTTCTGTAGTCGCGCTGGGGTGAGGTATGCCCTGTGTAGGATGTAGTATTGGATGTTTTTGAAGCGGGCGTTTCTAGAGACGCGTTTTGGGGCTTCCAGGGCTTTAGTCCATTCAGAATCGTGTAGTGTGCGACCTATGTCCTCCTCCCATGTGGCTCTCAAATTCGTAAGGGGAGCATGTGAGAGTTCCCGGATTGATTTATACAACCAAGTAATTAAGTGGCGTCCCACCCCCATGTGTAGGATTGTGTGTATTACTGGATGCGTGTCTGGCTCGCCAGTGCAGAGATTAAAATGGGGCCGGTATCCATCGAGTAGCTGTCTGTATCTGAGGAATTGGCCTGGGGGGAGTCCGTATTCAGCGGTCAGGCGGTCCAGCGATTTTAGTTGGCCTTCCTCGAAGAGCGATTCTAGATCCGTGATGCCACAGAGTGACCACTCGGTGAGCAGTGGAGCGGTGAAGTAGGAGTCCTGCCTGGGGCTGCCTATCAGTGGTAGTAGCGGGGAGTACGGAGGCCTACTGGGGGACAGCCGGTGGATTCGCATCATGCACCGGCGCGCTATTGCCACTTGAAGGGGGTATGTGCGCCGAGGCTTGGTGCCCGGGAGGAGGAGACGGGTGAGTTCTGGGGTTGCGACTCTGCCGGCCGAAGTGACCGTTTCCTGAGGGTAGCGGTCCGCTGTCCAGTAAGACAGCCATTGGAGTTGTGCCGCGAGGAAATACGCCTCAAAGGATGGAGCCCCGAGTCCACCCTGCGCTGTGGGAAGCTGGAGGGTTTTCAGGGCGACCCGGTGTCGGCCCTCGCCCCAGATAAGGGTACCTAGGAGGGAATCGACAGCGCGGAAGAAGGACCTGGGCGGTATAACCGGTAAGTTTGTGAAGTGGTAAAGGAGCCGGGGAAGCATCACCATTTTAGCAAGGGCTATCCGTCCTATCGGGGCTAGGGGGAGTTTATTCCAGAAGGCGACAGTCGGGCGCAGGCTAGCGAGCACTGCGCGGTGATTACCTTCAAACATGGCCGCCGGAGAATGGTACAAGCGGACCCCGAGATACCGGGGAGCCTCCGCGGACCACGAGAGTTTGTGCGGACCGAGCTCGACCTCCCGGGGGGGTAGGCCCGGGTGTAAGGGGTAAACTGTGGACTTGTCCCAGTTCACCTGTAGGCCCGAGGCGTCTGCGAAGTCAACCAATGTCGCTCCTATGGGGGCCAGGTCCGCTTCGATGTCCCTGACGTATATAAGGAGATCGTCCGCATACATGGACACGCAATGCATGTCGTCCGCGAGGGGAATGCCCCAGTCCACCCCCTCCAGGCGCAGCCGAACCGCCAGCGGTTCGACCGCCAACGCGAATAAGAGCGGCGACAGGGGGCACCCTTGTCTTGTGCCCCGCCGAACTCCGAACGCTGGTGATATACGTTTCCCGATCCGAACTCGAGTGGTGAGATCGGTATACAGGAGGCGTGTGTATGCCATGAGCGTCGGGCCGATATTAAGGCGCCGCAGGACAGAGAAGAGGTAGGGCCATGTAAGGGTGTCGAATGCCTTTTCCAGGTCCATAATGAGACAGGCGGCGCGAGGAAAGCGGTCCCGCACCTGATCCTGAACATGGAAGACTCTACGGAGATTCTGGGAGGTGTTTCTGCCCGGCACGAAGCCGCATTGGTCGGGGTGGACCAATGGGCGAATGATCTGCGCATATCGGTCCGCCAGGATTTTCCCCAGTATCTTGCAGTCGGCCGACAGGAGCGTGATGGGGCGATACGACCCCATATGGAGTGGGTCTCTGTGGGGCTTGGGAAAGGTGACGATCACGGACTCCCGTAGTGACTGGGGTAGCCTGCCGAGATGAAGAGACGCCCCGAACACCCGCGACAGACGAGGGACCACCAGGGGAGAGAATGTCGAGTAGTATTCCAGTGGGAAGCCGTCCAGCCCCGGTGCTTTATTACGAGACATGGCTCGTATTGCCTGGGTGATGTCAGACGGGGCAATCTTGGCGTCGAGGGAGCGTTTATCGGCGTCCGATATTGTGGGAAGGGTCAGAGGGTCTAGAAAATTGTCCACTGAAGCTGGGGAGTACTGGGTCGGGGTCCCGTACACTTGTGTATAATGACGCTGGAACGCTAGGAGAATCTCGGCTTGTGAGTGCACCAGCACACCGTCTGGGTTGACAATATCCGTGATTGGCTTAATTTCAGTGTCCTGCCTCGCCATCCAAGCCAGTAGCGCCCCCGTTTTGTCCCTGTCCTTATGCATCCTAGAGGCGTAAGCCCTAAAGTTATACTTCCGGAGATCAGCGCAGGCGGCCTGGTATTCTGTCTTAGCCTCAGCCGTGAGCACAGCGTGCTCCTCCGAGTCGTCCAGCCGTTTAGTGAGTGCGGCCAAAGTCTGCTCCGAGGTCAGGAGTGTCTGCTCTAGGGTGCGGCGTACCCCCACCACCTGTTTGATGCATTCTCCTCTAGCCACCACCTTAAACGCGTCCCACTCCACTAATACCGACGACGCCGTGTTCGCATTATGTGTAAAGTAGTCCTGTATGCTAGTTTTATGCGCGTCTCTGAATACTGGGTCGGTCAGGCAATCCCGAGGGAGGCGCCAGGTGGGGACCGGTGGGTGGGGTGGGCGCCAGGTGAGACGTATAATGTGAGCGTCGTGATCCGAGAGGATCCGGCCTAGGTAGTCCGTAGACGTGATCATAGGGAGAATCGGTGCAGAACAGAGGAAGCGGTCCAGGCGGACCCGGAGGTTGTGTGGGATCGAGTGGAAGGAGTAAATGCGAGCCAGTGGGTGGAGGTGTCGCCATGCGTCAGTGAGCGCCCAGTGTGTGACCCAGGTCCTAAATAGTTCTGCCTGCCGGGGGGCTGGGGAGTGTGCGGGAGGAGGATGTGAGCGGTCCAGGGTGGGGTCCAGTGTGCAGTTAAAGTCGCCTCCCAATACCCATGGGACTGTGGTGAACTGGGCCAAAACGCCCGTGAGGTGATCCCAGAACTTATCTTGGTCTGTGTTAGGCGCATAAATGCTGCCCAGGAGTATGCTCTCTCCGTCCAGTATTCCCTCTAGAAGCGCATATCTGCCCTCTTTGTCCACCACCCGTCGGAGCACCCGAAAGGGAGTACCCGGCCTAACCAAGATCAATGCGCCGCGCGCAAACGCTGAGTATTGCGTGGCACAGAGGGTCCCACGCCATTTAGATTGCAGGCGAGTGAGTTCGGTAGCGTTTATGTGAGTCTCCTGTAGGAGTGCAATATTGGCTGACATGCGTCTAATGTAAGCGTACACAGAGTATCGTTTGCTGGGCGTATGTAGGCCTCGTACATTCAGAGTGAGGACATTAATGTCTGAGCGTGGAACTGCCATTCCTGGGGTGTCGTGGTAGGGATGAGGGCCCCCCTGTAGTACCCGAGGGTCGCCAGCATGTATTTGTCACGTGTGTTCCTGCGCGCCAAGCTTCCACAATCGTAGGGGAGGGACTAGGGGGAGTAACAACTAGTAAAACCTTGGGTGGGCAACAGTCCCAATACTGGGGATACAGCACCAAAGGTGGCATATCCAAACTAGTATCCCACTAGGGGAGAAACACAACAGTGAACTGCGGGGGTGGTGGCATGTGTCGCTGCTGGGCCTGTGCGCGGGTCGGGCTCTTGCAGGAGAAGAGTCCATCGCGCGGGAGCGCATTCAATAATCAGGCAAAGCAGTCTAGGCACCTAGACATCGCGCAATACAGCGGGTAATCATTAGAAGGATACAGAGATCGACAGTTCATTGTTCATGAGGAGGTGTTAGGTTGGTCGGCCAGGGTAGCGTCCAGTACAGGTGCCGCCACAAGTGGGGAAGAGATCGGGCCAAATCCCGACATCGTTCCATCGCTGTCACGGTCTTTCTCTGGGGTGAACAGGTGTGGGTGACTCTCCAGGTCCGACGCTGGGGGTGACGTGTGAAGGTCGGCTACCGCCCGCAGGGCATCTCGTCGCTCTTTCATGATCTGCGCTAGGTCGGGTGACCCTGTGGGGGAGGACGTCTGGCTTTTGGGGCGGCCAGACCGGGCACGGCTCGCACCCCGTCTTCTAGATCGCCTGGAGTCGTTGTTGCGGGGCCTCTGGGGTCCAGGTTTAGGGATCAGTGGGCAGTGTAGTTCAGTCCAATCCTGTGCCTCCGCCGCCGTAGTGAAGAATAGGGCTTTCCCATTGTGCAGCACTTTAAGGCGGGCTGGGAACAGCAAGGAATACTGCAGGTCGTTGGCACGAAGGCGCCTCTTGATCTCCAGAAAGGTGGATCGCCGCTGCTGGACCTCCCTGGCGTAGTCCGGGAACACCATAACATGTTGATCCTCTACCTGCAGGGGGCCCGCTGTTCGGGCCGCTCGGAGTACCGCGTCTCGGTCTCGGAAATGCAGGAATTTAGCCAGCATGGGCCGTGGAGGGAGGCTGGGTTTGGGTTCCCGGGCCGGGACTCTGTGGGCCCTTTCGATGGAGAAGTACGGCGATCTCTCGCTCTCCGGGGTGAATGATCTGGTCCAGGATTCCATATAGGTCAGAGGATCCGAATTTTCAATCCCCTCCGGTAGGCCCAAAACGCGGATGTTGCATCTTCTCGAGCGTCCCTCTAAGTCCACCGTGCGTTCTTCTAGGGCCTCCACACGACGCAGGACCTCTCTCATGTCTTCCTCTTGCATTCTCACCACTGGTTGTAACTCGATCACTGTTCGCTCACCCTCCTTCACCCTGTCCGCCAGCTTACGGTGTTCGTCGCGGATCAAGCTGATGTCCGTCGTCAGGACGCCCAACCTTTCCTCCATTGACAGGCGAGACATTTCGATCGCCGCCAACACCTGGTCCAATTTCGCCGTCAGTGTAGGGTCCGTTTGCGACGCATTGGCTTGCGTCCACATCCTGGTGTGAGGCATCTTTTCAACGGCCGTTTCAGGGACAGACGTCGCCTGCGGAGCCTTTGGTTTCCCCATAGTTGTCGTGGAGTGGGCCACCGGGCCCTCGCGCACTCCGGGGACAGCAGACGCAGCTGGGCTAGAGGCAGGCCAGTATCAGCCGGTCCCCCCTTGTCCCCTCCGGGTTCAGGACAACTCCCTTCCGTTTCAGGGGGCCTCCACCAGTCCAGGGCGCCAGATGTGGCCCGCGGCTGCTGGGGTCACTAGCCTTGGTGACAGAGGGTCTCGCGGGCCACCCCCCGGTGTGTGGCGCAGCGTCAATATCGGCCGGGGGGGCCAGAGGTCAGGTGTTGGGAATCCAAGGGGGGTTCAGGCGGCGGGCAGCCACCGGTAGTGCCTCGAGCTTCACCCCCACTCCTGCAGCGAGGCTCGCGCTGATCTCGAGGTCCAGGCCTCTGTGGGCGTCACCTTAGGGTCAGGCGCTCGGGTCCGCCCAGCGGTGCAGGGCAGTGGGAGCACCCCGGGTCCCCAGGCCAGCCGGCGGTGCGCGCCGCGTCCCCACGCGGGGCCCCCGAGGGTTCTAAGTGGGGCTCCCCATCGGCCCGGGGTGTCAGAGGTGGTTCGTCAGGGCCGGTAGTGCCCGGTGCCAGGAGGTCGCGGGAGCGCCCTGTCCCTCGCTGATGTATATCACAGAGTCAGAGTCCGGCCGGCTGGTGCAGGTGGTAGCGGCCCGGGGGGGGCGAGGTTCGTAGCGTTCCCGGCGCCTAGGCCTCCGTGGGCGCCATGTTAGGGTCAGGCACTCGGGCTCTCCACCCAGCTCCCAGCGCAGACTGTACCGGGTCCCTCCGTCCGGTGGCTATGTGGGCTGCGCACCCCTGCAGGGCCTCGTATAGGTGGGGGGGGGTCCCGCCAGGCATCGGTGTCGGGGCTCCGGGGGGGGGGGGGGGCACTCACCGCCCTCGAGGAGTGTTGTGTTGCGGGCCCCCGGAGGCACAGCCCCGCTCGGGCGGCACTTCCGCCGGCCTTTCGTGGTCCGCTTTGGCGGGTCGGTCGATATCACGGCCTGATCAGGCCTCCGATGCAGTGTAGGCGTCGGGGTTGCGGAGCCTTGGTGCAGGCGGCCGCCATCTTGTGCACCGGAGGTGCAGGGGTGGACCCGATCGTCGTTCAAGGTGGGCCCTCGAGGGTCGGACCCACAGTTTCCCCGGGATTTCTCACTGCCGCCAGCTGGCAGTATCTGCTGCGGCCGTCGCTGAAGGTGTCGGCTCTTAGCGGGTTCCGCGCCCGGGAGACGGGGCTGCGCCCGCCATTTTCAAATCGGCGCTCGGCTTCTGGAGAAGACCCCCCAGGGCGCGCTGTCCGTCAGGTGCTCCCGAAGGTCGTTTGGGGGATGCCCCAGGTCAGCATAGAGGACATGTGTGGGAGCTGAGGCTCCCGGCGATCACAGGTAATGGGCAGGATGCCAGCCCGATCGCGGAGCCTCAGCAAGACACAGCCGCCATCGTGGCTTGCTTAGCCACGCCCCGTCGCAGTGGTCAGCTACTTAACGAGGTTTAATGCTGCCTTGCACATAAGACCCCCTTTCACGCTATGCTTAGCGTGAAATGGTTGGGCAGTGGGTGTTGCAGTGGGTGTTCCATTGCAACACCCATTCATTTTGATGCTGACCACTATGTACAAGGGTGGTGTACATAGGAGGCAGCGCCAAAATTAAGACCTGGTAAAAAACTGGTCTTTAGGTTGTGAAACGAGGAGAAATGCATTATTTTTCCTTGTTTGTGCTTTTTCCATGTTCTGCCTTGTGCAGATTACATGGAAAAAGCAAAATGCCTTTGTTTGTTTATTGACAGGAAGGTGTCCCTTCCGGTACAAAAACAAACTTTTTTTTAAATGAAATTTTGTCACTTTCATGTGTGCTACATGAAGCAGCACTGTGAAACTGGCAGAATGGCATTTCATGCTTGTTTATGTGCAGGGAGGGACACATTCCTACACATAAACTATCCTCCCCTACACGCAGACACATTTGCATTTTGGTGCAAGGGTGCCTGCGTTGGCGCTAAGTTGCTAAACTTAGCGCCATCGCAGGGGGAAACGCAAGGCTGCACCACATTCTTCTAAATATAGTGCAGCCTTGCATTTCAGAAGCGGCGGAGTGGGGCGTTAAGCCAGGAAGGCTACCGCCTCTCTCCTCCACTTCCTTGTACATATCCCCCCCAGTGTTTAAGGGCCATATGTATCAAGCAAAATTGCGATCGCAAATGCCAAAATTCGCATTTGCGTTTGCAATCGCAATTTTGCTTTGTGGTATGTATGAGGCAAATCTGCGTGCAAAATAAGGAATCGCAAAATTTGTGATTCTTTATTTTGCAATTGCATTTAAGGAATCGCAAATTTTGCGATTCCTTAAATGCAATGTAAGAAGCACCAAAAAAGTGCAATTTGGCCTTAAGGAATCACAAATTACCACCAACTTGAAGTTGGTGGTAATTTGCGATTTCTTTGAAAAATTCACTTTTTTGCATTTTTCAAAGTGCAATGTGAAGCACATACATGTCCTTAGGGCATGTATGTGCACCACATGTGCACCCACGCTTATTTCAGGGGTGCAACAGGGTATCCTTTAGACACCTTTGCACCCTTGAAATTGCATTCTCAATTTGCGATTCGCTAATTGCTAATCGCAAATTGAGAATGTCTTCCCATTCATTCCTACGGGCCTCTAGACCCATAGGAATGAACAGGGAGGTATTCCTTAATTGCGAATCGCAATTTGAGAGTCGCAATTAAGGAATATGTAGGATTCGCAAAATTTATTGCAAATCCTACTTACATAGCATTTTGCAATTCTCAAATAGCAATTCGCAAAAATCGCTATTTGAGAATCGCAAATGCGGATTTTGATACACATGGCCCTAAGTCTCTTAAAAATGGGACAAGCTGTCTTCTTCAGCAATTCAAGCGTATCATAAGAGTGACAAAAATTACAGCAAAAATGGGAAGGTTTAGCAAAGCAATCCAAATTAGTTTGAATCAATACACTAATTACCAAACAATCGTTGAACATAATAAAATTGCATAGCCGTGCCACACATTTTAAATATACATGTAGGCGTATTTTAAATCCAGTTCCTTGGCCGATCAGGGTCCGTGGGCAGGCACAGTATTTGTGAGAATATGACTGTCTGAATTTTCGGTGAATGTGCACCGAGCACTAGTTTTCTTTGCTGTAGATCTCACGCTCGCCCATTGAACAAAAAAAATGATGTAACATGCTCTCTTCGCACTGCGGCTTTTCGCCAGCCCGGGGATTGGACACTTGTTGACGTTCTTCTCTGTCACAACATACACAATCTTTAAGAGTTACTGCATTTCCATGTGCTAAAGCTCACTTTTTCTTATCTTATAAATTCAGTCGTATACATTGATTAAATTCAATTTTGTTTACAAATTCGGCTCATTGTACCGTTCATTTCTGTTCCCGATTTCACCACTAGAGGGCGCAGATTCAGCGTGTCCTTAAACGCCTTTGTGTAAAATGTTTTGTGTGTTTTTCCTCAGCGCGCGAGGTATTTTTAGGTCAAGCTTTGAAAGCAGCCTAACAGGTTATGTATAGACAACGTATGGCACAGAAGCTCCCTCTGGTGGCAACTAGCCTGGAATTCTTCAATTCCAGTTTCTGCGACTCAGTAGAATTTTTATTAACAGAAATGGTGCAACCAACGATCCGCTCAGTACACTGCTCCCTGCACCCCCCATCTTGCTATTTCCGATCTAAAATGAAGATGCATGTATGCAAGTCGTATTTGAAAAAGGATGACGTGATAGAAGAAAGGCAAGGGTCTTTACACACACACAGACAGGCTTGTGCACACAGACACGCTTGGAAGTCATACGGCCACGCCCACATCTTGGCACACACAATGCCACAAGAAATCCACATGGAGAGAAACATACAGACCGAAGCTCACAAAATCGCAAAAACACCTAAATGATCCAGCACACATAGGTACACCTAAATATACCGATATAAATGTGTAGGCTCCCCTTAAAGACGTGTAACATTGATTGATTTTATCCCATGCTTGACATTTTATTGGGTCAAACATTTGATGTGACAGTATCTGCTGTACATAGTTTAGTATGACTCAATATCGCCCTCTGGTGTTAAGCAGACTCAATTACATCGACGTGCTATCTTTATTATTATTATTATTATTATTATTATTATTATTATTATTATTATTATTATTATTATTATTATTATTATTATTAATCTATATGTTCTCATTTCCTGTTTTGGTCTGGACCCACTAATATAGAGTGGGCTATGCATCTGTATATTTCAACCACTGGCTTTCTTTAACTTGTGTCTTTCATCCATTATCTTGAGACTTT
The DNA here is from genome assembly GCF_964263255.1 of Lissotriton vulgaris. Taxonomy (NCBI): domain Eukaryota; kingdom Metazoa; phylum Chordata; class Amphibia; order Caudata; family Salamandridae; genus Lissotriton; species Lissotriton vulgaris. Next base: position 965,890,430 of record NC_141697.1, read on the forward strand.
ATCACTCATGTATAAGATCAGTCCAGTAGAGTATCTATTGTAACCAGATAACATTATTTGGGGGTGAATCCATCTGCTTCCAGGCCAATGCTTGATTTGATTTGCACGAGGGAGTACTTTATCAGGATAGTCTCCTCTGTCCTCTCTTGTTTGCTCCCTTCCCTGTATTTCAGTCTAATGCTGCATGCATTAACACTTCAAATCAGATTTTTTTCGATATGCCAATGCTTGTTAATTTAACCATGTGTGAATAATCACTGAAACCATAGACCTAGGCAAAACACACATAACCACAGAGAACAGATAAAAGCAGTGTCAAATGTAAATAGTTCAGGTAATCACATATGTAAACACGTTTTTCTGCATTCTATTTTTAGTGCAAGAATAAAGAGCCAGGTGTACACATATCCGGCTGCTAAATACTAGTGGGTACCAGTAAAATAATTCAAGAACTGATCTATGTAATAATAGGTCAGTTCTGGTAACCGGAAGACCTCCCAAATTCCGTTAATAGGCAGTTTATGCTATCAAAAGACTCATTCAGTCTGCTCGTGTAGATCATTAAATCGTGGGTATAGACCGCCACTTTCAAGTCCCAGCCATTAGAACTAAAGGGTATAATTTCTTCAGAGGTCCTTATCATGTTGGCTAAAGGTTCTTCGCACAATTATTCACAATCCACAACTTCTTTATTAGCAAAAAAGGCCACTTTATTAAGACAGGTGCATAATAACTTTCTCAAAACATCTTACAGATAAATAATAAATCAATCCCCAAACTCATCTTGACATATCTCCAAAACATATCCCCCAAAAATGTGTTGACCCAAGCAAACCCAGAAGAAATGACTCCTGTTGAGAGATCCCCTCATTTCCTTTTCCTTTCCCCTTGAACTGTATACCCCACCTCCCCACTTGGAGGATGGACAATGCCGCTCAAGACTGCCCACCCCCCCAGAAAAAATTCTGCCTACCAATTCTACCTAAAATAACATTAACTTGTCTTATGGTTGCAGAAAAATGGTGGACTGTGCTGTTGTTAACTAAAACCTGAAAAAAACAGCAAATAGTAAAGAGGAGGGTGGGAGGGACGTAAACGAAATGCCCTTTTCTCCCGCCACCCTCAGGGCCAATGAAATTCCCGCCCCCCGGGCCTCTATAAATAAACTACCCCGCGTGCCAACTATCCTAATTAGAGCCTAAAGCACCTGGTGGCCGTTCGAACTGTGGGAACCTATCCAGGGGGAGACCAGCTCGCGCTCGGCTCCCCCCGGGCCCCCCCTATATATAGATTAAAGAGATGAGGGGAAAGTGGGCAGCACTGTCTAGTGCCTCTTCTGATCTGAAAACCTTTTGATACTCTACGATTAACAAGCATTTTCTATACCGGAGCTGAATATATATTCGCTATGACTCTTGAAAAATTCTTCCCTAGACCATAGTAGTGAATGACCTTCTGTAAGTTTGACCAGTTTACGCGGTCAAGCGCTTTTGCTGCGTCAAACGTAAGAACCGCAAGAGGGACTTTTTCCTGGGCTGCAATATCGATGGCACCAATAAGTTGGTGGGTAAGGTCATGTAGCTGTCTCCCCCTCATGAAGTCCTTCTGATCTTTATAGATATGGTTATTAGAGAGAGACCCAAGTCTTTGTGCCAAAATCTACGTAAATATTTTATAATCATTGTTGATAAGTGATATGGGCCTATATGACTTGCATTTTAAAGGTTTTTCCCAGGTTTTAAAACTAGACTAATAGTTGCTTCGTTCCAGGTTTTTGGGATTGGGGAACCATCTAGGTAAATGGAGTTAAAGAGATCTGCTAATTTAGAGGCCAGCGATTCCTTCAAAACTAGTAGAGCTTGTTGGGAATTGCATCAGGCCTGCCGCCTTTCTCCTTTTAAAGCTCTTGATTACTTCCAAGACCTCCTCCACCGTGATAGCAGCATTTAATGATTCGGGGGAGTCAGCATCCAGCTTCGAAAGTTGTGATTTATTTAAGTATAAGTCCACCGCCGGGAGAGAAGGGGAGAGGTCTTCCTCATACAATAGCTGGAAAAAGTCAACAAAAGCCTCTTCTATATCAGCCCTATTTTCTACCTTTTCCCTTCCATTAACCTTATAGACTAGTCTGATCTTATTTGGGTAAGTGTGGCTCAATGGTTAGAGCGGCAGACCCTGATGCAGAGGTCTGGCCCGGGACCAAGGTTCAATTCCCGCCTCGGCGAGTCTTGGGCTCAATTTCCTCGGACCTGATAATTCTCGCCTCGGTGCCTATTCTAATCATGGGTCCCACTCTGCAACTCTGGGCAATAGCTTGCTTAATCTCCACAACGGCCCCAGCAGCACTTGGATGCCTGGCTTCACCTTGGGGGTACCCAGGAGTGGACATTTCACAGGGAAAAGCCAGGAAGGGTTTCACAGCGGTATGCGTTACAGTGCCTGGACACCCCAGTTGAGGTATTAGTGCGCTTTACAAGTACAAATTACATTACATTACATTATTTCTGTTGGACTCGGTTTTAAGCTTCCACGCTAAGAGTTTGCCACTGTTTTCCCCAAATTCATAGTTCGATAGAGAGCTGGCCTGCCATCTCTTCCTTACCCTTTCCTCCAAATAGGAAGCTAACTCCTGTTTCTTTTTCAGTATATTTTCCTTTACTTTATTCTGATCTTCCTCCATAAGAACGGCCTCCAACTTCCCTTGTTTTCCTAATATGTCAGCCTCTAGTTGTGCTACCTTGAGTTTTTTCTCTTTGTTATTGAATATTGCTAGGCTAATTAAGACTCCTCTGAGGACTGTTTAAAAGCATCCCATATTACCATCTTGGAGAGTTCCCCATCAATGTTGTCTGTAAAGTAATTTAACATGGTAGCTCTTAACTTATCTATTACTTGATTGTCCAGTAAAAGTGTACAGTCTAGTGTCCATCTTTTCTCTCCCTGCAGATAATTTGTGCCTAGATTAAGGTGGACTAAGGGATGATCTGAGAGATGGGCAGGCATATGGGACATCTTTTTGACGTTGTTGCATAGAGTTTTATTGATTAGGAAGAAATCAATTCTCGAGGCTTGACCGTACTTATGATTCCTATAAGTAAATTTATTAGTCATATCTCCTCTGATTTTCCAAATGTCAGTTATCCCCAAGTCATTTTTAAGACTATTGAGACATTCTCTCATTTTAGGGAGGTTCAGGGCCCTGCCAGGAGGATGTCTATCCTTTTTGGGGTCCAATAAGATGTTAAAATCCCCACCTAATATAATTGGAAAAGGCTTTGTTATCAACTTGACGTAAAGGGACTGCAGAGGCGCTAGATCATCTATGTTTGGACCATAGTACCCAACCACAAATAAAGAGATATCACCCTACATTTTGTTGGCTGTAGCCCATCTGCGTCTTGAATGTATAATCTCCCCTAGTAATGTTAAGTTTTCTGACTTTTTAATGATAAATGCTACTGTTCTCTTATCTTATCTTTATTATACAGTTAATAAAAACCGTAGTGTACAAACAGAGCGACGCATGTTAGATTAAAATTTTAAAATGTATAAAATCGTGATCAGGTTACCTAAAACTGAGCGTTTATGCAGTGGAGTTAGAATGATATTAACGAACTTCCCAGCTCTTGCTAAGGCCTGGGCTGAATTGTTACTAAAACACAAAGTCGATGCTTCGCTGCAGTGTCTCAGCGATTGTTCCCGAAAGACAGGGATCAGTAGGCGACGTTGATCGTTGGCAAAGAATGGGCAACAGCAAAGCAGGTGGAGCCAGGACTCATGTATGTAATTGCAAAACCTGCAAATGGGCTGCTCATTCCACCAAGCCCACTGTGGGTTAAAATCAAAGATTGGTAGGGCTAGCAGCCTCATGTATAATATTTTGTTGCGAGTCTGGGGGTTGAGGGAGCAGTTAAAGTATGATTGAGGTTTCCCCTTGATATACGATTCATTCAAAGCGGTGAAAAGTTCGTTTTTAGATAGCCCGGCGACGTCAGTCTGAAATGAAACTGAGATGATTTGTTTTGTTATTGTGTTTTTCCACGTTAGCAGAGGTATAGTTGGGTTAGTGAGAGAGGTTGGTTCAATCTTTAATGTAGAGATGGCAAGGTGCAACTGTTTATGCCAAGGGGAGTGTTTGTCCTTAAACACAGCTTGTAGTTGCTCTTTCAAAGATTGCCCTGGTGCTCGTAAGGTGTGTATATAGTATTTGATTAGGTCTCCCAGACAGTAGAGGTTTGCACATGTCAGGCCCAGCTCGAATCTCATCCTCGACCTCCTCACTTGCTGCGGAACGGAGAAGATTTTCTTATATGCTTTTGTTTGTAGGTTTCCCAGAAATACGTCCATTTTCCCGGGAAAGGCCAATTGGCCGTAGGTCACTGCAGGAAGTAGTTTGGCCCGTAGCACCCTTAGGATTGGTTCGGCTGAAAGGCGGTGCAGATGACGATTCAGGCGCCTCAGGCTATGAATGATCCCCATACCCTTAGGCCTTAAGTGTCTAAGGTGTGCTGCTTGGTTTGCTCTAGCATTGAAACAAAATCGTAGGTAGTTGTAGCTAGTACAGGTTGCTATTTGTGATCCCCCTGCTCTCCAAGTAAGATTTTTCTTTTTGTAGCTCCCAAAGATCAACATTTTGGTTTTTGATTCATTCATCACAAGATGGTTCTTTGTGTTGTATTTATTGAGAGCAGTGAGCGATCTTTGCAATCCTATTTTCGTATGGTCCATTATGATGATGTCATCGGCATATTGCATTGTCTGTAGGCGTAGCCCGCCCAGTTTTGGGGCAGCCAGGGCTGCGTCTGCCAGTTTCTTTGGTAGATCAGCGATGTAGAGGTTGAATAGTAGCGGGGCAAGTACACAGCCTTGTTTTAGGCCGTTTTCAGTTGCAATTATTTTGGATAATGTTTGTGCGCTAGTTTTAATCCTAACCCAGGTTTTGTGGTGCAAGGATATCAAGGCTGAGAGAAGAGGAGATGGTATTCCCCAGGAATTTAGTTTATTCCACAGCGTCCCTCGGTTGACCCAGTTGAAGGCTGCGCTGTAGTCCACAAAGCAGCAGAATAAAGGTAGTTGGCGAGCCAGGGTAGCTTTCCGCGACAAGTAGGACAGTGCCATTGTGTTGTCCATCGTAGAGCAGCCTGCTCTAAAGCCTGACTGGGAGTGAGGAAGGATGTTGTTTTCGCTGGCCCAGTTTTCAAGTTCCGCCAATAAAACCCGGGCGTATGCTTTGGCTTCGATGTCCAGCAGGGCTATTAGTCTATAATTGGCCGGATTTGAGAAGTTGCCCTTTTTGTGGATTGGGTGTAGTATTGAGCCCTGCCAAGAAGGTGGGATTTTGGCTGTGAGAAAAGCATGTGCAAAAAGTGGTGAGAGGAGTTCTGCCCAAAACTGCCGGAATTTTTTAAAGACTGCTGCAGGTATTCCGTTTGGGCCTGGTGCTCCGTCGTTCTTCATGCGGCTGATGATCTTGCTTACTGCGTTATCAGGTAAGGCCAGACCGGAAGTATTTCCGTTGAGTGGGGCTAGAGGCATAGGGGTAGATGAACACTCCAGTGCCCCGCCGTTATAAAGTTGATTAATGTGCTCCACCCATACGTTTTCAGGGACTCCGTTTTCTCCAGTGTGGCCGTTGTTACTAAGCTGGTTGATATACCTCCAGAAATGGGCCGGATTTCTTTCCTTTAAGAGGAAGAACATTTTTAACCAGGCTTCCTCTATACGTTTGTTCCATTGGGTCCCTGCGCGTTTCTTGCGAGCTGCTCTGTATGGCCCTTTTATGGATAGATGGGCAGCTCTTTCTGCTTTTTTCCTGCTGTTTAGGCCATTTTGCCTCTTTCATTTATTTTCAGATATTTCCTCGTTAGAGGGTTGGTTAAGAGCCTTTGTCATCCGTTTTTTTTGAACGGCGGATGAGCCCCCCAGCACCTGATGCACATCACTCAGAAGAGTGGGCCAGTGATACAAAATGGCTTCTGGGCCGATAACGCTTATTAGTTGGGCGTTTTTCGTTACCCAATCGGCCAATTTTGAATCTAGGTTGATGGACCATTTAATCCTGCGTGAAAATTGCTCATTTTCCTCGCCAGTGGGTTCACCTGTTGGTGTGAATCTGCAGGATGCAGTGAGGGAAAGACTAAAGGAAGCTCTTAAAGGCCTGTGATCGCTCTCGGTTCGATGATCAGTGTTAAAATCCGTTAAGTGATGGGCTACTCCTTTGATGATACAGGATTAATTTGTGCAGACGCTCTCTCCAACACATTTTTCACATTTTTTAATTTCGAGCCACTCTTATTTAAGAAGGTGGATTTCTTGTAATGTGATTATATTGCAATTTTTAAGCTTTAGATACTCGAACATTTTTGTCGCCTACCCCCTTGTTCTTAGTCCATTCACATTCCATGTCACTAACTTTAGATCGCCCATCTAGCTAAGAGTTTGTCACTTCGCCACTCATATTGGCCCTGTTTGCTATTGATTTTGATATTTTTTTATTTTTCCCCAGATGCTCCCCACCCAAAAGAAGTATTTATAGTGCTAAAAAAAATGATAAACCCCCTAAAACTACCCCCACCCTGGAGTACCCTCCATACCATCATTGGGCAGACCTGGTTGCCCTATTTGAGATCCGCAGTCGGAAACGTAAAAAAGATTTTTAAATAAAAGTTACCAGTCGTGCCTCTATAGATTCTTACTGCTTTTTACAGTATATCCTCATTTGCCCTAGGAGGGACTCAACTTCTTTTGGCTCTCTAATGTTGTATGTTTTAATATTCCACATTATTAGCAAGAGAGCTGGGAATTTCAATTGAACGATTGCACCTTCAGCCAATCCTGCATGTATTTTCCCAGGGCCCACTGCCTGTCTGCCATTCCTTTAGATATATCGGATCAGATTTTATAGTTGAAACCATCTTTTGTGAGAGTGTCACACTTCAAGGCCTTGTTCAAAATGTATTCCTTTAGGGAGTAGGATTTTAAATTCACAAGCACTCTCCGGGGGTTTTCCTGTCCTTATTTAGCCTAAAGGGGTCCCTGTGCACCCTTTGTATGTCTTCATCAAGGGCTTTTACATCCAAGTCGGGAGTGAACTCCTTTAATAGGTTGACTATGAAACCCCTTACATTCTGTCCTTCTTTTCCTTCCCGGATATTCAACAGTCATAGGTTGTTTCTTCTTGAATTATTTTCCAGGATCTCAACTTTGTCCCTAAGTTCTTTTTCAGTTTGTGACAGCTTATCAATGTCTATCTGACAGACTTTCACTTCCTCCCTAGTCTGTTCCAAGGCGGTCTCAACCGCCACAACTATGTCGACTGAAGCAATAACTTTGGATTCCAAGGCTTCACAGGTGGCCTGAATTTTTTCGTGGTTCTTCTCAGATTTTGCAAAACTGAGTTTCATCTCCTTAAAGAGTGAGCCCACCAAATTACCAACCTGCATAGATATTTCTAAAACTTGATCCTTGTTTTTTGTGCATTGTAGCTGGTTGTCTTCTCTCTCTGGGGCTCCTCAACTTCAGTAACTTCAGCATGATTCTCCTCATTAAGTCCAGTGTCTATAGTCATGAGTGCCTGGTATCTATTAGGGGATTCTATTATTGCTAGTATTGATGGGGACCCTACCAATTGACTATTGTCAGTGACACCTTTGGTGACACTCTCCGATTTGAGTGACCCGTGTCTTGACCTGAGGTCATGCATTGGAACATAACGATGCCCCTGATAGAATCCAAAAATAACATAAAATACTTGGGGATCGAAGTCCCAAGAATTATTGATGACATTTCCCAAGTTAATCTTGACTCTAAAACTAAAGAAATGAGGAAAATACTAAAATCATGGAGCTGCCTACTTCTTACCTTTATGGGGAGAACTAATGCCATCAAAATGGGCATTTTACCAAAGTTCACATTTATTTGTAATGCAATTCCCCTGGAGTTTAATTTAACGGGTATAGAAAAGATTCAGAGTGAAATCAACACCTTTACCTGCGTCTCTAAAGGGGTAAGGATAGCTTGGAGAAAGCTCTGCCAAAAGAAGTCGGGTGGGGGAATCGCCAGCCCAGATCTAGCTATGTACCACAAAGCCTTTCAATTAAAAAATATCAGGATTGAGGGGGGCGTGGCTAGCAGCCGAGCATGGCGGCCGCTTAGTGTGAGAGCTCCCGAGGGCACTGCAGCCTTCCAGTAAATCCGTCTCACTTATCCGCTACTACGCACGCCTGAAGCGGCGGCGTTCGAGTTCGGGGCCGAAGCGGTGTACCCGGTCCAAGTTGCAGAACAATCGGCACACCGGAGCCCGAGTTACGTCGTGTGGCGAGCGAGGGCCTACGACCAGCGAAGAAGCACCGGTCTCGCGTACCATCGGGGCCCCGGCGGAAGTGCAGTGAGGCCGGCCGAGGGAAGTGACAACACCCCGGTACCTGCCGTGAACTTCAATCGAGCCTGGCGACCTTGGCGACGTCCCTCGGTGGCGAGCGGACTGCGGTACCCACCCAGCGGGACCTGGGCAACACAGTGGTTAGTGCACCCCAGCCTTATCCGCACGGAGCGGAGTCGGCATCCAGCGGACCCCCCCCCCCCCCCCCACGGAAGCCTAGCGAGCTGCACAGCACTGCGGAGGACACTATCACACTCCACGTGTCAGCGGGGGAGTAGGGGGACGCCGTACTGCAGGACAGCAGCGCGGGAGTGCAGGAGGAGACCTCGGAAGCCACATTCACCCAGGCGCACCAGTGGCACCAGAGCAGAACCAGAGGCCCACCACGCGGTGGCCTGACCAGTGTGCGGGGGGGCGGAAACCCAGGTCCGACGTCCACACTAGCCGAGGTGGTACCGAGAGGCGGACCGGCACGACAGAATAGGAGTGGGGTCGCAAAGGCCGCTCCGTCCCAGCAGTAGAATATCGGGGACGCCGAAGCACATCATACCAGTGGCTCACCACATCCCACGTAGGCAGCCAGTAAGCCTTGCTCAAACGACAGGAGGGTCGCTCTGTCCGCCTCCCGCTGCAGACTACTCTTTGGCTAATCTCTGATTGCGAAACTCCCGAAACCACGCAGGTCGCGACGGCCTATAACTCAGCCCTGGTCCTCGCTAACCCCAACACCATGGCGGGTAAAGGCCTCAGGAGCGGATCCACGCAAGCTAAGCTGGACAAGTTCGCCTATGGTCACCAAGGACAGCAGCAGTCCACGGGACGACCCTCCACAGGGCAGGCTCCAGACGCGGATAAAGCACCAAAAATAACGTTGGAGGACATCATGAGAACGCTCTCGGAGGTAAAAACTACAGTGGGCGCCATCTCCTCGGAGGTCTCCCTTCTGCGAGCGGACTTTCACAAGATGGCGGAGAGGGTGTCGCAAGTGGAAGTGGTCACGAAGTCACTCGTGGAAGACACCTCGGAGCTACAAATGGCCATGGAAAGGATGCAGAAAGTTACCAAGCTCCTACATGACAAGCTGGACGACCAGGAAGGGCGTTCGCGACGCAATAACGTGCGTATCCTGGGGCTTCCGGAGACGGAAGGGAAAGGGGCCATGGACCTCTATATTGAAGATCTAATCAAGAACAAACTCCAGCCCAAAGGCCTGTCCCACTTCTTTTCGGTGGAGAGGGCGCACAGAGTCCCGGGGGGCCCCCCCAAGACGGGAGCAGCTCCAAGACCAGTACTGGCGCGGCTCTTTAATTTCAGAGATAGGGATGCCATATTGCAGGCAGCAAGGAATTCACCGCCAGTGCGGATTCAGAATGCATCCTTGGCGTTTTTCCCTGACTACACGGCAGAGGTGGCCAGGCGATGCAAATCCTTCACGGAGGTAAAGAAGGTGCTACGAGACAGAGAATGACCATACTCCATGATGTTCCCGGCAAAATTGCGGATAGTGGCCGAGGGGAAGACTTGGTTCTTTGACACGCCGGAAGTGGCTCAAGAATGGCTGGAGGGCTGGAGACCGGCAGGACAGCGACATCGCTCACAGCGGGACCGACCGCGACACAGTGCAGACAGGACATCACCCAGCCAATCCTCCCAACCACCACGCCAAGGGGGCGGAAACGGCCTGGACTCGGACCTTGAGAGAGACCCGCTGGACTCCGGACAAGGGGCTCCGAGGTGACAATGGACTATACTGCTTTTGAGACTGTGTGGGCCGCGGCGCCGTGGCTCGGACGCGGCTGAGTAGGGTGGGCACAGGCAGTGCCCGGAGGGGACTCACCTACCCCACGAGCAAGTAAGATGTTGAGGGGAGGGTTAAAGCGCTCTGCACAGTTGGGGAAGCGGGCGGGAGTTTGTCCGTGGAGCAGGGTAGCAGGGAGGGGGGACGGGATTGAAGTTTTCATGTTGAAATGTTTTCTTTTGTTTGTAGTCATCGTGCCACACCTTCAAGGTTCTATCACCCGAGCACTTGCGTATCCCCTATGCAGCATAACACAGATCAGCCCATGGGTCACGCCACAGCACACGTTGTGTGCAAAACTCCCTAGTCAGCCTTATGGCCAGGCCACTTAATCACACGCCCGCAGGGGCCACCTCCACGGCCAGGGAGGTCCCCCCACTACGCATATTGACATGGAATGTCCGGGGCCTGGGTGACAAAATCAAGAGAGGCCTGGTCCTCCAGGCCTTAAAACGCCAGAATCCTGATGTGATCCTCTTACAGGAAACCCACCTCACAGGGTCCACCTGCAAAGCCCTAGATAGACGTGGCTATACAATGGCGGTGCACGCAGACTTCACTACTGGATCCAGGGGAACAGGCATACTAGTGAGAAAGTCTTCCCCCTTCATGGTGACCCGCCGTGTGGCGGACGACCAGGGTCGCTTTGCCGCGGTTCATGGGCAGTGGGAAGGCAGAGCGCTAAATGTGGTCTCAGTATATATTCCCCCAGCCCTACACTCTGTGGCACTACCAGCACTGGGCAAATTCCTTCTTGATCTCCCCGATAGCAACACGATTATAGGGGGGGACTTCAATGCTGTAATGGATCCACTTCATGACACCTTTCCTTCCAGAACCAGATCACGAGGCACGACGCCACTGTCGGACTTCGCGGAAGCCCTGGGCCTGGTTGACCTATGGCGAATGTTGCATGCTGAGACCACTCACTACACTTACTACTCGGCAGTACACAATAGCCTATCTCGCATAGACTACTTCATGGCACTGGGAGTGGGACCGGACACAATAGACAAAGTGGACACATTACCCAGGGGGATCTCAGATCACTCTCCAATAGTCCTGTCACTCACCACCGGGGGGACACGGAATGCTCGGCTCTACCCAATCTACCCCAATTTCCTAAAAGTCCCCAAGATTCGGAAAAAGCTCAAACTAGTGACGACACAGTATTTTGCTGAAAACACCGGCACGGTGGAGTCACCCTCCACCCTATGGGAGGCATACAAGACAGTCCTCAGGGGGGCGGCCATCGCTGCGATTACGGGACACAAACGGGACTCACGTAAGGAACTCATTGACCTGGAACTTGCACTCGACACAGCCAATAACGCTCATATGACGAACCCCTCCCCATCCACGACACACACCCTCATGGTCCGGCAGCAACAGTACCTAGCACATCTCAAAACGACAGAGAAGGGGTATATCGCAAACACTAGACATAGGATTTACGATGTGGGCGACAAAGCGGGTCGTATGCTGGCTTGGCTAGATAAGAGAGGGAATGGAGCAAGAGGTATTCATAGGCTTGACACTGAAGATGGACGAACACTGATACGCCCAGCAGAAATAGTATGCGAACTAGCGCGTCACTTCCAGGAAATATACACACCGGAACGGAGGGTCACACGACACTTAGCGACGGCAACACTCACAGATATTGCTATCCCCAGCATAGCGCAAGCGGATAGAGACACCCTAGAACTAGACCCGACGGAGGAGGAGATCCAGCTAGCGATCCAAGCGCTACAGTCCGGTAAAGCACTGGGCCCTAATGGGATACCGGTAGAATGGTACAAGTCCGTGGCTTCGGACGTCAGTGCCCCGTTGTTGGCCATGTATTTAGAGAGCAGAGACAGGCTAGAGCTGCCGCTGGATCAACGCACGGCCACGATTGTAACAATACCCAAGCCCGGGAAGCCCCCGACGGAGTGCACCTCATACCGTCCGATATCATTGTTGAACATAGAGGCCAAGATACTGGCTAAACTTTTGGCCACCCGCTTGCTGCCCCACCTCAGTACGTTAATCCACCCTGACAAGTCGGGCTTTATGCCCCACCGGAGCACTGCGATGAATCTTAGAAGAGTCCACGGAGTGCTGGCGCGATCACATCTCCTCACGGAACCGGCGGTGATCCTCTCCTTAGACGCCAAAATGGCGTTCGATCTGGTAGAGTGGGAATACCTCTTCATGGTGCTGGAGCGCATGGGATTTGGGCCGAAATACATCACATGGATAAGGTTGCTTTATGCAAAACCCGTCGCACAGGTGGTAGCCAATGGCCACACGTCACCGAGGTTCCCTTTAGGTAGGGGGACTAGACAGGGCTGCCCCCTGTCCCCCCTGCTTTTCGCTTTGGTACTCGAACCCCTGGCCATCCATATCAGATCGACAACCCTGTTCGCGGGCATCAAATGGGAGGGGGGATGGGAGGACAAAGTCTCACTGTATGCAGACGACATGCTTATCTACATGACCGCGCCGGAAACCGGCATCCCAGCCCTGCTAGACCTCTGTGACACACATGGGCGCGCGTCGGGCTACACCCTCAACTGGTCGAAATCCACCATATACACGTTGAAAGGCCCGGAGCCAAGACTGCAGGGAAACTGTCCACTGCTGGCGACGTCGACTTCCTTCAAATACTTAGGTATTATCATCACGAGCGGAGAGGCTGAATTCTTTGTTAACAACCTAAAACCACCCATAGATCGCCTGCGAGCAGATGTTAAACACTGGGCGGCCCTCCCTCTGACGTTACTGGGCAGGGCGGCATTGTACAAGATGATGGCCCTCCCGAGACTCCTTTACGTCCTGGAAAACACTCCACACCTAGTGCCACCGCGCTATTTCCAGCAGATTGTTGCACTGGTGACTGTACTCCTCTGGAATGCAGGCCCGGCGCGCATAGCATACGACAAGCTGGTAAAAAGCTGGTACGAGGGGGGTATAGCGCTCCCCAACATTCAGCTATATTACTGGGCAGCCCAACTCAAAATTATAAACTACTGGATCCACGCCCCCAAAGACGACCCGGCTTATCGGGCGGATTGGTCACAACTCGGGACGGACTGTATGCTGTCCGTGCTCTACAATAAGTCGCAGCTGAAAACCCTTATTGGTCCAACCAAACACACGGCGGCGCTGTGGCATTTGGCGCAGGCCCGTCTGGGGTGGGCAGGCCGAATTACTAAAATGACGCCCTTGTGGGACACGAAGGCGTTGGGGAATCTGAGAGGCTGCAAGGGGTTTGACCGATGGGACTCCATAGGTATCTCTACAGTAGGGGACCTCTGGGACAGTGACTCAGTGATTCCATTCCCTCACCTGCAACAACAATACAACCTCGGACCTACGGAAACGTTTCGGTATGTCCAGATTAGGCATGCGCTGCTACAGGCAGTCCCTGCTGGCACCACATTACCGGACTCCTCCCCATTGGAGGACAGACTGCTTACAGACTTCATGGTCCAAAGCGCCACCTCCCTCACCTATAAAAAACTGGTAAACAATCTCAAAGACCCCACGCTAAAGCTTAAAGAAAAATGGGAAAGGGAACTAGGCGAGACAGACGAATTTGAATGGAATGAGGCGTTGGCCTCCCCGAGGGAGGTGGGAATCTCTAGTAAGCTACGACTGGTGCAACTCAAAATCCTCCACCGCATCTACTACACCAGGACACTGTTACACACAATACAGAGGGCGCAACACCCCTTCTGTCTGAGGGGCTGCGGGGAGGAAGGGACACTGATTCACACACTAAGGGAATGCCCACAAATACGTGAATTCTGGAGGCAGGTGCTCCGATCCATTTCCCAGGCCCTTAAACTCTCCATCTTACCTGAACCACGTAAATGCCTCCTAAATATCTGGGACCCCAACGATCTGGGCAGGTATGAGCTGATCTGGGCATCACTGGCACTGACGGTGGCAAAGCGGGATATAGCACAGAAATGGGGGGCGCCAGACGTCCCTACCTCCAGTAGGTGGGCTAAAAATATGGACATCCTAATGGTGACAGAGAGGGCGGTTTATGTACTCAGGGCAGCGCCCCGGAAGTGGAACAAGGTCTGGGCGGCGTGGAACGTATACAGAGGGGAAATCTGTGAGCCCTTACCTGAGGGAGAGGACCCAGACTCTGATGAGGAGGAGGAATGAATGTAACATACAGGGTCAGTGGCCACAGGCACGGAACATTGTTGCACTGGCGACACGGACCTGGCCATACAACGCGATGTAAGAGGTGGCGCAGGCTGCTAAATGCTGAGGGTGGCGCAGAAGGGTTGCGATGACACATGGTTGGGGGGATACGTTGGGATGTTTGTTGCTATAGTTTTCATAAAAAAGAGATGTAGCCATCACTGATGTTTGAGGGAAGGGTTAATTAGGGACCACAAACTACATTCTGTAAACCTGTAATTGAGATGTATGCAAGGCCCAGGGAGCCACCAACGACTCAGTCATTGTTACGAAATTGTCGCTCATTACCTACTGATAAGATACTTTTATGACCTGTAACGATTACTGACATGATGTATGCCACTAATTAACCATTATTCCTTCCTATCAATAAAGTTTAAAAAAAAAAAAAAAATATATCAGGATTCTTCTTCGTGCCCATGAGTTCTATCCTGCCTACTGGAAAGCTGTAACTGATCATGATCACTGTCTTTACAAGTTCGGCCAACCTAAATATTTTAAAAAGATCAGACTGAAGGTAATGAGATCAGCCTATAAAATATGGTTCAAGATAAGGAAAACATGGAAGTTTTCGTATTATAGCCCTCTGGCTCCAATATGGAATTCACCGGGCACACCAGACTGTTTGAAATACTCTCTAGCAGGCCCCCTGAAAAGAGTAGGAATAGAGAAGTGGGGAGATCTTCTTGAAAATGGGAATCTTAAGTGTTGGGACGCTTTAGTGGAAAGAACTAATAATGAAATATCGTGATTTAAATACTACCAGATGGCCAGCTGGGATAGAGAACAAGTTACATTATCAGACCCTTGTTGGAAGCTAGAGGAAGAAATCTAGAAAAATCCAACTCGCAAAGAAGTATTGAAGTGGTACTGGTATGTGATTGAGGGGAATGAGGTTGACTTTGACATACCAGATGTTGTATGGAAGAAAACCTTTCCGGCCAATTTTTATGGTACATTATTGTTTCTGCACCTCTTAGGAGAAATCATCTTATTACTTTGCACAGGTCATATTGGATACCCGAAAAATTGTCAGAGATGAATATACAGGTGATGAAAACGTGTCCCAAATGCGGTGAGACGAGGCAAATGACATACCTATGTTGCGCCCACCTTGATGCTTACTGGTATGCAGTTGGTAAGATTGTTGATAAAGTTTTAGACATCAATATCAAGGTAAGAGCCTTTACTATTATATTTGGCATTTTGGACACCAAAGATTCTAATATTAAATTAATAAAAAATCTGAAACATCTTCTATTTACTTTTATGTTACTAGCCAGACGTGAGGTGTGCAATAAATTGGATTCTTCCATCATCTTCTAAAGTTGATGATTGGGTTAGAGCAGTGGACAAGTTTAAAAATCTGGAAAATTGAGAGGTAAAAGCAGACGTACACAACATTGGGAGCTCTGGGATATGGCTAAGCGATAGGGCAGAAAGGGACGTCCAATGATTTAAAATAACACAATCAAGCAAATTCTCGAGATGCTTTATGGCAGTACATTGTTGTTTTAAAACTCAATGAGATTTGCTGGTTTCTAAGACATGGTCTTACCTCGTCTCCTTGGGCGTTCCTCTGTGCACGATTAAGGGGTGACTTTGTTGTTATAACCATGAAGATCGTATAAATGAGGACAATAAAAAAATAAAATAATAATAGGTCATTTCTTAAAAGTCTGAATCATGGTAAATCATAGTCTAACCTACCTCATGAATATTAATGAGTTAGGTCACAAATTGTAATTTACTATTATTGGATGCCATAACAGGGGGGATGGCCTGCCTGGCTTAGCAAACCACCTCTTCTGCGACTGCCTTCCAATAAAATCCTTTAAACAAAAATGCAGCACATTTTCCTTAAAGGAAACTGGGCTGTGTTTAAAAAAGAAAAGTTGAATTTTTATGTTTGTTTGAGAGTTTTCCCTAGTCCTGTGCACCACTGCCAACTCCAGAACAATCATGTTTTAAACATTTTCAAATGGTTTACCACCTCAACGTGGAAGTCATTAAGGTTTCAATGGTGTACATTTTTTATGATAATTATTTTTGGTCTGAAACCATTGGATATAGGGACAGGAATCGTTATTTGGGAGTGACATCTACAGCATGCATCTTCCAAACAGCAATTTCTTATCCCTTTAAAAACCATTTTAGGAGTCAACAAAAATAGACTCCTAAAATGCGTTTTTCATACTTCTAAAAGCAGATAATAATGCTTTGGAGAGCTGGTCTAAAATAATTAACATTTTCTGCAATTTGACCAGCTCTGTTGATTTCAAAGTCTGTGGTACAGATGTTTAACAGGCTGCTTTTTGAATTTGTATTGTGTTGTTGTTATCCCTAAGCTTTTGTTATCTGTGTATTTTAATAACCACATTATCTATAATACGCCATGAAGTTCAATGCATCTTGTGTTGTTGGCCTGGCCAATAACAGGCAAATGAATGCACACATGCATGCACATACTCATCACCAAATGTGAGTAAACACAATCATATAAACGCTTATAAGTGCAGATATAGGAGTTAGAGTATGGTGGGTGTCTATGAGGCTGCCATTTTGGCAGAGCCTATCTCCTTCACCATCCAGGTGGTAGAATCCCTACCATATTTAGATATTCTTCTCACCCAGGCAGCAAACTCATTGCTTTCAGAGGATCAGCCGCTCCAGTGACTCTGTTGAAGGCCGTGAGGCTTCGCTCAATGGGTGGTATGTTTGTTGCACTGGCTCAGGAAAGGTTTTTATTTTTCAAGTATAAACTCCAAAGTGAAATTCTGTTCATTTGCCTTCTGATATATTTTTTGGGGGGTGCCTTTTTTGGGGGGGTGCCTTTAATTGGAGTACCTCAAAGTGAAAACAAAACAGTCTTGATCTGTTTTTCCATAGATGTAGACTGTCGGAAGGCATTGGCACCTCCTATGAAACTTGGAAAAATATAGCAATCACACCAATTGCTATTTGGCTAGTGTTATTGCTCTTGCATACTCTGAAAGGTGGACGTTTTGCAAAAAATGGGAAACAACTAACCAGAATATTTTTGTTCCCTAAAACAACTAATCAGAGTAATGTTGTCAGGCAAAGTGCAAAGAAGTAGCACTATTTGAACATCATTTTACTCCGGCATGTTGTTTGACAAATGTTAATATTGACATCTCATCTGTGGCAAGAAAGCCTATCAGTGGCCGCCACAAGACTTGTCTGGAGTCTGTTATGTTGGTTATGTGTTCCTGCCCCTCTTTTTGCCGTGCAAGAGCAGTGGGCGCACCCAAAGATTTCTGAAGCAAATAGATGTTTCTCAGTTTTGTTTCCCAACTAAGGAGTGGGGCAGACCACTACAGAAACAAGACACAATGCTCAAGTACTGGAATAGGTAGCCAGTGACACTGCCATTTTCCTAGTTCTGAAAGTCACCTGGGTATTTGCACAGGAAACAATGATATTACAGAATAGAATGGCCTATGTCCTCATGGCCAAAGGAGGGTTATGCTCCATAGTGGAACCATTATCTCCATGACTCCCAGTCTGGTTTTAGATCCGGATACAGCACGGAAACGGCTCTGATGGAAGTGGAGGAGACTATCCGGGAAACCGTAGATCAAGGAAGCTGTGCGATGTTGGTGCTGCTGGATTTATTCGCAGCTTTTGATACAGTGTCGCACAGGATAGTCCTAAACAGGCTGAAGGGTCTAGGGGTCTCCGGAACGGTTTGGGCCTGGTTCCACTCTTTCTAGAGGGGCACATGCAGCAAGTGGTCCTCCATCCTCATACCTCCACCTCCAGCACCCTTAAGTGTGGGGTCCCACAGGGCTCGGCCTTAAGCCCTACACATTTTAATGTGTATCTTACCCCTTTCACTGCAATGATTGAGAAACACGGGGTGAAGGTCGTCTTGTATGCGGATGACACACAATTAGTGATCTCCTTTAAAGATCATAGCGAGGTGGCCTTTGTTAATTTTAAGCAGTGTCTTTTGAACATGTTATCCTGGATGACAGAGAACTGCTTGAAATTAAATACAGATAAAACTGAGATCTTGTTTTTTTTTGTTTTTGAACTGTTTTTATTGTTTTATGCAACATGTAGGCAATAAAGGTTGTGTACAAAGAATCACATAGTGAGATTGGATGGTATACAGCAAAAGATCACAAGGCTATGTCCTCAATAGTGTTCCACTTTTCCTGCAATGTCTCATTTGTCGGCACAATTTCACCCGTACCCATCAACCAGCCCTCATTCTTCATCCGTGCTCTCCCCCTCTGATTCTGGTAACGGGTCACATATATCGACTCTATATTTATTCCAAGCTGTCCATATTTTTGTCCATTTTCTGGGGCTCTTTCGATTAGCATACACTGTTCGTTCCGTGGTCATGATTACATCCATGAGGTCTTGTTTTTTTAATCAACCAATTACCCCACGGCCAGAGCTCTGGTGGCCGGTTGAGCTGAATCCGCCTTCTCTCCCAGCTACCTCTGCCATGAATTTGGGCTTCAAGTTTGATACACAATTGTCTAGCAAAGTGCAAATTGCCCACGTTTCAGGGCAGTGTTTTTGGAAGTTGAAGGCTCTACTGAGTTTTCTTCACTAACTTCCTATGGACTGTAGGAAGACTGTGGTCCACACATTGGTCACCACCCAACTTGACTATGTGAACAGCCTTTACATAGGTATCCCTGAGCATCTACTCAGAATGCTGCAGATTATTCAGAACGCAGCAGCTAGGCTTGTGCGGAACGAGCCAATGCATCACCACATAACCCTCATCTGCTCAGTCTTCACTGGCTACCAGTGAAAAGAAGAGTAGAGTACAAAGCTCTCACTTTGGCACATAGAGCAATGAACAACACTGGTCTGCATTATCTGAGGCAAAGACTTCGAAAATACAGCAACAAGAGAGGACTCAGATCAAATAGCCAGAATTTTCTGGTCATTCCACGATTGGCAAAGGCCAGGACCGGAGGTCGATCCTTTTCGGTTAAAACTACCACTTTGTGGAACACTATGCCGGAACATCTAAGGAAGATCAACTCTGAACAAATGTTTAGGAAAGCATTAAAAACATGGCTCTTTGCTCGTCCCTAACTCATCACTACCAGTTCCCATACCAAATAGCAGCACCGGGGCACCTCCGTTGGATGTAGCCGTGAGCTTAACAAGATATCTATTATTATTATTATTAGTAGGTTCAGAATTTTGCACTGTCATTCCAAGCACATCTCTCAGTATTCATGAAAGGATTGTTCACATCAAGAGTAGCGTAAAGGTGTTGGAAAATACTCATTATGTGTTAGACTTGAACAGAAGTGTTATTTGGTATTAAATAAGTGGAATATTTGGGAGATGGAAAATAAAGGTTTTTTAAATGGTTATAACAGTGATTCTTATTGTATTAACCCTTTATATTTCGAATATGCAGTGTTTGTACATCATCAAAAATGCTTGCTTCACTAAAGGCATTGCACATGCTTATCCACGTGATATTGTTGAAGATGATGATGAAAAATGTAACAATGAAGAATTATAAGTGAAGTTATTTTGCTGTTTGCTATCGAATTCCTATACGTTTTCCTCCCACAGTGAAAAAGGGGGGCCTGGTGGCATGACATTTTCATACACCTTTCTGTTTATATTAACAAGTGTGACGTTGTTTTAATATCCGCTTAAAGTGCACCAAAGCCTAGGCATCATTGGACATTTACTTGTATTGTAATTGCACTGCTATACTCTTATCCTGTGTTGTATCATGCTTCACATTTAGCCTAAATGTTCTAGTAATCATCGCCTTGTCCTGAAGTCCTTAAGGAATAGCTTAAAACACATAGTTGAAGCAAATATTTGAATAAATCTGTGAGAGGAAGGCGAAGCAACATCAGACCTAACTAAAGCAATCAAAACACACTTAATCCAACTTTATATATGAATACATCAATTTGTGGTATGCATGTATGTGTTATAAACAGTGAAGTTGATCAACTAGCAGTCATGATATTGCAATACTTAAAACATGACAGGTTCAATTGCGGCACATATAGGTCCAGCAGTAAAGCAATAATCCAATGCACAATTCTATGGTGCATATATGCTCTTGCATTGTTCAGTGTCCATTAGTTTGCTTGCGTTGTTTGCAAGTTGGCAAGTGCTTGTCTGTGGAGCAAGAGGCTTCTTGCCAGTTCAGCACTTATATGCACAATAGCATTATGCAATGAATTTTTGTTAAC
Organism: Lissotriton vulgaris; assembly: GCF_964263255.1. NCBI lineage: Eukaryota > Metazoa > Chordata > Amphibia > Caudata > Salamandridae > Lissotriton > Lissotriton vulgaris. The sequence continues at coordinate 965,911,035 of NC_141697.1, forward strand.
ATAATTCCAACGGCACAGTGTTCGGTGGCTCATACAATAGATATAATTATAACAGATTCAATAAAAACAACTACAGGCTGCTAAGGAGTTACACATTCAGAATCCATTATATATATATCTATACTACTATTTTAAAGAGAGAACTTGCACCTTTTGGCCAGGTAAACTCGGGAACCACAGCGCCAATCTACACACCCGTACATCTATGAAAATGTCAGGGTGTGTAGATGGACATAGGCTATGTAAATTAAAAAAAACAAAGCAAATTAAAAAACTTAAGTTTGAAAACAAAGCAGTCCCCTGAAAGTAGCGCCGGCCAGGACCTAGCACTGGCCGCGACGCGACGTGTGTGATGACAGCGACGCGACGTGCGTGAGTTGACAAATCAGTGATTTGAGCATGCCGTGATTATCAGAACTACAGTAGCAGACAGCATTACGTCACTCTGTAGTTCTGAGAACGGCGTATCACATGAAGATGCAATGTTTCTTCCTCCCGCGATTTATGTGGCGTTTTAGGAGGCGATACATACACAGGGCAATGAGCAATAACAAGATCTGAAATATACTCTCCCTAAAGATGTGCTTGGAGTATGAGTTTAGTAACAACGCTGCATTTTGAACACATGGCCAGGTATCAGGACTACAGAAGATGACGGCATGACGTCATTCTGTAGTTCCGTGCTTTGTTTAGTGTATAAAGACGCCACGATTCCTCTATCTGCGGTTTATGCCGTGAAGAGGGTAGTAACATACAAATTGGGCAATACCTTCAGAGAGGAGATAATGAGAATGGATATTTTGCCGATAAACATGATTTTATGGTGATTTTGGCACACAAAGGAAAAATAGTCCAGCGCTGGTGTAATCTATACTACTCTTACTACTATACTACTACTAGCAGCCTACCCCGGCATTGCCCGGGGGCAGAAGGGGGATGGGGCAGCATTTTGTGATTTTGTTTAGTCCCGGCCGGGCCCCCCGCCCCGACATTGCCTATACTGCTCTGCGCCTGCCTGCCCGCCCGCCTGCCTCCCGCCCGCCTGCCTGCCCACCTGCCTCCCGCCCACCCACCTCCCACCTACCGCCTCTGCCTTACCTCAGCCGCGCTCCGGACTTCACTGCCACTCCCGGGCCCCCGCCCGCCCCGACATTGCCCGGACCGCCTCCCGCCTCGCCTTACCTGAGCCGCCGCGCCACTCCTCGCTGCACGTCGCCGCTCCTCACCGCCTGTCGTCATCACGCAGGTGTAGGTCGCGGTCAGCGCTAAGTCGCGGCCGGCGCTTGTTTTAGGGGACTACTTTGTTTTTAAACTTAAATTTTTTAATTTACGTTTTTTTTAATTTTATGCAGCCTATATGCATCTACACTCCCTGAGGATTACAACAATGTATTGGGTGTGTGGATTGGCGCTGTGGTTCCCGAATTTACCTTGCCAAAAGGTTTCTGTTCTCTCTTTATAATAGTAGTATAGATTACTATGAGCGGGAGTGAGTTGGGGCGGGAGGGGGCGGGAGTGAGTCGGGCGGGAGGGGGGCGGGAGGGAGTCGGGGAGGGAGGGGGGCCTGGTCCGTGTCCGTGCATGGACATGCACGGACAATGTCGGGGCGGGCGGGGGCCTGGGCGGGCGGTTGGCCCTGAAGCCTCATTGCCCCAGGCAACGCAGGGGCGGGTGGCTAGTATATATATATATATATATATATATATATATATATATATATATATATATATATATATCCTATAGATTAGGCTCCGTTCGTCGGGTTGAATCCGTGCGTTTCAAAGGTGCAGGATCCCGTGGTTGAGCCAAACCGCTACCTATTGAACACACATCCTCCCAAACAGGGGGAAACCGGGTCGCACTCCCATAGATGTTTGGCAATTTTTTTTTCTTTTCTTTAGCTCATAGCCCAAGTGAAGGCCAGAGACCAATGCTTTTCAGTCTGAACATAAGACCTTAAACACAATCCTAGTTAGCGCTCAACAAACAATCAGTAAAATACTTTTTTGAATTCTCTAGGTCATTTCCTGTCAGTTTTGTTGGTCACTTCTAAGCATTGTGGGATATGTAGTCCCGCAAGAGCATTTTACTTTTCCTCCAATTTACAGTGCCAAAATATGTGCATAACGAAAACAAATTAATATAGAAGTGAAAAGGTGAGAAAGTACATCAATACAATCAATATTGACCATCATATTAATCTATACTAATATAATAAAGAGAGAGCCCAAACCTTTGAGGCGGGTCATCTCAGGAACCACAGCACCAATCACAACACCCAATACAGCGTTGGAAGGGGCAGTTGCAGCAGAAGGACATAGGCTATGCAGACGCCCACCATATACATTTAAAAGGTAAAAGAACCATGCCAGCAAAGTAGTCCCTTGTGGGAGTGTCTGCGTTGTGCTGTGGGCGTGACAAACGCTGGGGGCGTGTGGTACGTTCCGCCCTTCATGCCATGTCTCATATCATGTGCTAATCCCACCCTGCTCCCTTTAAATTCCCCTGCACCCCATAATCATAACCCACCCTTACTTCTAAAAATACCCCAACACCCTTAAACACTAACCCATCTTAACCCTATAAATATACCCTGTACCCCAAAACCCAAAACGATCCCTAAACCCTAAAAATACCCATGTACCCCAAAACTCAAACCTAGCCCTGAACCCTATAAATACCCCTGTACCTCAAAACTCAAACCTACCCCTGAACCCTAAAAATACCCCTGTACCCCAAAACCCAAATCTAGCCCTGAACCCTAAAATAACTCTGTACCCCAAAACCCAAACCTAGCCCTGAACCCTTAAAATACCCCTGTACCCCAAAACCCAAATCTACCCTTGAACCCTAAAATACCCCTGTACCCCAAAACCCAAACCTAGCCCTGAACCCTAAAAATACCCCTGTACCCCGAAACCCAAACCTAGCCCTGAACCCTTAAAATACCCCTGTACCCCAAAACCCAAACCTACTCCTGAACCCTAAAAATACCCCTATACCCCAAAACCCAAACCTAGCCCTGAACCCTAAAAATACCCCTGTACCCCAAAACCCATACCTATCCCTAAACCCTAAAACTACCCCTGTACACCATAACCCAAAACTATATCTGATCTCTTAAAATACCCAAACACCCCAAAACATATACCTCAGTACCCCAAAACATATACCCCTATACCCATACTTACCTTATCCAAACATTTAAAAAAAACATGCTTTTACCATTCATGCATTTACAACGAATTTCGTTGTAAATGTATGCGTGGTAAAAGCATATAAAATGTAATGCCGTGTGTTATAATGGCATTGCGGAGTCATGGTGCTTTCGTAATGAAAGTATGCGGAGTGATGGTATGCGGAAAGAAAGTTGCGGAATAATGGGTGTTTACCCTCCCCGGTAAGTACATTGGTGGCACGGCGGCTCACATCTCCAGCAACATACTCATATTTTTTCACCACCCATTTGAAAAATGAACAGGTCTCTCTCATTGATGGCCAGCACCGACATACACTTTTAGACACACCTCCCGCCACAAGTTCTAGAATTGCGAACTTTAGAGCTGGGGGCGTGTGGTACGTTCCGCCCTTCATGCCATGTCTCATATCATGTGCTAATCCCACCCTGCTCCCTTTAAATACCCCTGCACCCCATAATCATAACCCACCCTTACTTCTAAAAATACCCCAACACCCTTAAACACTAACCCATCTTAACCCTATAAATATACCCTGTACCCCAAAACCCAAAACTATCCCTAAACCCTAAAAATACCCATGTACCCCAAAACTCAAACCTAGCCCTGAACCCTATAAATACCCCTGTACCTCAAAACCCAAACCTACCCCTGAACCCTAAAAATACCCCTGTACCCCAAAACCCAAACCTAGCCCTGAACCCTAAAATAACTCTGTACCCCAAAACCCAAACCTAGCCCTGAACCCTTAAAATACCCCTGTACCCCAAAACCCAAATCTACCCTTGAACCCTAAAATACCCCTGTACCCCAAAACCCAAACCTAGCCCTGAACCCTAAAAATACCCCTGTACCCCGAAACCCAAACCTAGCCCTGAACCCTTAAAATACCCCTGTACCCCGAAACCCAAACCTACCCCTGAACCCTAAAAATACCCCTATACCCCAAAACCCAAACCTAGCCCTGAACCCTAAAAATACCCCTGTACCCCAAAACCCATACCTATCCCTAAACCCTAAAACTACCCCTGTACACCATAACCCAAAACTATATCTGATCTCTTAAAATACCCAAACACCCCAAAACATATACCTCAGTACCCCAAAACATATACCCCTATACCCATACTTACCTTATCCAAACATTTAAAAAAAACATGCTTTTACCATTCATGCATTTACAACGAATTTCGTTGTAAATGTATGCGTGGTAAAAGCATATAAAATGTAATGCCGTGTGTTATAATGGCATTGCGGAGTCATGGTACTTTCGTAATGAAAGTATGCAGAGTGATGGTATGTGGAAAGAAAGTTGCGGAATAATGGGTGTTTACCCTCCCCCGGTAAGTACATTGGTGGCACAGCGGCTCACATCTCCAGCAACATACTCATATTTTTTCACCACCCATTTGAAAAATGAACAGGTCTCTCTCATTGATGGCCAGCACCGACATACACTTTTAGACACACCTCCCGCCACAAGTTCTAGAATTGCGAACTTTAGAGCTGGGGAGCTGGTTCGAATCTCGGCATCAACTCAACATCCTGTGATTCCAGGCAAATCGCTTTTTATCCCCGTGCCTATCACAAATGAATGTGTTATTCTGTAATGTAAATTGTGCTCATGCCATGTTGTCGAGTTCGCGCTATATAATATTGCAAGGAAAAATAAAGTAGGGACGCTCGAGTTCACACACTACTGAACGCGCACTCTTAAGTGCATCAGCAGTGCACTGTGAATCGGAGCGTTTCACAGGCCTGTCACAGATAAGAAATGCTATCAAAATAAATCCTATAAAACAATATACTACTGGCCGTCAGCAATTCATACCCGGACAACGTCGGGACGGGCTGCTAGTGGGATATAAAGTCACTGGCATTCTATATGGTTATTTTGTTACATTTCTGCCAATTTCTCAAAAATAACACACCTCCAGTGGGATAATTCGGACCAATCAATTTTTCTTACTTTCTGTTATTAAGTCTTTACCTCATGTGAGCCCATTAAATATCATTTCTGTTCAGATCATTAAGTAGATACATGCTTATTTCTCAAGATTTATGATTGTGCAAATTTTTCCTGTACAGAACTTTTTAGGAATGACATATGAATATGTTTAATCTTTTAATTGTGATGTTATCTATAGGTGTTCTTCACTTTGATTTAACCCATTGGGTGTCCGCGTTCTCAAATTGATGATGTGGCGTGATTCTTTTTGGCATAAAATTATTTCCCTGTTGCCACCATGAAAATTCTGTGGGAATGTTTCTATCCCATAGAATTTCATCAGTTTCCAATTGCTCATGTGAAATTGCTCTATATGTTTTCCCACTGCGTTTGTTTTATCCTTATTGATGGTTGCCCAAACATGTGCCAGTATCCATTGTTTAAGCTCGCAAATTGTGCTACCTACATATTTAAGTTGACATGGACATTCTATCACATATACTGTGAACTGACTCTTGCAAATAATTAGTACTTTGATTTTCCACATTTTGGTATTGGCTAGTTTGATTTCTGTTGTAGGTTTGGCGATTTGACAGACCTTGCAGTTGTGACACTTGATGAGCCCTATGTCTTTAGCCACTGATCATTTTTTATGACGGTGTTTTTTTCCTTTGCAGTGGCTATGAACTAGACGATCTTTCAAATTCCTCGCTCTGCTATATGTGATAGTTGTGTGTTTTCCTACATTTTCCCCACAGTATTGTCCAACTGTAGAATCTTCTAGTTTTTTCTTAGGATTTTGATTATCTCTTTGGACTCTTTTGAGAAATCCATAATCATCCTTATGGGTTCTGGTCCTTTAGTCTCCCTTCTCTGTTTTCAGATTAGACAGTCTTCCCTTGATCTTTCATTTGATTTCCTCAAGCATCCTTTCACTCTGCTTTTATTATACTGCCTTTGTTCAAATCTTTCAGCCGTCGCTTCTCTGTGTTTTTGCCATTCTTCCTCTTCAGTACAGATTCTACAAATCCTCAATAATTCACTGTATGGTATACTTGAGATGAGAGAGGGTTGGTAGAAACTCGTAGCTTCTAGTGTGGCATTCATAGCTGTTATTTTTCGATGTAGGGTTGTCCGTATTTGGTTATTTTTGATGTCCAGGAAAATTACCCTTTCTACACTGATCTCATAGGTGAATTTAAGGTTTGTTACACATGTGTTTAAGATTTTAAAATACTCCTGGAACTCAGACTCTGTGCCATCCCAGATGATTAGCAAATCATCTATGAAGCGAGTCCACATGACTGTTTATTCGCAAATTTATCATTTTGTGGATGCCAAGCTACTTCTTTTTGCCACCGCCTCATTGCCAGGCAGGCGTAGCTGGTGCTGAAGGAAAATCCCATTGCCATCCTCTTTTCTTGGCGGTATATCTCCTCGCCGAAGACAAAGTTGTTTTGTGTCAAGCATATTGAGATCAATTTCAGTAACATCTTGGTATGGTCACTATAATGGATGTTTCTATCCTGAAGGAAAAGTTCACTGGCTCTTATGCCCATTTCATTCTCTATATTTGTATAGAGGTATTTGAAATCCATCGTGACAAGCTTATATGTTTCTTGCCAAGGTGTATTTTGTAAATATCTTAGTAGGTCATTGGTGTCCTTTATATACAAGTTTAGTTTGGTCACATAGGGCATTTAAAAGTGGTCAATGTAGTTAGCAATTGGCTCCAGAAATGAGCCTTTGGCAGATAGAATTGGTCATCCATGTGTTTTTTTCGAGTCTGTATGCAACTTAGGCAGGAAATAAATGGTTGCTGTTATTGGAAAATGTACAGTAGGATATTTCCTTTCTTCTTCATCAATGAGGTTGTTTATTGACCATTTCAAAATTTTCTTATCCAATTCCCTTTTAATGTCGATAGTTGGGTTAGTTTTTAATTTTTCATAGTATTCCAGGTCTTTCAATTGACGATGTGCCTCTGTGACATAGGTGGTGAGGTCCCAAATCACCACATTGTCGCCTTTGTCTGCGATTTTAATTTCTATTTGATTGTTCATGGTAAAGTTTTCCAGCGCTTCTCTCTCTAACTTTGTTAAATTGTCCGTATACTTAGATCTTTTAATTTGTATATGTCTTGGATTACTGCTTCCTGGAATAAATCCACCTTATTACCTTGTACAAGCTGGGGGTAGAATTTTGAATTGGGTTTCTTTACACTCAATCCTGCACCCATTTGTGTACATGCTGTTTGAAGGGATATGTTCTCATCCTCATTTTCTACATTCAGATTTAACAGGGTTAGGAAATTGTCTGACTCTTTTGTTGACAAGCTTGATACTGGTTGTGTAATGGATTTAGTATGTTTCTGCATTTCCTGATTCTCACTAAAACCTTTGCAAGTTTAATTTTTCTCATATGTTTATACAGGTCAATCCTTAACTGTGCCAGATCCATCTGTTGCGTTGGACAAAAATGTATACCATGTTTGTGTAAGGATTTTTCTGCATCCGTCATTATTCTCTTAGAGAGATTTACTACTTGTAGTTCGTCTGTTGATTTTAATGGTTTTTCCTTTGCCGCATGCTTCTGGTTGTGGTTCCTATCTTCAATGAAGTCTCGCTTGTATCTTTTTCCTCTTCTCTTTGATTTTTTGGGGGCCATTGATGCCCTCTTCCTCTCCCCCTTTGTTGCTGTTGGCAAATTTGATTCTGTTTCCATTGTCTTTGTTGCAGCATGAGGCACATGTCTCCTTAAAAGTAAGTTTAGTAGTGTCTGCTGATGCTTCATTTTCCCCTTCGCTTGCTTCTGTCAATGTTATAGAGGAGAAGCTACTAGAGACACCCGTTTGTTGAGCGTGAACTAGGATCATGATCAATGTCTTATGTTAAGACTGAAAAGCGTTGGTCTGTGGCTCACTTGGGCTATGAGCTAAAGAGCTACAGAAAATAAAAAGAAAAATTGCAAAACATCTATGGGAGTGCGTGTGTTTTATATATATATATATATATATATATATATATACACATATAGCTGCAAAATCGGCCCTGTAAAAAAATTGGCCGAAAACCGGCCCCAGCAAAGAGCTCGGTCGCACCCCCAACCCCCCCTCCTCCCGGGGGGAGGGGGTGGGGTGGCGGCCGAGCACTTTGCCAAGGCCGGTTTTGGTTCCCAGTCCGGCCCTGGTCCCAGGCCTCCATTCTTATGGATCTTCCTTTGTTGATCCTAATATTTCCTTCTGTCTTACGGAGCACTCCCATGCCTTTATTTATAAATTGAGCTTCCATGAATTTCTGTATCGTATTTTTGAAGTGTGTCACGTGCTTTACAATGTGTTCTTTTCATTGTATGTTCATGATGGTATTCTTTTCTGCATCACGTGCCCCTCCTAACCCTCAATGCTTTTAAATTGTATGTACATAGTATAAATGTTTCTTTCTGTGTCACGAAGTCCTCCAGACCTGCATTTTCAAAATTCTGCGTACATAAATTTCGGTTTCTTATTTTGTAACTGTCACGTGCTTTAGCCTGTATTCTTATAAATTGTGCGCTCATAATACTATTATTTTTTTAATCCGTCACGTAGCCCTCCCAGCTCTGTTTTGCTTCATTTTTCTGGAAGATATGCTTTCTGGTTCATCGTATTTGCTCCCTCCTAATTCTCCCATTAGTTTTGATATTTATTACTGCGTCACGTGACACTCCCAATCCTGTATTTGTTTTCGAATACTTGTAAGTCTAAACGAATGTAATTGGCAGCCACGGCTCGTGCAGGGTGTTACGCCGGGCGATGATGTCAGCAGCCACGGCTCGTGCAGGGCGTTACGCCGGGCGGTGACGTCAGGCAGAGCAGGGTGGGGGGGTTGTAAAATGCGGGATATAGACGATGTCAGGTAAGTACCAGAAGAAAAAAAACGAATTTCGTTGCCCGCGCTGCATCCAATTTGGAGATGCATCACGGGAAACGAAATTTGTTTTATTTATCTTTTTTCGGTACTTACCTGACATCGTCCATATCCTGCATTTTACAACCCCCCACCCTGCTCCTCCTCTGCCTGCCGTCACCGCCCAGCGTAACGCCCTGAACGAGCCATGGCTGCTTAAATGCAATCGCAATTTAAGGAATCTCAATTTAGAGATTCCTTAATTTCGATTTTTGCATTTGGGATGATGCATCCCAAATGCAAAAATACTGGTCACAAAGGGGCAGATTCTGAGAATCTGCCCGTTTCCGACCGTTTTTTTGCTTGATGCAACTTCTTTAAAATACTCGTAAACACCAAAGACGGTTTTCAAGGATAACATTTATGTACGTCTACCAAACGAATCTATAGTTCCTGTCGGAGGGATATTGCTATTTACATATCATTTTGTCTAATCACTACCATGGTCCTAACACGGTTGCTCTGAAAGCTATGATTGATTTTCAACCCAAATCCTAATACAAACAATTACTATTCTTTTGAATAGTTGTGACAGCCCCATTGCTTACATTTTAAAACAATTGCAACATGTACAATAATTTGCAAACTAACTATTCAATGGTTAGCATTGCTATTATGATGGGCTAATATACACCTTTTTACATTTACAGTCTATTGAAAAGTATTGTGGTGTCTGCAACCAAAATTCTTCAGCAACTTATACAGAAAACTTTATGGTAAGGATCTTTTCTGAGTTACGTCCACTATGTTGGAAAGCTAACTATACACCATCAGGGATGTGGAATTCCTATAGCACGACGCACAGCACATATTGTTTGAGGTCAAGGGCATCAAGTTTTCATGTGTATTGTGTCCTTGGCACAAGTAGGCCCAAATCCCAGCAGCACAAACCCTATGGCTGCCAGTTAGCAGTACCACATAATGGGTCAGAGAAGGGCACTGTCTGCAGTTAACGTAATATGTTTGCCCATATGTTAATACTGTTCAAACCTGTATTTATGGTTCATTAATTGAATGCATTTATTACTCGGGCGCGCACTCTAAGTAAATGTTGTAACCTCTGAGTGCACAACTGTCAGTGGCTCCAGTATACAAAAGCGTTCAGCTCTGAATCACGCCTGACCCAGTTATGCTTATCAGAAACTCTTGCACCTCTCAATGTTCAGCATCATATATTTATTGGGGCCAGTGCCATCAAGATTTCAAATTTATTTTGTCTTCGGAACAAGTAGTCCCAGGCCCTGCAACACAAATCCTTCATCTGCCAATTTACAGTAAAATGTTATGGAGCAGGAATGAGAAGTGTCTGCTACCGAGGTTATATTTGTGTCCAAATGTTAATGACCTTCAAACTTGTACAACATTGATGCAAAGTCATTATTATTAGTTAGAGTGACTGTTCCAAATAAATGTTGTAAGCTCAGACTGCACTACTGACAGTTTTTGTAGTAAAAAAATTGTACACACATTTCCAAAGTTTAGCACTATGAGGCTATGTATACTGCTCCCAGAATGCTCTGCGTTTTGACGCAAATAATTGCAGAAGCTTAAAAGCAAGTTTGATAATACTTTGCTTTCAAAATAAAATGTTCATAAAAAAGAGAAAGCAGAAAAAAAACATTTTGCTAAACTACTATAAAATTTCAGTTACCATTTTTTTGCAGCATCATTTAATAACGTGTTAATCCATGCTAGTATTTCCCAAAAATATTCATTATGGAAAATCTCCGTAACTAGTTTCAATAAGATTATGGGAAACAAAATAAAACAAGCACTTTATTCTTTGAGGCACCCAGTGACATGACATGAGATTTGCCATCGTTTACCACCAAATCCAGGCTTTTCATAAAGTCCCCAAATGAGTCCAGTAATCTTACAGGCTCAGAGGGGTCCTTGCTAATAAAACAGCGTTGTCCGCATATAGGAGCACCGAGACCGGAGTACATCCCATGCGTGGGACGTCAGGAGTCGCTGTTAACAGGTTTCCCTCCAACTAGTTTATATATATAGTAAACAACATGGGGGCCAAGATGCATCCCTGTCGCACCCCTCTACCGGACTTAAAACTTGACGTACATTTCCCCTCATTCGTCATCCTAATTGAGGCATTTAAGTCTTTGTGCAGCTCGGCCAGAAAATACACAAGAGGACGATCAAGGCCTAGCTCCAGGAGCATTGTCCACAGCTTTGACCTATTAACTAGGTCAAAAGCCGTGGACAGGTCCATAAAACCCAGAAAAATAGAGCCCCTAGCCGCCTTTGTATATTTTGCTATCATTAGGTGTAGGTTCAGACATTGGTCCTCCGTGCTCCTCCCTGCTCTAAAGCCGTACTGGGCATCTGACAGTATGTTGTTGTCAATGGCCCACCCTGTTATCCTTGCTAAAATAACCTTCCCCAAGATTTTTATGGAGGAGTCCAGCAAGGATATAGGCCTATAGCATCTGGGGTCTGCCCTTTGGCCCTTCTTGAACACTGGGATTATTGTCGATCGAGACCAAGATTTAGGGAATCCTACACAGGCCGAGGTATTAAAGACATTAGTCAAGATGTTTGCCCAGAACAACGAGTTTGCCTTGTACATATCTGAGGGAACCCCGTCAGGGCCAGGTGCCTTTCGTCCTGCTGAGCCTTCACTTGCTTTAACTACTTCTGCTGGATAAAATCTTACTGGCATGACAGGAGGTTCTGAGGCTGGGCCCACAAAGCTTTCTAGCTTAAGATGGCTTCCATAAATTTGTTCAAAGTGGCTCAACCAGTCCTCCTCTGCAATATTTACTTCTAAAACATTATTTTGGGTATTAGAAAACAGAGGCCTATTAATAATAGACCAGAATTTTGCGCTGTCTTTTAGGGTTGCTTTGTCCATAAGCTCCTCCCACGCTTCATGTTTAATTTCCTTTTTTCTTTCATATACTGCTCTTGTACACTCTCTTCTAAGCTGAGCAACCAGAGCTTTGTTCCTTGGTAGCTCCTGGAGAGCTTTTTTGAGGAGATTATGGGATTTGGTGCATTTATGGTCAAACCAGCCCTTAACCGGTTTATTTTTGGTGGGTCGGCTTTAAGTCGTAAGTTCTTTGGCTACCTGGGAGCAAATAGCTTCGTAAGAGGTTATTACCTCCACCCCAGTTGAAAGGGGATCTCCACAGATGTTTAAATCATTAGCAGCCTTAACGATAATGGTATTAAAAAAGTCCTCAGGCACCACCTTGCTCCACTTTAACCTCCTCCCCTGGTCTTTGGCTTTAACTTCCACTGCAGCCGGTGTTGAAACAATTTTGTTTAAAAGAGAAAAACCATTTTTCAACTCAATCACCACTGGATTGTGGTCACTAAAGGAAGACGGTATAGCATTATAAAAAATAACGTATTTTAAAAGTCCTGAAGAAAGAAAAATGTAGTCAATTATTGTTTCACATTCCCTACCTATATAAGTGGCAACACGAGTACTTTTGTCAAAAAACCCTGCTTCAAACAGGTCCTTATTAGACAAAAGGTTCTCCAGAGCTTCACCCTTGCTGGAATGCTCAAAATGTTGTGGGGATGTGAAATCTGGCCCATCATTATCAATTAATAAGCAATTCTGACTACATGGATGCACATTAAAATAGCCCAACAAAATATATTGGCAGAAAGTGGTTTGCTTTGCATTATATTCTTTTAAAAATTCAGTCAACCATACCAAATGTTCATTTGGGGAATCCCCTTGCTGCGAGTTATAGCAGTTCACTAGAATTAAATTAGTGTTATTTGTGGGGTTTAGTTCCAAGATGAGAAAGTTATTGGAGGCACAATCTACTCTTTTAACTTTCCCCCTTACATTCACAGATACCAATAGCACAAGCCCCCCTCTATGTCTCCCGGCTAAAGATCTTAGTGCTGGGACAAAATACGAGGTGAAACCATCCATCCAAAAGTCACAGTCCTTGTCCCAAGTCTCTTGGAGGGCCACAATATCATGTTGCTTAACAAAATTCAACCAGTTGCAGTCCTCTCTCTTGGAACGCAAGCCAGCAACGTTCCGGCTTAACATCTTAACCGTTTCCCCCTCAGCATTATACATAGATACGGGGTTACATTGGCTGGTGGGAGGAATCAAAGTGAGGTGTTCAGGTGCCGGGGAAACCAAGCCTGTGAATGACTCTTTTCTTGTTCCCTCACTAGCCTCTCGTCAATCACACAATTCTAAACCAGAGAGTACATCAAATCTGTTATGTGTAGCTATGTTAGGCCCGTAACTAAAAAAGTCTCTCCACCCGGTCTTTGGGATGAACCCGGCGTTTGGGCCATAACAGAAGTATATGGTTTCATTCTCGCACTATGTGGGGGCACTCTTATCGGATGATTATAAAAAAAAACAGAGGTCGCACACAGATACTGTTAGCGTCGTACATCATGGAGGCGGCCCTTAACAGAACTGTGGCCACATGTTGAGGGTGTCTGAAATTTACAATTACACAGTCCCCATTGCACGTCTTTCTCGAGGACCCTATCCAATTTGCCCTTCTAGTTGTTATGATGTCAGGGGCAAAGTTTATAGGGAAACCACACCTCCTGTTCAACCACAACACAGTTTTATTTTTAAGGGAGTCATGCGATTCCTCCGGCGTCTGAGCAGATTGCATATCATGGGCAGGAACATTGGTTAAAACAATTACGTAGGGGGTGCACTCCGGCGGAAGGTTTATAGATTTGCATCTCCTAGCTGGATTAAAGCTAGGTGTGGCGTCAGGCCCTATTGCTGGTCGTGTGACTACACTCACTGCAGTAGTAGGGACTGATGTAACTGGGTCAGTTCTAGTTGTATGCTGTGAAGAATGCTGCTGGTTTTCGACTCTAACTACCTGCTCTGTCCCTCCTCTAACTACCTGCTCTGGGCCTCCATACCCTTCTCGGCTTGTTTAGTGCTGTCGGCCATTGATATATGTTTAGACAGCAACCCTCCTAACCTTTTCACTTCGGCAGTGACAATGTCAAGTTTACGCACAAGGGGTTGGAACATACTGTTCTAATTTAGCTTCAAACTTGACTTCCAGAGAGCGAAGTAGCTCGGGGAATTGGTCTGGGCTTAGTATGTTACTAACCACATTGCCTTCATCCTGTACTTTAGTGCACTCATCTGTGTTGTTCTGTGCTAGTAAGGGGGTATCTACCCTTCTTTTAGAATGCTTCCCCCCCTTTTGTTTTGTTGTTTCCTGCAATTTCTAACAGGTCTGGTAATACTTCTTCGTTATCGTCGCTTGCAATGTTTAAATCGACTACTGGGGGCTCGGTGTGAACCTGGGCTATTTTATTTTAAGAATTTATAGAGCGCGACTGTCACCGTTGCAGGCATCCTGGCGCTAACAAAATCCAGACCGTGATAGACAACAGAGGCAGCGAAGTATGCCTGGGGAGCGAAGGCTAGCCAGGGAAAAGCCAAGTTTTTACCTTTTTCCTAAACTGCATAAGTTCATTAGTGGCCCTAATCTCGATGGGGAGAGTGTTCCAGAGTCTGGATGCAGTCACCTGAATGGATCTGCCACCATCTCTGACCTTCTTAAATCTGGGAACAACTACCAGTTTAGCCTCCGAGGAGCGAAGGTGTCTGGAAGGGGTGTACCAGACAAACTTGGACCTGAGGGGGACTGGGCCGCATCCGTGAAGCGCCCTAAACACAATGCAAAGGGCTTTAAACTGAATCCTCTGTCTAAGAGGTAGCCAATGTAGTTTTGCAAGGGCAGATGGACCATGAGATCTCCTAGGCAGCCCCAACGCCAATTTAGCCGCCGCAGATTGAACCCTTTGGAGTCTGTCCAGTAGATACTCAGGGGACCCGAGCAGGAGGGCAATACAATAGTCCAACCTGCTCAGGATGGTACATCTAACCACCTGGACGTGGGCATGAGATGGTAGCAGGGGCAGAACCTTCCTGAGTGAGCGAAGGATGGAAAAACAACAGGCCGATGTTTTCTGAACATGGGTGCCCATACTGATTTGTCCCGACCAACACAAGAGACATGTTCAAATTGAGATGCGAGCTTGAAAGTTTTTATAGAAAAATACGCCTGCACTTCTTTTTCAAGTCATCCAGCTCGAACAAGAACGAGCACAATGCGATTGACCAGGTCGAACAGAACACTGGTCTTAGACCTAAATCAACGTTCACTCCTCTAAACCAACAAGTACCAGCCAATGTCCTTGCTTTTGAACAAGCAGTGACACATGACGTTATGAACACTGAACAACGACGGAAGATCTTTCATAACATGTCTAATTTGGAGAAATCAGCATTGTCGACGCTGTCAAACGACAGATCCCTTACCATCAAGCCGGCTGATAAGGGCGGGGCCATCGTACTACAGGACACTGTGGCTTACCAACAAGAATGTCAGCGACAACTTGATGACACCAAATCTTACCGCCTCTTATATGAAGATCCTACTCCCAGAGTTTCCAATGAAATAAAGAGCCTGGTTGAAGAAGGATTGGCAGAAGGATGGATCACTTCTCACGAAGCTAGATATCTCATCACCTTACATCCGGTCATTCCCTATTTTTACTGCCTTCCAAAAATTCATAAGGCACAGAGACCGCCTCCTGGAAGGCCCATTATATCGGGCATAGGTTCGTTACTCGAGCCTTTATCTACTTTTGTAGATTTTTTTCTCAAACCCATTGTGCAGGAAACACCCACGTACCTCAAAGACACTGGAGATGTGCTTAGACTCCTGGCCGATGTGGAATTTAATGGCGAGACTGATCTACTGGTAAGCTTCGATGTTGAATCGCTATATACGTCAATCCCACAGCAAGCAACACTGGATTGTGTTAGGAATCTCTTGGAGTCTAGACAAATGGACACAATTACCCCCGTCGCTTTTATTATGGAGTGTGCGAGGATCGCCATGATGGAGAATTTTTTCCAATACCAAAATAATCTCTATCTACAGGTCTCAGGGACCTCAATGGGGAGTGTATTTGCGCCAAGCTTGGCAAATCTATACATGCACCAGTTCGAACAAGACCACGCATTGAACCACAATAACCCCTTTATTCACCAAGTGGTATTATGGAAACGTTATATTGACGATATTTTGGTGGTTTGGAGAGGGACATTGACGGAGGTTTCGGCCTTTCACACATGGTTAAACTCGAGGAATCAGTTCCTCAAGTTTACCATGGAAAGCAGCAAAGAGAGATTGGCTTACCTGGATCTTCAGATTTTTCCATCAGAAGCAGGCCTACAGAGTGAGCTCTTCAAAAAACCAATGGCACGGAACTCGCTTTTGTCCTACCATAGTTTTCATCCTCAGTCCCTACGCGAGAACTTGCCTGTAGGACAATTTTTGAGGGTAAGAAGGAACTGTTCATCCAACACCTTATATGAACAACATGCGAAGGAACTAGCGCTCAATCTGAAAGATCGACATTACCCGGGTCATTTAATTCGCCGTGCACGCAAGAGAGCTTTTCACAACAACCGTGAAGCACTCTTGCAACACAAGAGGCCTGAGACCATAAGTGACCAGATGACTATGGTCCAAACGTTCACCACATCTTCCAATCAGGTGAAGAAAATCATATTAAGGCATTGGAAGATACTAAACACAGCAGCAGGCACCATACCTCGCCCTCTGTTTGCCTTTAGAAGAGGACCCTCCATTCGGGACAATCTGGTGCATACCAGACCACGCAATGAGATGAGACAAACTATCAATACCATCTGGAACAGCACTCCAGTCCAAGGCCATTACCCCTGCGGGAATTGTGCAGCCTGTCCTCAGACACGTAAAACCCTCTCTGTGGATATCGGTACCGATAGACCGTGGAAGTTGATAAAACACACTAATTGTAACTCAGATAAACTAATTTATTTGATCACCTGCCCATGCAAAAAACAGTATGTGGGCCACACAACCCGGATGATCAAGGCTCGCATCAGTGAACATAAAAGTACGATCCGATGTAGGAAGCAATCTACAGGCCTCACGAATCACTTTTTGGAAGCGAAACACAAACCTGAGGATATGTTTTGGCTAGTGTTGGAAAAGCCGTATATTCCACCACACATCACCAATGTCTCCCACTTTCTGTTTGTGAAGGAGCAACGGTGGATCCACAGATTACAATCTGACGTTGTTGGCTTGAATGACAATATTCCGTGGCTATTAATTTGATTGGACCCCTGGCTATGAGCAATCCTGGTGGACCACTTGCCATGTGTACCTCTGGTGGTTACAACGAGCCATTTCTGGTGTGATTAATTACCACCCATTTGGAGTTTTGGCGACACCAGGCCCCCTATTGACCGCCTGTAGGTACCCGAGTTAAACATAGTCCTCCTGTCTAGTTCTGTCTCTCCCAAATGACATTATCTTGGTATACCCATCATAACTAGACATGTACTTCCACCGTAGGAGCAAGGCGTCCTGCGCATGTTGGCCCAGGACCTATTCACCTTTCTCTGTTTTACCATTCAGTATTGCCGACTTTCGGCATAATAGTGCGCACTTCACGTTTTGGGGAAAGGCTATTACCTCATGGGTTGAAAACATTTTTTTTCTCATCCCCTTGCTTTATTGCATCTGTTTGTATTGATTCTGTCCTGTCAGGTCATGAGATTAACGCGGTGTCAGGTGCAATACAAATGCGTTTGCCCTGCCGGTAAACATCTATTGCCAAAGCGAGATTGAGGCTATAACACGCATGCGCGAGATAACTACATGCAAGCAGTATCTCGCGCTGTGCCGGGACGGAGTGTGTTGGCACTGCTCTTACGCGCATGCGCGGTGCGCTTAAACAGGCGTTTTCATGTTCGCGCATGCGCACTAGCTATGTGTTTCGTACGCGCATGCGCGGTGCGCTTAAACAGGCGTCTTCATGTCCGCGCATGCGCGCTAGATGTTTGTTTTAGAAGACACGCGCGAGGATACAGTAACCGGTACATCACGCAGGTGCAGCGCGCACTTTACAAACGCAGCTGAGCCACATTAGCGGTATACCAGCGCTATAAATAGACGCCAGATCGTTCGTTCGGTGCCTCCCCTTCGGCTCGTTTTCAGCCTCAAGGTACCGACGGACAGGTAAGCAGGGTCAGGGTTACATTGCCAGGACTAACCTAGGGAGTTCAGTGGTAGATTTTGACATCCAGTTAACAGTTAAGAACAGCAAGGTTTCCCTTCATCTAATTTTGAACAGCTTAACATTAATCCTTGGTTTAGCTGTAGAGATGGACTTTAGATAATGGGGATTTCTTTCTACTTGTTCTAGACATTAGCAATCATCACTGACTGGTTTTGTTGATAGATCAGTTGGTATTTCTAACATGAACTCAAGAGCATCTCCTCAATTTAACTGGAGGTTTAGATGCAATATCAGTGATGCGTGGCCACCGAGGACACCGGGTGGGAACACGTGACAGACAGTTGATAAAGCAATTGGGTTTTATTGAACATAGGGAGTATAGACCCCAGAGACATGCATCTTGTGAGATAGTGTCTTTTTATGTTCAGAGCGGTGCCTTATTCGTCCGAGCAGTTGCCGGGTGAGGTGAGGTCCACTTCCCACACACTGCTGGGTAAGTGCTGATACCGTGTACTTTATTTCCAATCACTGGGTGACGTATCAGAATGCACCGTGTATGCGACCACCACCAATGAGTGATGGTCTTGTCATAGGTTTGAGAATCTACACTGGTTTTGCACGTTAAATCATCTCATTTGAATATGTTTGGTGTAGATTTAACTTTTGAGCAATGTAAAAATGCAATGTCTACATTGTTCTTTTTCTTCTTTTTTCTTTCTTGTATTCTCACAGGAAAAATCCATCGCATCACCACGACAATACTGACAAGATGTGGTAGGATGGTTCCATTTTGTTAATATATTGCACACATATTATAGTGTCTTGCAGTAGCAGATATTAATTCGGCCCTGACGAATGCCAGTGACTTTTCACATTTAAGGCAGAAACATGTTGGCCCTCTTATATCTTCCTTAGTTTTCTATCAAGCAAGTCAAACAGTGATTTTTTCCACACTGTTTTTTCACTATTTTTTAACCTGACATCCAGGCAAACGCTAATAAAGGTCTTTGTTTGCCTCGATAGCCATTTTAATCACACACTATTTTTTCTTCCTGCACTGCACTTATCAGTCTCCCACTCAAGTCTAACAACGGTAGTAACCTTACCTCGGTCGAGTAATGCATCGCTAATTGACAACTGGGCGATTGCACACTTACCTTGGTATTGGAGTCCTACATGATGAGGCTCCGCCATTGGGTGGGCTGATAGGACTTAATCAGCTACTGTTGATGGTCTTTAGTTAGGTTCACTTCCGTGCAATTATACCAGTGTTGATTATCACTCCTTAGTACCTTTGACTTACAGGCTCTGTTGTTTTTCTAGGTAGTCTTACAGGGGGTATTAGCCTGTGTTGTCGGTAAACTTTCCCTCGGACCCTCTCTTACGAGTTGTTTAGATAGTGCCCATACTGAGCCCATGGTTCAGCATGACTCCCAGGTTACGGACAGAGTCCGAAGGCCGGACGGTAGAGCCGGATTACGGGGGCCAAAAATTGTTGGGAAAGGGGCGAGGGATCCTTGTTCCAGCGCTAAAAAGCACTTCAGTTTTCCCGGCATTAAACTGAAGCGAGTTTGCCTTTAACCAGCTGGCCGTATTCCTGAGGCAGTTGTGTAAAACCTCCACAGAGATGGACTCCTCTCCTTCCAAGGAAAGGATCATCTGCGTGTCATCGGCATAATTAATAATTCGAATGCCAAAAACCTTTAATGAGCGAGATTAGTGGCCTAAGGTAAATATTAAAAAGGATAGGGCTGATGGCAGAGCCCTGGGGCACACCATGCAGGACCGGGGAGAAGGGGGATTGAAAAGGAGGCATAGAAACCGCCTGCTGCCTGCCCTGCAAAAAAGAATGGAACCAACTCAGAGCCGAGTCTCTCACCCCTGTCTCAAACAACCGCCTTAACAAGATCTTATGATTAACCGTATCAAAGGCGGCAGACATATCAAGCAGAAACAAAAAAGAAGCCTGATTTCTGTCTGCACGCCTCTGAAGTTCATCCATGGCGGTGATGAGGGCTGTTTCGGTCCCATGGGCCGGCCGGAAGCCAAATTGGTCCTCGTCAAGTAGGAGAAGTTGTTCTAAGTGGGTGGAAAGAGTGTTACTAACCACTCGCTCAACTATCTTGGCGGGAAAAGGCAACAGTGAAATGGGTCGGTAGTTTTTTGAACACTCTGGGTCCAGAGAGGGTTTTTTCAACAGGGGAGAGACGAGCGCACGCTTCCAGTGGGCAGGAACGGTGCCGGTTATCAGAGATTGATTGCAGATGAGATGGAGGGAGGGAAAAAGCTCGACAGCAAACTCCTTCCAAATTTTAGGAGGGAGCGGGTCCAGAGGAGAGCCGGAAACAATCTCTCTCGCTATATTAGAACATTTTTCAAAGGTGAGTGGCTGGAAACCGAGCAAGGGGCTTTCCAGAGTCAAAACCGGGTTGGGTACCTGGTTAGCCAGTGGAGCGGGTCTAGATTCCAGGGAGGAGTCACTGTCAAGGGGGATGTCCAAATCTTGAAGAATCAGATCGATTTTTTTCTTTAAAGAATACGGCAAGATTGTCACAAAAATCTTGAGACAGGACAATCTCGTTCTTGCACGCGTCTGGATTGGTAACGCTGTTTAAGATGTTAAAAATACTCCTGGCATTATTGTTGGGATTACAAATCAGAGAGGAGTAATAGTCAGCTTTTGCTCTCACGATGAGGCTTTTATAAGCAAGAATTTTAGTTTTCCATATTTCTTTAAAGGATTCATTGTAGTCGCGTCTCCATTTCCGCTCTGCTTGTTTGCAGTCCAGTTTAGCAGTTTTAAGAGCGTCAGTTTCTTATATAGGAAGAATTTAATTAAGGAGTGGTCTGTCCAATCCATTGGCAGGGTGTCTCCCATGACCACCAAGTCTGGTCTGGTCCCGCAAAGACCAAATCCAAAAGGTGGCCTGCTTTGTGGGTGGCTGTAAAAACCAGTTGGGAGAGACCACAACTGACACAGGTTTGAAGGAGGTTTCCAAGAGCTGAGTCGAGTGGACCATTACGCCAAAGATTAAAATCCCCAATAATAAGTAACTTTTGATGGGATAAGGCAATATTGGTCAGGGTGGTAGTTACCGCTTGTTGCTGTGCCAAGTTGAATGCACCTGGAGGGCGATAGCAGACTAGGCAGGTAACAATTGACCCAGGGTGAGTCAAAATAGAGAGCCCCAGCATCTCGAAACCCGGGATAGGGTCTAAATTAAAGACCTTAATGTTACAAGAAGATCTGAAATTCACTCCCACACCCCCGCCCTTGCCAGTGGGCCTAGGAGAGTGGAGAAATTTGAACCCGTCAGGGCAAGCAAAGCCAGGATCAACCCAGCGATCTGGTCGGGTCCATGTTTCTGTCATGAACAGAATATCTAGTTCATGAGATTCCACTAAAAGCTGGATCTCCGTGCAATGTTTAGGCAAGGATCTAACGTTTAATAGACCACAATTCAAAAGGTCGTCACATAATATATCAGCTCGGGGATAGGACGTAGGAGAAAATGAAATAGTACCTTTGTCTGCGTGTAGCTGACCCAGTTGAATAAGCTGCTCTCTAGAGTAAGTTGGCCCAGGAGGTGAAGGCTCCTGGAATGAGGGATCAAATCCGGCAGCACGGGTGGCCCATGGCGCTACCTCGGCGCGGACGAGCGCAGACGAGCTTGCCTTAAGCGCCTTCGGCGCGCAAACGGCGCACCCGCTGCGCTCGTCCGCTGTGCCTCCGGAAGAGACACATGTTATATTGGGTGTGAGTATTTGAAAGGGGGCGTGGCCTATTTGTTGGTGGGCGTGGCCTGAGCGTGCCGAGGGTGGCGGCAGCCTAGCCAGGTGATCACGGCAGCGTTAGAGTCTGCAGCACGGTGGAGCCAGAAGTAAAGTGCAAGTGAGTGATCTAAAAGCACAGAATACACAGTACAATTTTAAAATAAAAGTAGCAAGATGGAAACTCCCGGCTTCCGCCCCAGGAGGTATGGATTCTAGGGTCACGCTTGTGATTCAGCGCGCCCTAAATACCCGGATGACAAAAAAGGGGGCGTGGCCTATTTGTTGGTGGGCGTGGCCTGAGCGTGCCGAGGGTGGCGGCAGCCTAGCCAGGTGACCACGGCTACTACCGTAGTCACCCCAGTAGGATCCAATACGGGGGTGGCAATCTCAGGAGGGTTCTCCGAGAGGATCGGGGGATCTTGGGTGAGATTGGGAAGACTTCCCCTCACCAGGGAGGCCCTCCTGTTGTTGTTTCTTTTATTAACCATCTTCACAAGGTAATTATCAATAGGGCCAACCCCAGATATAAATTTTTCCTTTGTGACACTTGGCATGGTTTAACCTATGGCCTACATTTAACAGTACTGGGGTGAAAAAACAACTAAATATGTATCCGATGCAGTAAAAAACAAGTATAATTACAGTGATGTAGGTCAACACTTTACCAGATACAAATAACCTTAGACTCCAAGGGGCCAGTCACTATTTTGGCCAGGGTGTATGGCCCTGCCCTGCCTCTTCCTGTCTCTGACTGTCAAGGACTGTCCCGCCCTTGTCCTGGGCTTCTCCCGGACTTCTCCCGCGCGCTCCCGTGACGCGGGGGAAGCGCTGTTCTTTATGCGCCTCCTGGCGCGGTATCACGGTGCGCGGCTTCCGGCCGCTGAGGATCCTGGGCAATGGAGTCCCTCAATCCCACAGGCTCTGCTTTCCTCAGTGCGGCGGCGCTTGGCCGACAGGGAGTGCGGCTGCAAGCGGCTGACTGCAGCGGCAATCCTGCAAGGGCAAGGTGAGGGCGCGGCAACACCCCCAAGTTTGTTTCTCTCTCTTCCGCTCTGCCGGGGGAAGCGCTGTTCTTTATGCGCCTCCTGGCGCGATATCACGGTGCGCGGCTTCCGGCCGCTGAGGATCCTGGGCAATGGAGTCCCTCAATCCCAAAGGCTCTGCTTTCCTCGGTGCGGCGGCGCTTGGCCGACAGGGAGTGCGGCGGCAAGCGGCTGACTGCAGCGGCAATCCTGCAAGGGCAAGGTGAGTGCGCGGCAACACCCCCAAGTTTGTTTCTCTCTTGGCAAACACAGTAGGTCTGAAATTGATGGTCACCTTTTTACTTTTGACATTGTGTGACTCGTTTTGGCATCATGTTTGTAAAACGTTATTGGCATGTATACTGCTGGGCCCTCACTATTATAACAAACGTTGGCAAAAGCAAAACATATTTTTGGTTTTAAAAATCACAAGTTCATAAGTATCAATCAAATTTATTTATTATGTTTTGGCTCTCGAAGAGGGCCACATAAAATATACAATAAACAACAACAAATGCACGAAAAATCTAAATGTTTGAGGAACAAGCTTCAATCCACAATAGATACACACAAAAAGATAATCTACCAAAGGTCGGACAGACAAAACATTTCCAGGTACATATTAATAAATAGCTAAAAATCCTTTAAAAAAGTTAAAAATATGGAAACAGAACATTTCGTTCGGAGGGCAATAAAGTGCATGAAGAAAGCCCTTTAAAGTGACAATGCCAAGGCGGAGACAAATTACTTTTAACCATTGATTGCGCAAATTACGGAGCATGGGACAAATTAATAGAACATGCATACAGTCCTGGGTGCTCAATTTACATAAATTGCACAAAGCAGAGGAGCCATACCATTTGGATAACAGTAGATTTAGTGGAATTAAATCATAACGTAACAAAAACCAAAATCTACGAATACCATGCGGTAGATTCCATAGAGCATAGGGTTGTGGCCGCTTCAACATATAGGAAGTAATGAGAGGTTCCACGTTCCTTTTATCACCAATTGACTTTTTATCAGTGAGAAAACAAAACTCCCACGATGCCTCCTTTAGGACAAGTTTTAACTGTAAGGGAGAATAGGAGAACAGAACACTTTCATCTAGTTTAAGTAGCGTTACAGCCCTTCTAAAGTTACTTACAAGTTTAGAGAACTCTTTGAAATGGCCCAATAGTTCACTTCTAAGGAGGGCTCGCATGGTCCCTACTCCTGCTCTGGCCAAACTGGCCACCCATCTTATTAAGGCACATAGACCCTGTACCCAGGTACTCCTGAGTCCAAAGTCAAGCCTGCAAGCGGCTAGTGGGCAAGCAGTGTTTAGGGCAGAGAGTGATCTTAAGAGTTTCCCCTCAATCTTGTGGCAAAAGTCCCAGTTTTTCACCTCTATTAGTTCAATATCATACAAAATAGTTGCGGGAATTTTTGCTCTAAAAACTTCCAGAAGACTGGAAAAATGCCTTTTCCCCGTTGCCTGGTATAGAGACTTTAAACCATTGCCATGGGCAAGAGCCTTGCGGGAGCAATGCTCTATATGGAGCTTCTCACTCAAACTAGCCGTAAATATTTTTCCCAGAAAAGTATAGGAGTTTACGACCTCCAATCTATGTCCCCCGATAGCCCAACCGTAATTTATAGAGCGGCACTTCTTTTTACCAGCTATACACATCACTTTACTTTTGGTAATGTTAATCTTCATGCGATGATCTACAGCGAAAGCATGAAGAGCCTGTAGCCGATTCGCGAGACCCTTAGGAGTCAAGTCGAGGATAAGGACATCGTCGGCATACATCAAGCAGGATATTGGAGTCCCTCCCACCATCGGGGCAATCCCCTCACTGGCAGACACTACGGCGGGAAGGTCAGCCGTATATAAGGAGAACAAAAGGGGAGCCAATAAGCAGCCTTGTTTAAGGCCATTCAGAGATGGAATTTGGGCAGAAAGCCCCCTTTCACCCCCCATTAAAACCCTGCACCAGGTCTCAGTATGTAGAGACCGAACCAACTCCAACAGGAGGGTAGGGACACCAAGCGTCGCCAATTTTCTCCACAGCGTTCTGCGATCTACTTTATCGAACGCTGTGGAGAAATCAATAAAGGCGGCATACACCACCCCTCCTCTCACCTGTACATATTTATCTGTGATCACATGAAGGGCGGTGAGATTGTCTAGCGCACCATGGTCCCTACGAAAGCCGGTCTGTTCAAACGGCAAAATATTGCCCTCCTCGACCCAATCGGAAAGGGAAATAAGAAGACATTTCGCAAAGACCTTTCCGATGGAGTCGAGGAGCGCAATCAGGCGGTAATTGCTGGGGCTATCCCTTGTACCTTTCTTAAAGAAGGGGACCAAAATGCTTCCCCTCCAAGATGCAGGTACAGTTTTGGAGAGATGACAGGCTTTAAACAGGGGATACAGGATTTTACTCCATCTTAAAGGATCTTGTTTAAGGACCGTCATGGGGAGTTCGTCCGGGCCCATTGCCCCAGAAGGACGCATATTTTTTATAGCCATCTCGATTTCTTTTTCTGAGGGGTAGAATACAGGGTCTTCAGGTGCAGCATATATGAAGTTATCATCACCTGTAATCCCGTTCCCTGCATAAAGCTCCCGGATATAGGAGGTCCATACCTCTTCCGCTATAGGAATGGGGGAGGGACTTCGACGCGTACCACACCCCTTCCCAATTATTGCCCAGAAATCTTTAATTTTACCATGTACAACAGATTCCCTCAGATTAATCCAAACATTGTCCTCCCTTTCCTTTTTAATTTTTTGCTTGAGTCTGCTTCTCTTTCTTCTTAACCTTGCAATTTCTTTCCCACGTTCCAAGACTCTGTCTAAGTACTGTTCGCGAACTAGTTTATTTATTTCCCTATTCAGAATGCGCAATGTATTAGGGACCACTTCCCCTTTCCTAGGGGGTACAGTTTTTTTTGCGTAAAGTATAATATTTTGCATGAATTCTTCAAAGTAAACTAATTCGCTACCATTCCACTCATTTATTACCATTAGGGTATCGGACAAAAGGACCTGTACCCCATTAATAGCGGCAGAATTCCAAAAGCACCTTCCTGAAGAAACATGGAAGGTAGCATCGTTGCCATTGAGCGACCAAGACAAAGTATTCAAAGGATTTAAAGACATTGTTAAAAACAATATACTATGATCGCTGAGGGACGTAGGTATAATCTTAAGGTCCTGAATGTAAGGAAACAGACCATAATCTGCGATAGCATAGTCCAAAATAGACGACCCAAAGGGGGATTTATGAGTATAATTAGCGGGTACGTCAGACGGAAATCTTCCGTTTAAAATAAGACCATCACCAGTCGCTAATTCTTTTAACAAGATCTTCCCTCTTTTGTTTGTCACCAACTTATCGGGAAAAAGCATCTGAGGAACAAAATGCACCTCTTCCTTAACTTTATTCCTGAAGAGTTTCAGACTAGCATTCGAGATTTTACAATTCAAGTCACCTACAAGCAAAATTTCCGGAGGAGATGGGGTGTTTTTAATCTGTTCCATATATTGGAATACCTGCTGCAGACTGGCATTAAAACACTCCTCTGGGGGTATATACACATTAAAAATTACAATAGGAAACTTTATACCATTATGGAACAAATTTTCAATGGTTATTGTGTGGAAAAGTCTACTTGGATCAATATAGTGGGAGAATCTCCATTGCAGTTTATTTGACAATAAGCAAGCAATCCCCCCCCTGGCATGCCCTTTCTTAGAGGGAGCAGCGGGTACTTCCAAGACATAAAACTCTTTTGGTGGCGCTAACATATCAATGCACCATGTTTCCTGAATACACAATACGTCAGCACCCAGAGAAGATAAGAAGGCAAATTTCTCTGGGCTACTGTGGATCCCAGCCGCATTCCAGGAAATTATTTTTAATGAGGTGTTAAAGATGATGGAACAATTTGGGGTTATCCTTTGTTTTTGTTGATAGCGCACTGTGGAGCCAATTCCACCGGTTATTGTCATCTATAAAAGAGGAATTCTGAGTTAGCGGAAGTGGCTTCACGTGCGAAACTGAGCGTTTTCCCCTAGAGACCCAAATTTTTAGGTCTCTAAGGGGAGAGGCTACCCTGTTTTGCTCGCCACCCCCAAACACCTTTTCAAACAAAAGATTTGTCTTGCCTGGGTTAGAAATAGGGAGAATGTCGATACCTAAGCGCTGAAAGTTCTCGGCTTGTTCTAGTATCAAATTTACTATGATAGGCGAGTAAAATTTCACCCGTATACTCAATACCCTACCTCCACCCAACAGAGATACCAAATCTATGTCCCTGGATTGAATATGGTAGAGACTTTCAATCTCGCTAAAACGTTTGAGAAGCCAAGCTCTGTTTAACAATAGGTCAGTATCAAATAAAGGTAAAAAGTCTAACACAAGCACATCCACCGGGGCCTTAGAGTTGTTGTGAGGCCGGACAGGAGGGCAGCGATTTTCAGACTCTAGCACTACAGTGAAAGGGGGGGCCAAAGGATTAAGGGCCCCAGATGGATATGAAATTGGTGCTCCTAATGCGGTCCGTAAAGGAGAGCATGGGAGAGAACCCCCCGTTTGAGGTGTAACTTCCTGTGGCATAGGTGGACATCGCTCATTTTCCCCTTTTACAGAGGTCGAGGTAGATAAGTTCAAATCAGTGTCCACCTTTAGGGAAGTAGAAGAGGGCTCCACATCAACTTCATCATTCTCCCTTGCCGCTGAAATATTTTGGAAGATTATCCGGCGCTGCTTTTTCTTTCTGTATTTTCGAATCGGTTTCCTCTTGTTCCCTTTAGTATTTTGATGTTTACCATTTTTTTCCTTGCCTTCCTTGACCTCCGGTTTATCATCCAGGAGTTCTTTACCGTTCTCAGGCATGAAAATAGGAAATAACTCCTGGGCCACTTTGGGGCCAGGTGAAGGTTTATGATCTTCCTCAATCTCCAGAGCTGAGTTCTTAATACAGTTGGGAGCTGCAGTTAAAGGCATATCAATATGTGATTCCAAAGTCGGAGTGACAACCTTCATATCAAGTTCCCCTCTGGAATCTCTGATTTTCCCCTTAGGCAGGCTGTGTTCAGACCTGGAGGGGGAAGCACTCCTCCTATCTGGTGATTTTTGCAGCAGTGTCTTTAGAATTTGGGTGACTGATTCCAAGATACAGTCCGAGCTGCCTACAAATTTCCCCAGAAGAAATAAGATTGAGGCTAGGAGTTGTTCCAGAGCGATCATAGACTCTGAGATCGGTTTTTCACATGCTTCCACAGGGCAACGGGTACCCAAAGGATTAAGGTCAGGGCTCCTTGAAACATTTAACAGGTCAGACATTTCATGGCCATTTAACGACGGGGTGCTACTATACAACAGTAACCCAGAAGGGGTGGCACCCCCTGAGGACTTAAACTGGTCCAGAGTCTCCACTTTAGCTGGGCTTACGTAGCGTCCACAGAGTTCCAGGTCGATCGATAGTGCAGACAAGTCGCCCCCCGGGCTGTCATTCAGAGGGGTTTGAGGCATCGGGGGTATATGCACAAGTTCACCTACGGCCATCACCTTGCCCTCTAGTGAAACCCGCGAGGAAGACCCCGCCGCCATTGATTGTAAGACCACTGGCTGCGCCAGGGGCAGTCGAGGGTCTGTGGTGGCTGGTATATGGACATCCTGGGCTTTAATATCAGGGATTTCTGGAGCAGCAATTTTAGCTTTTTTTTACAGCAAATAGGTCCCAGAGTTCAAGGAGTTGGCATTGACCCTTCAACGGTGGGTTGTTCACGGATTTATTTCTTGTGCGGGTAGTGACTAATTTTCTGCCAGATTTTTCTCCCACTACCCTTCCGGAGCGTAAAATTTTGGACATCTTCAGTACGATTTTCCACAAAATAAACTTAATCAATGTGTTCAACCTCCGGAGGAGAATATACAGTGAGTGTTTAAAATTACGTAAAAAAGTAAAAGTTATGTAATCCTGGAGAGGCAGCAATCCCTGTCCGGCAAAGGTATTATGGAGTAAGGTGTATTAATGTCAATACATGATTCGTCCTCAAACAAGCAGGATTTAAAACAAGTTCATATAAGCGAATATTGAGTGAAAATAACCGGGCCCAGCCCAGCCTACCTCGGCCACTGAGGGCCACAGAGGGCCCGCCCTTTTCCCGGGCTTAGCCCGGCGTCACCCGCGCGCGTCCCGCGATGCGCGTTACCTCAGCGCAATTAGTTCCAGCTGAGGGGGACGTGGCAGGGAGGTTCTCTGAGCCCAGCTGGCTTATGGGCGTTGGTGTTCCCTGGCCTCCTGGACGGCCAACAAGCCCTCAGCAGCGAGTGTTTCCCACGGAGCGGGAAACGCGAGCGGTGGAACACAAGCGCTGGCTGATAACGCAGCAGTTATCAGTAGAGTACTAGCGCTTCCAGATAGCGCTTCAAGGTTCACAGGAGCCACGCAGCGAAGATTCAATTTTTCAAAGGCTTGGCAGCCAGCAACAGCAGCATACAAAACGATTCCGCTCTTCAGCGCTGCCTCAGCGCAATTAGTTCCAGCTGAGGGGGGCGTGGCAGGGAGGTTCTCTGAGCCCAGCTGGCTTATGGGCGTTGGTGTTCCCTGGCCTCCTGGACGGCCAACAAGCCCTCAGCAGCGAGTGTTTCCCGCGGAGTGGGAAACGCGAGCGGTGGAACACAAGCGCTGGCTGATAACGCAGCAGTTATCAGTAGAGTACTAGCGCTTCCAGATAGCGCTTCAAGGTTCACAGGAGCCACGCAGCGAAGATTCAATTTTTCAAAGGCTTGGCAGCCAGCAACAGCAGCATACAAAACGATTCCGCTCTTCAGCGCTGCCTCAGCGCAATTAGTTCCAGCTGAGGGGGGCGTGGCAGGGAGGTTCTCTGAGCCCAGCTGGCTTATGGGCGTTGGTGTTCCCGGGCCTCCTGGACGGCCAACAAGCCCTCAGCAGCGAGTGTTTCCCGCGGAGCGGGAAACGCGAGCGGTGGAACACAAGCGCTGGCTGATAACGCAGCAGTTATCAGTAGAGTACTAGCGCTTCCAGATAGCGCTTCAAGGTTCACAGGAGCCACGCAGCGAAGATTCAATTTTTCAAAGGCTTGGCAGCCAGCAACAGCAGCATACAAAACGATTCCGCTCTTCAGCGCTGCCTCAGCGCAATTAGTTCCAGCTGAGGGGGGCGTGGCAGGGAGGTTCTCTGAGCCCAGCTGGCTTATGGGCGTTGGTGTTCCCGGGCCTCCTGGACGGCCAACAAGCCCTCAGCAGCGAGTGTTTCCCGCGGAGCGGGAAACGCGAGCGGTGGAACACAAGCGCTGGCTGATAACGCAGCAGTTATCAGTAGAGTACTAGCGCTTCCAGATAGCGCTTCAAGGTTCACAGGAGCCACGCAGCGAAGATTCAATTTTTCAAAGGCTTGGCAGCCAGCAACAGCAGCATACAAAACGATTCCGCTCTTCAGCGCTGCCTCAGCGCAATTAGTTCCAGCTGAGGGGGGCGTGGCAGGGAGGTTCTCTGAGCCCAGCTGGCTTATGGGCGTTGGTGTTCCCTGGCCTCCTGGACGGCCAACAAGCCCTCAGCAGCGAGTGTTTCCCGCGGAGCGGGAAACGCGAGCGGTGGAACACAAGCGCTGGCTGATAACGCAGCAGTTATCAGTAGAGTACTAGCGCTTCCAGATAGCGCTTCAAGGTTCACAGGAGCCACGCAGCGAAGATTCAATTTTTCAAAGGCTTGGCAGCCAGCAACAGCAGCATACAAAACGATTCCGCTCTTCAGCGCTGCCTCAGCGCAATTAGTTCCAGCTGAGGGGGGCGTGGCAGGGAGGTTCTCTGAGCCCAGCTGGCTTATGGGCGTTGGTGTTCCCTGGCCTCCTGGACGGCCAACAAGCCCTCAGCAGCGAGTGTTTCCCGTGGAGCGGGAAACGCGAGCGGTGGAACACAAGCGCTGGCTGATAACGCAGCAGTTATCAGTAGAGTACTAGCGCTTCCAGATAGTGCTTCAAGGTTCACAGGAGCCACGCAGCGAAGATTCAATTTTTCAAAGGCTTGGCAGCCAGCAACAGCAGCATACAAAACGATTCTAAAAATCACAAACTTCCATAGTAGTTACTGGCACTGAACAGAACTACTTTGTGTGCCGATATGCTCCTTGTGAAACAGCATAATGCTGTGACTCACAGTGAAGCCATCCAATACAAAGACAAAGAGAGAGAGACAGGAGAGAGAGCAGAGTGGATGAGAGTGGAGGGGAGAGAGAGAGAGAGAGAGATGTAATAAACGCAAAAGGTCACGGTTAATGCCAGACCAAATTAGGGGCCCAATTATTCAAGAAAGTCTCAAAAGTGCACCCATGGTATATGTCCTAGCATTAAGTGCAGCTATACAGCTTTTGTGAATTCCCAAAAATGTACACAAGTAGGACAAGAAATAGTACTCCAATAAAATATTTGTGAACTACATTTTAACATGAGCAAATTTGCATATGTAGATTTGCTCATGTGAAAATCTGAATGTTTACGAATTCACTTTTCCTCCAACCCCTTTTTTCCAACTCACTGCCATTGTCAGGAGGAAATTTCCAACATTCTTCACTATGACAAAAGATTAGAGAAGAGTTGTTAAAAACCCTTAAAACATGGAAGTTAGTGGGTTTGCACAGACTCAAAAGGCCATTGTGACCCTGGAACTATATTTACCATGTAAATACATATAAAGTTTTTATTTCAAAAAGCTATTCACCTTTAAACAATGCAATATTAATTACAACATACTTTTCACTTTCTTCTCAACAGGCCCAATGTTTTGAATGCAGCAGGTGACTCCACCTTCAATTCATAAAAGCAAATGTAAATCATACTTGCCTTTTACTGCCTGTATATGTAAAAAATTTGTTAATTGTGTTGAGTCTAAACACACCTTTTGGATTAGGACTATGGAATAGTGGTATAAAAATATAATTAATTCTATTTTTAGATATCTACCTTGGTGATAGTGGAATTACCACTACTTTTTAGGCAACTATTCAACAATAATGTGTAGAGGAGTGGTGTTGCTTCTTCACCTTCAAAGAGGAAGATTTAAATTTATATTTCAACAGGTAAACAAAATAATTACTCAATTTCAAAAAGAAAATTAAGTAGGAAGGTTAGACGAAGTCTGCTCCAACTCTAAAAGGATTGTGCAAATCGTAACAGGTGAAAGAAAGTGTGTCTCAACATTATTTTTTAAGATAATTTGGACACAAGACTAGACTGCAGGAGTGTCCAAATATCTAATTAGATATCTTGCATGTGATCATATGTTACTTAAAAACATACTTATACACTTTTTATGCTGGACAGTAGGTCTTCTAAATACCCTTTCGCTGCTTTCTTCCATACCTTCAAAAAAGATTTCATGGATTTACATGTATAGTCTTTTAGGCCTGTATATCTCTAATGTAAAACAATCGTACCTGTTTTCTCTTTTGTCACTGACATATGTTAACTCATCAGTCACTCCTATGGTAAGCCTTTACAATCCTGAATGCTGAGTGCTGAGTTTTGTGTGATGCCCATACATAACCAAGCTAACTTTTCTTTAGCTACATAGAAACATATAGTGTAACCTGTCAAACACTTTGAAATACTACCCTCCCACTAGTCCTAAGGGTGGATGTAGAATTCAACCGTTCTTCATAAAATAACATTGGATGTCAAAGTACAAAGTATTTCTGTATTATGGAAGCCCTAATGTGTCCCTTAAAGGTTCAAGCGAAGTCCAAACACATACTAACTGAAAAACACCAAACATTAGTAACCTGTAAAATTTGCCAAACAACTCTTTCAAGGTGTGATCAATACTCCTTTGGCACATCAAATATAGTACACAACACATAAACCACTTGCACCCCAACGACTTTGCTTGAGCTGCAACACAGAGATTGCAGGACAACCACTTGCTGCTGCACCAAGCACATCAACAGCTGCAACACCATCTTTGGCAAGCAGTCCATACTCGCATATTGATCTTGAGTTTCGTAAACTTAAATTTCTATGCATTTATTGTGATGAACTTTTGTGTTATGCAAACAGTATATCAACCTCAACAAAAACAAGAAACAGGAGCAGCGCTGTTCTCAACATTAGTTATTATACATTTATCAAACTTTTTTGTTGCAAAAACTACCCCGTCCGAAGGCAGTTGAAAATGTGCACACTTGCTGCCTTTCTTGGCTGGGGTTATCAATTATTCTTGAATTTGATATTCTGATTCAAACTCATGGCCCTTTATCGAGCCTTTTTGTTGTACCTACTACCCCGGCCGAAAGCAGTGGGAAATTTGCATACTTGCTGCCTTTCTTGGCTGGGGTTGTCTATTGTTCTTCTTGTAATACAAATTCAAAGTGCAGGCCCTTTATTGAGCCTTCTTGGTAACTATTGCTCATGAATGGCAGTGGGTAATTTGCGCACTTCCTGCTGTTCATGCATAAACAAAAGCTTAAAAGTCTAACAATGTTAAAAAAAGAGCCAGTATAGTCTATGGTTATCAAATCTTCTGTTTGTTATTGTAATTCAAAGTACAGGCCCTTTATTGAGCCTTCTTGCTAACTACTAGCCGTGAATGGCAGTGGGTAATTTGGACACTTTCAGCCTTTCATATTTTTTACATTATTCATCTACCACTCAATCAACACAACATCTACACCTACACACACCCACTTGCTGTCTTTCTTGGCTATGGTTATCAACTAGTCTTCTATTTTATATCTGTATTTAAAGTGCAGGCCCTTTATTGAGCCTTTTTCATGTAGATACTGCACTGCCAAAAGGAAGTGGGAAATTTGCGCACTTACTGCATTTCTTCACAGGGGTTATGAACTATTGTTCAATTTCATATTCCTATTCAAAGTGCAGGCCTCTTATCGAGCCCTTTTTCTTCAATTAACTACCATGGCCGAAGGCAGTGGGAAATTTGAACACTTGCTGCCTTCCTTGGCCGGGGTTATCAATTATCCTTCTTCTAATACAAATTTAAAGTGCAGGCCCTTTATTGAGCCTTCATGGTAACTATTACTCGTGAATGGCAGTGGGTAATTTGCGCACTTCCTGCCGTTCATGTCTAAAAAAAAAGCTTAACAAAAGTCTACCAATATTAAAAAAGAGCCAGTATAGTCTTTGGTTATAAAATCTTCTGTTTGTTATTGTAATTCAAAGTACATGCCCTTTATTGAGCCTTCTTGGTAACTACTACCCTTGAATGGCAGTAGGTAATTTGCACACTTGCAGCCTTTCTTAATTTTTACATTATTCATCTAACACTCAATCAACACATCATCTACACGTACACACACCTAATTGCTGCCCTTTCTGAACTTCTGCCCTTTAGGAGAAGGATTAAAACCTGGCTTTTCCCCAAGACAATTGTCTGATTTCTTATGCTCTCACTGCAAAATTTGATGCCCTTGCCGTATAATGAGTTGGAAATCCAAAGATCCACTTCCCTGACAACGCAGTGGATAGTTTGCGCGTCTGCAGCGTTTCTAATTTTTCACCTTTTTTATCTTCCACTCAATCAACACATCATCTACACGTAACACACACCAACTTGCTACCTTTTTTGGCTCCAGTTACCAATTATTTTTCCATTTCATATTCTGATTCAAACTCGTGGACCTTTATCGAACCTTTTTTGTTGTAGCTACTACCCCAGTCGAAGGCACTGGTAAATTTGGACACTTACTGCCTTTCTTGGCTGGGATTATCAATTATTGTTCAATTTCATATTCTGATTCAAAGTCAAGGCCCTTTATCAAGCCTTTTTAATATAGATGCTGCACTGGCAGAAGGCAGTGGGAAATTTGTACACTTGCTGCATTTCTTCGCAGGGGTTATGAACTATTGCTCAATTTCAAATTCCTATTCAAACTGCAGTCCCTTTATCAGGCCCTTTTTATTCTATCAACTACCCCGGCCGAAGGCAGTGGGAAATTTGAACACTTGCTGCCTTTCTTGGCTGGGGTTATCAATTATCCTTCTTGTAATACAAATTCAAAGTGCAGGCCCTGTATTCAGCCTTCTTGGTAACTATTACTCATGAATGGCAGTGGGTTATTTGCGCACTTCCTGCCGTTCATGTATGAAAAAAAGCTTAACAAAAGTCTACCAATATTAAAAAATACCCAGTATAGTCCATGGTTATCAAATCTTCTCTTTGTTATTCTAGTTCAAAGTGCAGGCCCTTTATTGAGCTTTCTTGCAAACTACTACCAGTGAATAGCAGTGGCTAATTTGCACACTTACAGCCTTTCTTTACATTATTCATGTTCCACTCAATCAACACATTATCTACACGTACACACACCTACTTGCTGCCTTTCTTGGCTATGGTTATCAACTATTCTATTTCATATTCGTATTCAAACTGCAGGCCCTTTATCAAACCTTTTTGTTGTAACAAGTACCCCAGCCGAAGGCAGTAAAAAATTGCACACTTCCTGCCTTTCTTAGCTGGGGTTATCAATTACTCTTGAATTTCATATTCTGATTCAAAGTTGAAACCCTTTATCGAACCATTTTTTGTACCTACTACCCCGGCCAAAGGCAGTAGGAAATTTGCACACTTGCTGCCTTTTTTTTGCTGGGGTTATCAATTACTTTTGAATTTCATATTTTGTTTTAAAGTCATGTCCCTTTATCAAAACTTTTTTAAGTAGATACTACACTGGCAGAAGGCAGTGGCAAATTTGCACACTAACTTCCTTTCTTGGCTGGGGTTATCAATTATTCTCGAATTTCATATTGTGATTCAAAGTCAAGTCCCTTTATGGAGCCTTTTTGTTGTAGCTACTACCTCTGCCAAAGGCAGTGGGAAATTTGCACACTTGCAGCCTTTCTTGGCTGGGGTTATCATTTATTGTTCAATTTCATATTCTGATTCAAAACAAGGCCCTTTATCAAGCCGTTTGCATGTAGATACTGCACTGCCAGAAGGCAGTGGGAAATGTGCGCACTTGTTGCATTTCTTCCCAGGGGTTATGAACTATTGTTCAATGTCATATTCCTCTTCAAAGTGCAGGCCCTTTATCAAGCTCTTTTTGTTCTATCAAATACCCTTGCCAA
The DNA here is from genome assembly GCF_964263255.1 of Lissotriton vulgaris. Lineage (NCBI taxonomy): Eukaryota > Metazoa > Chordata > Amphibia > Caudata > Salamandridae > Lissotriton > Lissotriton vulgaris. The sequence goes on from NC_141697.1 coordinate 965,947,087, forward strand.
AGGCAGTGACAAATTTGCATACTTGCTGCCTTTCTTGGCTGCGGTTATCAATTATTCTCGAATTTCATATTGTGATTCAAAGTCAAGTCCCTTTATGGAGCCTTTTTGTTGTAGCTACTACCTCGGCCGAAGACAGTGGAAAATTGACACACTTGCAGCCTTTCTTGGCTGGGTTTATCAACTATTCTTCAAGTAATTCAACTTCAAAGTCCAGACCCTTTATTGACCCTTTTTGCTAACTATTACTCGTGAATGTCACTGGGTAATTGGCGCACTTCCTGCCATTCATGTATAAAAAAAAGCGTAATAGGAAAGGCAATAGGAAATTTGCACACTTGCTACCTTTCTTGGCTGGTGTTATCAATTATTGTTAAATTTGATATTCTGATTCAAAGTCATGACCCTTTATCGAGCATTTGTGTTGTACCTACTACCCCAGCCAAAGGTTAATACTGCAAAAGTAATCTTTCAAATTTGCCAAACAACTCTTTCAAAGGGTGATCCGGCCAAAAAATGCTTCTTTAGCACACCAAATATAGTGCGACACGTGAAGAACTCGCACCTTAACAACTTTGCTTGAGCTGCAACACAAACATTGAAGGGCAACTCACTTCCTGCTACACCAAGCACATCAACTGCTGCAACAGCATCTTCAGCAAGCAGTCCATACTCACATATAAATCTTGATTTTGTTCAACCTATATTTCTATGCATTTATTGCGATAGACTGTTTCACATAACAGAAAAGTTCATCAACCTCGTCAAAAACAAACAGGAGCATCGCTGTCCTCAACATTACTCATTAGACATTTATCAAGCTTTTTTGTTGTAAGAACTACCCCGTCTAAAGGCAGTAGCAAATTTGCACACTTGCTGCCTTTCTTGCCTGGAGTAGTCAATTATTGTTCATTTTGATATTCTGATTCAAAGCCAAGGCCCTTTATCAAGCCTTTTTCATGTAGATACTACCCCGGCAGAAGGCAATGGGAAATTTGCACACTAGCTGCCTTTCTTGGCTCCGGTTATCAATTATTCTTGAATTTCATATTCTAATTCAAACTCATGGCCCTTTATTGAGCTTTTTTGTTATAGCTACTACCCCGGCCGAAGGCAGTGGTAAATTTGAACACTTACTACCTTTCATGGCTGGGGTTATCAATTATTATTCAATTTCATATTCTGATTCAAAATCAAGACCCTTTATCGAGCCTTTCTGTTGTAGCTACCACCCCGGCCGAAGACCGTGAGAAATGTGCACACTTGCTGCCTTTCTTGGCTGGGGCTATCAATTATTCATGAATTTTATATTCTGACACAAACTCCTGGCCCTTTATTGAGCCTTTTTGTTGTACCTACGACCCCAGCCAAAGGCAGTAGGAAATGTTCACACTTGCTGCTTTTCTTGACTCGGGTTATCACTTATTCTTCAAGTAATTCAAACTTCAGACCCTTTCTTGAACCTTCTTGGTAACTACTACCCATGAATGGCAGTGGGTAATTTGCACACTTGCGTTCTTTCCACCACGCAGTGTGTGTATTTTGTGCACTTGCTTAACTCCTTGGATGAGATACCTGTTTCTCAGGCCCCCACTGCGGAATCCAACTCACAGTCTGTAATTGACTGGAAAACCAAACACCCATTTCCTTTACAAGGCAGTGGGTTGTTTCCGCATCTGCTACCTTTCTTCCTTTTCACCTTATTCTGCATCCACTACCTGAAACACACCTACCTCCTAATTTTCTTGCAGCCTTTGCCAAGTATTATTCTAATTCAAAGTAGAATTCCTGAAATGGGCCCGGTGTTGTAATGTTTCAACCCTACCGCCCACAATGGTAACTTAATGCACTTACATAGCTTCCTTCGATGTCGTAGCCATTTCTTATGCTCCTACTGCAAAATGTGATGCCCTATCCGTATAATGAGTTGGAAATCCAAATATCCACTTCCCTGACAACGCAGTGGATAGTTTGGGCGTCTGCAGCCTTTCTAATTTTTCACCTTTTTTATCTTCCAATCAATCAACACATCATCTACACGTAACACACACCAACTTGCTACCTTTTTTGGCTCCACTTATCAATTATCATTCAATTTCATATTCTGATTGAAACTCGTGGCCCTTTATTGAGCCTTTTTGTTGTAGCTACTACCCCGTTGAAGGCACTGGCAAATTTGGACACTTACTGCCTTTCTAGACTGAGATTATCAATTATTGTTCAATTACATATTCTGATTCAAAGTCAAGGCCCTTCATCAAGCCTTTTTCATATTGATACTGCACTGGCAGAAGGCAGTGGGAAATTTGTACACTTGCTACCTTTCTTGGCTGGGGTTATCAATTGTTCGTGAATTTCATATTCTGATACAAACTTGTGGCCCTTTATTGAGGCTTTTTGTTGTACCTACGACTCCGGCCAAAGGCAGTGAAAATTTGCACACTAACTGCCTTTCTTGGCAAGGGGTTATCAATTATTGTTCAATTTAATTTTCTGATTCAAAGTCAAGGACCTTTATCGAACATTTTTACTGTAGCTAATACCCCTGCCGAACGAAGTAAGATATTTTCACACTTGCTGCTTTTCTTCACTGGGAATGTCAATTATTTTAAAAGTACCTACAAGCATAGCAACAATATTTTCTTTTGGAAACAAATTTAAAACTAATCGTCTCTGTAAAACTTCTTTGACATGATCAGTCATTTCTCCAATTCTTATTTCTTGTAGAAAAGTTCCATATTCAGCATCATTTCCTTATTGCATATTTGTAATAACTTCCTTATATTAAAAATATAACCAAATGTTAACAAAACCAATGCTACATTACATCATTTACTTATACTACCTATGGAACATAACAACAAATTACAATACCACAAGTTATCTGGAGAAGCTTGTTGTGAAGAGTCTTGAAGAAAATGAAACTCCTCATTATTGATGACATAAGCATGGTATCAAACTTAATGCTTGCCTTTGTGCATTTAAGAATGCTGCAAACTCCTAAAAAAGAGTACGACATATTAGTCTCAATTTATTTAAGCCACAGACAATTGTACTATGTCCTCAGATTCTGTTAACTGTACAAAATAACATTCATCAATGTTTGTGTCGAGTAGCACCTTCAATATACATTGCAGACATCAGGGTTCACAACTTCAATTCAGCTTTCCTTCTACATTAATGACAGCATTGAATCCAGTCTTGCTTTACTTAAGGCAGAGACAATTTTACTCTGTCATCACATTCTGTTAACTGTACAAAATAGCATTCATCGAAGTTTGTGTCAATTAGTACCTTCGATCTACACTGTGGACAGCCGAGTTCACAACTTGAATTCAACTTTCCTTCTACATTAAGGACAGCAATGTATTCAGCCTTGCTTTCCTTAAGGCAGAGACAATTGTACTGTATCCTCACAGTCTGTTAACTGTGACAAAATAGCATTCATCGATCTTTCTGTCAACAACTTCCTTCAATCTACACTGCGGACAGCTGAGTTCACAAGTTGCATTGACCGATCTTTCTGTCAACAACTACCTTCAATCTACATTGCGGACAGCTGGGTTCACAACTCCAATTCAGCTTTCCTTCTACATTGAGGACAGCATTGTATTCTTCCATGCTTTCCTTAAGGCAGAGACAATTATACTATGTCCTCAGATTTTGTTATCTGTGACTAAATAAAATTCATTGATCTTTGTGTCAACAACTGCCTTCAATCTCCACTGCGGACAGCCGGGTTCACAACTTGAATTCAGCTTTCCTTCTACATTAAGGACAGCATTGCATTTAGCCTTGTTTTCCTTAAGGCACACACAATTATACTGTATCCTGAGATTCTATTATCTGTGACTAAATGGCATTCATCGACCTTTGTGTCAACAACTGTCTTCAATCTACACTGCGGACAGAAGGCTTCACAACTTCAACTCAGCTTTAGAACTAAAATTATCTTCAATATCTGTCCTTACAACAACCTTCAATATATTCTGCGGTCAGTAAAAATTAAAACTTCATAGCAAGAGCTCCACTACTACAGAAAACATTTAATTCAGCCTCGCTTTATTTAAGGTAGAGACTAATGGATTTTATGTCATCCGATTTTGTAAAAGAATGTCACAAATAGTATTCATCTATTACTGCTCACTAGAGCTTTCAATCTACACTATGGACAGCTCAGTTCACAACTTCAATTCAGCTTTCCTTCTACATTAAGGACACCATTGTATTGAGCTTTACTTTCCTTAAGACAGACACAATTATACTGCGTCCTCTGTGTTAGACCTGACACCCTTGGCGTTGTTTACCCCCATCTTTTTGCCTCTGCCTCCTGTATTTTGATGCTGTGCTGGATTTCGTTTTTGCTGGTTTAGATGCTTTGGACACTCTGCCACTGCTGATCAGTGCCAGAGTGTAAGTGCTCCCTATGTAAATTGACATTTTGATTGGGTATACCTGATTGGCATATTTGTATCACCATGAAGTCCCTAGTAAAGTGCACTGTGTGTGCCAGGGCTGGTGATGACAGATGCTGCTAGTGGTCCTGCAGCGCAGATTGCGCCACCCACATAAATAGCCCTAAAATGGTGTCTCAGGCCTGCCAGCGCAGTGCCTGTGTGCAGTCAGTGGACTGCCATGTCCGCCTGGCCAGTGTCCCCACTGGCTGGGCCTAACCCTTCCCTGTCTGTGCGCACCAATCACCCCTATGGAAGGCTCAAGGTACCCCCCTGGGCAGGGTGCAGTGTATGGGTAAGGTAGAGCATGTACTAGTGCAGATAACATGCTCTGGTAGTGAGCAGCAGCCATTTTGTGTGCTCACTGCTGCAAGGTTATCTTGCTCCATAGATTAACATGGGGGAGGCTGGTCCCAATGGATACTAGCCTATCTTCCCATAGGAACAAGATGGGACATAAGTGATTGATATCCCTAAACTCAGAATTTAATAACACATCTTTTAGGAAAGGTTGTTTTTAAATTCTGTGTTTGAGAATAGTACTTTTAGGAAATGGCTGTTCTCTTGTCTAATCTTTCTGTGTGCCTGGGACTGCTTGTGGATTGACTGTCTGGTTTGAGGGTGACAGGGGCTGCAGAGCCCCACGAGGTTGTCTGAGTCAGCCCGTGGATGAAAGGCTGCATCTGCTGCCAGGGAAGTGGGAGGAGATAGCACCTGGGAGTGACTAGGGCTGTGCCTGCCTGACCACAATGCTGACTCCACCTCCTGCTGGGCGACTGTCACCTCTGTCCCTGATACTGAAAGAAAGAAGGAAGCCAGGAAGCCCAAGGGCTCCAGCAACACCCAGAACTGGTTTAGACCGGGCTCAGGGCCCACTTGCACAAAGACTTCAAAGACTTTTTGGGGTATATGAGACCCCTGACAACAGAAAATCGGATTTTACAATCAAGAGGAACCTCTGCTGGAAGAAGGACTGCTGCAGAACTGAAGGAAGATTGCCTTGCTGTGTGCTCTAAGGGCTGACCTGCTCTACTGACCAACTGAAGCTGAGGAGAAGAGGGACTTTGCTGTGTGCTGTGACCCTACCTGCTTGACCTACAAAGACTTTGCTGTGTGCTGTGTCTGTTAACAGAATCTCCAAGGGCCTGAGAAGAACTGGCCTCCTGTCCTAGAACCCAGGGTCAAAAAGGTTCCATTGAAATTGAAAACGCTGAGAAGATCGTGCTGCAGATTGTTTGGGTGCGTGAGTTTTAACCGCGGGCCTGGGACTGAGATCGGTGTGCTCATCGGCACGCATTCCACGAGGTCCGGGGGATCGTGGTGTCTCCCCCCGTGAGTTTTGCCCAAAGAAGGTCTTCGGACATGAGGGCGGTCTATTTGTGACCTCTGCCCCCAGAAACCTACTGCCGCTAAGTTTCGATCTTGTCCAGTGCCTGGGAGCACCCCCCGCTGTCTGCTGTACATTGCCGGTACCAATGAAGCCGAGAACGAGCCTGCTGCTCCCTGATTGGAGGAGAGAGCCGAGCCACCTCACTAACACCGCAACGGGATTGGCCCGTGCGCTGTAGCGTCATCGCTGAGGCCGTGTTGTGGTTGGTGGCCGGCGTGAGCATCATCGAGGGCCTGCCCCGGGAGCCGCACTGCCATTGGCTGACTCTCGGGTGAATGAGGAGGCCTGCCGAGAACGCCGCGACCTGATTGGCCCACGGCGTCATCGCTATCGAGGGCCGCGACCAGCAAGGAATCCAACGCCGAGTCTCCTCCGGGACCCGATCTCGCTGAGGGAGCCGTGTGTGAGTGTACAGCCCCTGGCCTGTTGTCCCTGCAAGAGAGTGCTGCTCCATCTCCCCGCCGCTCGTTGGATTGACGAGAGCGGACGGGAGAGCAGTCGGGACCGGCCGGGGCTGCCACGAAGGCCATACTGATATCGGAGCTTCGAGGGTGAGCGCATCAGTGAAAGGAGTGGGATATTAACCCGCTAGAGTCAGCGAAGAGCTGATTTGGAGGCTCATAACTTGGTGGCATTGTTTTCAGTGCTGAATTAAAGTGACACTAAGAGCTGAGTTGAGATAAGGCAGTTAACTTTCAAAAAATAGCATTCATCAATCTTTGTGCCAACAACTGCCCTCAATCTACATCGCAGACAGCTCACTTCACAGCTTCAAATCAGCTTTCCTTCTAGATTAGGCATTATATTCAGCCTTGCTTTCCTTAACACAGAGACAATTATACTGTGTCCTCAGACTGTTAACTAAGATAAAATAGCATTCATCGATCTTTGTGTCAACAACTGCCTTCAATCTACACTGCAGACAGCTGGTTTCACAACTTGCATTGACCGATCTTTTTGTCAACAACTACCTTCAATCTACACTGCGGACAGCTGGGTTCACAACTTCAATCCAGCTTTCCTTCTACATTAAAGACAGCATTACATTCAACATTGTTTTCCTTAACGCAGATACAATTCTACTCTGTCCTAAGATTCTGTTAACTGTACAAAATCAATTCTGAGCTCAGTAGAGTTCACAACTAGATACTAAGAGCGCCAGCACAACAGAAATCATTCAATACAATCTTGATTTACTTAAAACACAGACAATTGCACATGACCTCACATTTTCTTAAACTTTGAACACTAGGAAATTCAGTCTTCATTTATTTAATCCAGACAAAATTCTACTATATGTGTTTCACATTTTGTTTAAATAAGTGACAAAAACCATTCGTCTATGTCTGTTAACAACTACTTTCAATCTACACTGCACAGGGAGCATACAAACTCACCGCCAAAGATACTACTTACTCAGCGCACCATAAATAATCACAAACAAGAGTGAATACTTTTATGTCACAGTGAGACATACTGTCCCTTTTAAATGGAATTGATACAGAATTCAATCAACAAAAGACATTACTTCAATTACTGTACCTCCCTCCCGACCCCACATCATCACAGGATACGTTCAAGCTCAGTAACAAAGGTATTCCTAACTCAGTGCACCACAAATCATCACCATGTGACCGTATTGAATGAGATAACTTAATTAGAAAAAAATACATCATACTTTTTAAAGATATACTTCAACTTACTTCTGTGAATGGACAACCAAAATGTATTAGAAAACTTGATTTTAAAGATTTTGCTACCAATGCGTCCTGCTTGGACCACACATCATCACACTCCACAGAACTTTGTTTCTTTAGATGCACACTTGCTGCCTTTCTTGACTGCGGTTATCAATTATTCTTCTTGTAATACAAATTCAAAGTACAGGCCCTTTATTGAGCCTTCTTGATAACTACTTCCCGTGAATAGCAGTGGGTAATTTCCACACTTGCATCCTTTCTTCCAATGCACAGTCTGTGTAATGAGCTGGGAATCCAATGATCTACTTCCCTGATAAGACAGTGGTTACTTTGCACGTCTGCACCCTTTCTTACTTTTTACCTTATTCATCTTCAATTCAATAAACACATCATCCACACATACACGCTCTTACTTGCTTCCTTTCCTGGCTGAAGTTATCAATTACTCTTCATTTTCATATTCTGATTCAAAGTCAAGAGCCTTTAACAAGCCTTTTTCATGTACATACTACCCCTTCAGAAGAATGTTGAAAATGTTGCACTTGCTGCCTTTCTTCGCAGGGGTTATCAATTGCTCTTTAATTTCATATTCTGATTCAAAGTCTAGACCCTTTACCAAGCCTTTTTATTGTACCTACTACCTTGCCTAAAGGCAGTAGGTAATTTCCACACTTGCAGCCTTTCTTACTTTTTACATTATTCATCTTCCAGCCAATCAACACATCATCTAAACATACACACACCTACTTGCTGCCTTTCTTGGCTGTGGTTATTAACTATTGTTCTATATCATATCTGTATTCAAAGTGCAAGCCCTTTATTGAGCCTTTTTGTTGTAACAACTTCCCCGGCCAACAGCGCGGAGAAATTTACAGACTTGCTGCCTTTCTTATCTGGAGTTATCAATTCTTCTTTAATTTCATATTCTGATTCAAAGTCAAGGCCCTTTATCAAGCCTTTTTGTTGTAGCTACACCCCCGGCCAAAAGCAGTACAAAATGTGCACAATGGCTGCCTTTCTTGGCTGCGGTTATCGATTCTTCTTGTAATACCAATTCAAAGTGCAGACCCTTTATTGAGCCTTCTTTTGAACTACTACCGATGAATGACAGTGGATAATTTGCACTCTTACGTCCTTTATTGCGCCCTTTCTACCGCACAGTGTATGTAATTTAAACAGTTGCTTCCCTCCTCAGATGTACTGCCAGATTCTCAGGGTCCCACTACAGAATCCGACTCACAGTCTATAATGGCCTGAAAAACAAAACACCCACCTCTTTTACAAGGCAGTGCATAGTTTCAACGTCTGCTGCCTTTCTTAATTTACACCTTTTTCATCTTTCACTCAATCAACACATCATCCACAAATATACACACCAACTTGCTGCCTTTTTTGACTGGAGTTATTAATTATTCCTGAAGTCAATGCCTTTTATAGAGCCTTTTTAGGGCTCGCCTGCTGATGCGCTCAAGCGCAAAGCTGGCGAGCTATGTTGTGGCTTAAACAGAGTTTAACCTTCTCGGCGATTTGTTGCAGTGCCCGAGAGCGCGTGCACATCAAAGCCACCAGCCTCCTCGGGCATCTCAAGCTTCCCCCAGCCGGCATTTCTCCTCCACGAATTATTCACTGCACGGTCGGCTGGCACATCAAAGGCTGCTGCTCCCGGCCCCTATTCTTCCCTTCTTGCCTCACCCCGCCCCCCCTTCCCACCACAGCAATGCCGAGGGCGTGTTTATATTGCAGCCTAACCATCTCGCACGCTGCTCTTAAAGCAATGTTGGTCATGATATAATTAAACACTCTAATTATTTTATCAGGGCCACACAGAATTTTATAAAGTCTTTTGGTGGCATTTTCGTTTTATGCTGATTGCTATTTTACACCTTTCACATGCTGGCGATTTGCTTAAAAGGAATACATTCATCCTGAATCCGGTTACTAGAGCTTTCTCCTCTTCTGCTATATATGGGTTTTAGTTGAATTTCATTGATCTCTTTTACTAATGATTTATAAAAAGTGCCACCCACCACACAGCTCCACCTACACAGCTCCACCGATGCACCCACCACACATCTCCACCGATGCACCCACCACACAGCTCCACCGATGCACCCACCACACAGCTCCACCAAGGCACCCACCACACAGCTCCACAGATGCACCCACCACCCAGCTCCAACGATGCACCCACCACACAGCTCCACTGATGCACCCACCACACAGCTCCACAGATGCACCCACCACACAGCTCCACAGATCCACCCACCACACAGCTCCACCGATGCACCCACCATACAGCTCCGCCGATGCACCCACCACACAGCTCCGCCGAGGCACCCACCACACAGCTCCGCCAAGGCACCCACCACACAGCTCTGCCGAGGCACCCACCACACAGCTCCCCCGATGCACCCACCACACAGCTCCACTGATGCACTAACTAAGCTCCACCGATGCACCCACCACACAGCTCCACCAATGCGCCCACTAAGCTCCACCGATGCACCCACCACACAGCTCCACCGATGCACCCACCACACAGCTCCACTGATGCACCCACCACCCAGCTCCACCCACCACACAGCTCCACCTACACAGCTCCACTGATGCACCCACCACACAGCTCCGCCGAGGCACCCACCACACAGCTCTGCCGAGGCACCCACCACACAGCTCCACCGATGCACCCACCACACAGCTCCACTGATGCACCCACCACCCAGCTCCACCCACCACACAGCTCCACCTACAGAGCTCCACCGATGCACCCACCACACAGCTCCACCGATGCACCCACCAAACAGCTCCGCCGAGGCACCCACCACACAGCTCCACAGATGCACCCACTACACAGCTACACTGATGCACCAACTAAGCTCCACCAATGCACCCACCACACAGCTCCACCAATGCATCCACTAAGCTCCACCGATGCACCCACCACACAGCTCCACCAATGCACCCACCACACATCTCCACTGATGCACCCACCACCCAGCTCCACCAATGCACCCACCACACAGCTCCACCTACACAGCTCCACCGATGCACCCAGCTCCACTGATGCACCCACCACACAGCTCCACTGATGCACCCACCACACAGCTCCACTGATGCACCCACCACAGAGCTCCACCGATGCACCAACCACACAGCTCCACCGATGCTCCAACTAAGCTTCACCAATGCACCCACTAAACTCCATCCGATGCACCCACCACACAGCTTCAGCAATGCACCCACCACAGAGCTCCACCGAGGAGCCCACCACACAGCTCCACCTACACAGCTCCACCGATGCACCCACCACACAGCTCCACCAATGCACCCACCACACAGCTCCACCGAGGCACCCACCACACAGCTCCACCGATGCACCCACCACACAGCTCCACCGATGCACCCACTACCCAGCTCCACCAATGCACCCACCACACAGCTCCATTGACACAGCTCCACCTATGCACCCACCACACAGCTCCACCGATGCACCCACCACACAGCTCCACCGAGGCACCCACCATACAGCTCCACCAAGGCACCCACCATGCAGCTCCACCGATGCACACTGCTCCACTGAGGCACCCACCACACAGCTCCACAGATGCACCCACCACACAGCTCCACAGATGCATCCACCACACAGCTCCACAGATGCACCCACCACACAGCTCCACAGATGCACCCACCACACAGCTCCGCCAATGCACCCACCACACAGCTCCGCCGAGGCACCCACCACACAGCTCTACCGATGCACCCACCACACAGCTCCACCGATGCTCCAACTAAGCTCCACCAATGCACCCACTAAGCTCCACCGATGCACACACCACTCAGCGCAACCACAGCATCATTCAGCACCACCACAGCATCACTCAGCGCGACCACAGCATCACTCAGCGCAACCACAGCATCACTCAGCGCAACCACAGCATCACTGGTTCAAATATGTTCTTTCAATGTTTCAAGCTGTTTTCAAGCTTTCACGCTTTATTACAAATCACAAAAAGATGTTAATATTTCACTTCTGTTCTTTCTTGGATTTTCGTCACAATCAAAAACATTGAACATAATCTTCACAAAAGTTATTTACAAAAGTTTAAGCTATTGCCATTAAAAATTAAATAAATAATTTAAGTATTAATTTTTAAAAAAACTTAAAAGCCATTGTTATTTGTAATATCAATACATCTAAGTCACGTAAATACAAAACATGTTGCATTACAAATGCTATAGGTGTCACATTTGTGAAAGTTATAACTATTGGCATTGTAAATGACAAAGCTATTAATTTAGCTATTTTAAAAAAAAAACTTAAATAAAAAAAAATCATTTATAAGACCAATAGCTCAAACTTTCCTAATGCGAGCCCTATTGCATTTCCAATGCTTGTTATTATAGCTACTACCTCAGCTAAACACAACACAACTGTGATAGTTTCTCAAATCAAAACACTATCCACTTTATAATGTTCTCTGATTTTTATACTGAAATTAGGAAGAAGACTTTAATTCCGCTTTTGAGGGGCAAGGGCTTTCTTCAGGTTAGACCAGCACTAATGTACCTTCAATTGTTAGACAATACCTGGAGCATTTTTAACATTGCTCGTTTTCTTATTGCTGCTGTTCGCCTTAGGAAACAAAGATTCCCACTGATGATTGAACTGTGTATTCCTCCTAAATTTTTAAATACCATGAATTTCTTTTAATTGATATATCTTTCTAGTTTTAAATCATTTATATATATCTGTGTACTAATGATCTACAGTTTTATATCGCCTAAAGGTATTGAATTGTCTCGTGTTTTGTATTTGTACTATTATGATTTTTAATAATCAAATAAAGTGGTTTGAAGACTGAAGAATATAACCTCTCATAACTGAACAGAGCCTCTAAAATAATGTCATCATGTATTTCATATTTCTCATTATCAATTTCAAAACTCATATCATCATACTCGATGTCATTGAATGCTTCCACAAAATCAGCATCTAAAGTTTAGTCTAGGAAATCACAGCTGATATCTACAGCATTTATATCTTCCTCTTCATTCTCCCTACTCATAAAAATTATGTTTAGCTCTTCTATGACACTGTTACTAATTTTGAAACCACCTTCCAAATTCTTTTATTGATTTTCCATACTGAATTTCTTATGTCGTAGATCCATTTACATAAACATAAACCCTTAATTTTATCTTGACTGTAATATCAGCATATGTGGTGATTCATATGAAATATCTTAAAAATATATCTTACAATTAAAGAAACAACATGTTCTACATGAGTGTATCTTATTTTCAAAATATTCTAAAATTAAATACAATAAATACAGTGTCTCTGCATTTGTGTCAAGTGCTTTATTTATTTATTTATACTACCTACTGTTTTGCAAACTTAAAACAATGAAGACATCACTGCCTTAGTTTGACTCACCCCATTATGTTCTCAATTAGGGTTGAGGGAGGCAAAGGAAAGGAGTAAACTACATGTCTACAGATGTACTCCTATATTTAAAACACTGGATGAAGCACTGAATAAATAAAGTTAGATACAAAAGAACATACACAAAAAAAGGCTGCACAAAAGATACACAAAGGAAAGCAACACAAATAAGTCACCGAATCTTGAACACAAACTGGTAAGTCACCAAAAGAACTAAAAGGCTAAGAACACTGCAACGGACGCTACGTTGTGGAACTCATTGTGAAGAAAGGTAGAAACATACTGCAAATAAAGCGGAATTCAAATAAAGAAAAAGTAAAAAAGATACATGGATGACAAAGTCACTGGAGTAATACTCTGTTCCCCAACACAAAAAAAGATTTAGCAGAAGTTATATGTACGAATGTTTTAGGAGCTGCAAAGGGACCCAATCCCCCGGGATTCAAAAAATTACATTGGGGACCGTGGGGAGAACGCCAATTCCCACACGATCCCAGCATCCTTCAAGAGCCGGCATTGTTTTCTCAGCGAGAGCAGGGTACATGCTGCTCTCTCTAACGAAAAGCAATCTGCGTTCCTACTTGAAAGAGACAGCAGGTTTACTTGCTCTCTCTTTCAAATAGTAAACCGGTTTGCTGTGCTAAAGTAGGAGTCGCGGCGCTCCCGCCCTACCATAGCAAAAAGCAGTGTCCCGGGGATAAGCACCACTGCTGGAGTCGGCCCTGGGAAATGATGTTTCCCAGGGCCATCAAGGGTTCCAGTAAGAAGGCCGCGCGATCCCCTCCCAACATTAAAAAGTCCGGAGAAGTGGAAGTCCCCGGAGCTGGGAAATCCGTGCTATCACGGACCCCCTATTTTAAATATTACTGACCCAGGAAGGTGGCGGTCCCTGAAGAATGTAAGAGAGCCGTGAGCCCCCCACATACTTCAAAATAAATGATGGCTGCCAACATTTTCCTGGTTTGGAGTGCTAACAGACAGTTGACAACCAATCAGCATGTAGCTCGTGCTCGTAATTGTACAGATTTCAGTACGCTGCGATGTTTCTTTAAAAAAAAAATATATATATATATATATATATATATATATATATATATATATATATATATATATATATATATATATATATATATATATATTTATATATATATATATATATATATAGCCTAAACATCCATGTACGACCCCCTGTGCAAGCTTATAGGGTTAGAATGTTTCTACCCTGCCCCCTTTCCTTATTTCTCAATTTAGTTTTACTGTTTTCTTGTGACTCGGTTCTAGCGACGAACAAGATGGCTGCCAACACTTCCTGGTTTGGAGTGCTGACAGACAGTCAACAGCCAATCAGCATGCAGCTAGTGCTCGTAATTGTACAGATTTCCCTACTCGTACGCCACAATTTTTCTTTAAAAAAAAAATATAAAAATATATATATACTAGCAGCCCGTCCTGACTTTGCCCGGGTATGAATTGCTGCCGGCCAGTAGTATATTGTTTTGTGTAGGATTTCGTTTTGATAGCATTTCTTACCTGTGACAGGCCTGTGAAACGCTCTGATTCACAGTACACTGCTGATGCACTTAAGAGTGCGCGTTCAATAGTGTCTGAACTCGAGTTTCCCTACTTTATTTACTTTTGCAATATTATATAGCGCAAACTCGACAACATGGCATGAGCACAATTTACATTACAGAAGAACACATTCATTTGTGGTAGGCATGGGGAGACAAAGCGATTTGCCTGGAATCACAGGATGTTGAGCTGATGCCGAGATTTGAACGTAGCTCCCCAGCTCTAAAGTTTGCAATTCTAGAACTTGTCGCGGGAGGTGTGTCTAAAAGTGTATGTCGGTGCTGGCCATCAATGAGAGAGACCTGTGAATTTTTCAAATGGGTGGTGAAAAAATATGAGTATGTTGCTGGAGATGTGGGCCGCCGTGCAACCAATGTACTTACCGGGGGAGGGTAAACACCCATTATTCCGCAACTTTCTTTCCGCATACCACGCCCCTAGCACACGCCCACAGCACAAAGCAGATACGCTCACAAGGGACTACTTTGCTGGCACGGTTCTTTTACCTTTTATATGTATATGGTGGGCGTCAATAAAAATTCCCATATTTAATTTTTAAACCGCTCACTATGGTCCAAAAGCAGTCCCGAGCATACCGGGTGCAGGTCAACCATTCGAGATTACTCTCCGGTGGTTCCGAATGTGTTATAGCATTGGCTGCGTTACGTGATACGGGTTAAATTAGGGGAACTTGGAGGAAATAACACCCATTTCTAAGCATTATTATTTTACCGGTGACACCTGCCTATAAGCTACTCAGCGCGCCCAAGTCTGGAGTGAAAAGAAACGTTACATGTCAGTTTAACAGTGGATATTTCATCAACCCCGGGCGCCTTTAGCTGCTACCATCGTCTCCAAGTGGACAGGCGATGTGGCGTGTCAAACATTTTAGTGCTCAGCGTGGTTCATACACTTACACATACACAGTACTTTTATACTTAGAAATTGCCGTTCATATACATAGTTATACTTATCCCACCAGAAGTCGTGATCATGTGCTACCTGTATACTTTAAAATGTGATATTTCCTCTCATGTCATTAAGTTTATATACCAGGTGAAACTGCTAAAAATACTGCCTATCAAGCTGAAACTGCTCTTGGGGTGGTCTTGGTGCTCTAATCTACAGTGAAAAGTGAAAATAAGAATGAACAAAGATGTTTATCTGGAAGGGAGAGAGTTTATGTTTCAGAAGAGGTCTGACTTAATATTTAAGCTTAGGCCCTAGTTTCGTGATTACAGATGTACATTGAGTGCTTCATCAGAGTTGAGGCCATTAGGTATTTTAGAATTTAGTAAAATGATATACCTGGATTCTAATCTTCTCAGACTCTGGAGACGGTTACCCCCCCTGATATTTTTTGGGACATTGTCAATGACAAAATATGTCAGTACTCCTGTGTCACCTGCATGGGCCGTGTTGATGTGCCTGGCCACAGGGTATGCCGGATCATCATTTGTGACTGCGCGAAGATGTTGGAGGACTCTTACATGCACAGGGTGAATGGTGCTCCCCACATATCGCTTACCGCAAATGCATGTTAGCACATAAACTGCGTAATCCGTTTTGCAGGTATATTTATCACGGATCTTGTATGGTTTCTTTCTAAAGGGTACATCTACCTTAGTAGTGTTTACACCATGTTTACACGCTTTACACTTGGTACATTTACTGAACCCTTTAGACTTGGACAGCCAGTCGCCAGGTTTTTTGAGTGCGGGTGCATTACAGACAAGGTGATCCCTCATGGATTTTGCCTTCCTGAATGCTATCATTGGCCTGTTACCACATAGTTCACCAATTATGGGATCTTTCTTCACTAGTGGCCAATGTTTAGTAAGTATTTTCCTGACCTGATTGTGATACGCATTAAATCCTGTTATTAGTCTAGGGGGTTCCCTTTTGGGGTTTTGCCCTGTTACAGCTTGCCTCTCAGTGAACAGGAGATCTTTCCTATTGGTCTTGCTACATTTGACATCTGCTTTGCTGCAAGTTTTTGGGCTGTACCCTCTCTGCTTAAGTCTTGTAAACAGGTTCTCCTTTGCCTCAATAAGCCCCGTTTTAGTGCTGCAATTTCTTGTCATCCGTAGGCATTCCGCATAGGGAATTGATTCCTTAAGGTTTTGCGGATGGAAGCTCTGTGCATGGAGCACTGAGTTTCCAGCAGTTGGTTTTCGATATGTTCTAGTCTGGATTTTCCCCTGTTCTATGTAGAGTTCTACATCTAGGAATTGTATTGAGGTGGTGTCAGTGGTGCAGGTAAATCTCAAGTTTAGTGCATTTTCGTTTAGTTCTAATGCAAACATTTCTGCTTCTTCCTTTGGGCCTTTCCATAGAATAAAAATATCGTCTATGTACCGCTTGTACATGATCACATTTTGAGATAATATGGTCTGATGCTTAGCCATTAGTACCTGTTCCTCCCACCAGCCCATATATATATATATAAAATCCATATTTGTAAAGCTCTATCTACTCACCCTTACAGATCTCAAAACACTGGAGGCCGTCATGGAAATGAAGTGAGCTATTGCCCAGAGTCACATGGTGCTGAGCTGAGCTGAGCTGCCACCAGACTTGGGGATCAAACTGTAATCCCTGTGCTCTGAAGTCAGCTCCCCCGGCCGCTGCACCACACCTCTATATATATATATATTCGTTTTATCACTCCCCAAATCAACAGTAGATGTATGCTAATTTTCAAATATTTATAATTTTCATACAGTACTTAGAGTAAATTCATGTTCAGGTTGATAATATTTAAATATATATTATTCAAATAGCACATTCCACTAAAACCCAATGTTTCACTGTTGCCGTTTCAACCCTGGAGGGATGTGTCAAAGGGTTGCATCAGGATGTAGCAGCCATCTGTGTGGGGAATAAGTACAAAAAAGAGTGCCCCATTAGTGAGAATAAAATTATAATATACATTTTTTCATTGGAATACCATGAGTGTTTTTTGTAGTTGTTGTGAAAACTATTTTTAAACAGGCAGGCTGTTTGATAAATAAAATGTAGCCTCACGTGAAAGAACAGAAACCTCCTGCTAGTCATATGTTAATAACTGTTACAAAATATCCAGAGGGATTAATTGAAAACAAGTCACACTGTGAGTGACAGACTGTACTGGAAAGTATTAATGCGATCATAGCAACAAACTAGCGAGGAAGAACGCAGCCCTTCTGTACAATACAATGGAGACGCAGATTAAGGCCATTTCAATGTCAGGTACACACCAAAGGTCAAGTTTCCCATTGTTAAAATGTACCCGTTTATAATCTATGCATAATTCGGTAGCATGCACAATGCTGGGAATGTTTCCATCCAACAGATGTAGTAGTGTTTATTAATTAAATACCTGCCCCACCCGTACAGTTATTCCTGATTAGCGCTGAGGCCCATTGGTAGTTGAAGGAGCCCATATTACAGTAAGTAACCTAGTGTGAAAAACAGAGCTGCAAATTAGATATATTAATTACTAGCAGCATACAACATCTAATGGGTCTGTATGTCATTCGAGGATGTATCCCACTTTCACATGTGTTAGTATCATTTAAAAAGTTTCACCACTTCTTCCGTTTGCATCACTGCCTTTGCCATGATGCACCAGACCGATGACGACTGTTTCTCCCAAGATGGAGGCAAACGAGTAATTGAAAGACCACCTATCATCTTATTCATCTGCTCCTCAGCTGCCCACTCAATCACAGGGCATAAGCACTGGCAACTTGGGTGAAACTGGTCCTTGGTTGCTTGTGTTCCAGCTCAGGGAGAACATGGCTTGGCAATTCGGGCTGGAAAGTTCCTGTGTTTTGCAGGGTCAAGACTGATTTGATCATGGCTGGGTCCAAACTGAGGTGGAATGTTGAGCCAAAAACTATGGGTAGTGCTTCCCTGAGCTATTGCCAGTGGTCAGAATTAATGCAAACAACCTTCCATCACCTTTTGTGTGTTTCACGTACCACCCTATGTGGTATGGGTATGCCCAGACCTGAGTCCCATGCTCAATGTGTCACTGGAACCAAGCTGTACCAAGTTGTTGAGCCCATAACAAGGGCCAAACCAGTCCTGGGAGGGCCCAGCTTGGCAGTTCGGGTTGGACTGTTACCAAGAGTAGCAGAGTCAAGTCTGATTTGCTTATGGCCTCCGGTTCTGCGAAGGAGGCACTACAGGTCCAAAGCAGGCTCTGGCCAGAAATGCTGGCCAACCTCTTGCCACTTCAAAACCTTGAAGTCAAAACTCCTTTTAACTAGCGTGTTTTTGAGAAGGGAATCCCCCCCTCTCACACATAGATAAACACTTTAGGGCGTGTAGACACATAGTCTGAATCACACACCCACTAGTTTAATTACACACACATTTTAATCTGTCCTGAAGAAAGCCAGCATATTCATAAAGCACTGGCTGAAACATGTTGACTCATCTACGGATGTGGGAGGTCGTAACTCGCCTCTAACATCCTACAGCCTTATTTTTTAACCGCTGACTGTGGCCCAGGTATTAAAGTTTGATTCACCTTCGGGTACTGGGACCTCCGCCAAGCCGTTTTAAACTCACATTCATAACACCCTTCACCGCACACTCAGCGACATACCTGCTCCGCTGTAATCAGGCATCGAAGCACACCCGGAACACGCTAGGTGTCATTGGGTGGGCCCGATGATGAAGCATGCCACCAACTAGGTTGGTGGGTGAGGGCTTCATGAGCACACCTACCAGGTGCCACTACCCCTTGACGAAACATTACTGAGTCACTTAAATTTAAAAATTAAATTTTGTTAATCCTCCCTAACTTTAGCTAGTCTTTTTTTGATTAAACTCAAAGATTTACAGGTAGGTTTTTCCTATTCAAGGAAGGCATGAATGTGGAGCAAACTAAAAAAAATGATGTTTCAACTTAGCTGGGTGCTGCATTGTGCATCACAAATACAAAACCTGGAAAGTGTTAAAGCATAGTTTTTGTGCTAGAAAGATCCCCTTCCAGGACAAAACCTATGTATTACAGAACAAATGTACTCTGTACTATGGGGCTAGAAAAAGGTCTTCAAACATTGTTGCTCTGAACCCCACTAAGCAAAATGTTGTGACTTTTGGCCTCAACCAAAACTTTATTGCAAGGATTGGGGATGAAGAAGGGGCAGGGCGGACCTCAGGGGTTGGAGCTTATGAGATTATAATAGGGGTGTTTTTTTCTATAGCTCATAATCCATATTAAATGTGAGAATTACAAACGAGCGAATGCATCAAATGAAAACAGAAAACGACTGAAAAGTCCTCTCCACATGACTAGGATGATATGAGGCCCTAACCCTCTTAGGGATCAATGCAACTGCACAGGGTGCACCAAAGATAGCTGCGGCTTAGAGTAGCAAGCTGTCTCTTGTACTTATTTCAATCTTTCCCTGCCATGCCTGGCCATCACTACATTCTTGAAACATGCTCTCTATCCATTTCAGAAACAATAGCTCTCATTTGTTGCACCCCTCAGTGCAGCAAGGTTGCTTTCAAACCTAATGCTAGCACGGAAAATCAGTCCCCATTCCCATTATGTAAAGTGAGGCAGTGATAACTGTGGGCTAGTGGGCCCAAATACCCCCACTAGAACCCAATGCCATCACATCTACATCACTAATGATAGCTACTGTGAAAGCAGCGAGTCTCCTAAGACCCCCAATGCTGCCCGGTGCAGTGTCACCTTTAATTCACCTTGGATTCGCTATCAAAATAATGAGGCAGGCGCTGGAAACTGGAAGACAAGAAAAAGGTTTATTTCTCATGAGGAGACCACATCAACTGCAGACACCGGGATGTCTGAGGGAGGTGTTCTATCAACAGCTCTCCTGCAGGTCACTTTTATACAGTATCAGGACAAATTAATCTTTATGATCAGTGTCATGTAAGCTTGGTATCCCCGCCCTGGACAGGATGCCGGACAAGTCGGTTCATACCCTCCCATCCATAAACAATCGGACAAGTGATGTTATCTGCCAGCTGGTCCTTGCCTCAGGGTCGAGAACATGTGAGACTGGTCAGGTTTTAGTGTCTTTTACTGTTGATAGGAAACAATTTCCATTGTCCGTTGAAAGGTGAATTCTTTGGGGTGCAATAAACCATGTTTGTACAGGTCCTCTTGGCATCTGAAATCTTTGGCTGCGTACACAGGTGTGGGGAGGAGAAAAGAATGCAAAAGTTCATATGTTCATTAGTTACTGAGGACAGAGCGAGGTGGTGGTTTAGCAAGAGGGCGCTAAGGTTTGTTGTGGCAATAGAATGTCTCTTAGAAGCTACCATCAAAGTCAGGCATGCCTGTTAGTTCTGACCCCTGCATACATACCAGGTCGATCAGGGGGTCAAATGGATACTTGTGGAGGTACGGGTAAAACAGAGGTGAACAATAGAGGACAAAATGGCTGTGGTGAACATAAATGAACGCCGCTTATGTACACCTAAAGTTTATCGGTTTTAACACTACTGCCTTTTGAAGTGGGCTGTATCTGCCCATTGGTAAAAACATGGGCCCCTATCTTGCCCCAACTGTACCCCATCATTGTTCTCGGAGCCCAAGAAAAAAGTGTCTCTGAGTAGCATAGCCAGTGTGTCATGGGACCTAGTGCGAGGGTGGAAGTGGGCCCCTCAGGCCTCTGGAACTCAGTGCCACTGTACCTGTTGCACTAATGGAAGCTGTGACTTGGTGTGTCATCTGCTTCAGTTTCCCCCTCCTCAGGCTATTGCTCTGAGGCCAAAATCAACATTGGCCCTGCAACTGTGCACAGGGCCCCAGTGTAATCAGGAACGAGTAACATCCATTATTGGGATTTAGTTGGCTCCCCACACCACTGAGCCCCGGGGCCACTTCTCCTGCAACACCAATTATGCCTACAGCATCATCTTCTCTGACCTTTCCACTGGGCAATCACTCGTGGCCTGAGGCCCAAAGCTGGCTATCTGCACCTTTGTCTAACCAACAGGAAAGGGAAAAAAGTTCCACATCTCACACCTGTTACTTGGACCGTGTTCTCTTCTCCGAAAGGATGACCTGGGTCCTTGTGCTGGCTTTTCTGCAGTAAAACCGCCATACATGGGGTACAATGGCTTCTCACACTGCTGGCTCCAGAACAATAACACCTGCTGCACCAATGGTAATGATGGCCCTTTAAACAAAACAAACCCCCATATTTCACTCCCTTCTTCAGGACACCACTCTGAGGATGTTAACACTGTCCTGTACAAGATTGTAGCTCCTGTGCAGCAAGGGAAAAAATATAAATATTTTAAAAAGCATTATGGTGTGGGCCATGCTAGTTGCTTTTTTATTTAAACAAAAATTAATTCTGTCTGCATCATTGGTCTTTTAAAAACATTTGTTTTAGCCCATCGTATCTCACCCGTTCTCTCCCCCACACGCGTCCTTCTCTCCCACCTTCCCTCCCTCTGTGTTGCCCTGTCCCCCAACGCACTCCCCTGTTCAAAAAATTGGAGAGTGGGTTGAAGGACGAAGGAACACTGATGGAGAGAGAATGAGAGAGAAGGACACAGGTGGGGTACAGGACGGGCGAGAGTGTATAGAGGAGCATAGGGCCAACTAAGGGAGGGTAGGAGGGGCTTGGGCAAGCAAACGGACAATGGAGGGCAGGCAGGAGAGGATGAGGGTAGTAAACAGGTAAAAGAGGGTGGGTGAAATGGGTTGGGGTAGCAGACGGACTACAGAGGGTGTGGGAGCTGCTCGGGAAAGCACACAGACAACGGAAGGTGGGTAATAGGTGCTGGCAGAAGCACATGGACAACAGAGGGTGAGCAAAAGGGGCTGGGGAACTGCAGGTACAGTGAAGAGCGGACAGGAGGGATTGTGACAGACAGCACATGGATGATGTGCGGTGTCTAGATGAGAACTGAAAATTAGCTTTCAGATAGTACCACCCCCTCTATGCCATCTATTTGACTGTGTCCATAGATATTGCTACTTTACTGTAGGAAAGTGTGTTTCTCTTGCAGTTAACCCCACACCGTTTGCCAGATTTCAGATGCACTTTGACTAAGTGTGCACTGGGTGCCTGCCAATCAGGTTCGCAGTGCCTGTGTTATATACCTTTGTTGTCACAAATGGCACACCTCTGGCCCACACATAAATCCCTACTACTGGTACCAAGGGCCCTGTGAACAGAGAGGGTCTCTAAGATCTGCAGCATGTATTGTGCCACCATCATAGACCCCTCATCAAACACATGCACACTGCGGTTGCAGACTGTGTTTTGTAGGGGTGAGCAGAATTTGCGAAATTGCCTTTGGCAAACTTCCGCGAAACTGCTCAAAAACCCTGCAAACACGCAGAATTTTGCGTGTTTGCAGAGATTTTCAGGGGCGGGGCTTCTTTGTGAGTTCATAGTGCTTTTCCTACACTACAGCTGCGTAAAGGGCCAGAAGAGTTGTCTCTCCAGAGTGACCATGTGTGTGTAACTTTGCCATCGCGCCGAAAGACGCCGGGGTCGCTTGAGTGATCTGTCCATCTTAGTGGGTAAAGTGCGGGAAGACGGTGCACACTGCTAGTGTGTGGGGCGGGGCCAAACAGGAAGGCTTCTATGTGAGTTCACATGCTTCTTGTGTTTATAAAAGGTCAGAAACTGATCAGAGCAGCGGATGAGGAGAAAGAAGCTCCTGGTCACATGAACTGCATGGGAATTGCGCTCCTGAAAGTCAAGGATGCAAAGGCCTCCATCAAGTATCACAGCTAATTTTCAACTGTAGATATGGGGAGAAAGCACACCTGCCCAGCCTCGACAAAGCTCACAAATATTTTGGGCTGATTAATGAGTTACTGAATTTGAGATTCAGTTCAGGCACCTGTAAGTGCTTCCTGTTGAGGTTTAATTTTTATGACATGAGCATCGTGCCAGAATGAATCCTGCCCTGCATATTTATCCAAGAAGATGCCACCATTTTGGGCGATACCTCTACTCAACTGGAGTACTTCCTACTGGTTAATCAGTAAGTGCTACCTCGTTGGGTAAATGCATAGTGCTTTTCCTACACTACAGCTGCGTAAAGGGCCAGAAGAGTTGTCTCCAGTGACCATGTGTGTGTAACTTTGCCATTGCGCCGAAGGGCGCCAGGGTCCCTTGAGTGAGCTGCCCATCCTAGTGGGTAAAGGGCGTTGAGACGGTGCACACTGCTAGTGTGTGGGGCGGGGCCAAGCGGGCGGGTTTCTATGCGAGTTCACATGCCTTTTGTGTTTATAAAAGGTCAGAGACCGATCAGAGCAGCAGATGAGAAGAAAGAAGCTCCTGGTCACTGGAACTGCACAGGGATTGCGCTCGTGAAAGTAAAGGATGCAAAGGCCTCCATCAAGCATCACAGCTAATGTTCGATGGCAGATATGGGGAGAAAGCACACCTGCCCAGCCTCAACAAAGCTCATGATGTTTTAGGGCTGATTAATGAGTTACTGAATATGTATTATGTGCTTCCTCTTGAGGTTTACTTTTGTGCCAGGAGCACTGTGCCCGAAAGAATCCTGCCCTGCATATTTACCCAAGAAGAAGACGCCACCGTTGCAATACAATTCCGTTCCGCTGCAGATCGCAGAAGTTTTGACATTTCCGTGTTCCACACGGAATGCGAAAATGCAGAAATTTCGCAAATTCCGCAAGTGGAACGGAATGTGCCGCCCACCCCAGTGTTTTGGTGCAGACAAATCCTAAGAGTCGACATAGCACACATCCCTGTTTGCCATTCCCACAAACCACTGCCTATAGCATAGGTAAGTCGCCTCTCTAGCAGGCCTCACAGCCCTAAGGCAGGGTGCACTATACCTCATGTAAGGGCATAGCTGCATGAGCAATATGCCCTCATGGTGTCTGTGCCCCATTCACAGACATTGTGTGTGCAGTGAAGCCATATGAGTACATGGGCTGGTAGTTTGTCATTACAGACTCCACAGCTCCATGATGGTGGAGATGCATGTCCCCCTGACCAAGCCCACTTTTGGCAGCAAGGTTGGCAGGAAAATTAGTAATCAGGAGAGTTGTATCCCCTCCTAGCCAGGGCCACCCCTAAGGTGTCCAAAGCTAAAGTGACCCCCTCCTTAAAAAATCCTCCATCTTGGATGGAAGGATTTTAGACAACCAGGTCAGGGGATGGCCCACACAAAAGCGAGGGCACATACAATGAGTGTAGTCACCCTAAAGGCAAAGTAGCCCATTGACTACTACCTGCCAGCACCTTTAATGCCCCTAAATGTAGTATTTAGAAGCACCCCTGAACTCTGATCCTCAGATTCGATGGACCAAAGAAAAAGAGAGCAGAGCACCACTGTTTGTCCAGGAACTGGTCCTCTGCAGACAGAACTCGGCAAGAACCCCGCCACCTGTAAACTGGTTCGACAACTAGACTTGCTGTCCTTCCAGAAACCCCAAGGCCTCCAAGAAACTCTTAAGATCTTTCAGTTTTCACTATATTGCCAAGAATACGTCTTTGGGCTAGAGGCTCTAGTACCCGGCGTATGCTGGTACAAGAACCGCAGCATTTGAGGACTGGCATCTGTGCCTATGTAACTCACTCCAGCAAAAGAACCATGAGACCATTGTGGTAGAGGACCAACACTTGTGTCCACATGACTCTGCCCTGCTAGAAGAAAGCACCACAGCTGGATGGCTTCCACAACCTAGAGGGAACCTCTTGGCCCAACGACCGAAGCTGTTCGGAGCTCTGTTCCCAAGAGCTCATACACTTCTGCAAGTGATCCTGTCGGCCCCCTCCTGCATTTGACAATCAACACCGTCTCCCACCACACCCTTATCAAGAGGCTCCACCGCATCAGAATTAAAGGAAATACCCTCAGATGAATGAATCCTCACCAGAAGACTCAGAGATTCAGCCTTCCTCCATTCACCTCCGAACACAAGAGCATCATCTGAAGCGTCTCTCAAGGCTCATCCCTCAGGCCCTCACCGTTCAACACCTACATGACCCCCCTGGCCAACATCGTCAGAACCCATGAACTAAACATCATACCCTGTGTGAACGACACCTAGGTAATCTGGGCAGCAAACTCGTCATGAAAAAACAGATTAGCGCAGTCTCCTCTGCTTGCTTCTTCACTCTTCGCATGCTCTCCGAGATATTCAAAAGGCTCCCGGTCAACACCAGACGAATCGTCACCCAAGTCCTAGTCATCTACAAGCTGGAACATGCAATGCACTCTACGCAAGAATCACCTCACACCTACTGAAGAGGCTACAGACCATACAGACTTCTGTGGCCAGACTCATACTCGAACTCCCCAAGCGGACCCATATCACCCCCAACCTCAGGAAACTTCACTGGGTACCCATTCAGAATGATGTCACTTCAAGATGCAGATCCACACATACAAAGCCCTGCACAACAAAGGACCAGCATACCTCAACCACCAACTGAACTTCCACCAACCCTCCAGACACCCGGGGGCAGATTTACAAGCCCCTTGCGCCACTTTTGTATCACTTTTAACAGGGGAAATGTGATGCAAAAGTGGCGCAAGGGCCTTGTAAATGTGCCCCCTGTACTCTGACTCTCTTCACCCCGCTCACACACCTCGCATACATCAAAGCTACTGTGGCGGTCACTCCTTCTCCTACCTCTCGGCCAAGTATGCTGGAATTCAGGAAAAGACACTGAACCTGGATGTTTGACTGAGCCCCAACTGCGCAGCAGGAATCTCAGTGCCTGAATACCCTCGCAGTTTATTAGCCACACTATACAAGTCTGTTTCATGATGATATACCATGAAAGAAATGTTTTATCCTAAACATTACATCATTTTGTGGCAGGCATCTTAAATGATATGTAATGCAAATTTTAAATAATGTCTTACATATTCACAGTGCTTTCTTTCACAGCCCATGTGATCGGCATAGTGCTGTTCCACCGGACTGCACCGACTGTCTGCTCTGCTGCAAGTGAGCAGGTGAAAGGGTCCTATAAGGTCACATGTCGTACAACATTGCCATGTGTGTACTCTCCCCCCAGCAATTTGTCCGATTTGGGAACATTGCCAAATGACGCTGTGCAGCTATGCCCATGGGACTGCATCACCTTGCACAGGTGTGTATACACAGGTGTAGTTCCACGCACATGCTTTCTGAGTCCAGGCAAAGGCATACATGTCCACTGTTGTGGTGGGATATGTGAGCATTCCCCAAGATGCAACAAGGTGTGGGGACCTGACAATCAGATGTGGATGCAGGAACAAAGTTACTCGTCCATGAATGCCAACGCTGCTTCATGGGCAATCTGTTCCAAGAGGACGTCGTTGTCGAGTTTGAGGAACACCAGGGACAGCCAATCCATTAACTGATCTGGGAAGATACGCTCCGTTCACCCCGTTTCACCAAGCCGCAACACAGCCCAATAGGGAAGCACCTCGATCTGGTCACTGCACACGAGGAGTTGTGCAATCTCCCATGCCCAACTGCCAGCAAATAGGCCAAAGATCTAGGCATCCCATGCACGGGTATCCCGGTGGCGCTCCTGTTTGTGGGCCTACAGGGGGTGTGCTGTCAAGTCATAATCCAATTCAGCTACCGTAGCGTTGGATAGGCAGACCTCCATGGGCCACTTGAATGTGTATGTTCGACAGTGGAACCAGGGGTGGAGGCAGGTGACGTAGGCAAGACTGAAACTCAAACGGAAACTGATTTGCAACACTGCCATTGGCACTGATCTCAACAGATGCAGCATTCGCGCATGGTACAGTTCCATGTGACATGGGTTGTGCATGTGCCCGGGATTGCTTGCCATTGCTGGTCTCGTAACACCGGCAATCCTCAGATGGGCAGCAGTTTTGTGGATGATATGCTACTGCTCTGGACAATGAGTCGTGTGTGTGCAACGTTTGTACCTATGGGTTGTTTTTTACCAATGTGTCAAGGGCATCCCTTGCAGGTGTAGCTGAGGCAGGGACAAGTGTTTGTGGGGTGTGGACACGTTGGTCTTTCATTAGTGCAGTTCGTGGTGTGGGAGCCGTCAGAGTCTGGTATGGTATCTCACACAGGGTGTGCCAGCCAGATTCAGGACCAAGATCGTAGTTTCGGTTGTCCTTCCGCCTTGTGTATTGAGACAAAGGAGCTTTCATACCTAATTTTTGTCTGACTACTGCTTGCATTTCTTAACTTTGATGTGGCCTTCGCGTTGACTTTGATGCCGGGCCTTAGGTTTGGGGTGCACCAATTGCGATACACATGCAGCAGTTGGCATGTATGGTTGGCCAAGGGCCTGATTGGCCTTGCGCTCCGTGTTCAGTCTCTCCCTTTCTCTCTCTTTCTTTCTCCCCCTCTCTCTCTTTCTCCCTCTCTCTGTCCTTTGATTGGTGCCTGACACACCTTCTTATCTTGGATTTTGTCTTGCAGGCTGTGACTCACAGATTGTCCAGGGATGCCCCGCCATGACTCTTCCAAATAGTTGTTTGGAGACAAATGTGATTGTGATATTTTGTTTGGACTTTCAATGGTAAATGTATGAAACAGATATTTTGTACTCACATGTATGTTGTAATGGTGCAACATCAGGCGAATGCTATTGTTCATGTTTCGTGATGTTGATGTGCACAATCTTGGTCGGGGGAGGCGGGGGTTCACCTGGGTAGGGCATGAGGGGAGGTGTCCTGGGGGGGTGGTGGTGGGTGCTGTGGCCCTCTTGGGTGTCCAGCCTGCATGATCAATGGCCCCATGGCATTTGTTGCCCTTCAGGTGTGGTTTTGGGCTGGGCTCCCTTTTGTAGTGCAGGCTGTCATCTGACTTTACACCAGGTGAGAGCAGGTGTTAAATTCCTGCTTCTAACGCACCTTATTGTGTGTTCTGTGGTCTTATTGCCGATCTGG
The DNA here is from genome assembly GCF_964263255.1 of Lissotriton vulgaris. Classification (NCBI taxonomy): domain Eukaryota; kingdom Metazoa; phylum Chordata; class Amphibia; order Caudata; family Salamandridae; genus Lissotriton; species Lissotriton vulgaris. Next base: position 965,975,500 of record NC_141697.1, read on the forward strand.
CTGGTCGTTGAGTATGTTGTGATGTGATGTTGTCACTGCTTTTTGCATGGGAACGCCTACTCCGCATCTCATTAGCGATAGTTGCCGGTGTCATCTGTGGCAATGTTTTATGCGGCTGCTATCGCAGGTAAACTGGTGATATGGACTGTTTGCACCTGCTTATGAATGGGGAGATAATTTTATCGCGACTTTGGCTGCGATTAAGTGCTGATAACTCGGCGATAGTTCATTGAGAATATGCCCCATAATCTCTATGTGTGCAGCACATGATTCAGGATGAGTACGCAAGAGCCTCCACTGCTAAGCCAAAGGTTGACTGGAGCATGGTTAGGCCTCTTTCTCAGAAGAAGCACACAATGTAGGCCAACCCTATTGTTCCTATCATAATATACAATCTGCATAAACTGAGAAAGTTTACGTTATCATGTAGTACAGAAAGACATTTGATTTTATTGCTTATAGATGATAACATTTCATCCTCTCTATTAAGAAATGGGAATGCCACTGTGGAGTAGCACTGAGGAAATAAAATAGAAGTATCTTTGAAAGTCAGTCAGGTTTAGCATTGGTAATCTGACATATCAGCCCTGACTTTGGGCTGCCAGTTATCCCTCTCCATGTACAATTCTGATGTCTCATAAATACTGACAGACCACTGCCCCCTCAATAAGGCGGAACTGTGGTTAAAGAACAGCCACGGTAAAAGATAAAATAGTCCACCCCAATACTTATACTTTTCCATCATCACCAACATATTTATGTAGTGCTAGAGTTTAAGGGGCGACAGAGTGCTTATGACAGTGTGAACAGGGAAAGACATGGAAAAACGTTTTAAATTCAGATGACCTGGCAAGAGTGGGAGGGATGGTCCACCCACCCCCAGATAAGTAGTGGCTGATTTTGGTAAGCTAACTGGTGTTTTCACTGGCTCATAAATTCCTGCATGGCTAGTATGGGATGATAAGATCCTTGAACTAATCACGCGTGTCAGTCTAACTTACCCTGCGTGTCAACGAGGTGGAGATCTCACTTTGGTAAAATTTAGGAAAAACCTTAAAAGTTTACCAAATAAAAAAAAAATGTGAATGCCAAATATTACTGTAGATTCATTTGTTATATTTCTTTTAAATGTGGAAGAAATTTACCAAATTGCTACAGCACTATTAATTTAATTTTGAACCAAATATTTAAACAAAATTAATATAATAAAAGTGATTTTTTTAAGTTTGAGAAAATAATGACATATGCAGTTAAATGTTAATATTTATTATTCATAAAAAACATTACAAAACGTTATGTATAGATTCATTTAAAATAATTGAACCATCTAAAAAAATTAAGTTACATTTATTTGTAAATTAAAAAGATTATTAGTATATTTCGTAATACAATTATATGTGTTTTTGATTATATGTACATTTTGTAAAACTCAATTAATTGTACACATATTTAAAAAGTTGAAGTAGGTAATTTAAGTTAACAATCTTTACTACTGCGTTCTACGTTAAGAACCTGCATTCACTGTTTTCTATGTAAGGAAGTTGGAGTATCAGTTGTTTGCCATCTTTGGTGCTGGAATTACTACTGCTCCTTTATGGCTGTAGTAATTTACACTTGTAAAATTTCTCTTCACTGTTTTTAGGGAGGGTGATGGTGTGTAGGTCTATACCTTTAAGTAACTTTACACTCCTAAATGGTGACGAGTCAAAGGTAGTAAAGAACCTTTAGAGTATAAGAGAAAATGTTCACGTTTAGATGTAAGTGACCTTTGGGAAGAGTCCTGAACGATTTTGAGGCTGCCAGCATGGCCCTAGGAAGGATTCCCACCCTCTAATACACTTCAGCTTTTGAGGGCCTACAAACAATGCACACCATGTTATAGTCCTCACTGGGTGACTGCACAATGGGAGCTGATTTTGTGTGGCACACAGGGGAACTGAGTAAGCTGGAAGGGCTGTAGTAGTGGTTGTGTCTAAATCAACCACCTTAAACTGACAAAGCTGGAAGACAAGCTGAGTGATGCTCACATAGTTGAGGAATGACACCCCTGATTCACATAGTAGTACATGGGGGTTGCAGAAAATGATTGTTAAACAATAGGGGTGAACAATTGAATGGCTGCGCTCTCTCCCACACAGCACGGCGCCATTCGCACTGATTTGCTAATCGTGCTAGTTGCACTAAATTGCAGCAAAAGCAGCACAACATGTATATTTCCATTGGCGGAATTCCGCGGAATCTCATTGAGTTTTTATGTAACTCCACAAGTTTTGCCCACACCTTGTCTTGAATACACACATCAAACCATAATATCTCAGAGTCATACTTTTGCTGACAGCAGAGCTTGGAAACACCTGGCATTAATTGCCTGTTGGTGTTTCCAATGTCATGATGACATTATCTCCTCAATCTTCACCTGGGCATGCCAACAGGGATAACAGCAATCAGAAACTTGCTGTCTCAGATACTTCCAACACCCCACATAGTCTTTGAAACAGAGTGCGACAATCAAAAGTGTCAAAAGCAACAGATAGGTCCAACAGCATCAACAAGCATGTATCACTTCTAAAAATCATAATAGGAACATTGGACATGTCTCTTTTTATTGCATAAAAGAGTATGTTTTTGTTAGAAGGGGAGAATATATAGTGTGACAAAAAACATAGGAACACTAAGAAGGCAAATTATTTATACCACAAACTGTCACAATTTAATACTTTCCCTGGTGAATACCCTAATGTAAAATGCATAGTTAAATTAAAGGAAGATAATCAAAAAGATTTATAAAATGTAGTGTTATTGTCCACCTGTATTACTTCATGTACACCATTTATTGAATGTGAACAATGTAATTGACTCAATTATACCTTAGCATTCATAATATATTTCGATTGGCAACATTTATATATCACTCCCACTCATTAAAGTGCAGAGGTGAGGTTTTTATTCAGATACATCATTTTCCATGTGTTCACTTTAATGAAAAATGGCAACATCTTGTTTAAAAATGTGTATTATTTTAATCTATTCAGGAGAGTATAGATTTCACTACTGCATTTTTATTTTAGCTAACCAAGAGCTTATTGCCTCAGTTCACGGTCAGAGCTGCAAAAAGTAAGCAGTGCACATCACAGCTCTGTTTACCTTCTGTTCCTGTGATTGCTTTTGCCACCACTCAGGGCAGGGGTCACAAAGAGAGTGCCAGGAGTTGCAAGGGACAAGCCAGGGGCTGCAGATGCAACCCCTGTTGACCCCTAAATCACGCCCATGCAGGGCCACTGGAATTATGCAATTCTGCAGCTGCTGCTTTTTATGCATAATTATGGATTTGACTAATCTGCCACACAATCCATCATCTGTCACACAATCTGCAGATTGTAACAAAAAACATTTCGAGATCAAAAGTTGCACGCAGTGGGTGGTCAAAGGTTACTTGGTCCTCTTTCAGTTGCTTATTTCTGTATTTGATTGTTAAACTGGTACTAAAGAGGTGAAATCTTTGCAACAACAGTATAGCCATGTGTGAAAATGACAAAATAATGAAGAAAATAATGAAGAAATTCTATCAAAAAATGTGCTGCATTTGCCACATAATTTGCCTTTTCTTGGCTCATAATTTCGTCAACCCTGCTGCATAATTCCAGGGGCCCTGCTGATAACAAAGCATGGGGATTAGCTAAATACCATGCAGGGATGTAACACAGAAAAAGCCCCTTTTAAGGTGCACTCACTGCTGCCGATAAATAAAATGAGGCAGCAGAGAGCCATTTGTTCCACAGATCAGTCACTGTGTGGTTACATTGAAGGAGTGACTGACCTCTGGACTAAGCCTGGGCGGATTTCGCGGAGTTCCGTTGAACTTAACAAAGTGCAAAAAATACCTCAGCCGCACTTCGCAGAGTTCTGCAAGCAATGGAGTCCATTAGAAAAATGCAGTTTGCAGTAATTTTCAGTGCCTGGTGTTTGTCCGCTAGGTTATTGCGAACGACACCATGCACAGTGCAAGCAGGTGCAAGCGGGCGCTGCTTCCTTTCTGCTGCTTGAGTAGATTTTCTACTTGAGCGGCAGCTTTCTCAACGCGAACGGGCGGTTTCTCAAAGCAAGTGGTTGCAAGCATACGCGACCACTCACATTGAGAAATCCAACCGTTCACGTTTAGAAATCTCTCTGGGAGGTGGATTTTCCTCGCTCACGCTCGTCAACTTGATGTTGACGAGCAGGAGCGTGGAAAAGACTGCGCTTGTTTTTCAGAACTCTGCGAGCGGAGTTCACCAACCAGGCTTACTCTTAATACAAGCATCTGGGCACCTACTTCATCTATCAGGGACGGAATGGGAACCCAAAGCAGCCCTTATAATTTTGTTGGACCAGCCCTTGAGGGGAGGAGGAGTGTGCATGTGTGAAGCACTGCTGCTTTTCTTACTTGGCGCTGTAATTGCAGCACCACTGTAAAACCAGACCCCAGTCACTAAACCAGCCCCAATTCTTCCAGCCTCCTGGGGAAACTACCGATGTCCACTATAGCCAGTCCGGCCCTGTCAGCTATTCTGGTTCACTCATAGCTTATGTTATGTTATGTTATGTTATGTTATGCGTTTTTATTTGGCGCACAGATGCTCCAGCTAAGGAGCGTCCTGGCGCCCGACAAGGCAGCTGCACAACACAACTAAAACAAAAAACAAACATATGTAGACAAACTAAGGGAATAAAAAGGTTTTCACCGCGCGACGAAAAGAAAGCAAATCTCTCATAGCGCGAATCGCCGGGGGCAGGGAGTTCCACAGGACCGCCGCGCGCACTCGGAACGAGCGTCCTCTGGCTCTGCTCCGCTTGAAGCGCGGTACAACAGCCAGTTCTAGGTCCGCAGATCTTAAGAGTCGCGCTGGGGTGTAGTTGGCAAGAAGGGCCATAAGGATCGTTGCTGGGGACCCCTTCAAAATTTTATAGGCGACGCAGAGGACCTTAAACTGGATCCGCTGGGCCACCGGGAGCCAATGCAGTGATCGCAGGGTACTGGAGGTAGGACAGAATCTTGGGAGGCCTACCACCGCTCTAGCTGCGGCGTTCTGTATCCTTTGTAAGCGCCCGATCTCAGCCTGATTCAAACCAACCAGCAAGGAACTCGCATAATCCAGCCTGGAGATGACAGTGGCTTGGATCATGAGTTGCCTGGTGGGGGCATCGAAGAACTTAAGCACAGGGCGGAGCCCGCGCAGGATGCCAAAGCAGCATGCTGCCGTGCGTTTGGTATGGCACACAAACGTGAGGGAAGGGTCCAGCCAGACCCCGAGGTTCTTAAGCTCGGCGACTGGGATGGGAGCAGGACCCAAATCCCCAGGCCACCATCTCTCACCCCACAGCCTCGGCTGTCTGCCAAAAACCATGACCTCGGTCTTACTAGCGTTCAGCTGGAGACAGTTGGACGTCATCCAGCTGGCGACCGCCCGCAGTCCTTGTTGAAACCTGGGGGCATCGACTTCGGCATCCCCGCTGATCGTGACCGCTAGCTGGGTGTCATTGGCGTATGACACCATCGTCATACCCCATTGCCTGACAACCTCAGCTAGCGGCCTTACGTACAGATTAAACAACGTAGGGCTCAGCGAGGAGCCTTGGGGGACCCCCAGGTTCAACGGATGGAATTTGGACTGGTATGGTGGGACGGTCACGCTAAAGGCCCGATTGGCTAAAAACGACCGGAACCACTGGAGAGCGATACCGGTGACACCAGCCTCCTCTAGGCGCAGCAGAAGGATCGGGTGCGAGACGGTGTCAAAGGCAGCGCTCAGATCTAATAGCACAAGCGCTGCCGTTTGTCCCGCGTCAAGCACGGAGCGAAGATGCTCTACCATATAAAGCAGAGCCGTCTCCGTGCTATGACCAGCTATCTCCATCACACTGGTTCCAAGTTGCGTTAGTTGAGCAGATGGGGTTTTTGGTGAATTGGGCAGGGATGAGAGGGAGATGTGAGTGGGAGGAAGGTGTAAAACGGCACCTGCACTAAGTAAAAGCAGTTTATGAATCATTGGAGCAAAGCAACAGGGGTGCTGCTGTCTGTAGGACCTTAATGTAGACATCTCCCTGCTCCCCTCTGAGGTTTTGTGCCCAGGCCCAGCTAGTCCATGCCAAAAGCCGGCCCTGAACACAGGCCCTGATGCTCAGGAGGGCCTTCAACCCTTCATGCCCCCCAACCATTCAGGGGGCCCAATTTAGCCTATGGTCAATACATATCTATGATATATGTAAGACTCTGGGCCCCTCAGCACATTCTGCATTTTAATGAAGCCACTGATACCAAACCTGCACCTGCAGCTTCAATGCAGATACAACCCGAGCTGTGCCGTAAGGTAGAAGCGTCACTTTTGCCTTTGTCCCCAATCATACTGGATGAGTTGCTCGTGAAGATAGCGGTAACTCCTATTGCCATGGTGGAGTTTGAATAGGGTGAGTGCTAATAGCCTTAGGGCCCATGCCTGTTATTAACCCCTTGGCTGCGGGGCATATTCCCCTGCCGTCAGTGGCGGCTGGTGACATTTGAAAGTGGTGGGGCGGAAACTGATAATGAAAGTGCACCGTAGCGAGCGAGCGAGCCCGAACCCCCTAAGGAGGGTTCGGGGGGATTTCCCCCGAGAAAATTTTGAAAAAATTGTGGAAAAATGGTGCATTTTCAAGCAAATTTGAGAAAGCAGGAAGGTTAATAAAGCAATTGTGAAAGTGCAGATATTACATTATTAAAGAGCTGTCATATAACATAGGTAGCTGCTTATTCAGTATAACCACAGAGCTTCATAACAGACTTCAAGATACAATGCTGAGAACCTCACAGATTGTTTTTATTTAAACTGCAAACAACAAAACACACACCTTTTTTTGATTTAAACTGCAAACAACAAAAGAACCAACTAAACAGGTCACAAACTATTACCATTCAACATATTTACTTTTTGTATCTAAATTCAGCACGTCTGTCTTTAAGCGCAGCAAATTTTTTAATTACTTGAATGTTAAAGTCAGCAATATTTCGAACAAGCTTGCTCTTTATAGAGAGCATTGCCAACGCATTGAGTCTGTCCTGATTTTTCCGACAAATGCAGTGACTCACTGACCTATTTACAGCATTTTGTGATCTGCATCAGGTACATGTTCCTTGCAGCAGGCATATTAACCTTCTCTGCTACCTTTCCATGAGTCAAAACCTCCATTAGACAAAACTCTGATCTCTCTCTAGGATAAACATGACCTGGGGCCACAAATTATGGCAGAGCAATGCGGGGAGTGTTTTAGGGTGTCCCATGGCAATGAGGGGTCATGGGCTCCAACTGAGTCAATTCTATTCAGTTCTTCACCTCTATAGTTCGGCCCCCCTTACCATGAGCCCAGCACTCAGCAGTGTCAGCAGCACCAAATAGACCTCGGTAGCGCCTGTCCTTTTAGGGGCGCCCGGGCAGTCAGCGACTAATGTCCTCTGACAACCAGACCCCTTTTTGCTGTTGATGTCCAGAGGCTTAACCCTAAGTGTTGGACCCAAAGCAGATCGCCAAGTAACCCTACAGCAGTGGCCCTGTGGGCAGTGAAGTCCCTTCGTCACACACCATGAAAAGCTAGAGTCGATCCACCTAACCCGGCCAGCAATGCTTGCCTGCCTGCCTTAAAATCCCACAAGCCCCCTCTATGCAAACCACCCTCACACTTGATACTGTTTCTGTTCAGAAAAGCACCTAGAAGCAGTTCAATTATGTTGCGTGCGCCTTACAAACAACATTGACATGGATTATAACAGAGGGTCGGTCTGTCTCACTACTCACACATCATGAAAAGCTATAGTTGAGCTAATGCCTGCCTGCAATGAATGCAGCATACAATCACAAGCGCTGAGTGCAAACCTCTCTCACACGTACTGGTGCTGCTCTCCAAAGCACCTCCTAGAAGCAATTTAACTAGTACAAGTGTGCGCTTCACAAACAAAATTAACTTGGTTGGATGTACCAACTGCCAGCTGCCATGACGCTGATTTAGATTCTGCTGTGGAGATTTATGATGGGTGGATTCGAGCAGCCCTGTCTGTGTCTTCAAAGGTGACTGACCCCGGCAGAAGCAGGATGACTCCTTCACAACCATGGTATTCGCCCCATCTTCGAGCTGGTAAATTAGTCTGTAAAAAACTGGAGCGAGCTTGGAGGGTGGCTTATTGCCCACAAGCTAAGGCATCTTACCGCTCTGCTCAGCGGGAATATTATGCCAATATCAAGCTGGCCAAAACTGAATATTTTGCCAGAAGAATTGAGAAGGCAAATAACAATAGCTGTGAGATCTTTTCTATAGTAAAAAGTTTCCTTTCTCCATGTGCTGAACAAATTTCTATCAAGCCCTCTACGGAATGGTGCGAAAGCCTTTCCTCCTTTTTCTTGACTAAAATTGCCAAAATCCAGCAAAGTCTCAGAGCTATCGGTGGGGGGAGCTGGACTGAGGATAGGGTTGGATCTAATGTCGAACCACACACACCATGGAGAGCTTTGTCCCACCTTCGGTGGAGGACACCTTAGTGGCAATCAAATCGTTAAAATCTGGTGCCCCTGGTGACACCTGCCCGGCCAGGGTGTTGGCTGAAGTGGCAGAAGCAGTGGCACCTGAGGTTTCTCAAATAATGGGTCTATCTTTTACATCAGCCAGGGTTCCTAACGAATGGAAACAGGCTAAGTTGCTTCCTTTGTTAAAAAAGGTGGGTGCAGATCCTACTGTGCCTAGTAATTATAGACCTATATCTTTACTACCAGCTATGGCAAAAATTGGGGAGAAACTAGCTTTCGCCCAGCTTAATGCCTTTGTAGAAACCTCGAAGCTCTTACACCCTGCCCAGTCTGACTTTCGTGCAGCTTATAGCACTGAGTCGGCACTGGTGGAGATTACTGAGGCCATAAGGGAGTGTCTGGACAGTGGTGGCAGAGCGGCTCTGATTTTATTAGACCTCTCTGCCGCGTTCGATACTGTCCCTCATTCACTCCTTCTTACCCGCCTAGCGGAGATTGGTGTGGTGGGCTCAGCATTGAAATGGGTAGAATCCTTTTTATCGGACAGGTCTCAGCAGGTCTGGATCCCACCTTTTTCATCCTCGGACAGGCCCCTCACTACCGGGGTTCCTCAAGGCTCCACATTGAGTCCCCTGCTTTTTAATGTTTATCTTACCCCCCTCATTGTGCTTGCCGAACAAATGGGAGCAAAAATCATAGCGTACACAGATGATACGCAGCTTTTATTCACCTGGAAGGATGCAGCAACTAACACAGAGGTTGTCCGTTCGTGCCTTTCCGCTGTGTTTAACTGGTTAGCAGCTGCACAGCTGAAGTGCAACGAAGACAAGACTGAAATTTTGCTGTATGGCCAATTTCCATCCAACTTCAGAGACCTCTTGTGGCCGTCTGATTTTCCCCAGCCAGGCTCAGTTACTATCGCTGCCAAGAATTTGGGAGTCTGGTTTGGAGAGGATCTGAGATTCGAGGCACACATAAAAAAACTTACTGCTGTGTGCTTCGGCTCTCTAAAAGCCATGAGAAAGTTCTTCCCGTATCTGCCATCATCAGCTAGAGAGTCGGTTGCTAGAGCTTTCATTTTATCTAGGCTCGACTATGCCAACTCTCTTTTTAGCGGCACTCCAGCTTTCTTAGTTGCCCGACTGCAGATTATCCAAAATGCGACAGCACGGCTGCTGTATAACATTCCTAGCAGAGAAAGCGTGCGAGCACACCTAAAGGAACTTCATTGGCTGCCGATTGCTCAAAGGATAACTTTTATAATTCTCACTTTAGCATTTAAGGCAGTCCATGACATGGGACCATCCTATCTAAGAAAAAGATTCAGCCGCTATGTCCCCACACGGCCGCTACGTTCAGCCGGCTGCAACCTCTTGAGTGTGCCCCGTTTCCAGCGAGTACGACTAGGAGGCTACTCGCTTGCTGTTGTCGCAGCTTGGACTTGGAACACCCTTCCCCTCTCCCTGAGATCGACTGAAAATTTTGTTTCATTTAAGAAAGCACTAAAAACTCATCTTTTTAGAACAGCCTATTAGTGTTATTTTTCCTTTAGATGGCCACTCGCTTGTTTTCCTTTTCGCGCCAGGATACTCTGGAGTAATGGAGCGCGGTATAAAACAGCAAATAATAATAATAATAATAATAATAATTAATTAATGATGATACACTTTAGGAATCTGAGGCTGAGCTCGACCTCATGGTGACTGGACGGACGGTTCGAATCCAAGTGGGTCGACTCGTGAGCCTTTTGTGTCAGTGAATGTCTGCTTTTGTGTGAGAGAGCGTAAGCAACAGAGAGAGCATCGTAAGCGACAGATAGAGCATTGGGACATTATGTGGAGGTATTTTAACCGAAAATGAGAGGAATTTTTGTGTGTGCATGTCTGCTTGTTCTTGGGCCTGTGTGTGAGTGCATACTCATGGGCAAGAGAATGTATAAATGCTGTATGTAATACAACAAATAAGAACTGAACCTGCAAATACAAGCATTTGCAATGCAATAGGTCTTGCATTAGGAAAGTGTGAGCTATTGGTATTGTACTTTACAATTTTTTTTAATGTGTTGGCTTTGAAAGAACTGAACCTGCAAATATAAAAAAAAATGCAGAAACTAAAGCATAACACATTGTTTGGCCTTGATGTAATTTTTTGTGAGGAAATACCCACTTTCTGTTCATACACTTATCATGTTTTTGGGTGTGTGCTGAAACTGCTGTAACTAACATGTTCCTTTAAATGCAATGAGCAGCTTACACAGTTGAAAGGGGCATATAAGGAGACAGGTTATCAATTGTCTACATATGCCATGCCCACATGTGCAGAGATAGTTTTGCACATGCAGGAAATTTGAGACTGTTGATAAGCGTAATTTAAGGGCAAAATGATTACTTGACAGATGGCAGTAGTGTCTTAATATAATTATGCCCCACCCTCAGCCCCGCCTCTTTCCCTGCCCCCTAGCTCAATTTGATGAGTACCTTCACTTATTTTTCCCCTTTTAAAGCACTGGGTGTGGGTGGATTCAACAGGAAGGAACTCAGATTAGCTGTCAACGTTTTAAAGACGTGGGGAGGTATTGTAAAGCAGTAATTTCGCAGTTTGTAGAAGATTTGAGGGAGTGAGATTGTTTCCTACAGGGCTCCACTACCTGTAATAAGATGATCCTTCTGAGACACTTCACTTAAGAGGGATGTATACAAACCTGCTCAGAGGAAATAAATGCATTACCTATAAAGGGATCATTGAATCCTCCAGAAGGGAACACCTAATTTATAGTCTTTCTATCCATTCGGATATATATATATATATATATATATATATACCATATTTGCTGTCCCACAACAATGTTAGCACCCTAGCCATATGATGATTCTGTAGAGGTAGAACAACAAAAGTATTTTGGGAACATTCGAACCCAATGGGAAATGAGAACTTGAAACCAAAACCAGTTTTAAGTTCGTACTATCTCTCCCTGCAAGAAAAAACAGAGAACTACAAAGAACGGTAAAGGGTATCTTAAACCATACATGGCTGTTTTGTACCCATGTATGAGGAAAAGGCACTGGCCACTATGTACAGTATAAAATTATACTGGGTTTGTTTTGGGTTATTGCCCCGCGTAGAAAACACAGCCTGAGGTCCTTCCCTCCCCAGGCAGTCTTGACCTCTTTCCATGTCCGAGTCTAACAAGATGACCGGTCCTCCCTCTAGCCATTACAATGCTCTTGCTAAGACTTCCAGTGGCTGGATGAAAACTAAAAGCAAATGTTTGGGAACTAAACAGAAAAGGTGTTTTCAGGCATCTACTTTTAAAACTGAAGGGCCACCAAAAAGAGAAGCCCTGTGACAGTGGGAAGCATTCATCCAAAGTCAGGATGCACGTTGCCATGCCAGCTGCAAAAATAAACGGAATGTGTACACGGCAGAAGGACTGCAAGAAAAACAGGAGGAGAATAATAATTATAGAAAACAACACCACAAAAGAAACATAATTGGAGGAAAGGGTGTTTACAAACCAACACTGTAAAAACGAAAAGGAAAAAATTAATTGCTGATAATTTCATGAGACGGACTCTGGACTGATGTTAAAAACGTGAGCCGAGGGTTTGGTGCTAATTATGGACAAGGTCTCTCAGAGCTTCACAACGGGCTGCATGGCTACTCTCCATCCCAGTTTGTCACCTTCTCACCCGGGCAGGACCGATGAAAAGGAAACCCTATATTCACCTCATCACCGTCAGCTATTCCCAGGCTCACTGTACAGCAGCAGACGCAGATGCCAATCCAGCTGAACACATTCGAACATTGAGTAGACGACTCCGCCTTTCATCCTTTCCTTCAGGTGCTGCTGCTGGCCTGCAGCACTGGCTTCTCTTCCGAGCTGCAGGCCAGCAGCAGCACCTGAAGGAATGCATGCTCCCGGCCTCTAGTGTAGAGATGTGTATGCAGCCTGTGTGCTCAGCAGCGTGTGAGCAGTGCTCACACGCTGCTCACCTGCCCCCTTCACCATACTCAAGGCCTCTATAATATTGTATGCAGCCTGTGTGCTTACACGCTGCTTACCTGCCCCCTTCACCGCATGCACATGTGTGTGCAGCCTGTGTGCTCACTCACACGCTCCTTTTACATGCCCCCTTCACCGAATGCTCCCGGCCTCAATATGACTATGCGGCCTGTGGGAACTCACACGCTGCTTAACTGCCCTTCACCATACATACTCGAGGCCTCTACATGTGTATGCACTGCCAGGCAGCCCGTGTGCTCACACGCTGCTTACCTGCCCCCTTCACCGAATGCTCCCGGCCTCTAGTCTATATAGACTAGAGGCATTACTGGTGAATGTATTAGCAACATCTGTCCTATCCTTGGTATGTGTTGATAAGTAAAAGACATGCACATGATGAGGGTGAATTATCTATTACTGAAATAGCGGTAAATATCATTACATTTACATTAGTAATCAGAAAGCCTCATCGAACATCTAATTTGTCCCATTTCAGAGCTGAAGAGTACCAACCGCTGTAAAATATATTCCTGGAACTTGCACTGAAATAATGACATTTTCGTTATTCTCTTCATGGTAACGCAATATGTGAATGTATTTCAGATTTAATATACACGGATCGGTATTAGTGTTGATGGGATATAGGTCAATGGGGACTGAAACATATTTTGAACATTTCCTGTATGGTCAGAGTGGTCACAATTTCTGAAGCATGCAATAAGAAGAATAGGTTGCGTTGCACAATGGAAGTGGCATGTCAATTAATCAATATATTTATTCCGAAAAAAAGTTCCATAAAACCAATACATCATTCTTTACAAACATTCCTTGCAAAGAAACAAAACTTCCCATTACTCGTTACATAAACTATATGTGTATGCGGCCTCATGGGTGGCAGTCCAGACAGAGCTTAACCAATGGGACCAGACAGAGGGTTTGGCTCGGACAATCGACAAGGAGCGCGTAATTTAAATGGGCGACACAAGGACGAGATGGAGCGCTGAGCAGAGTTTAAGCAGAGCAAAGGTCAGGATTCAGGAAGCTACTACTCCAAGTCGGGTCAGGGGCCGCTGAGAACACACAACTCTTCACTGACAACCAGTTTAACTTACGTGGTTGGACGTTGGACCGGACGACTGGATGCGTGGCGTTGGCACTGACTCAGACTGCATAGTGCACACTACTACTGCTAGTGTCTACTCTGCTGCACACAAAGCAAAGGTCCAGGCAGGCGGTACTCCTAGACTCCACTCTGCAGCAAGCCGCCACACACACAACGCAACGACGACTTCACTGCTGCTGGTCACGAGAGGAGTCTCACGAAGATGAGTAGTCACGTCACGAGTCACGACCAGTCGACTGATCACTATGACTAATCCCGACATCGACTACTTCTAGACTAGTTCTTTCAGTTTCACTTACTGTCTGTTGTTGACTGTGGTGGCCAGCAGTGCAGCACTGGTGTGCCACGCGCGGTGACGTCCCCACAGCGTAGGCAAATGGCCAATCACAAAAGACATGGCTGGATATAGCCATATGTGATTGGCCATAGTGTGCGGCCCTTGGCATAGCAGCCAACACCCAAGCGCGGCACCATCCTGCTGCAGCAGCCAATCCTGGCGCAGTGTTAACAGCGCCACTGCACCAGGATTGGCTTACGAGCAGGATACTATCTGCCCTAAATGAGACCGGGGGCCCGGGTCCTCATAATGTCTCTGAGTGCTAGAGGGGGGGGTGGGGAGGGAAGGGCTACAATCTACGCATGCGCGGACCAGGCAAAATAATAAAGACTCCGGGATTTTATATGCGCAGTCAGCGAGCTGTCTGTACTGTAACTGTGTGGCGCCTGCCTCTGCCCGTCACTCTCTGCCTCAGCCCCGCCCCCCCGGCCCACTTCCTTATGCATGCCCGATTCAGTCGGGCTTGTCCCGCGCCGGTAGCGTGCAGTGCTCGGGTGCCTGCGTGCTCGGCTCACATTTATTTTTTAAAAAGTTATTACACTAATTTTGGCAGTGCGGTCGTCCATGGCTAGTGGGGCAACGCCCCAACGCCCCCTATGGACGCACCGCCACTGTGCTGGGGTGAGGGGGGCATGCACAGCACCCCAGTGCTCATGACGAGCTCAGCACATCATGAGCCACGGTGGTCATATGCTCATGACGAGCTCAGCTCATCATGACCACACCTGTTTCATTAGAATGTTCGCACAGCAGGGGAATTTGCCCAGCCTGCGAGCGTTCTAACGGTCATGACGAGCTCAGCTCGTCATGAGCACACGAGAACTGTGGCTCATGACGAGCTGAGCTCGTCATGAGCGTGGGAGGGGTTAATAATGGCTGTTAATTACCCCCACCACCCATCATACTCCTGCGGCTTGGGACAGAGGTTTTTTTAATAACAGCGTTATTGCCCTTAGGTGTGGACAGTATTGCTTAGTTAGAACACTAGAATGTTGGGAGCTCCACTAAAGACAACAGAGTGTCAAAGGGCAAAACATTACCCACTTCAGTCTTCTGCTCCTGCATTCCAAATATTGTCTTACAGTTCCTCTTTCTTTCAATATGAACATGCTACCTTCAGTGGGTGGAATGGTCCAATGGCATTCAAAACTTTTTGCCTACGTCTGTATTGGTTGCCAAATGCCTTCCTGCGCAATATAGGTCCTCATCTGCAACTCGAGACGGTCAAAAGTGTGGAATTCCTTGAATGACTAATGTAGTCCTCAGCATTTGTTATGTTAGAAACACAATTGTACTGCTCTGCTTCAATCTATGGCGCTGCTGCATCACGTTGTGTGACACACCAGACGCGCAACCGCTGAGTGATATTAACAAGCACACATAGAGTCACCCTGCATGGCTTTACCTGTGCTTGTAAATATGGCCCCTTTTCACGCAACACTTTACGTGTTAGGGCTTATGACATAGGTGTTGCTGTGGGTGTTCCCACGCAACACCCATGTCCACTGATGCATTTTCAGATTTACGAGCAATCGTGAACTGGAAATGCGTCAGAATGCTATGCCACCCTAGGGGTGACGCAGCGAGGTGCAACGAGGAAAAATGTTTTCGTTTCTCTTCGTTTTTTTCCTCTTTCAATTTGTACTGTATTCTACAGCATGCATTGGAAGAGGAAATCACCTAAATTGATTGTTTTTGTGCAGGAAGGTGCCCCTTCCTGCACATAAACAATCTCCCCACGACCCAGGCATTCTTGCAACATGGTGCAATGGTGCTTGCTCCAGTGTATGGCAGCAGTTTGTGCACCAGCGCAGGGGTAAAAACAGAGATGCAACATATTGTAGGTATGTTGCATCCCTGTGCTTTGAAACTAACTCAGCGCAACAAAATGACTTGTGGCACTGCGCGTTGTTAGTTTCTTGTAAATCTGTCCCTATTTTTCTCTAGTATTCATTTTTCCCAGGTTTCTCATCCATTGTTTTTTTCGCTATCAACATTTTTTCTCTTTGTCTGGTGTTTCCCACAGTTTCTTTAATCACTTTCTGTGATTGTCTGTCTTTCACCACTCCCATGGTCATTATCTTACAGGTAACACAGTTGTACTTTATATTGTTCAGTGTTTCCCTCACTGCTCCCTTAAAAACTTTCTTTATTTTTCTTTTTTCTACCAAAACTGATTTTCTGCATCATATTATCCCTAACTTTTTATTTTTCTTGATCATTTCTAATGTCATTCTTTGTCTTTTCTCTACTTTAGTGGCTCTTTTTTCTTTAATTTCAAATATTTTCTTTCTCTTATGAATATATTCCCTATTTGTCTGTCTTTCCCAGTCCTCTCACATATCTTATTTTCCTCAGCGGAGATATCACCCCAGGCGCACAATCCATGTGCTGAGAGGAAAGAGGATGCTTCAGCCTGTATTGGTTTGGTGTGCAGTGCTGCGCAGTGTGTGTGTGTTATACATGTGCTGGGTGTATGTGAGCCTGTGAGTGGTATAAAACAGGGATGATGCAGTGCTGTGCAGTGCATGTGTGTTAAATACACATGCTGGGTTTATGTATGCCTGTGTATGGTACAATACATGGGAGATGTAGTGTGGTGCAGTGCATGGGTGTCATATGCATGTGCTGGATGTGAACGTCTAGTGACTCCCATGGCATGTGTTCTGGGGCTATCAGATCTACTTTCTGGAGGAAGGGCAGAGAATTGAATAGGGCACTTCAAATGAAATCAGAAGCTCAACATAAACTTCAAAAACTCAGGCTCTAAATTGCATTTGGTGTCTTATGACAGCATGTGATGAATACAAGGACAAACGAGTGCTGCCCCTCCAGGCGCACTGGTGAAGAACTCACCGGAGACAACAGTTGCAGCTTCAGCGCCTGAGAAGTGGTGCGCTCAGAGATTCTGGTTGTTGATGTCCTCCTGTGCTGGTGCGGATGAGACTGATTTATCCGCCAGACAGCCCAAGGGGAGCTTGCCTGACGTATAGCGCTTCAGTGCTGGGACACTTTTGACTTTGATAAGAGTTGGAGTGGGACTACTGAGACGCGGTCTACTAGTGAGGCTTAACCTGAATGTCACCTATATAGAATGGCTAATAACCACTACTGCTGGCAAGAGGCGAGTGGGACTCAGGACCCCACGTTAAAACACAAAAGTCCTGATATCAGGGGTTTGTGTGTATTGTTTGTGATTATATTAAACATGGGGAGTGCAGTTCCTAAGGGGTTGATGGAAGGGGAAAAGACAAAGCTTTTGTCATGTTGACCTCACACACCCCGAGAGGTGTCATGCTTCATCACTGGGCCTTGCTCCTCGTCGGGCCGGTGCTGCAATGCTCAACGGGCTCACCGTTTCCGGGGCTCTTTGTCGGAGATCTTTTTTGGAGAAGCTGTTGTGTGCGTGCGGGTATGGGGGCAGTGTGTGGTAATGTGCACATGTAAGGTGATCTAAAATAGGTCAGGGTCAATCCTAATCTCAATAAGTTTAATGGTGAAGGTAGAACCTGCCTAAATAAAATAAACTGGATGCCCTGTAGGAATGTAATGTTGCTAACAGGAGGTCTCTAAGGTGGGGTCGACATGTTTCGTGCCTAGTTGTTCCAGAGGAATCGGTTGGCACTTCTTCAGGACCTATGTGAGATTTTAGTGCACGACTGATAAACAGGCTCCAAGACTTTTGGGAGTGGCCTGTTGTGGGGCCCTAGTAGTCCTGTACTGGGCAAAGTTGAAACCTGCGAAAAGATTAAAAGAAACACAGGGTTTTAAGGCGGGGTGGGGAAAGGGATAGATGGGAGAAAAAGGGAGGGGGGCTAAGTAAAAACTACAATGGACACAGAGGATACCGTGACCTCTGACTAAAGGGCACGCTGCAAGCTGTTTATGGAACCAGAGGTGTAAAAGGTATAGTAAGAGGGTCCTGGTCTCACAGTCAACCTCTGGAATAGCATGCACGAGGCCAACTGTAAATGTACTCTGTGGTGAATCACATTAGTCATGTAGCTAGCGGGTGCTAGTGTCTCAGCCGACCTCATGAGTAGTGAACAAGAGGCCAGCTGTGATCGAATACACTTCAAGCATGCAACAATTAGTGCGATTAAAACAGTGCAATTAAAAACCATGAAGGTGCCAATGGGGGATCTGGTTACATATTGCCGGATGGCTGGTAGGTGAGCAAATTATAACATACTGCACAGTTGTATCCGTACGTGGTAAGCGTTTGATACATGCTCAATTTTAAACCCATGTAACAGTATGCCACAACGCTGATGTACCTGTGCCCCTCGTATGTTGTGTTTAAGACCATGCGAACACAATCACACCTGGTGCAGGTAAGGCGCTATAAAAGTATCACAAAGCGTAGATGTAGGATAATAAAGCATTGCCCTGCATAATAATAAGTAACGACCATGGTAAACGAGTGGCGGAGTAACATTTTTGAAGAGCGAGAATTTCCGCCAGAAAGTTGCAGGGATGGTGATAGTCACCGTAAGTTATTTCCGGCAATGAATTAAGCAGAAAGCTCTCACCCAGTCAAGAGATCAGGGCTAGATCCAACACCGTTTTTTAGCTCACTGCACCATCCCAGTTTCAGAACCTGGCTGTATGCAAATTAGTCTGTTCCTGTCCCAGTGCATGATGGGAACAGGACAAACCAAACTACAAAAGCCAATTCTTACACTGGGAAGGAAACAAGCTCCCGGGGACCGGTTTCTGGCATTACAGCCGTCTTCGGCCCGGTTTGCTTGAATCCTGATGGTGCAATAAGCAAGGGTCTCACATCTGAGAATACCCTTCCACGCTTAGGGTGGACAAAAATATTTACAACAAGGGGTGGTGAGGGACAGAGTCTCTGAATTAAGCAGAAAGCTCTCACCCAGTCAAGAGATCAGGGCTAGATCCAACACCGTTTTTTAGCTCACTGCACCATCCCAGTTTCAGAACCTGGCTGTATGCAAATTAGTCTGTTCCTGTCCCAGTGCATGATGGGAACAGGGCAAACCAAACTACAAAAGCCAATTCTTACACTGGGAAGGAAACAAGCTCCCGGGGACCGGTTTCTGGCATTACAGCCGTCTTCGGCCCGGATTGCTTGAATCCTGATGGTGCAATGAGCAAGGGTCTCACATCTGAAAATACCCTTCCACGCTTAGGGTGGACAAAAATATTTACAACAAGGGGTGGTGAGGGACAGAGTCTCTGAATTAAGCAGAAAGCTCTCACCCAGTCAAGAGATCAGGGCTAGATCCAACACCGTTTTTTAGCTCACTGCACCATCCCAGTTTCAGAACCTGGCTGTATGCAAATTAGTCTGTTCCTGTCCCAGTGTATGATGGGAACAGGGCAAACCAAACTACAAAAGCCAATTCTTACACTGGGAAGGAAACAAGCTCCCGGGGACCGGTTTCTGGCATTACAGCCGTCTTCGGCCCGGTTTGCTTGAATCCTGATGGTGCAATGAGCAAGGGTCTCACATCTGAGAATACCCTTCCACGCTTAGGGTGGACAAAAATATTTACAACAAGGGGTGGTGAGGGACAGAGTCTCTGAATTAAGCAGAAAGCTCTCACCCAGTCAAGAGATCAGGGCTAGATCCAACACCGTTTTTTAGCTCACTGCACCATCCCAGTTTCAGAACCTGGCTGTATGCAAATTAGTCTGTTCCTGTCCCAGTGCATGATGGGAACAGGGCAAACCAAACTACAAAAGCCAATTCTTACACTGGGAAGGAAACAAGCTCCCGGGGACCGGTTTCTGGCATTACAGCCGTCTTCGGCCCGGTTTGCTTGAATCCTGATGGTGCAATGAGCAAGGGTCTCACATCTGAGAATACCCTTCCACGCTTAGGTACGTGGTAAGCGTTTGATACATGCTCAATTTTAAACCCAAGTAACAGTATGCCACAACGCTGATGTACCTGTGCCCCTCGTATGTGTGTTTAAGACCATGCGAACACAATCACACCTGATGCAGGTAAGGCGCTATAAAAGTATCACAAAGCGTAGATGTAGGATAATAAAGCATTGCCCTGCATAATAATAAGTAACGACCATGGTAAACGAGTGGCGGAGTAACATTTTTGAAGAGCGAGAATTTCCGCCAGAAAGTTGCAGGGATGGTGATAGTCACCGTAAGTTATTTCCGGCAACAAGGCATTGTAAATTAAAGAAAACTAATACAAAGCATGTCAGAGGAGGTTAATTCTTCCGTTATGTCACTCACCCGTAGTATCAGAAACTACTGCCCGACGGGGGTGACAAGGATCACAAAGTTGCTCCACTTCTTCGTGAAAAGGAGACATAAGTTAGTGCGGCTGAAAAGTAAAGAGGTTGCTCTTGAGGCTTACCGTCAAAAAGTATGGCTGTAATACTCACAGTAGGGTGGCGGCAACACGCTGGTATGCCTACCCTCGCTCCGGTTCCCCGTAACCTCTCATGCCGGAAGCTGTTTATTTGTGTGGAAGGTGTCCTCGCAGGCTAGACCCTAAACTTGAGCCGCCATCTTGAGGTGGTGTTTTCGTATATGAAAAACTTTATTGAGAACAAGGCCGGAGTACTGTACTGAGCACTATGTGGAATCATGGAAATATAACATATTACCTTGATCATTATATGAGCTACCAGCGGGGCTAAGGTAGTACCTTTTGTAGAGACACGTGAGCGCACTGTGAAAACTGATATGTGAAAATAGGTGTGCACGACGTGCCATTGTCGGCGTAACGCTATGCATGATCATGGGCGCTATCTAATGCCAGTATGAATAGCCGGAGAAGCTTGGGTGACACCATTCTGAAACAAATAGGACATATCAAGTGTGCTGTAATAACACTTGTGCATGGTTGGAATAAAAGGGAGAGGCGGTCTCTGCTGGGGTGCAGGGTGTTGTTGGGGTAGCTAAGTGGTATCAGGAATTTGCCCAATGTAGTTGCTATGTCTCTGACAAAATCCCATAATGCTAAGGGAATGACTGTGTCATATACAATGTTATTAAAGGTAGTGACTCAGGACCCCCTGTTAAAACACAAAAGTCCTGATATCATAGGTTTGTGTGTATTGTTTGTGATTGCCATATTTTACTTTGTGTTGGTATAGAAATATTCAGTTTATTCATAAAATCAAATATTTGACTGGACAATCATTTATTGCTGCTGCTGAATGTATATTGAGTTCCAGTTGTGGAAGAGGTCAGCGGCCAGGGTGCCGGACTCTGGACCACAGGGTTAACGGTTTGATCCCTGGCTCTGGTGGCAGGTTAGCCCCGCACCATGTAACTCTGGGCAATAACTTGCTTAATCTACCCGATGGCCCCCAGCATCAGAACACCTCTCTGGAGGTAGCTGTGCGCCTTACAAATGCCCCATATGCCCACCTCCCACCGGAGAAGCCTGGTGCTGCTCGACCCACACTACCACCGTGAGCCAAGTGCTGAAGGGGTACTTGACCCAGTTGCTCAGGACCTATAGTATGTGAGCCCTAGGACATCAGGAGTAAAAGGCCTTAACCTCCACGGTTGGGCCTAGTAATTCCTGATTGCCCAGTGGCCTTCTGAATGGGGTTCTGACAGATAACATCACAAATACATAAAAACCCTAAATAAAAATATTGCATACACCATGATTAAGTGAATATGCTAATCTTACTGGATAGAAAGGCTATCCAAAGACCCTTGTTTCTGAGAGGCAAACAGTTTGATTTGATTTGATTTGATTTGTAAATTTATAGAGCGCAGCGATTGCCCATGGGCGTCTTGGCGCTAAGATAAATCCTTTCCAGCTCTATGGCAGTGTCTGATGTTTATTCAGAAAAAAGCCATGTTTTTACTTCTTTTCTAAAGGTTTCTAGAGATGGACAGGTTTTTATATTCAAAGGTAGTTGGTTCCATGTACGTGCTGCATGTATCAGGAAACTTCTCCCTCCCCAGTTAGCTCTTTTAAATCTGGGAACAGCAATTAATTTCATCTTTCCCAATCTCAGAGGTCTCATGGATTCATACTGTTTCAAGTGGTCCTTTAGGAATTTTTAACCTTTTCCCTGAAGTGCCTTGTAGGTTAGACAGAGTGATTTAAATGTAACCCTCTTTTTAATTGGCAGCCAATGTAAATTTTTCAGTCTATGTCTGATTGGTTCAAACCTTGGTACATCTAGGACCAGTCTAGCCGCTGTATTTTGTAGGCGTTGTAGTTTGTCTATAATCTTTTTCCTGGCTCCGGCATATAAACCATTTCCATAATCCAGTCTTGCTAGTGCTAATGCTGTAACTACCGTTTTACGAGAGTCTTGTGGTATATATGGAAATAGTTTTTTATCATTTTTAAGATGTACCAGAGTGATGATGACAGTTTGTTGGCTTAAGCTTCAAATGATAAATTCATATCAATTGTGAAGCCCAGATTCTTCACTTTTTCTGATGACCCAGGACATCTGCCCATGTCCTTAGGCCACCATGCGGGGGACCAGATGTTTGTGTCACCCCCTATTATCATCACTTCACTCTTGTCTCCATTGAGCTTCAGACAATTCCTTTCCATCCATCGGCTAACCTGTATCATACAGTGTTGGAATTTTTCTGCTATTTCATCTATGTCTTTGTTGATGGTCACTACAATCTGAGTGTCATCAGCGTATGATATTGGGGTAAAACCACAGTTTCTTATTATTTCTGCAAGTGGGGTGACATATAGGTTAAAAAGGGTAGGACTTAATGATGATCCCTGTGGAACTCCGCATGGTAGAGAAAAGGCTTTAGATTTTGATCCTCCTACTTCTACTGTGAAAGTTCTGTTGGCAAGATAGGATTCAATAAGAGTGCACGTTGAGTCATGTATTTCTGCAGTTTTTAATCGTTGTAAAAGAATTTTATGACTGACCGTGTCGAAGGCCGCCGATAAGTCAAGTAATATCAAGGCGGCCTTCGCTCCGTTGTCCATCACTTTTCGGAGTTCTTCTACTGCTGTAATTAGAGCAGTTTCCGTTCCGTGTGCTTCGCGGAAGCCAAACTGAGAGTCATCCAGCCAGTTGCCGTCAATCAGATAGCGGGATAGTTGTTTATTCAGGAGTTTTTCCAATATTTTGGCAGCGAAAGGAATTCTGGCTATGGGTCTGTAACTGCTTTGTTCGTCTCTATCCAGATTAGATTTTTTTAATAGTGGTCTAATGGAGATTTTTTTCCAATCATCCGGAAAGGTGTTGGTATTAATTATTTGGCCAAATAATCCTGCCAATAAATTGCTCACTTGTTCTGAACAAATGTGCATTATCTTGGACGGACATGGATCTCTTGGACTGCCTGAGTTAGTGTAGAGCAATTCCTTTTGAATTTGGTCTTTTGTTGGAATAATGAATTGGAACATTGTAGGTTGGACTAGTTGTTCTTCTTAATTTTTTGTTTAAGCCATGAATTTATCTGTTTGACTAATTTTATCTGATTTGTATTTTTTAAAGGAGTCATAGACTGATGAGACTTTATTTATAAAGAAGTTACCCAAGGTATTACAAAACTCAGGTGATATTTCTTCCATCACATTATTTTCTATTTTTGAGAGTTTTTTGACAGTGGAGAAAAGAGTTTTGCTAGAATTTTTTGATTCATTGATGTTTTGGACAAAATATCTACTTTTCTCTTTTAATTTGTTATAGCTCGCGAGTATTGTTTTGTATTCTAATCTTTGCTGTACCTCATAGTTGGCTCTCCATTTCTTTTCTGCTCTTCTACATTCTTGTTTCTTTTCCTTCAAAGCTTCTGAGAACCATGGCTGTGAGGGTGTTTTTCTTTTGACAGTGATTTGTTTAATTGGAACGGTTAGTTGAACTGCGTTCTCCAACCATATATTAACTTGTTTGCAAGCTTTGTTACTGTCTTCGTCTAAAGTAGGGTACGATGAAATCAAGGTATCTATGAGTTTTTGGGGATGGATTTTAGACCATTCATGATATGTGTTTTTTTTGGCTTTGACCGGTCTTCCCCTATCTTGCGTATTTTCTAGTTGAAAAGAGACCATCTTGTGGTCTGACCACGGAATCGAGAGCGTGTCAGTTATATTTAACTTCTGACATGATTTTAAAATACCATCCAGAGTGTGGCCGGCGCAGTGCGTATCGGTGTATACTTTTTGCTCTAAATCAAAGTTTGCCATTTCATCCAAAAATGACTTTACCTTAGGGTCTGATGTTTTTTCTAGGTGTACATTAAAATCTCCTAGAATTGTATAATCACCGTGTGTCACTCTGGATTCCAGAGAAGGACTTAATAGTTCAATTAGAGGTGTTTTAGCATTTGGTGGTCTATAGATTAAAATACCATTAAATGTATAATTATTGGTGGTTTTTATTTGAAAAGATAATGTTTCACAGTCTGGGCTGCTTCCTTTATCTGAGCTTTTAATCTGTAGTCCCTCCTTCGCTAAGATTGCTAAACCTTCTCCTCGTTTTATTTTTCTGTCTGCTCTATGAATGGAGAAGCCTTCTGGAATTGCTAGAGTCAGATCTGTGTCCGAGGCTTCGTCTGCCCATGTTTCAGTTACGAACAGTAGGTCCAAATGTTGTCCTTCAATAGCTCGGCTGTCTGAACATTATGCTTGACCATAGATCTAACATTTAAGAGACCAGCTTTCATATATGTTTTTCTACAAGGTTTGTTATAGTTTATGCTAAGATCTCTGATCTGTGAAAAGGCGAATGTTAGTGAGCATGTTGGACAAGTCTTACCTTCCTTATGTAGATCAATCAAGTTACATCTAGCTTGAGATCTTAGTTCTAGAATTTCCTGGCTGGCGTAGACATATCTTCTGCTCTGTATACGGTTTTGGTCAGGGGGCATGGCCCTAGGCCCGGTCTCGGCGCGGACGAGCGTAGACGGGCTTGCCTTAGGCGCGCCTTCGGCGCTCCCGCTGCGCTCGTCCGCTGCGCTTCCTAGCAATGCACATATTTTATAGGCGTGGGGCGGTGCCAGCAGGGGGCGTGGCCTCCTAATAGTGGGCGTAGCCTAATTTTGGCAGTGATGGCGGCAATGTTTGTTTCCCACCCGTAACAGCGCTAATATCCGCTGTGCGGGTCTCTTTAAGCACAATGACTTTTGTGCTCTGGTGCTCAGGGGGAGAACGTGCAGGTTAAAAACGAGTAAGTAAATATCACAATTTTTAAAATAAGTGGCAGCTTTCCTCCCGGCTTCCGCCTCAGGAGATGGTGGGATTATGTCTGAAAAAATGCTTGTATTCAGCGCTTTTAAGTCGTAGGCTGGGGGCGTGGCCTCCTAATAGTGGGCGTAGCCTAATTTTGGCAGTGATGGCGGCAATGTTTGTTTCCCACCCGTAACAGCGCGAATATCCGCTGGTCGGGTCTCTTTAAGCACAATGACTCTTGTGCTCTGGTGCTCAGGGGGAGAACGTGCAGGGTAAAAACGAGTAAGTAAATATCACAATTTTTAAAATAAGTGGCAGCTTTCCTCCCGGCTTCCGCCTCAGGAGATGGTGGGATTATGTCTGAAAAAACGCTTGTATTCAGCGCTTTTAAGTCGTAGGCTGGGGGCGTGGCCTCCTAATAGTGGGCGTAGCCTAATTTTGGCAGTGATGGCGGCAATGTTTGTTTCCCACCCGTAACAGCGCTAATATCCGCTGTGCGGGTCTCTTTAAGCACAATGACTCTTGTGCTCTGGTGCTCAGGGGGAGAACGTGCAGGTTAAAAACGAGTAAGTAAATATCACAATTTTTAAATAAGTGGCAGCTTTCCGCCCGGCTTCCGCCTCAGGAGATGGTGGGATTATGTCTGAAAAAACGCTTGTATTCAGCGCTTTTAAGTCGTAGGCTGGGGGCGTGGCCTCCTAATAGTGGGCGTAGCCTAATTTTGGCAATGATGGCGGCAATGTTGGTTTCCCACCCGTAACAGCGCTAATATCCGCTGTGCGGGTCTCTTTAAGCACAATGATTCTTGTGCTCTGGTGCTCAGGGGGAGAACGTGCAGGTTAAAAACGAGTAAGTAAATATCACAATTTTTAAATAAGTGGCAGCTTTCCTCCCGGCTTCCGCCTCAGGAGATGGTGGGATTATGTCTGAAAAAACGCTTGTATTCAGCGCTTTTAAGTCGTAGGTTGGGGGCGTGGCCTCCTAATAGTGGGCGTAGCCTAATTTTGGCATTGATGGCGGCAATGTTTGTTTCCCACCCGTAACAGCGCTAATATCCGCTGTGCGGGTCTCTTTAAGCACAATGACTCTTGTGCTCTGGTGCTCAGGGGGATAACGTGCAGGTTAAAAACGAGTAAGTAAATATCACAATTTTTAAAATAAGTGGCAGCTTTCCTCCCGGCTTCCGCCTCAGGAGATGGTGGGATTATGTCTGAAAAAACGCTTGTGTTCAGAGCTTTTAAGTCGTAGGCTGGGGGCGTGGCCTCCTAATAGTGGGCGTAGCCTAATTTTGGCAGTAATGGCGGCAATGTTTGTTTCCCACCCGTAACAGCGCTAATATCCGCTGTGCGGGTCTCTTTAAGCACAATGACTCTTGTGCTCTGGTGCTCAGGGGGAGAACGTGCAGGTTAAAAACGAGTAAGTAAATATCACAATTTTTAAAATAAGTGGCAGCTTTCCTCCCGGCTTCCGCCTCAGGAGATGGTGGGATTATGTCTGAAAAAACGCTTGTATTCAGCGCTTTTAAGTCGTAGGTTGGGGGCGTGGCCTCCTAATAGTGGGCGTAGCCTAATTTTGGCAGTGATGGCAGCAATGTTTGTTTCCCACCCGTAACAGCGCTAATATCCGCTGTGCGGGTCTCTTTAAGCACAATGACTCTTGTGCTCTGGTGCTCAGGGGGAGAACGTGCAGGTTAAAAACGAGTAAGCAAATATCACAATTTTTAAAATAAGTGGCAGCTTTCCTCCCGGCTTCCGCCTCAGGAGATGGTGGGATTATGTCTGAAAAAATGCTTGTATTCAGCACTTTTAAGTCGTAGGCTGGGGGCGTGGCCTCCTAATAGTGGGCTTAGCCTAATTTTGGCAGTGATGGCGGCAATGTTTGTTTCCCACCCGTAACAGCGCTAATATCCGCTGTGCGGCTCTCCTTAAGCACAATGACTCTTGTGCTCTGGTGCTCAGGGGGAGAACGTGCAGGTTAAAAACGAGTAAGTAAATATCACAATTTTTAAATAAGTGGCAGCTTTCCTCCCGGCTTCCGCCTCAGGAGATGGTGGGATTATGTCTGAAAAAACGCTTGTATTCAGCGCTTTTAAGTCGTAGGCTGGGGGCGTGGCCTCCTTATAGTGGGCGTAGCCTAATTTTGGCAGTGATGGCGGCAATGTTTGTTTCCCACCCGTAACAGCGCTAATATCCGCTGTGCGGGTCTCTTTAAGCACAATGACTCTTGTGCTCTGGTGCTCAGGGGGAGAACGTGCAGGTTAAAAACGAGTAAGTAAATATCCCAATTTTTAAAATAAGTGGCAGCTTTCCTCCCGGCTTCCGCCTCAGGAGATGGTGGGATTATGTCTGAAAAAATGCTTGTATTCAGCGCTTTTAAGTCGTAGGCTGGGGGCGTGGCCTCCTAATAGTGGGCGTAGCCTAATTTTGGCAGTGATGGCGGCAATGTTTGTTTCCCACCCGTAACAGCGCGAATATCCGCTGGTCGGGTCTCTTTAAGCACAATGACTCTTGTGCTCTGGTGCTCAGGGGGAGAACGTGCAGGTTAAAAACGAGTAAGTAAATATCACAATTTTTAAAATAAGTGGCAGCTTTCCTCCCGGCTTCCGCCTCAGGAGATGGTGGGATTATGTCTGAAAAAACGCTTGTATTCAGCGCTTTTAAGACGTAGGCTGGGGGCGTGGCCTCCTAATAGTGGGCGTAGCCTAATTTTGGCAGTGATGGCGGCAATGTTTGTTTCCCACCCGTAACAGCGCTAATATCCGCTGTGCGGGTCTCTTTAAGCACAATGACTCTTGTGCTCTGGTGCTCAGGGGGAGAACGTGCAGGTTAAAAACGAGTAAGTAAATATCACAATTTTTAAATAAGTGGCAGCTTTCCTCCCGGCTTCCGCCTCAGGAGATGGTGGGATTATGTCTGAAAAAACGCTTGTATTCAGCGCTTTTAAGTCGTAGGTTGGGGCGTGGCCTCCTAATAGTGGGCGTAGCCTAATTTTGGCATTGATGGCGGCAATGTTTGTTTCCCACCTGTAACAGCGCTAATATCCGCTGTGCGGGTCTCTTTAAGCACAATGACTCTTGTGCTCTGGTGCTCAGGGGGAGAACGTGCAGGTTAAAAACGAGTAAGTAAATATCACAATTTTTAAAATAAGTGGCAGCTTTCCTCCCGGCTTCCGCCTCAGGAGATGGTGGGATTATGTCTGAAAAAACGCTTGTGTTCAGCGCTTTTAAGTCGTAGGCTGGTGGCGTGGCCTCCTAATAGTGGGCGTAGCCTAATTTTGGCAGTAATGGCGGCAATGTTTGTTTCCCACCCGTAACAGCGCTAATATCCGCTGTGCGGGTCTCTTTAAGCACAATGACTCTTGTGCTCTGGTGCTCAGGGGGAGAACGTGCAGGTTAAAAACGAGTAAGTAAATATCACAATTTTTAAAATAAGAGGCAGCTTTCCTCCCGGCTTCCGCCTCAGGAGATGGTGGGATTATGTCTGAAAAAACGCTTGTATTCAGCGCTTTTAAGTCGTAGGCTGGGGGCGTGGCCTCCTAATAGTGGGCGTAGCCTAATTTTGGCAGTGATGGCAGCAATGTTTGTTTCCCACCCGTAACAGCGCTAATATCCGCTGTGCGGGTCTCTTTAAGCACAATGACTCTTGTGCTCTGGTGCTCAGGGGGAGAACGTGCAGGTTAAAAACGAGTAAGTAAATATCACAATTTTTAAATAAGTGGCAGCTTTCCTCCCGGCTTCCGCCTCAGGAGATGGTGGGATTATGTCTGAAAAAACGCTTGTATTCAGCGCTTTTAAGTCGTAGGCTGGGGGCGTGGCCTCCTTATAGTGGGCGTAGCCTAATTTTGGCAGTGATGGCGGCAATGTTTGTTTCCCACCCGTAACAGCGCTAATATCCGCTGTGCGGGTCTCTTTAAGCACAATGACTCTTGTGCTCTGGTGCTCAGGGGGAGAACGTGCAGGTTAAAAACGAGTAAGTAAATATCACAATTTTTAAAATAAGTGGCAGCTTTCCTCCCGGCTTCCGCCTCAGGAGATGGTGGGATTATGTCTGAAAAAACGCTTGTAATCAGCGCTTTTAAGTCGTAGGCTGGGGGCGTGGCCTCCTAATAGTGGGCGTAGCCTAATTTTGGCAGTGATGGCGGCAATGTTTGTTTCCCACCCATAACAGCGCTAATATCCGCTGTGCGGGTCTCTTTAAGCACAATGACTCTTGTGCTCTGGTGCTCAGGGGGAGAACGTGCAGGTTAAAAACGAGTAAGTAAATATCACAATTTTTAAATAAGTGGCAGCTTTCCTCCCGGCTTCCGCCTCAGGAGATGGTGGGATTATGTCTGAAAAAATGCTTGTATTCAGCGCTTTTAAGTCGTAGGCTGGGGGCGTGGCCTCCTAATAGTGGGCGTAGCCTAATTTTGGCAGTGATGGCGGCAATGTTTGATTCCAACCCGTAACAGCGCTAATATCCGCTGTGCGGGTCTCTTTAAGCACAATGACTCTTGTGCTCTGGTGCTCAGGGGGAGAACGTACAGGTTAAAAACGAGTAAGTAAATATCACAATTTTTAAATAAGTGGCAGCTTTCCTCCCGGCTTCCGCCTCAGGAGATGGTGGGATTATGTCTGAAAAAACGCTTGTATTCAGCGCTTTTAAGTCGTAGGCTGGGGGCTTGGCCTCCTAATAGTGGGCGTAGCCTAATTTTGGCAGTGATGGCGGCAATGTTTGTTTCCCACCCGTAACAGCGCTAATATCCGCTGTGCGGGTCTCTTTAAGCACAATGACTCTTGTGCTCTGGTGCTCAGGGGGAGAACGTGCAGGTTAAAAACGAGTAAGTAAATATCACAATTTTTAAATAAGTGGCAGCTTTCCTCCCGGCTTCCGCCTCAGGAGATGGTGGGATTATGTCTGAAAAAACGCTTGTATTCAGCGCTTTTAAGTCGTAGGTTGGGGGCGTGGCCTCCTAATAGTGGGCGTAGCCTAATTTTGGCATTGATGGCGGCAATGTTTTTTCCCACCCGTAACAGCGCTAATATCCGCTGTGCGGGTCTCTTTAAGCACAATGACTCTTGTGCTCTGGTGCTCAGGGGGAGAACGTGCAGGTTAAAAACGAGTAAGTAAATATCACAATTTTTAAAATAAGTGGCAGCTTTCCTCCCGGCTTCCGCCTCAGGAGATGGTGGGATTATGTCTGAAAAAATGCTTGTATTCAGCGCTTTTAAGTCGTAGGCTGGGGGCGTGGCCTCCTAATAGTGGGCGTAGCCTAATTTTGGCAGTGATGGCGGCAATGTTTGTTTCCCACCCGTAACAGCGCGAATATCCGCTGGTCGGGTCTCTTTAAGCACAATGACTCTTGTGCTCTGGTGCTCAGGGGGAGAACGTGCAGGTTAAAAACGAGTAAGTAAATATCACAATTTTTAAAATAAGTGGCAGCTTTCCTCCCGGCTTCCGCCTCAGGAGATGGTGGGATTATGTCTGAAAAAACGCTTGTATTCAGCGCTTTTAAGTCGTAGGCTGGGGGCGTGGCCTCCTAATAGTGGGCGTAGCCTAATTTTGGCAGTGATGGCGGCAATGTTTGTTTCCCACCCGTAACAGCGCTAATATCCGCTGTGCGGGTCTCTTTAAGCACAATGACTCTTGTGCTCTGGTGCTCAGGGGGAGAACGTGCAGGTTAAAAACGAGTAAGTAAATATCACAATTTTTAAATAAGTGGCAGCTTTCCGCCCGGCTTCCGCCTCAGGAGATGGTGGGATTATGTCTGAAAAAACGCTTGTATTCAGCGCTTTTAAGTCGTAGGCTGGGGGCGTGGCCTCCTAATAGTGGGCGTAGCCTAATTTTGGCAGTGATGGCGGCAATGTTTGTTTCCCACCCGTAACAGCGCTAATATCCGCTGTGCGGGTCTCTTTAAGCACAATGACTCTTGTGCTCTGGTGCTCAGGGGGAGAACGTGCAGGTTAAAAACGAGTAAGTAAATATCACAATTTTTAAATAAGTGGCAGCTTTCCTCCCGGCTTCCGCCTCAGGAGATGGTGGGATTATGTCTGAAAAAACGCTTGTATTCAGCGCTTTTAAGTCGTAGGTTGGGGGCGTGGCCTCCTAATAGTGGGCGTAGCCTAATTTTGGCATTGATGGCGGCAATGTTTGTTTCCCACCCGTAACAGCGCTAATATCCGCTGTGCGGGTCTCTTTAAGCACAATGACTCTTGTGCTCTGGTGCTCAGGGGGATAACGTGCAGGTTAAAAACGAGTAAGTAAATATCACAATTTTTAAAATAAGTGGCAGCTTTCCTCCCGGCTTCCGCCTCAGGAGATGGTGGGATTATGTCTGAAAAAACGCTTGTGTTCAGCGCTTTTAAGTCGTAGGCTGGGGGCGTGGCCTCCTAATAGTGGGCGTAGCCTAATTTTGGCAGTAATGGCAGCAATGTTTGTTTCCCACCCGTAACAGCGCTAATATCCGCTGTGCAGGTCTCTTTAAGCACAATGACTCTTGTGCTCTGGTGCTCAGGGGGAGAACGTGCAGGTTAAAAACGAGTAAGTAAATATCACAATTTTTAAAATAAGTGGCAGCTTTCCTCCCGGCTTCCGCCTCAGGAGATGGTGGGATTATGTCTGAAAAAACGCTTGTATTCAGCGCTTTTAAGTCGTAGGTTGGGGGCGTAGCCTCCTAATAGTGGGCGTAGCCTAATTTTGGCAGTGATGGCAGCAATGTTTGTTTCCCACCCGTAACAGCGCTAATATCCGCTGTGCGGGTCTCTTTAAGCACAATGACTCTTGTGCTCTGGTGCTCAGGGGGAGAACGTGCAGGTTAAAAACGAGTAAGTAAATATCACAATTTTTAAAATAAGTGGCAGCTTTCCTCCCGGCTTCCGCCTCAGGAGATGGTGGGATTATGTCTGAAAAAATGCTTGTATTCAGCGCTTTTAAGTCGTAGGCTGGGGGCGTGGCCTCCTAATAGTGGGCGTAGCCTAATTTTGGCAGTGATGGCGGCAATGTTTGTTTCCCACCCGTAACAGCGCTAATATCCGCTGTGCGGCTCTCCTTAAGCACAATGACTCTTGTGCTCTGGTGCTCAGGGGGAGAACGTGCAGGTTAAAAACGAGTAAGTAAATATCACAATTTTTAAATAAGTGGCAGCTTTCCTCCCGGCTTCCGCCTCAGGAGATGGTGGGATTATGTCTGAAAAAACGCTTGTATTCAGCGCTTTTAAGTCGTAGGCTGGGGGCGTGTCCTCCTTATAGTGGGCGTAGCCTAATTTTGGCAGTGATGGCGGCAATGTTTGTTTCCCACCCGTAACAGCGCTAATATCCGCTGTGCGGGTCTCTTTAAGCACAATGACTCTTGTGCTCTGGTGCTCAGGGGGAGAACGTGCAGGTTAAAAACGAGTAAGTAAATATCACAATTTTTAAATAAGTGGCAGCTTTCCTCCCGGCTTCCGCCTCAGGAGATGGTGGGATTATGTCTGAAAAAATGCTTGTATTCAGCGCTTTTAAGTCGTAGGCTGGTGGCGTGGCCTCCTAATAGTGGGCGTAGCCTAATTTTGGCAGTGATGGCGGCAATGTTTGTTTCCCACCCGTAACAGCGCGAATATCCGCTGGTCGGGTCTCTTTAAGCACAATGACTCTTGTGCTCTGGTGCTCAGGGGGAGAACGTGCAGGTTAAAAACGAGTAAGTAAATATCACAATTTTTAAAATAAGTGGCAGCTTTCCTCCCGGCTTCCGCCTCAGGAGATGGTGGGATTATGTCTGAAAAAACGCTTGTATTCAGCGCTTTTAAGTCGTAGGCTGGGGGCGTGGCCTCCTAATAGTGGGCGTAGCCTAATTTTGGCAGTGATGGCGGCAATGTTTGTTTCCCACCCGTAACAGCGCTAATATCCGCTGTGCGGGTCTCTTTAAGCACAATGACTCTTGTGCTCTGGTGCTCAGGGGGAGAACGTGCAGGTTAAAAACGAGTAAGTAAATATCACAATTTTTAAATAAGTGGCAGCTTTCCGCCCGGCTTCCGCCTCAGGAGATGGTGGGATTATGTCTGAAAAAACGCTTCTATTCAGCGCTTTTAAGTCGTAGGCTGGGGGCGTGGCCTCCTAATAGTGGGCGTAGCCTAATTTTGGCAGTGATGGCGGCAATGTTTGTTTCCCACCCGTAACAGCGCTAATATCCGCTGTGCGGGTCTCTTTAAGCACAATGACTCTTGTGCTCTGGTGCTCAGGGGGAGAACGTGCAGGTTCAAAACGAGTAAGTAAATATCACAATTTTTAAATAAGTGGCAGCTTTCCTCCCGGCTTCCGCCTCAGGAGATGGTGGGATTATGTCTGAAAAAACGCTTGTATTCAGCGCTTTTAAGTCGTAGGTTGGGGCGTGGCCTCCTAATAGTGGGCGTAGCCTAATTTTGGCATTGATGGCGGCAATGTTTGTTTCCCACCCGTAACAGCGCTAATATCCGCTGTGCGGGTCTCTTTAAGCACAATGACTCTTGTGCTCTGGTGCTCAGGGGGAGAACGTGCAGGTTAAAAACGAGTAAGTAAATATCACAATTTTTAAAATAAGTGGCAGCTTTCCTCCCGGCTTCCGCCTCAGGAGATGGTGGGATTATGTCTGAAAAAACGCTTGTGTTCAGCGCTTTTAAGTCGTAGGCTGGGGGCGTGGCCTCCTAATAGTGGGCGTAGCCTAATTTTGGCAGTAATGGCGGCAATGTTTGTTTCCCACCCGTAACAGCGCTAATATCCGCTGTGCGGGTCTCTTTAAGCACAATGACTCTTGTGCTCTGGTGCTCAGGGGGAGAACGTGCAGGTTAAAAACGAGTAAGTAAATATCACAATTTTTAAAATAAGTGGCAGCTTTCCTCCCGGCTTCCGCCTCAGGAGATGGTGGGATTATGTCTGAAAAAACGCTTGTATTCAGCGCTTTTAAGTCGTAGGCTGGGGGCGTGGCCTCCTAATAGTGGGCGTAGCCTAATTTTGGCAGTGATGGCAGCAATGTTTGTTTCCCACCCGTAACAGCGCTAATATCCGCTGTGCGGGTCTCTTTAATCACAATGACTCTTGTGCTCTGGTGCTCAGGGGGAGAACGTGCAGGTTAAAAAAGAGTAAGTAAATATCACAATTTTTAAAATAAGTGGCAGCTTTCCTCCCGGCTTCCGCCTCAGGAGATGGTGGGATTATGTCTGAAAAAATGCTTGTATTCAGCGCTTTTAAGTCGTAGGCTGGGGGCGTGGCCTCCTAATAGTGGGCGTAGCCTAATTTTGGCAGTGATGGCGGCAATGTTTGTTTCCCACCCGTAACAGCGCTAATATCCGCTGTGCGGCTCTCTTTAAGCACAATGACTCTTGTGCTCTGGTGCTCAGGGGGAGAACGTGCAGGTTAAAAACGAGTAAGTAAATATCACAATTTTTAAATAAGTGGCAGCTTTCCTCCCGGCTTCCGCCTCAGGAGATGGTGGGATTATGTCTGAAAAAACGCTAGTATTCAGCGCTTTTAAGTCGTAGGCTGGGGGCGTGGCCTCCTTATAGTGGGCGTAGCCTAATTTTGGCAGTGATGGCGGCAATGTTTGTTTCCCACCCGTAACAGCGCTAATATCCGCTGTGCGGGTCTCTTTAAGCACAATGACTCTTGTGCTCTGGTGCTCAGGGGGAGAACGTGCAGGTTAAAAACGAGTAAGTAAATATCACAATTTTTAAAATAAGTGGCAGCTTTCCTCCCGGCTTCCGCCTCAGGAGATGGTGGGATTATGTCTGAAAAAACGCTTGTAATCAGCGCTTTTAAGTCGTAGGCTGGGGGCGTGGCCTCCTAATAGTGGGCGTAGCCTAATTTTGGCAGTGATGGCGGCAATGTTTGTTTCCCACCCATAACAGCGCTAATATCCGCTGTGCGGGTCTCTTTAAGCACAATGACTCTTGTGCTCTGGTGCTCAGGGGGAGGACGTGCAGGTTAAAAACGAGTAAGTAAATATCACAATTTTTAAATAAGTGGCAGCTTTCCTCCCGGCTTCCGCCTCAGGAGATGGTGGGATTATGTCTGAAAAAATGCTTGTATTCAGCGCTTTTAAGT
This sequence comes from Lissotriton vulgaris, assembly GCF_964263255.1. NCBI lineage: Eukaryota > Metazoa > Chordata > Amphibia > Caudata > Salamandridae > Lissotriton > Lissotriton vulgaris. The sequence continues at coordinate 966,010,640 of NC_141697.1, forward strand.
CGTAGGCTGGGGGCGTGGCCTCCTAATAGTGGGCGTAGCCTAATTTTGGCAGTGATGGCGGCAATGTTTGATTCCCACCCGTAACAGCGCTAATATCCGCTGTGCGGGTCTCTTTAAGCACAATGACTCTTGTGCTCTGGTGCTCAGGGGGAGAACGTGCAGGTTAAAAACGAGTAAGTAAATATCACAATTTTTAAATAAGTGGCAGCTTTCCGCCCGGCTTCCGCCTCAGGAGATGGTGGGATTATGTCTGAAAAAACGCTTGTATTCAGCGCTTTTAAGTCGTAGGCTGGGGGCGTGGCCTCCTAATAGTGGGCGTAGCCTAATTTTGGCAGTGATGGCGGCAATGTTTGTTTCCCACCCGTAACAGCGCTAATATCCGCTGTGCGGGTCTCTTTAAGCACAATGACTCTTGTGCTCTGGTGCTCAGGGGGAGAACGTGCAGGTTCAAAACGAGTAAGTAAATATCACAATTTTTAAATAAGTGGCATCTTTCCTCCCGGCTTCCGCCTCAGGAGATGGTGGGATTATGTCTGAAAAAACGCTTGTATTCAGCGCTTTTAAGTCGTAGGTTGGGGCGTGGCCTCCTAATAGTGGGCGTAGCCTAATTTTGGCATTGATGGCGGCAATGTTTGTTTCCCACCCGTAACAGCGCTAATATCCGCTGTGCGGGTCTCTTTAAGCACAATGACTCTTGTGCTCTGGTGCTCAGGGGGAGAACGTGCAGGTTAAAAACGAGTAAGTAAATATCACAATTTTTAAAATAAGTGGCAGCTTTCCTCCCGGCTTCCGCCTCAGGAGATGGTGGGATTATGTCTGAAAAAACGCTTGTGTTCAGCGCTTTTAAGTCGTAGGCTGGGGGCGTGGCCTCCTAATAGTGGGCGTAGCCTAATTTTGGCAGTAATGGCGGCAATGTTTGTTTCCCACCCGTAACAGCGCTAATATCCGCTGTGCGGGTCTCTTTAAGCACAATGACTCTTGTGCTCTGGTGCTCAGGGGGAGAACGTGCAGGTTAAAAACGAGTAAGTAAATATCACAATTTTTAAAATAAGTGGCAGCTTTCCTCCCGGCTTCCGCCTCAGGAGATGGTGGGATTATGTCTGAAAAAACGCTTGTATTCAGCGCTTTTAAGTCGTAGGCTGGGGGCGTGGCCTCCTAATAGTGGGCGTAGCCTAATTTTGGCAGTGATGGCAGCAATGTTTGTTTCCCACCCGTAACAGCGCTAATATCCGCTGTGCGGGTCTCTTTAATCACAATGACTCTTGTGCTCTGGTGCTCAGGGGGAGAACGTGCAGGTTAAAAAAGAGTAAGTAAATATCACAATTTTTAAAATAAGTGGCAGCTTTCCTCCCGGCTTCCGCCTCAGGAGATGGTGGGATTATGTCTGAAAAAATGCTTGTATTCAGCGCTTTTAAGTCGTAGGCTGGGGGCGTGGCCTCCTAATAGTGGGCGTAGCCTAATTTTGGCAGTGATGGCGGCAATGTTTGTTTCCCACCCGTAACAGCGCTAATATCCGCTGTGCGGCTCTCTTTAAGCACAATGACTCTTGTGCTCTGGTGCTCAGGGGGAGAACGTGCAGGTTAAAAACGAGTAAGTAAATATCACAATTTTTAAATAAGTGGCAGCTTTCCTCCCGGCTTCCGCCTCAGGAGATGGTGGGATTATGTCTGAAAAAACGCTAGTATTCAGCGCTTTTAAGTCGTAGGCTGGGGGCGTGGCCTCCTTATAGTGGGCGTAGCCTAATTTTGGCAGTGATGGCGGCAATGTTTGTTTCCCACCCGTAACAGCGCTAATATCCGCTGTGCGGGTCTCTTTAAGCACAATGACTCTTGTGCTCTGGTGCTCAGGGGGAGAACGTGCAGGTTAAAAACGAGTAAGTAAATATCACAATTTTTAAAATAAGTGGCAGCTTTCCTCCCGGCTTCCGCCTCAGGAGATGGTGGGATTATGTCTGAAAAAACGCTTGTAATCAGCGCTTTTAAGTCGTAGGCTGGGGGCGTGGCCTCCTAATAGTGGGCGTAGCCTAATTTTGGCAGTGATGGCGGCAATGTTTGTTTCCCACCCATAACAGCGCTAATATCCGCTGTGCGGGTCTCTTTAAGCACAATGACTCTTGTGCTCTGGTGCTCAGGGGGAGGACGTGCAGGTTAAAAACGAGTAAGTAAATATCACAATTTTTAAATAAGTGGCAGCTTTCCTCCCGGCTTCCGCCTCAGGAGATGGTGGGATTATGTCTGAAAAAATGCTTGTATTCAGCGCTTTTAAGTCGTAGGCTGGGGGCGTGGCCTCCTAATAGTGGGCGTAGCCTAATTTTGGCAGTGATGGCGGCAATGTTTGATTCCAACCCGTAACAGCGCTAATATCCGCTGTGCGGGTCTCTTTAAGCACAATGACTCTTGTGCTCTGGTGCTCAGGGGGAGAACGTACAGGTTAAAAACGAGTAAGTAAATATCACAATTTTTAAATAAGTGGCAGCTTTCCTCCCGGCTTCTGCCTCAGGAGATGGTGGGATTATGTCTGAAAAAACGCTTGTATTCAGCGCTTTTAAGTCGTAGGCTGGGGGCTTGGCCTCCTAATAGTGGGCGTAGCCTAATTTTGGCAGTGATGGCGGCAATGTTTGTTTCCCACCCGTAACAGCGCTAATATCCGCTGTGCGGGTCTCTTTAAGCATTAAGCACAATGACTCTTGTGCTCTGGTGCTCAGGGGGAGAACGTGCAGGTTAAAAACGAGTAAGTAAATATCACAATTTTTAAAATAAGTGGCAGCTTTCCTCCCGGCTTCCGCCTCAGGAGATGGTGGGATTATGTCTGAAAAAACGCTTGTATTCAGCGCTTTTAAGTCGTAGGCTGGGGGTGTGGCCTCCTAATAGTGGGCGTAGCCTAATTTTGGCAGTGATGGCGGCAATGTTTGTTTCCCACCCGTAACAGCGCTAATATCCGCTGTGCGGGTCTCTTTAAGCACAATGACTCTTGTGCTCTGGTGCTCAGGGGGAGAACGTGCAGGTTAAAAACGAGTAAGTAAATATCACAATTTTTAAATAAGTGGCAGCTTTCCTCCCGGCTTCCGCCTCAGGAGATGGTGGGATTATGTCTGAAAAAATGCTTGTATTCAGCGCTTTTAAGTCGTAGGTTGGGGGCGTGGCCTCCTAATAGTGGGCGTAGCCTAATTTTGGCATTGATGGCGGCAATGTTTGTTTCCCACCCGTAACAGCGCTAATATCCGCTGTGCGGGTCTCTTTAAGCACAATGACTCTTGTGCTCTGGTGCTCAGGGGGAGAACGTGCAGTTTAAAAACGAGTAAGTAAATATCACAATTTTTAAAATAAGTGGCAGCTTTCCTCCCGGCTTCCGCCTCAGGAGATGGTGGGATTATGTCTGAAAAAATGCTTGTATTCAGCGCTTTTAAGTCGTAGGCTGGGGGCGTGGCCTCCTAATAGTGGGCGTAGCCTAATTTTGGCAAAATTTCCCCCTCTGGGTGCTTCAATGGCTACCTCACTATCTCACTCTATAACAACGGTACTGTCATGATCCAAGGCAAAGACTCCTGCCTCTCGCTCTTTGACCACCTCTTCCCCACCTTACTCCCCGTCTCTGCAACCGGGTTTCCCCCTGACTCTCCTTCCAGCTCCACCCATTACTCCCTTTCTCCCCCGCCGACCCCACCCCACTCCAATTGGCTGCACTCTCGAGAAGCGCAGGTCGGCCCCTTTCCCTTCCCCCCCAACTTACCTCATCTCCTATTCCTCCCCCCCCACAGTATGTCCCCTCCCGCATTACTTCAGCCTTACCACTAGCTAACACGCTCCTCGTCCCATCTGCACTATCACGATACTCCAATCTATTCTCCTCCCCCATACTTCTTCCCATCACCCCCTTCTTTAGTCCACCTCTCCTCCAACACTCTTCCCCAATTAACTGTCTCTATGCTCCCCTTAGCCCTCCTTCCGTCCCTCCTCTCCACCCCTTCTTTCCCTCGTCATTCACCCCGTGTTTGCCACATTCCCACTGCATCTCGCTCCTCCCTCCTACTCCTCCAGTACTGCCGCACTACCCCCTTTCCCCTCCTAGGAACACCTTCCTTCTCCCTCCCTCTGGCCCAGCAGAACCACTTCCCCTCCTCAACTTCCCTTTCTCTCAACCCCCCTCACTCTGCCAGATGACCGCTCCCTCGCTGCTACCTCTCCTAACTGACAGGACCTCCGCAACTAATGCACCTCTTTTCCGCCCAAACCTCCTACACTCCCATGACGCCACACAGGCCTCCCCCCTCCTACTTCCATGCCGACGTGTTCCGCACATTTCTCCCTCTAAATTTGTCCCTAATTCCTCTCCCTCCTGCAACACCAACAATGACAACTCTCCCTTAACCCCCAATTCATTTACCCCCGCTCCCAACCTCCACCTTTCCCCACCTGTGAACCCCACCCCCCAACACACCCCCTGTCCCCTCACCTCTCCCTGCCGTCCACCACCAATTCCACCCCCCCTTATTTCAATCGAGCCACCCAACCTTCCGTGCTCTGCCTCTTTCTCACTGGAAAATACGTTAGGCTCTCTGATCACCTCCATCTCTCAGCTGACAGCTGCCATTTCACTTTTATGCTCTAAGATCCCCACCCCTCCATGCACCTCTACCCCCCCCAACTTCCCCAGAGATGCACCTCGCCCCCTCACCCCAAAACAGCCAAGCTCAACCCTTCGTCTGCAAGCGTCGTTAACTCACACAAGCCTTTGAGCGCCACCCTTCTTCAACAGGCATACCCTAGCAACCCCACTGTCTACACTATTCCGACAATCACCTCTGTCAGAACAAAGCGTCCACCTAAACCCTCCCGAGCACCTCCGCAAATGTTCAATATCCCGATCACCCTTCAGAGCCCAAGTGCCCCCGTCACCAAAACAGTCTTGACAGAGCTGCGCTGTATGCTTCACAACTGCAGATCTGCAGTAAAACACAAACTTGAAATCTCCGACACCATCACCTTTCACAAACTTGACATGCTCTTCCTCACAGAGACCTGGTTCAAAGATACCTCGCACTCTATATTTGATCTCCTATTACCCACAGGTTATTCCATATTTAGGAATGACAGAACTGAAAACACGGGGGGAGGTGTTGCAGTCATCTTCAGAAACGCCCTCCAACTTAAGGCGTCTCCTAGCAGCTCCTCCCACACCTTTGAATGCCTTTCTCTTGAGCTTCAATTGCAGCACCGTTCACCGCTCAGATTCCATATCATTTACCGCCCGCCTCGTAGCAGTAGCTCTTCGTTTATAGAAAATCTCAAAGACTTCATCAGCGACCAATACTCTCAAAGTGACAATCAGACCATCGTAGGTGACCTCAATCTCCACTGGGGCGCACCGCAAGACTCCTCTGCGAACTCACTGGCCACCTTCCTCTCGGCAAATGATCTTATCCAACACTGCACTGAACCAACCCACTCTAAGGGCGCAATCCTGGACCTTGTTATTTCTAAAGCAGGCATGCTTTCTACTACTACCCCTATTCATGTAGACTGGTCTGACCACCACCTCATCCCATTCTCTCTTCAACTTTCACACTCTATAACTCTTGGCCAACCCAAGAGGGCCATCTCCTGGTTCCGTGATGCCAAAAACATTGATGTCGGTCCCCTCTGTGAATCAGCTTTGCTTTCACTTCCAAGGCTAGACCCGAACATAGCTGTTGACGATCTCACCTCCCAATGCCTCACAGTCCTTGAAGCTGAAATTAATAACGTCGCTCCACTCAAAAGCAAAAGGATAAGGCCCACTCCCTCAGCACCTTGGTTCAACAAATCCCTTTATGAGGAAAGGAAGCAGCTAAGATTCCTGGAGAAGCAATGGAGGCAATTGCCTTCCACTGACAATTTAGCCTTGCTTCGCACAGCAAGATCCAAATACCACAAGCACATCTTCCTTGAGAAAGCGACGCACTTCAAAACCCTCCTTGATTCTGCCAAAAATAGACCCAAAAAACTATTCGATCTCATCAAGACTCCGAGCTGCTCTCCCCCAACCTCCAAGGTGGAGGATTCTACAAAGAGAGCAGCGGATTTCGCTACTTTCTTCGATGGAAAGGTGAAATCACTTGTAGGTCAGGTTGCTCATCCTACACCTCCAGATGAGCGCAAATCCTTAGCCATTTGGCAGAGCTTTGACCCCATATCTGAAGATGCCCTTCTCAAATGCATACGCGAAACAAAGCCCTCCAACCATTCGCTTGACCCTATCCCCAGTGCCATTGCCTTTGACTTCTATACTCATTCCCTCTCCTATTGGACCACTCTGATCAACCTCTCCCTCTGGCAAGGCTCCCTTCCTGTCCCCTTCAAAACTGGGCAGGTCACCCCTCTGCTGAAAAAGCCCACTGCTGATGCAAATGACCTCAACAACTTCCGCCCCATCACTAACCTTCCCTTTCTTGCAAAGATCACGGAAAGATGTGTAGCCAAACAACTCTCTCGTCATATCAAGGACAATGATCTTCTTGACAACTGTCAGTCCGGCTTCATCCAAAACTGCAGCACTGAAACAGCCCTACTGCAAGTGGTTGATGATGCGCTGAGGATACTCGACTCAGGGGGGTCCTGTCTGCTAATTCTCCTTGACCTCTCCGCAGCCTTCGACACTGTTAATCACAACACCCTCCTCAATATTCTTCAACAGAGAATGGGCATGGAGGGCACTGTGCTTAAATGGTTTGCATCCTTCCTCTCTGACAGATCTCAAACGATCAAAATAGCGAACAGTCTTTCTTCTCCTGTGGCGGTGGGTCAAGGTGTTCCCCAAGGCTCTATACTTGCACCCACACTGTTTAATCTCTACTTAGAACCACTGGGAAACCTCCTAAGCAAATCCGGGATTCACTATCATCTCTATGCAGATGACACTCAACTCTACCTCAAGGTTGCCTCCACTCATGATCTCTCCATCCTAAGATCTACTCTTGACTCCATTCAAAACTGGATGTCATCTCATCAATTAATTCTGAATCCCTCCAAAACTGAATTCCTCCTCTTCTCCTCCTCACTCTCTCCTCCCCCGGTTCAATCATGGATGGATCAGATGAATCTACTAAACAACAAACCCATCATTGTCGACAGCGCAAAATCTCTTGGTGTCATTCTAGACAAAAAACTCAATCTAACTCCCCACATCAATTCTATTGCAAAATCTGCTCGCTACCAACTGCGCCTTCTTTGGGGAATCCGTCGCTTCTTCCCGGAGCAGGACCTTATAACCCTGGTGCAATCGCTGGTCCTCTCCAGACTAGACTACTGCAATTCTCTTCTTACTGGCCTCCCCAAATCTCACCTGTCCCCACTTAAGTCTGTCTTCCATTCAGCAGCTCGTTTCATCTATGGGGCCAAAAGAAGCGATCACATCACACCGTTGTTATCCACCCTCCGCTGGCTTCCCTTTGAGGCTAGAGCTATCTACAAGACCGCTTGTATCACCCACAAAGCCCTGCACTCCTCTTCTCCCCGCTACCTGGTGAATAAACTGAAACTCTCTGGAGGCTCTAGACCTTCACGCAATGCCGAGAATCTACTGCTTGAACCTCCCACTTTCAAGAAGGAAAGAACAATGGCCCAATCCTTTTCAGGCAACGCAGTGAGAATCTGGAACTCGTTTCCGCCTGAGCTCCGGACCACCGCCTCCTCCCAGGCCTTCAAAAGGGACCTCAAAGTTCTCCTCCTCCAGAGACACCTCCAAAAGTAATGCACATCCTCTTGCTATTCGGAGGAAGACTTCCCACTACTGATATTTTCTACTTTCCATGACCATGGGAGTGCCTTCCCAGTGTTTTCCTGTGGTGGGAGTGTCTGCCTTTTTGCAGTATTCTCCATGTACTTGTGTTCGGTGCCCTTTTGTAACGTGCACATAACACTTTGCCCTTATAACACACGGTTGCTACCTCTCACATGTTTTTACCTTTGATACTTGCACAAGTGCCACCTTGCCTACGTAACGCCTGTTCTTGTGCCTAGCACTTATTGCAGTATTATACCTCAAATTATACTCTGTTTTCTCTTTTAACTGCACACTTGTCACTTTTCCTCTTGTGCACTTTTGACTACCTCATGTATTTTTTTGTTGTTCGCAATTTTTACTACCTCAAGTATTTTGTTTGCTCACAATTGTCACTATTACCTTTACTACCTCATGTATTTTTGGTTGCTCACAATTTTTATTACCTCAAGTATTTTGTTTGCTCACGATTGTCATTATTACCCTTACTACCTCATGTATTTTTGGTTGCTCACAATTTTTACTACCTCATGTTTTTGTTTGCTCACAATTGTCACTATTACCTTATGTAACGCAACGTATGCTTTTGTAATCTGCTCTTTTGTAATGTTTCTCATTATGTTTCATTTCTGTTCCTAATGTGAAGCGCTCTGACGCCCTCGGGTAAAGTCCGCGCTATATAAAAATGCATAAATAAAAAAAAAATGTTTGTTTCCCACCCGTAACAGCGCGAGTATCCGCTGGTCGGGTCTCTTTAAGCACAATGACTCTTGTGCTCTGGTGCTCAGGGGGAGAACGTGCAGGTTAAAAACGAGTAAGTAAATATCACAATTTTTAAATAAGTGGCAGCTTTCCTCCCGGCTTCCGCCTCAGGAGATGGTGGGATTATGTCTGAAAAAACGCTTGTATTCAGCGCTTTTAAGTCGTAGGCTGGGGGCGTGGCCTCCTAATAGTGGGCGTAGCCTAATTTTGGCAGTGATGGCGGCAATGTTTGTTTCCCACCCGTAACAGCGCTAATATCCGCTGTGCGGGTCTCTTTAAGCACAATGACTCTTGTGCTCTGGTGCTCAGGGGGAGAACGTGCAGGTTAAAAACGAGTAAGTAAATATCACAATTTTTAAATAAGTGGCAGCTTTCCTCCCGGCTTCCGCCTCAGGAGATGGTGGGATTATGTCTGAAAAAACGCTTGTATTCAGCGCTTTTAAGTCGTAGGCTGGGGGCGTGGCCTCCTAATAGTGGGCGTAGCCTAATTTTGGCAGTGATGGCGGCAATGTTTGTTTCCCACCCGTAACAGCGCTAATATCCGCTGTGCGGGTCTCTTTAAGCACAATGACTCTTGTGCTCTGGTGCTCAGGGGGAGAACGTGCAGGTTAAAAACGAGTAAGTAAATATCACAATTTTTAAAATAAGTGGCAGCTTTCCTCTCGGCTTCCGCCTCAGGAGATGGTGGGATGCAACTTAAAGTTACTAAAACTTTTCATAAACGATTATTAAAATCAAACAAATGCATAAACGTCAGTTTATGAAAATGCAGTTTTACACACGCTTTTATTTAATCACCGGCGCTTGACCCATCGAGGATTAGAAAACATTAACTGTGAAGTGCTGTTCACGGAAAAAAGGTTGCAAACTAAATTTATATTCAGAGGGTACGGGTCCATATCTGGGAATCAAGGGTTCTCAGTGATAGGTGTTGCAGTCACTCCCGAAGAATCGGCTGACTGGAGTATATGACTCCAGTGCTAGGGCAAAGCCATTTCTACACATAGCCAGTTTGTAAAAGAGAATTTGGACTGGAAAAGGGCGACAGTAACTCAATGACTTGTTCCTGAGTTGCTTTTCATACCGCAGTTTCTAAATCCTGCAAGTAACCTTTTACTATTACTCAATATATGATGCCCTACGTACTAACCTCAGAAGCATGAAATACTGCACCTTTGTTACAGAACTCCAGCTTATACTCTCCAGGACACTACATTTTTAGCAGCATAGAACCTTCATCATACAGAGTCATCCTGTCAGCAATAGACTTGTGTCTGGAACAGTCTGACGTGTGGCTGACTTTTCCCCGACCCAAACCCACTCGATTTTTTTATGCACATGAACTTACAAAAGAAGCAGAGAATCACTCTGCCTTAGCTTTTCTCACTGCCTTTCCATTTGAATCATGTTTCTTAGTCTATTAATTCTTATCCTCTTAGAATCAGATACCTCTTCTGCCACCATACCCATATTCCTACCCCCTATCCACTCCTTTCTCTCTCTGGTCTTCATTTTTCTTAAAGACAAAAAGCAGACATCACTTCAGATCAAATTAAACTCAGTCCGCATGAATTTAGAATGCTGCTAAATTTAGAATGCTGCACCAACTGTGCAAAAAAAAAATCATGTTTATAAAAATAGACACATTTATTATTCTCAATAATATTATACAATATATTTACAAAAAAAGGAAGATTAAATCAAAACACAGTACAGCTAGCCAAATCAATAACCCACTCTCACATTTCATAATTAAGCAATTGAATAGGACACGATTTCGTATTTCAAACACATAGGGGCAGATTTATGTTAACTGGCGCATCCCCAGGGATGCGCCAGTTAACATGCACCACAGTGCGCCACAGCTCCGCCAGCCATGGTGCGCCGCATTTATAATGCGGCGCACCATGGTGCAAAAACGGCACAGATGCGTGACGCATCTGTGCCGGAAATGTGGCGCATTGCTGGAGTTGCGTCGCAAGCGCGACGCAGCTCCAGCAAGGCTCGGGGGTGCCCCATTTTAACAATGCTGCGTCAAGACCTACGCCTGCTTCAAGCAGGCGCAGGCTTTTGACGCAGCATTGGCTTAAAAGTGACTGAGTGAAATCTCATAGATTTCACTCAGCCACTTTTGCGAGGCGCACCTGCCCCGGAACGCCCACCCTGCGCCGGAACGCCCACAAGCGGCGCAGGGCTTTACAACGTGACGCATCTGCCTAGATGCGTCACGTTGTAAATCGTTCGTAGGGATGCGCCACGTTTACGCCGCCTTGCGTGACGCAACAGTGGCGTAAACGTGGCGCCAGGGCCTCATAAATCTGCCCCATAGTGTGAAGAGAAGTGTGGCTCAAATGGTTAGAGCGGCAGACCCTGATGCAGAGGTCTGGTCTGGGACCAGGGTTCAATACCCTGCCTCGGCGGGTCTTGGGCTCAAAATTCCACGGACCTGATAATTCTCACCTCAGTGCCTATTCCAATCATGGAGTCCCACTCTGCAACTCTGGGCAATAGCTTGCTTAATCTCCACAACGGCCCCCACAACGCTAAGGATGCCTGGCCTCCACCTTGAGGGGGCCCAGGAGTGGACGCCTCACAGGGAAAGCCAGGATGGGTTCCACAGCGGTATTCGTACAAGTGCCTTGAGACCCTTGTGGGTGAGTAGTGCGCTATACAAGCATCAATTTTTACATATTTCTAATTCTAAATACATACGTTCTCAATATTCGTCAACACATTTCGGTGGTAAATATTATTTTAACCACCTTCTTCAGGACAATTGTTCAAAATATTCCAACAGGTCACACACTGCAGTCACAGAGCAAGTTAAGGATATGCCTAAAAACAAACTTAAAAGCAATTAAAAACAAAATCTTTTGCACAAAAGCACATATATGTTTACATCCAAAAACAATTATCAACAACATTTACACAAGAAAGCACATATGTGTGACATTATTTGCTCAGGAAGCACAGCAGTTGCTCAGTTAACTAATCATCTAACAATTTGTATTTAGAATAACTAATTGTGTCCTATGAAATTGTTAAATCATAAGATGTTAGAGAGGGTATTTAAATCGATAAAGTGGATTGTATTTTGAATGTATTCTTCCTTGTATTTTTGTGTAAGTATTGTTATATATTTGTAATGAAAGTAATAATTATAAACATGATCAGTTTTTTGTTTTGCACAGTCAGCACAGCATTCTAAATTCATGCACTCAGAGTTTACTTTGATCTCAGGCGAGATCGATTTTTATGCCTATTTGAAGATCCTGTCCTGTTAGTTCTCATGGGTTGCTCTTTAATTTGTTTACTTCTTCATTTTTCCTTCCCACTTTGCCGTTTTGTCAATCTTCTAATTTTCTTCCCCTCCTTTCATCTGTCTCTTTATTGTTTCTCTCTCTTTACCCCTTACCATTTTCTTTTTTCCTTGCCTGGCCTACTTTAAACTCCGAACTTGGTTTACTTCTAGGTTCACTCACTAAACAAGCATTTACAATGCAATGGTCTCGGCATCATTAAAGGTAGAGCTATTGGCATTGCTCATGACATTTCGTTTTTTTTTTTTAAATAATCAATGGCATTGTCATTTACATTGCTCCCGAACTTCCGGTTACGGGATGTGCATGCTCACGGCTGTCGTAGGGCGGGACTTCCTGGGACTTCCATCTACTGCGAGAGTAGCGATGGCAGCAGAAGTCAGGAGTGGCGGCTGATGCGGTAAGTGGGGCAGGGGGGAGGGAGGAGTGTGTGTGTGTGTATGTATGTATGTGTGTGTGTGGTGTCCAAAGTGATGTGGTGGTGTCCCCGAGTGCTGCCCCCGAGTGATGTGGTGGTGTCCCCAAGTGACGAGTGGTGCCCCTGAGTGATGTGGTGGTGACCCAGAGTGGTGTGGTGGTGTCCCCGAATGAAGTGGTGATGTCCCCGAGTGAAGTGGTGGTGCCCCCGAGTGATGTGGTGGTGTCCCCGAGTGATGTGGTGGTGTCCCCGAGTGATGTGGTGGTGTCCCCGAGTGATGTGGTGGTGCCGCCAGAGTGATGTGAAAATCGAACTTCTGATGCACAGACTTGAGAACACAAAGGTATAATGGGGGGAAATTAAACCTTCAAGCCCCAGAATACAACAATTTTGCTGGCTAAAATATTGTGCAATTTTCCAGCACTGCAGTCACCAGGATCATCTGTGAAAGATGTTCAGACAAAACAATATCTAGGACATGTCAACATTACCAGTGGTAGGCTTACAGAAGTAAACCATTGTTTTTCCCGTGGCAGCCACACTTGTAAAAGACCTCTAGGGCTGAGGATTGTTCAGGGGCACGACTGATTTGCTCCTGAAAAGTCGGCAGGCTGTTTCAGATTTAGTAACATCTCCTACCAGTGAATGAATTACAGTTAAAAGGCTGGAGGGGATGCGGTATAACCAGACACATGACACTTCTGAACCTTACCAGGCAACAGAGAAAAGGCAGATTCAGTGGCGCCCCAAGAACCTCATACATCTGACTGATTTCACCTTAGCGCTACTGCAACATATGATGAAAATGAAGAAAACATGCACAAACAACCCAGGCTGCTTGCAGAGAACCTTTCATTCTGAGGAGTCTCTTCATGATATTGTCAGATAACTAATGTTTATTACTGTCCAATTCATCCAACTCTTTTTATTAACCTCAAAAGGATGAAAGGCTGAGTGGACCTGTGACTATAAAGGCCAAAGTTGACCTCTGCAGTGGATGCAAGAGACCTCTGAGCTACCAGCACTGGCTTAATTCAATACATTTGACATAGTAAAATACTGTAACTAAAATACATATTTTAGCCCTTGTTTACTCCATCTGTGAGCCTAGTGCCCATGTACTGTTTTTGCAAACCGTTTTAAGATGGAATTAATAAAGGTAACAACAAGCCACTGATGTAGGGATCAAAAGTTAGGAATTGAAGATTCACACCTTCATTAACCAATGATGCTAAACTTACATACATCTATCTCTCTAAGGGGCAGTATTACAAGTGGGGCAGCAATCAGGAACTTATAATGAAGCCCTAAAGACCAAAACAAACAGGACTGCACGTGAAATTGTGTCGACTATAATTCAGGTTTAAGAAGCGCGGGTACTCAATACATTCCTAACTATCCTCAGATCACTACCTAAAAACATATGTTCATGTTTGAAACACAATTGAAATGGTGTTCTCTGAACAAAGGACAATTGCAGCAGAGTTCCCTGCCCACGTCGTATGAACCAAGTTCAGCAAAAGTGACGCCGAAGTCCTATTCATTTTGACTTGTACAGAGAACAATCTACACGTTAACATTTATTTCCTTATGATGCAGAATGTGTTTCTTGGGTTTGCGAATAATGCAAGAGCCCTTCGGCCTTACCATATAAGCCACAAGCGTGTTACTGGACCATTTGAGAGGACAGCACTTAGAGGTCTCTGACTCAGAAGCAAACAAACTTTCTGAAAGTGAGCACTGTGACCTTAAGGACATTCCCTAGAAGCGAAGCAATCACTGTTAGACTCAATTGTAAAACGTTCACGAAGTGAATGTTTCACCAAGAAATAAATAATCACCCGGAAATATTGTGCGCAATGCAGGTACAATTCCAAATTGGAGAGGCTCGCGCTTCAATGAAATCGTCGTATTCCGGCCGCCCCGGAAGTCAGGCACGGTCGCCTGTGACGGGGGCGGGGCCACGTCCAGACCGGAAGAGGAGGCAGGCGGAGTCAATGCGTCTCGCGGCCCGGGGCTCCTGTGAGCGGTGTGGAGCCCCGGGGCCGCGCTAGCAGGAGGTTGGGCACCGCGTGCTGAGAGAAGAGTCCCCGACATTGGCCAGGTAAGTTACAAAAGGCTGGGGGGGCTTGGTGCACGTGTGTGTGCGCGTGTATGCTTGTGTGTGTGTGTATGTATGTGTGCGACGGTGAAGGCGGGGGAGGGAGGGGGGCCTCGGTGCACTTGTGTGTGTGTGTGTGTGTGCGCGCGCGTGTGTGTATGTGTCAGGGGGGTGTCTCTGTATGTATGCATGTGCGTGCGTGCATGGGCGCTTGTGTGTGTGTATGCGCATGCGTGTGTGGTGCTTGAGCTTCCCAGGAGACAGCGCCTGGCCACAGCGCGCGTTCACGTTTCAAATCGGCTCCAAGGATGCGCGCGGCCGGAACTGTCTCCTGGGAAGCACACTCGCTAACAAAAGATCTCGGCGAGACGCGCTTCCGCGCGTTGAGCCGAGACCTAAAAACCTCTCCTGCTGCATCCAAGTGCGTGGCCGAGGGGTGGATGGCTCCTTCATGAAACTTTTTCCTATTTGTAACTGTTTAGACAAGGAAAGGGTCTGGCCAGAACATTCACCTTCCCATTCACATTTAATCATGCACCCCCCTTCGCCTCATGTACCCTTGTAATCATTTTCTTCTACAGCATTTAGACTAGGAAGTACCATATACCTGCTGTGATAATTCCACCAGTCACTCAAACTATGGTAAAGTGAAACTTCATGGCCCAGCACACATTGGGGGCTAAAAATCAGGGCTGGCCCAAAGTCACATTCTTGTCATGGGGCATGGGAATGGTGACTGGTCTGACCCCAACACCCACTGAACAATTTATGAATGTAATTATTATGTGACTGTCTTTCTCTGGTTGAAGAAAACCTGTCAGCCCTTGAGCCAGCAATGCACAACTGTATCTTCCAGAGTACCAGGTTCTTTTGGGTAAAGTGTCAGGAGTGAAAGGGGCCACGTGTGTCACAGCGTTTTCCTTGGCTGCTATGATTGAGACACCCTAAGTGGATTGTCATTAAAAAATGTGCCTATAGTGATTTGAAGGGCACATCTCTTGGTTCCTGCAAGTATTAGTCTATTATTTCTATATTTGTCAGTTGTAAGAAGCTGATTTCAGATAATGGTTCGAAAATATTGCATGTCTGGAAACGTTATAGACTTTGAGAGAAACCTTTTAAAAATGCAAATAGACTGCTTGTTTTTGCAATAAAGGGTTTATTTTGACAGGCTAGATCCACTGAAATGAGGGCTAGTGGGGCTGGGACTTGAGGGGGAATCGATGACAGTGACACCAAAAATCTGTCGTCCCGGGGATGTGAATTTTGAAGATCACTTGGTATCTGCGAAGCATAGTGTTCTTTTAGGGCAGTGCCTGTGTGAGAGGTCTGTAGAGCTGAGGCTGAGCAAGTCACATCCCAACGCAGTCACTGAATACTGACTGGGCTATAACAATTAGTGTGAAGATGCTGGTCCATACAACATACGGGCTGGCAGGGTGTTCTTTTAGGACAGTGTCTCTTAGAGCACGTTGCAACTTAAACCAGGCTCTGAACAACTGTAACAACTAGAGTGGTGAGGTTGGTCCATTCAGTACATGGGCTGGCAGGTTGTCCTTTTAGGATAGTGTGTCTGAGAGGTCTGTAGAGCTGGGGCTGAGCGAGTCACATTTGAATTCAGGCACTAAATACTGGGTGGGCTGAAAGAATTAGAGTGGAGAGGCTGGTCAATATACTATACGGCTGGCAGGGTACCCTTTTAGGACAGTGCCTCTGCGAGGTCTGTAGAGCTGGGACTGAGCGAGTCACATTTCAAACCAGTTACTGAAAACTGGCTGGGCTGTACCAGCTAGAGTGGTGAGGGTGGTCCATCTGATCTAGCAGAGTGTCATTTTAGGGCAGTGCCTCTGAGAGGTCTGTAGGGCTGGGGCTGAGCGATTCACATTTCAAGCCAGACACTGAATACTGGCTGGGCTGAAAGAATTAGAGTGGAGAAACTGATCCATACACTATACGGGCTGGCAGGGTGCCCTTTTAGGACAGTGTCTCTGAGAGGTCTGTAGGGCTGGGGCTGAGCGATTCACATTTCAAGACAGGCACTGAATACCAGCCAGAGTGGTGAGGCGCGTCCATAGAGTACACAGTCCTTCAGCCAGGCAGCGTTCAAGCGCAGTTTTGCTGTGGCTATTGACATTCAAACAGCTGGTGTGCCAGTCTGCAATAATGGCTCTATCTGAAACGGGCGGACCCAAGGCATACCGCAGACATAAGGTATGGTCCTTGACCAGGGACCCTACTTCCAAGTACATACTATTGTAGGTAGATTCAGGACACTTCTAGTTAGGTTACATGTAGTTTTATTGTAGAGAACAGCTGAGCGCACACCTCTGGTTACATGTAGTTTTATTGTAGAGCACAGCTGAGCGCACACCTCGCCTGCTGACCAGACCATCAACTGACAAGAGTAGAACACTCTGGTACAAGTTAGAATACTCACAGGTATACTGAGAGACTGAGGAGGTAAGAACACAAAGGAAGGGCTAATGACCACTGTTGGCCATGTTACATGAAGCACAAATATACAACACATACCCTCCCCAACAGGCCTACCCCCCCCCCCCCATTTACCTAAACAAGTGTTGATTGCAATAAAAAAAGTTCTGGGGGCATGTGGAGTTGTGTTGTTACTGTGATGTAAGCCACTGCGCGAAGATTGGAACACTCGCTTTGAAGGGTTCTGATTGGCAGGTGGTGGCAGTTAGAGATAAGGACAGGGGAGAGGCTGACGTCCAATTGCTGCGCCTGTTGGCTGGGGTTTGTATTGGGAATAAACGGCTTTAACTACTGACGCAGCACTGGTATGTGTCACCTTTACAAGGCAGCAGGTGCTGCAGTCAAATTGTACCTACCGAATTTGCCTTTCGTTTCTTTACCGCTTGTCTTTGTGTTTCCTTCCTGCTCCTTTTCTCCTCCTTATCCTCCTCTCTGGACCCTCCTCTATATGGCTGCACAAACACGACATACTACACATTCACCGTGCCCTGTATCCTTTCACAGTGACTCTTCACACACAGCAACTATTCCACATTACTCTGACGGAAGAAAGCTCGCCATCTGCTGTTATGAGCAATTTACTGCACATGCGCAGTGTAATCAGCAGACGCCCCTAGAGAAGAGCTAGGGGTATTCACAAACATTTGCACAGGGGCCACAAAGTACAGTCTGTGGTGTGACCAAGGGCCGCATTGATATCAGCAGGGTGGCAGTAGGTGGTCTGAGAGGGTCAGGGATTGTGTAAGGAGGTCTAAAAAATGTTCAATAAATAGGCAAGCATTTATTTGCAGGTTAATAAATGGTTGCCTGTTCATGTAAAAAAAAATCTGAACATTAGTGTTCAGCAACTAAACAGCAACTAGTGCTGCTATTCACGGGGGGGGGGGGGGTACCCTTTGTGAGGTCAAGAGGGCGCAAGTGGCTGCCAGCCTGGCCGTACTTTGAGTATCACTGAGCTAGCTGTACCTCTGTTGCCCTTTTTTGGGGTCCAAGAGAATCCTCCTTGCAGAACCTATTGTATCTGGCAATCTACCTCTCTTCGAAGCTTCTGTCTCCCAATCATATCTCCTCTCCTTGTGTGCTTCTTGAACAGATTGGACATACCCCCAGTGGATGTTAGCCCTGCTGATTTGCATATGTGCTTCCCAAAATATATTTCCTTGCAATCTGGTCAGTTCTGCCACTTACAGCGTACAGTGTGAACACTAGTAACACAACAGCTTGCAATATTTAAGCTTTGACAGGCACATATGCTTTTCTTCCACTCAGGTCTTTTTTATACTAATTAACGAATCTAATGATGAAGAGAAATTAAAACAGTGAGCTTAATTTAAAAATGCCTAACATGCAAAGACTTATAATACCCCAATAATGTGTCAAAAGCACCCTGGTACAAAAAATGCTTAGTGTATCATGTTTGTTTTTGTATCTGATTAATATGAATGGATACAAAATGAGGACTACAAAATCAAATGACATTTGCACTTACTTTGTTCAGGTTTATTACCACTAGTGCAATTTTGCAAGAGCAATTGCCATCTGGTGGTAACTGCTCACGCAGGAGGCAGCAGTCAGACGTACATGCGATTATGTCCTAATGGATGCAAATAGAAAAACAGAAACAAAATGGGTGCACAAAACGCTTGAACCGAATGCTCTACTTTGCTCTCTTCTCAAAATATGCGTGCGAGTTTTATTATTGTATGATTAGGCATGACCCTACATGCATAGGTGGTCGACCGTGTGTATCATATTAGTGCCTCTCCCACTTTTGCTCTGGTTTGGAGATAAACAAGTTACTAGTTTACTGCTGATCATATCGTTATGCACAAGTTCATCAAATGGCAACGGAAGTACTAGCTGGACAAGCATTTCTCTATGGTCGCATACATATTGCAAATTTGAAAAGTGTTCATGGGTATCTTTAATCTGAAATACCTTAATTTACTAATCCTAGTCCAAAAAACATCCTGCTGACAGCTACTCTTATATATATATATATATATATATATATATATATATATATATATATATATATATATATATATATATATATATATATATATATACATATATATATATATATATATATATATATATATATATATATATATTCACTGAAAAAACCATAGGTTTCACACCAGTTATAGTTAGCTGGAAATTTGACTGACATAAAAACATTGAAATTTCCACGTTATAGTTAGTTGGACTCACTATAACTTGCGCGCCTGCAATGCACTGCTGATGACGTCACATATTACATCACTCATGACATGGTCAGTGACATCACTCATGACATTACCGTTGACACCATCCAGTGAATGTGTGTCTTTCTGAAAAATAAATATGTTTTATATATGTATTTGTAAAGGTCGATGGAAGAATAAATGTTTAAATAAGTGTGAAAAAAGATGTTTTTTAAATAAAAAATTGATTGTTTAACTGGCTTATTAAGTGTATCTTAGTGAATATATATATTAGCAAGTAATTTTTAAATATTTAAATATATGTATCAGTGTTTCACTTTGTGTATAAGTGGCTGCATGGGTTGGTGACTGACTCACTGTTTGTATGTGTTTTGAAGACAGCATATGTGCAGGACTGTATGGGTGGATGAGTGTGTGTATACGTGTGTTAGTGAGTGAATGCTTGCCTCACTAGTGTCTTTATGAGTAACTACATATGTTTTAATCTAGTATATGTGAGTATTGATGTTTATAAGTGAGTATATGTGAGAGTGAGAGATTGTAAGAGTTCCTGTTTAAATAAGTATGTCTTTCTATTAGTGATTGTTTAAGAGAGTAAGTATGTGTAAGTTTCCTTAGAAGTAATGTGCTAGTGTGTGTATAGCTGTATATGCAAATAAATGGATGTTCAACAGTTTATTTGCATGTGTGAGTATGTGTGTGAGTAACTTTTGGAAGACTGTCGGTGTGTAACAGGATGTATATGTGTATCACTACATATGATGAGTGAGTATATGTATGAGTGACTATATAGAACTGTTGGTGAATGAGTGGATGTGTATATAGATGGTGGTATTACTGGATTGGTTGTTGTAACTGGTATGGGTATCTCTATATGAAAATTTTAGTTTCTACTTTTGAATATGTGTTTCAAGGGTTACATTACACTGAAAGGAGGTCTGTTACTCTGTCACAAGGATGGTGTCATCAGTGATGTCATGAGTGATGTCACTGACCATGTCATGAGTGATGTAATATGTGACGTCATCAGCAGTGCATTGCAGGCGCGCAAGTTATAGTGAGTCCAATTAACTATAACGTGGAAATTTCAATGGTTTTATGTCAGTAAAATTTCCAGCTAACTATAACTGGTGTGAAACCTATGGTTTTTTCAGTGAATTTAATAGGTTTTTTAAATGCTAATTCCTAACTATAACTGGTGTGAAACCTATGGTTTTTTCAGTGAATTTCAAAGGTTTTTTAAAAGCTAATTCCTTTCTATATTGAGTTTCTAACCTACGATTTTTTTATAAATTTGCTGTTTTGTGTAAGTATTAATTATTATTTTTTATAATAATATATATATATTTTTTTTAATTATTTCCAGGGGCAATCTGGGTGCGCGCACCGGTAAGCTCTCCGGAAAGCGCACCCAGAGCGCTACTTGCGTTCGTGAAAAAAATATGAATGAAAAGTAAATAATAACGCAAGACATTTGGTACCATACATATAAAAGCAGTTTTTTTGAATAAGGAAATGAAAATGATTTTGCATTTCCGTGAAACTATCAAAACGTCACTTAGGCGCGCCACGTAAGCGCCCCCGGAAGCGCCTTCAATCGCGCCGCGTATGCGCCCCCGGAAGCGCCTACGTTTGCGCCGCGTTAGCGCCCCCGGAAGCGCTTCGGTGCGCGCAGCGTAAGCGCGTCAAGTCATGTGACCTTAAAATAACACTTTTCATTGGTTGCTAACGTTTATTTTTACAAAGAATGAAATCCCACCCATTTCCTTCACTTCTTCTTTCACTTTTGTGACTGAAAGACCTGCCTTTTTGCTCTCGGTTCTTTGTTGGATATCTTGGATTATCATGGCTGCCAGACCATCCAGTAGTGAAGATGACTCCAATGAATTCCTTGATGAAGAGCCTCCTCAGCCGAAGGTCAAAGAACATTTCATCTGGAATTTTTTTTCCATACCTGATGACCAGAAGAAGGTAAATGCTCCAAAAGTGGAGTGCAGGATCTGTCACACAGTCCTGTCACGGGGTGACCCCACTAAAAAATATTCTTTTGGGAACTCCACAATGATTCGCCATGTGGAGAGGAGGCACCCCCAGAATTTTGCCCGGGAAAGTGTCAGGGCTTTGGCACAAGAGGTTCCCAGTGATGGGGCCTCTACATCAACCGGAGGACCAACAACATCGGTGAGGGGGAGATCACAAGAGCTGGTTCCGAATATTCAGCCTGCATTTAACAAAGGCGTCCTTAAATGCAGATACTGTGATCAGCTACTTTGCTTTGGGGAGCAAAGTGTTCTGCTCATGGTTCGATCATTGGAGAACCATCGGTGCCATTCCCAGCCCTAATTTTTTTTTGTTTTTTGCTCCTGTTGAGCAGTTTCCATTCCCTGTTTTTGTTTTTGTTCTAAAAAAAGAAAAAAGAAGAAAAAAAAAGTTCTTTTCAGAACTACCTCCAATTCTCATCAAAGATGAAATGGAGTGCATTGATAAAGGAAAGGAAAATGAGTAAGAAAGAACAGAAAGGTATGAGAGGAGAAAGGAAGTGAAGTAGGAGGACTGAAAGAAGGTGAGTGTTGGGAAGGAAAGTAAGGAGAAGGAGAGTGAACATGGGGAATGTAGATATTCAAAGAAAATGTAGAAAAGGAACAGGGGTGTGGAAGGGTAAGAAAAGATGCATTGCTGGAGTTGCATCATTTTTGTGACACACTCCAGCAATGCATCACTTTTGCGCTTACAGATACATCTGAAATACTGACGTATCTGTAAGTACTTGCGACATAATACGTCATATATTTAATATGACGCATGAGTAGAAGACTGAAGGCCTCATTTATGAGGCCATGCGTCACTTTTACGCCACCGGTATGTCACTTTTTGTGACGCACCAGTGCTGTTAAAAATGCACCTTATTGAGTCATATTTACAAAGTGACGCATCTAGGTAGATGCGTCACTTTGTAAACCCCTGCGCCACATTATACCTACGTCAGGTGTAATGTATGCAAAAGGGATGTATTGACGCAAGAAAGGGTTGTAGAGGTGACGCAGTGAAATCTATGAGATATCTCTGCGTCACTTTTATGACGCTGTTGCGTCCAAATCTTGCGCCTGTTTCACATCAGGCATAAGACTGATGCAGGCCCTTTCACATGGGCCATGCCCCATGTGAAAGGATGCATTGCTGGAATTGCATCATTTTTGTAACGCACTCCAGCAATGCATCACTTTTGCGCTTACAGATACGTCTGAAATACTGACGTATCTGTAAGTACTTGCAACATAATGCGTCATATATTTAATATAACGCATAAGTAGAAGACTGAAGGCCTCATTTATAAGGCCATGCATCACTTTTACGCCACCGGTACGTCACTTTTTGTGACGCACCAGTACTGTTAAAAATGCACCTTATTGAGTCATATTTACAAAGTGACGCATCTAGGTAGATGCGTCACTTTGTACTTTTACGCCACCGGTACATCACTTTTTGTGACGCATCCGCAGCGTAAAACATGCACCTTATTGAGTTATATTTACAAAGTGACACATCTAGGTAGATGCGTCACTTTGTAAACCCCTGCGCCACATTATACCTACGTCAGGTGTAATGTATGCAAAAGGGGCGTATTGACGCAAGAAAGGGTCGTAGAGGTGACGCAGTGAATAAACTGGGTTTTCCCCATGCTACGCTCCCCGGTGCGCATACCGGGCGCTCCCCCCGCGACAATCGAAATTTTAATTTTTTTATTTTTTCTCCCGCTGAGCCCTTTTATAGCCCCCACATCAAACCTAGGGGGTCAGGGGGGTCTACTCTGCCCCCCTATGGTCATTTCCCCCTTTGTTTTTGCCACCTCTTGTGTCTCGATCTTACCGAGACACAAGATGGCGGCCGCTCCGGACTGTTTCGAATGTTTACAGACACCCGAGAGCCAATCAGCTTTCCGCGCACAAGTCGCGTAGCGCGCCCAGTGTGCTCCCCGGTGCGCGTACCGGGGCGCGGCCATAGAAATATATATTTATTTGAACCTAAATTACTCAAAAACCACTGGAGCACATATCTTGAGACATAGCAAAGGCACATCGGGCTACCAGTCCCTACAATTTTGCCAAGTTTGGTGGAAATCCATTCAGCCGTTCGGGCTAAAAATGAGGTCGACCGCCCTATGGAAATTAACATGGGGAAAACACGTTTTGGGACCCCCCTTTTATCTCGGCCCCCGCTTGACGAATCCCCCCCAAACTTACAGGGAAGGACCGGAGCGCCGCAAGGCAAATTTGAGGACATTTTCAGGCAGATTCCTCAACCGGCGCCAAAGTTATTCCCAATAGAATGTTGAGATTTTGCATTGAAAATAATCCTAACTATAACTACCTACTGGCGACCGCCTGTAGGTAATATATATATATATATATATATATATATATATATATATATAGCGGTAGTGAAAATTAAGGGCCTTGTGTAGAGTTTGGCGGATGACAGTGCTTAATTATGTTAGATCTATCAGTGGCCTTCGGCACAGTCCCTCATTCAAGGTTGCTAATTTGCCTCCAATTGCTTGGGATCGAAGGAACGGTCTTAAGGTGGCTGGCCTACTTTTTGGAAGAGAGAAGTCAGGAAGTTTAGATGCCCCCCTTTTCTTCTAAAACACACAAGTTGTTAGTTGGTGTGACCCAGGGCTCAGCTCTCAGCCCCACTCTAGTTAATGTCTATCTCACTCCCTTGGCCCTACTAGCTGGGGCTTTAGGGGTCAAGGTGATTTCATACATTGACGATACTCAGCTGTTGTTTACCTATGAAAACGGAGAATATATTGTGGGAGAGGCCATTGAAAAATGCATTTCTTCTCTGTCTCACTGGATGGCCACCAATCAATTGAAATGCAACTTCGACAAAATTGAAGTGCTGCTTTTTAACTCTAATGTGCCAGATTCATGGCAGTCCTTTTGGCCGAAGGACACCCCACTGCTTGGCCCTCAGGAGGGCATACTTACAGTGGCATCTGCTCCGATTTTGGGATTGTGGGAGAACATGGGGTGGGGGTGGTGGTGGGTGGGTGAGGGGAAAATATAATTTTTTAAAGCACTTACCTTCTCCTGCCTCGGTGCTCCTCTCCCGATGCTGGTCACGCTACACAGGTTCCCAGGGGCCAGTCACAGCGCTGCACTCTTACTGGTAATGCCAGCATGAGAGCAAGGCTGTGATTGGCGTGAGATATAAAACTGTACCTGTAATAATGATATGTTCTGTATGCAGCACTTTACATGGATTTATTAATGTAGAACAAGCTGATGTTGAAATATTATTAACATAATCTTTATTAGTCTTCTTTTTAGCAATCACAGAAGAAAGATATTCTGAGCCTTTAAAGTATTTGATCTTGCACAGCCCCATTCACAACCTGGTCTGCAATGTGAAAACATCACTGAGGTCCCCTCAGTCCACCTGATGCTGAGACCAAGCAGCAGCATCTGGATCAAAAGGTTTCGAAACAACCCCAGGGGAAGGGTGAGAAGGACACTGAGGTAATAGAACCATGGAGATGGGGAACAACAGTACATCCGTGAACAACATCTGACACTCCCACGACAAGAAGCCTGACAGTTTGCTGAGGAGCCAGCGACAGATCTCTGACACCGATGATAACAATTCAAGACCTAAATATTGGAGCAAGACGGGGCTCATTGGTATGCAGGGACCAGGAAGAACTGCAAAAAACAATGGTTCTGTTGGGTTTGGACAACTATTTCGTATACATACAATTCAATTAACTGAGTTCTTCTCTACAAACATTTAATGTTATAATGATTAGGGAACACACCGAAAAGCAAACAAAACCACAAAGAAATCAGGTTGCAGGGTACTGAGTTGTTTTATATAAATTGCATCATTGATATATACCTACACATTATTAAGAGGCTGTCAACAAGGTGAAGTTTAAGGTGAAATGTGATCAAGTGACAGATTGTGCTCAGTGATAAAGTTGAGTGAGTATTATGTAAAAGGTGATTAAAATAAGTACAGGGGTAGGGAAGGCCAGAGTAGAGCGGAGGAAACAATGACCCGCTGCTTTATCCAATTTTAGTATTTTTGTAAGCAAGGCCTTGATCTGGACCAGGAGGTATCGTCGACGTTTTAACATTAAATGTTTGTAGAGAATAACTCAGTAAATTGAATTGTATGTATAAGAAGTAGTTGTCCACACCCGACAGAACCAGTGTTTTTTGCATAACTATACCCAGGTTTTGAGGGACACCACAGGCTTACCCCATTGTTCATTGAATATAATATGGGACCAGGAAGAACATCACAACAGTGTATTTATTTAGCATTCACAATAACGACTACATGCGTTTCTCATGTCAATGTCACACCAGTCTACAGAAGATGATACAAAGCAAATGCATGACCTGCAAGTCTAAGAATTGTAGGCCACAGCACTTTAAGGTGCATGCACAGCAATCAAGAATCCAGTGGGTAAACATCAAACAGGATGTGCACATCCATCTGCAGCAATCAGTTTGAGGAACCACAGCAGCACAATAAACACGTATATTAGGGTGTGTCTGCATGTCACTAATTAATATGACCTTTAGAGGTTTAATACAAAGTAGAGCTTCTACGTCAGAATATACCTAGAGAAAGTTAGTCTCCTCAAAGTCAGTACACACATACAGAACAAACACTGCAGCAGAAACCTGGAGGCAGGAATCACGCCTACAATACAGGAGATCTGGGATTCCAACAGGATGGATCCAACCTGGGACATTCCGCTCCCAGCTGTGTGGTGCAGGAACAGAAAGGAACTGTCATCTGGCACGATGGGGATAGATGGCAACAAATGCATGGGAAAATAGACAGATATTTTAGTTTCAGCATCCATAATGGATGCCTCTTATCTTAAAGAAGACATCCCTAGCTGCCTCAAATTGGAAATGCTGCAGGGCCTACCTTGGGACCAGATTGCTCCTAGTGTGCTGTGACATAGGAACCCATCGTAATCCCACCACTAGAAAAACTGACAATTCTGTCACAGGGTTGTCACCTCCCAGTGTGACCGTGAATGGTCCTGTGGCACCAATCCCCACCCGGACATTCAGTGATCTCTTTTTTTATTTTTATTTTTTACTGAAGAAATACACAAATGGACGCTTTCAATATTTGTTGAACTATTGTGATTCTTGTATAGTTATATGTGTGCAGTGATCAATAGACAGAAGCAGATTCATTTTTATTTTATTTCTTGTGGTATGAAATGGCCAATTATATTGTTTGAGGAAAACATGGACAAAAATTCGGAAATCTTCCCAAGCATGGAACACAACACAAAAACTTTTTCATATATATACCTATCAGACATATATATATATATATCTATATCAGACATTTCTTGCCTCCCTCAACCTTTCACAAACTCTACACACACTCCCTGAAACATACCTCACAACATGCAGATCTCAAGCATTTACTTTTCGCATGTCCTCATGTTCATAAGTTTTTGACACAGATTTGGAATCAAATTAACTGAGTTATTCACTTGCATATTCCTTTTTCTTTTACTAATATTTTCTTGGGAAGTCTCTCAGATGACTAGGAGCATGTTCCAACAGATCTCAGAATATTGGACTTGTCATTGGGGGTCAGATTCCAAAAAATACCAAAAAACTGGCAAGACTCCACCTAACTATCATTTCATTTATTTTTTTTGAATGTATTATATTAAAAAAAACAGGTAGGTAGGTTCAAAATGGAAGCCAGGTAGTTAATTCATATATATGATACATTCAGCAGATCAAATACAAAATTAATATTACATATCTTGCCATACCAATACTTAAAAGACCATAAAAAAATATATACAAACAATATTTCACTGTGAAGTTTCCTTATTCCATTTGTATCTAAAGAATACATTTAGACTTATCCTAGATTAAGATTGCTCTCCCAGAGCTTCTTTACTGTTACGCCATAACATCAAAGGTTCCCATAGTTTCCTGCCCTTCTCCGTGGCCCGTCTACCCTTAATCTTGTAGAGCGCAGCTTCCAGCATATAGATATTGTATTAAGCTATGGAGCCACAGCTGGAATGTGGGCGGATCCATGTCTTTCCATGCAGTGGCAATCAACAATCGGGCCACTGCTACAGTCATGAATACAAAGTCTCTCTTAGATATATCTAGATTGGCCTGCCAATCGTAACCGAGTAGCATCATGGGTGGGCTGATAGTAATTGCCTTGTTGATTGTTTGTAGCCAGAAATCCTCCATACCTTTTTACAAACAGATAAGTTTGATGCAGGAAAAATCATGTGTTTACTATTGGCAGGGCCCATCTGGCCAACAGGATATTCAGAGATCTCAATACCGAATGCTGAATCTGTCCTTGAAAAGTATACAGCTTCTACTGAAAAGGGTTAGTACAACCAATTGCTCTAAGCATATTGCAGATCTGCTGAGAACTCTAGTTACTGTTCAGGAAAATTACAGAAGTCTGAGAACTAGTGACTTACGATGTCCCATTAAAGAAATTGCACCTATGGTTAGAAATATTAGGAATATTCAATAGAGGTAGATTAGCTCTGCCGACAAATTTTGACACTGCTCCATTGAATGTACTGCAGCACTGCTGAGAGGCCTTGGCACTGTACATGAAAATTGATCCTGAAGGGAATCTTTGGTACTGTTTAATAAAAACATGATGACTCTGTTGAGTAGTGTTGTCAATGAACAGTGTAGCAGCCCTATTCGGAAGAGCTGATTCAAGATGCCACAATTAAAGATATGTTAGGACTGCTAAGAAGAGTTGATACTGCACAGTTAAAGGTGGGGCATCCAGGCTAAGATATGTATGTACCATTAATAAAAAGAATACACAGTATTGAATGATAGACTGATAAGGCAGTGATCCCTGGCATGATGATTTTACAGTGCCCACGCGCTTTCTGGACAAAGATCTAGCTTCCTGATAAATGTTTGTAATTCTGTTCAGCAGGTTTTGCAGTACCGCTGTTAAAAAAAGGTCTATGAAAAATGCTTGGAGATTTTGTGTTTTGAGATCCCCCTCTTTCTTCTCAGCCCCCACTTGAGGGATCACTGCAAAACATTCCAGCCGCGAACTAGTCAACAAAGAGTTCTTTTTTGCAAAGTATTGTGAAGATTCATTAAGCGGTGCCAATGTTATTAGCAAAACAAAAAAGGCATTCCCTATGGAAAAGGTGACCTAACTATAACTACCCAGTGACAACCACATCTGCATAATACATAGATCTACTTGATAGCAGAGGACAACATTCCTGGCACATTAGAGTTAAAACAAAAGTCAAGAAAAAAATGGATCAAGAAGAAAGAAGTAACTTTGATCACTGGCTTAACCAACACACTGCTCAAGCTAAGCATGATGGTTGTGCATTTTGGTGAGTGGTGGGATGGGGAAACAAGCCATAGGATTTCTTTCATCTTTGGCCAGTTGTCCTCTACATCTGTCACTCGTGGTCCCTCAGGAATATGACCTCAGTGTTTTTGAAGAAAATTTTCCTCACATTGGGTTAGGAATAATTTCAAAATGTGGGAATACCAGAAGAATTCTAAGTTTACACATTTGTGTAGCCTGAGAAATGGAGATTTATTACAATATACACTAAATACTGCAGCTAATTCCTCTGTTTACCTTATCTCTTTTCAGCTGATTCACATGGCAGGTTCATCTTTCCTCAGAAAGGAAAATTAGTGGGAATGTGCTATTCTTGAACTGCTTGTAATTCTCGATTCAGCATGAAACAAAGTTTCTGGCCAAATCAAAAATTAAATGGCACCCTGAAAAGAAGTAAAGCTGGTAGGCTTGCCAATAACTTTATTGCCTCTGATGTCCTCCAACTCCGGGCAGCAACTGTTGATAGCCCCATATTCCACATTCCAGGCAGGAACACCCACAAGCTCCCACCCGCTCCAACATTCCAAAGCCCAACACACCCCCCTTCCTTCACATTGCAGCAACTTCGAAAAAGAAAAAGGAATAGAAAAAAAAGAATACTATAAAACACAAAAGTAAGTAACATAAAGAAGTTGTGAGGTTAAAACCAAACACCCTTCTGCCCCATCACCTGAACCCACAACAGCCACAGTTCCTTCCAGACGACATGGCACACCGGCTGTTGATCCAACAAAGAATTTGAGCCGGTAATTGATATCGCCGCCGGCATGCATGGAACACTGCATGCTGGGAAATGCAGTTTACTACCCAAGGCAGAGGCGACTCCATGCCGTGTTTGTCAGGTAACCCACACTACTTTAGGAGGTGGGATGGACAATTGAACTTTACTCTGGGACTGTAAGCGAGAGACACAACTCGACCAGAGGGGCATTTGAGAAAGGAAAAACCCCCGAAACGCGTCATGCCCATGGTCTGATGAAAGATTAAAGGTGGATGCTCCACAAGCCTCGTGTGCTGCCCGTTTCTTTCTGTTGGAGGAGACATCGTGGGTAATATATATATATATATATATATATATATGTATATATATATATATATATATATATGTATATATATATACAGAAATAGCAATAACATCGGCACATCTCATGAGGTTAATACACTAAATCCATGAAAACCCCAGGAAAAAGACATAGGGGCCGATTCCAATCCGGTAAAAAGCACTCCGAATAGCCGTTCGGAACGTTTTTCCCGTACAAATCGTACCCTGCAACGTCCCCTGTACGTACGACGAAGTACGATTCGTACCAGGAGCTGGACCCCGTACGAATCGTACAGAGACCGTAAGAATCAAATCCCCGTACGAGTCTCACTCAGAACCCGATGTACGTGACATCTGTACGGTTCGCGGCAAGTTTATACGACCCAACAAGTATGATACGTGTTGGGTACGCACCGTACAACCCTTTTTCTACGGGAGCTGAAAACAGTCGTAAAAGCAGAGTTTGCCCCGAAACAGTTACGATACGCCCCCCCCCCCCCCGGGTATGGCGCGTATCCCCCATGATCGCAGGGGTATGGCGTGTACCCCTGCGATCATGGGGGGTACGCGCCGTATACCCCAGCGTACATGTATGCTGGGTGTACGGCGCGTACCCCATGCACGCTGGGTGTACGCGCGTACCCCCCATGATCGCAGGGGTACACGCCGTACCCCTGCGATCATGGGGGGTACGCGACGTACGGTGTGTATGTGCGAATCGCCCTTACCTGACGTGGACCGTACAACTTTTTTCCTGATACCCCGGTCTGGATCGTACTTGTCGGGTTGTACAGTGTGTGTACGAGTCGTAGGGAGACAGCTCCGGATGCGATTCGTACGGACGGTAATTTTACCGGATCAGAATCGGACCCATAGAGTCTACTGAATGACGTAATCATGAAAATTAAAAGGAGCAATCCTTACCCTGGAAGAAATCCTCCTACCAGGTGCACAATTCGAGTGAACACCCATTTTCCCATTCACATAAACAGCCTTGGATTCAGTCACCACAGAAACAGCACACTTGTTCCACGTTTTGCCTTTTTCCAACACCACAATGTGATCCTTCACCTCACTCACTTTCATTCGTGCCGAAAAACGGGATTCCCCTTTGTGGACAAAACCCGGCCTCTTGACCCTTACCCAATCGCTCACATTAACAGAAATAGTTCTAACATTGTCAGACTTAGTACTGTATTTTGATTGTACAGCAGCTCTAACATCCACCACATTCATCAACCTCTCCTTATCAACACCTTTTCTGGACATAGAATCCTTATTCACCTTGGAGCCAGCAACTCTACCCCTGAGCAGAGTGAATGGGGCCATGCCAGTGCTAATATGCGGGGTAGTTCTTACTGCCCACAACATGTCAGTTATAGCCTCCCTCCACTGCAAACCATTGACTAAAGCCAGCTGCGAGTGTTCCTTAATTACCTGGTTAAAGTGCTCCACAAGGCCATTGCTTTGAGGATGATAAAGAGAGGTAAGAATGTGTTTGACACTAATATACTTGAGAAAGTCCTGCATTTCTCTGGACATCAACTGGGTAACATTGTCAGACACTAGCTCCTCAGGAAACCCCTCTCTAAGAAACACGCCTTAAAAAATGAATGATAGACAAAGAGTTGACACTATCCACAAACCTGACCTCCGGCCAAGTTGACGTGTAGTAAATGAGAACTAACGCATACTTAGGTGAGCTCCCAACAACCACAAAGGGACCGGCAACATCAATAGCCAGCTTGCACCAAGGCGAGTTTTTCACCACAGCGGGATCAACAGGGGAGGGATATGTTACTTGTGACTTGTCACTCAAAACATAAATGCAACAGTCATGCACATAGTGTTCAACATCCCTATCCAACCCCGGCCACCAAAAATCCTCCCTGACCCTGCATTTCATGACTCGAATTCCCAGATGTCCTTCGTGTGCTAAGTCCAAGACCTTTTACCGCATGCTCACTGCAACCTCCAACAAACCACCTATCCTTAGACCATCATCAACAAAAGACAACTCCTCCCCCACTCTCTTGTAAGGAATCAACTCAGACGGAAAGTCCTTATTGTTGGGCCACCCTTCATTCAAAATCAACAACCATTCCTAGCTCAACATCATTTAACACAGCTTGCAACCATTCTTGTTCCAAAGGTGCACCTCCCACAGTATCCTCCAGTGAACCCACCACACAAACCATTTCCAAGTCATCAGATGCCCCCACACACTCACATCTCGTTAGCAGTAACCTGGACAAACAGTCAGCTATGTGGTTTTTCACACCTTCCACGTATTACAGGTGGTAATGGAACTCTTCTAGTCTGTACTGCCATTTTACAATGCACGGAGTAGCCCTCCCCCCACCTCTAGTAGTGAAAAGATTAATTAAGGGTTTATGAGCAGTTCTTAAAATAAATTCATTCCCCCATAGGAAATTCTTGAAGTGCTGGACACCCCACCACAAAGCTAGAGCTTGCTTCTCGATGGTAGAATAAGTGCTTTCTGCACCCTTTAATGTTATTGAAGCGAAAGCAATAGTTTCCTCACGACCGTCACCTCTTTTCTGCATAAGAACAGCACCTAAATCCACATTGCTTGCATCCGTGAACATGATGCACCGGTCATTGATGTTAAATAGTGTGAGGGGGCGATCTTGAACAATTTCTTGTTTTATCAATTCAACATTGTTGCCCACTCATACTTGAGATTCTTTCTCAAAAGATTCCTCATACACGCAGTTTTGCTCGAACAATTGCTCAAAATTTGGCGTAGTATTCTACCAAACCCAGAAAAGAGTAGAGCTGGTCCTTGTTCACAGGGGTGCATTTTAGATAGCCTCTATAATTTTCAGTTTGGGTTCCACCCCCTTGTCAGAGATATGGTAATCAAGGTAATCCACTCCCTCCTGAAGAAACCTGCATTTGTCCCTTCTCAAAGTCAAACCACTAGACTTAACAATGTTTAACACTTGCCTAACCCTGTCGTCATGTTCCAACTCTGTCTTTCAATAAATCAGGATGTCGTCTTGGAAAAACACGACACCTACAGTGTCCTTGAACAAATTGCTCATCAATCGCTGGAACACAACAGAAGCCGAAGGAAGACCAAACGGCATTAGTTTATAGCGATAGGCCCCTCTAGTGGAACAAATGACATGAGATGCCTAGATTTGATCTGATGGTATGGTGAGGAAATGTCTAGTGAAGTGAAAAACTTGGCACCCTCTAAAGTCATCAACATTTCATTGAGGTTCGGTAAGGGTTGGCGATCAACCCTGATGTCGGAGTTGAGATCCCTCAAGTCCACACACATCCTCAGAGACTTTTCGGATTTGTGTGCTAAAATGATGGAGGGCAGTTATTCGAAACTGTCAATGTGCTCAGTTACACCCATGGCACACAAACGTTCCAATTCGCACTTAAGTTCTTTCTGAAGACTTAAAGGTACTTTGCTCACCCTGTGCGCCACAGCTTAATCTCCGTCCTTGAGCACAATGCGATGTTGAAATCCCCTTAATTTGCCAAGATCTCAATTGAACACTTCAGGATAACTCTGAATCCACTTATTACCTGTTACTTGAGCAACCACACTCTCACTGGTTGAAGTGGGTGGAGGCATGCAATAAAATTAATTTACTGCACATCTGGACACAAACATGTCAGGATGGTTAGAATCTAAAATGATACCAAGCAGGCCTTGCTCATCCCACCCCAACAAATTTGCACCATGCTTCACCACATACACAGTTCTGATAGCCAAATCCTCAACAAAAGCTACACTGGCCATGAACTTCCCAAGAACTTCCACTCTCTTGCCATAAGCGAAAATAATGATGTTGGTCTGCTGCAATTGGACACCATATAACCCCTCAAAATCCTTAGCATTAATGAGTGTGAGCCAGAATCAGCTAGGAAGCCATTACACTTCCTATTGACACTGACCTTGCATGCAGGAGACGTTCTCTTCTGCAACCTGCCATGGATGACATTTCAACTATGCCATCAACATGTGAATACGAAGAAGATAGCATCAACAATGCATAGTTTTCACCATCAGAGTTGACCAAATCTTCTCCGATGGTTTTTACCATCTGCGCAGATTTCTTTTTAAAGGCTACAGCTTTACACATTTGAGCAAAATGACCCTTTTGCCACATT
Source organism: Lissotriton vulgaris (assembly GCF_964263255.1). Classification (NCBI taxonomy): domain Eukaryota; kingdom Metazoa; phylum Chordata; class Amphibia; order Caudata; family Salamandridae; genus Lissotriton; species Lissotriton vulgaris. The sequence goes on from NC_141697.1 coordinate 966,044,322, forward strand.
TGAAACACGTTTGATTTAAGGCAAAACAAAACTTTGCATTCCCAAGATGAGATCTGCCCCCACAACAGAAACATACGACTTCCCCTTGCTCAGGTTAGGTTCTGGGTGAATGCGTCATGGAATTACAAACAGAACTAGTGTTGGACCCCTTCATGGGTTTAGTCTTAAGTTTCGCATTTAACAACTTGACCTCCCCAGATGAAGTAGTTCCATTCATTTCTTTTACAGAAAATTGGTTAGTGCTCAATACTCCAGGCCAAAGAGAGAGAAGTCTCTAAATATGGATCTTCAGAAGGCAATCCTTTTTCCTGAATTGTTTTCCTGTTGCACATTCTCTCAATTAATTGATCCCAGATGATTTCATCCCTGAATTCTCTGTAGTTGCAGGTGGATTCTAGAGTCCTGAGAGCAGTCAACAAAGTCATCAATGGATTCATCAGGTAACAGAGCATGTTGCAAAACTTTGTGACGCTCGAGCACAACATTCCTTTTGGGATTGAATCTCTTGTCCAATGTTTTAAAGATAGTGGCAACTATCAGTGAATCCCCATCATCGCCATCGCTCATGTGGGTGCTCACCAGCTCCAAGAGTAACATTTTTAAGATATTCCTTCCTTCAGAACCTAAATTATAGATTAACAAGGCTTTTTTTTCTTGGAAGTAAAAGTGTCCATCAGTAGCCTCCAGATAGGCATCAAATGTGTCTTTCCATTGCTGCCAATGCAATGGAGGAGAACCAGCTGTTTGCAAGAAAGGAGGTGGTGCCAAAATCAGATCCATGCCTGTGCTTGGGTGAGTTGCTGCACAATGCCTAAAAAAATTACCTTTCTAAAACAAGTTTTTCAAATGTTGCAGAAAGCAGATGCTTGCTATAACAGATTGTATATATCCCTCAAAAGTCATGGAACTAACATTAATGTACATGTGTGCACATTTTTAAAAGCACAACTTCTTATACAGTTACTAGAAAGAGGGTGTGCACATCACCAGATGCACAACTACTTGCCCTGATTGCAGTAAAACAATGCCAGGGCCGTTACCCCTTCACTGCGCTGGCTATTCCGCCGCAGTGCTAAGGGGGCGGGGGGCCGCGCGGGGGGCGCATGCTGGTAACGGAACCGCTCCGTCACCAGCCGCGGTTGCGCTGTGCTCATGACGGAGCGGTTCCGTCACGGCCCGCCCGCTCACTGGAACGCTCAGCGCAGGCTCGGAATCCGCGCCGCGCAGGCGTTCCGAGCGGGCCGTGACGGAACCGCTCTGTCATCAGCACAGCGCGACCGCGGCTGATGACGGAGGGGTTCCGTCACCAGCAGGGGAGGGGTTAATGCACATGTACAGAAAGCAAATAATAAACAGCTACTGGTAGGGGTGTGCGCATCACCGAGTGCACAACTCTATGAATGGTGAGCCTCAATCCGCTGCCAGAGCAGCCAATGACAGTACCAACAGAGCTACTAACCATCTCACTCCTTCCAGTGTGCCAATTCGACTGTTTCAGGCCCAACAAGCTTTAAGCATAGCTTGGGGGGATCCAAGGCATTTCAATTACGAGCTATAAGAATAGCTTGGGCAGCAGGTAACAGTCAATCTTAACGCGTATTGAATTTATAATTAACTGTTGTTGTCACCTTCTGCCAGATATAGCCACTTTGTGGCAGACTCTCACAAGCGCCGATGATAATTAATTGCTGGTGCTGAGCACCAGAAACCACCGGCTAAAATTAAGCACTGGCTTATTTGGTCTTGTAGGATGAAACACAGTTACCTACCGGATATGTATAACTCTCAGCTGCATGGAAATGCAGAAGCAAGGACCACTGCACATTTTGTTCTGAATCCTGTACTGCTTAAACGTCTGAAAATATCATATAAATGTAATTTTCCTTGCCGTGAACCCCAGTTAACTGGGAAACGTGTCAGTTTCAATACCGCTATTGGATAGTTTTAGACAGCCGTAATCGGGGTCCAGTGGTCTCTCAATGTTCCGGGACAGGGTGACACTGCACCTTCGCACCAATGACAGCTACTCCCCTGAACGTTCTCTTGATATGTCTGCGCTAGAGATTATTTTTTAAAGTAAATACATAAACATTGGCAATCCAAACCTTTCAATTACGAGTCTAAACCATTCTTCACTCTGTTAATATCTCACTAGATGGCGCCCAATCGCCAAATATGTCTGTGTTGTGATTGCTATCCCCGTTCTCTTTCAGACAATGGACTTTTTCCCAAACAGCTTAACTCCTTTGCTGAAGGTGAAAAGAGATTATCTCACTAATGAGCTTGGAGCCCATTAACCTCACGTGGAGGATTGATATCTCCTGCACGACGCTTATTCTGGCTGCGGCCGTGCTGAGAAGGGAAATCATTGAGGAAAGGTGAATCAGTGACGGACAGCCTAAAGGCTGCGTGTACCAGGCTTGCCAACACGGATTGTGCCACCTGGGTGGGTAACACAATATCTGAACTCTTCTCAGTCACCAGGCGAAGAGCTGATATCACACGGTTCACACAATGAGGCAGATTTACAAGAAACTGACTCATCCGTAGACTGTATCAGTTTCCCTGCGCCTATATGCGATACCCTTGCGCCACCATGGAAGCGCCGTATTTACATTACGGTGCACCAGGGCACAAGGATTGACAGATGCTTCAGAAATTCTGATGCATCTGTTGGCGCAAAAGTCACACATTGCTGGAGTCGTGTCGCAGCACGGCGCAACTCCAGCAATGCATGGGGAGGCCTATACTTATTGTACTGCGTCACTCCTTACGTCTGCTTCAAGCAGGCATAAGGTTTTGGCACAGTGGCATCACAGATGTGGCGCCGTGAAATCTTGTAGATTTCACTGCGTCACTTGTACGAGGCTTTCCTGTGTGGAAACGCCCACCCTGCATTCATTATACCTGACGCAGATATAATGTGGCGCAGGGCTTTACAAAGTGACACATCTCCTTAGATGCGCCACGTTGTAAATGGGCCACAATGTAGCGCATTGTTTATACCACCTCTGTGTCAAAAAAAGTGATGCAATGGCTGCGCAAAAGTGTTGCAAGGGTCTTGTAAATATTCACAAGTGGGAGCAGGGGCGTAGCTTGGGGAGTAAGACTGGGGGGGAGAGGCTGAGCTTCAGATTTTCTGACAATCAGACTAGCATTAAATGTTTAAACACATAATTCAAAAAGTAGGGTGCACAAGAAGGGCCTAAGAGGCAATGGAAAGGGAGAGGAATGAAGACTGGTTGGAATACTAAGAGAGAAAACACAATATTTTGTAAAATAACCAACATTTTGAGAACTTTACAAACAGAGTGGGAGATAGTGTGTGAATATTTGTCTGTATGAATGTAAACATCCCTGGTGAAATCTGATTGACATTTCACAATGCCTGACTGACAGCACAGGGTCCTAACTATTTATCTGAAAATACATTTATTAGGGGGGTGCTACACCCCAAATCCCCCCTTTGAAGCTATGCCTCTGAGTGTGAGCTGGAAATCTTTGCACAGAACGGGTTTTGCAGGTCTTATTTGGAGGCTCTCAATGGTTGAAGCTGTTGTGGGAATTCCTATCTCCCGAGGACCATAGGCAAACTGCCATTGGTGCAGCAGGTGCAGCAGCACCAGGGCCCTTCGAACCCTGACACTGCTGTATTTTGCTACAAAACAGCAGTCAAAGGGGCCATTATCTGTGTTCGCACTAGGCTTGCTGTTCCACAGGGAAGACTGCATCAAAAGCGATTATTGCTTGCACTTTTAGTTGGAAGGAGGGCTCTGGCAATGTTGGCATAAAGCCTTGACTCTATCCATGGCCCACCGCTTCCAACTACGCTCAATTCTCCTTAAGTAATGATGAGCCTGAGACCTGCTCTACCTTCTCTTACATGACAAAACAATTCAAAATTGGCAGGCACGTTGTACATATGCACTATTTTTCAAAACTCTATCCCTAAAAAAGTTTACAACAATGTATGCGGTATATGCTTCTTAGACATCCCTTTATACTGAAATTGTGCCATTTCTAAGCAGTGTAAATGACAAGTGTAACTATTACCCAATTTAAAAATCACTTGATTTACAGTCCTCAGGATGATAAAATGTTGAGTCTGTCACACTAGTCTCAAACTTGTAACCTTTGATCACTGCATATGTCAGCCACTGCAAGAAAAGTCCCCAAGTCATCCTGCTAGATAAAGGTGTTATTATTTATTTAATTCATGGAATACCACATTGAGTGAACAGAGTATTCCTGCTGGGGAGATGTACATCCAGAATGTCTCATGATATGACACTTACGAAAGAGTTCCAGTGGTGAATGCGCTTACTGGAGAGAATTGAGTGAAGTTGGCTACATTCTCTTCCATTTTAAGATTTGAAGCCTACTTGTGCCCCAGATTACAGTGAGAAGAGTCCAGGAAGTGGTAAGGAGGCAGACTAGTGTTGTCTCTTTCCCAACAAAGTTTTAAAAAGGATTTTCCCTACCTGTGATTGCATCATCTTATTTTTTTCTTTTTAAATTTCTTTAACTGTCTTTGGCTGTGGTTGTTACAGTTTAAAATTGTAGTTTTAATTTGCCAGTGATTGCATAATTTATCTCATGTTTTTATGTTTAAACTTGTGGTTTTTCCTGCCTGTGACTGCTTCCATTTAACCTGTTGAATTGTGGGATTTGCAATCCAAACTCTGTAGTTTTTCCCTCTCATTCCCAGTGACTATCAGTTTTTCCCTCCAACTGTGTCCTTTGCTCTGTGCTAAGACCTGTATGTTAAGCAGTGCATCCCCAGCTACCATTTTGTGTTAACAAGTCAGTGAAACCAGCCCCCCCCCCCCCGAGACAGCAATAATCTGCTGTAAGCTGTTTAAACTGTGTTTAATAGGGAGGGTGCACTTGTTATGTTATATGTTATATATGAGTCTTGTATAGCGCAACGGCTACTCCAAAGGAGTGTCCCGGCGCTTTGTACTCCAGACCCAGAAGAAGACTGAAAAACATAACAGTAGAGAAAACAGAGGCTAAAAAAGAGGAAGCGCACTAACCAGAAAACAACCAAGTCTTTAGACCCTTCCTAAAGGCAAGCAGATTAGATGTGGCCCGCAGGGACAGCGGTAAGGAGTTCCATAGCTGAGGGGCCAGGAATCTGAAAGACCGACCGCCCAGTCGGGCCCTCTTTATACGTGGCACCACAGCAAGTGCCAGTGACTCCGATCTTAAAGATCGTGTTGGCCGGTAAAAGTCCAGCCTCTTCTGAGGTATTTTGCACCAGTGGCATGCAGGGCTTTGTGGGCTAGAGTCATGGCTTTGAACATTATCCTCTTCCGTATGGGAAGCCAATGGAGGGATTGGAGCAGGTTAAAGGCAGGCCAAAAATTGCTCGTGCTGCAGCGTTCTGGGTCACCTGCATGCGCTGTAAGAGATATTCCAGCAGACCCAGATACAAAGCATTAGCATAGTCCAATCTGGATCCTATGAGTGCCTGTACAGTTATCCTCCGATGTTCCTCAGAAAGTAGAGGAAAGAACTTTCGAAGCATCCTGAGGATACCGAAGCACGTCCCTGTAAGAGTGGCCACCTGGGATTTGAGCGTGAGCTCGTTGTCAATTTTAACTCCCAGGTTCTTAGCCCATTTAGATGACTGAGCTGGGGGGAACATGTCGGCAGGCCACCAACCATGCCAATCCGGTTCCGATGGGCATCCGAAGAAAAGTATCTCGGATTTATCCGAGTTGCACTTGAGGCTGTTGAGTTGGAACCAGTTGAAAACAGCCCCAAGGCACTCACGGATACTTTCCCCATCGAAATCTTCCCTCTTGCGGCAGGTGAAAAGAAGCTGGGTGTCGTCAGCATATGAGACAATCCGGGCCCCATAGGACTCCGCCAATGTCGCCAGAGGGGTCATGAGGATGTTAAATAGAGTAGGGCTCAATACTGAGCCCTGAGGAACTCCGACTCCCAATGGCGGCATTTCGGCAGATCCAGATGAGGCCCAGACCATCTGTCGGCGGTTGGCTAAGAAGGAACGAAACCAGTTGAGCACCGTCCCCCCTAGACCGATGTCATGTAGTCTAGTGAGGAGATCCTCATGGGGAACGGTGTCGAAAGCCGCCGACAGATCTAACATGACTAACATCACCCTGCCTCCGGCATCCAGCACCTCCTTCACAATCTCAGAGACTTCCAAGAGCCCCGTCTCGGTGCTTAGGTTAGATCGAAAGCCCGATTGGGACTCATGGAGTAGCTCATTCGACTCCAGGAAGTTAGAGAGCACGCTATGAACGTGTTTCTCCAAGATTTTGGTGAGTGCTGGGAGGAGCGAGATCGGTCTGTAATTGGACGGGGCTTCCGGGTCCAGGTTGGGCTTCTTAAGAAGAGAAATAACCATGGCCTGTTTCCAGGAGTGTAGCAAAGCTCCCTGACTCAAGGAAAGGTTAAGAATAGGATTGGCTATGGGGTTGACAACATTTGCCATTCTCGCTAGAAATTTTGCTGGGCAAGGATCACGCGGTGAGCCAGATTTAAGGTTCCTCATCAATGCTAGGGATGAGGATATCGTAAGGGGCGGGAAGTCTAGCAGAGCTGGGCCCGAGGTAGACAGGTAAACTGTCTCGTTAGGCAGAGTCAGAGGGTCAGCTGGCGGTCTTGGAGGAAAAGAGTCCTGTATTTGCCTAATTTTGGTGGTAAAGAAGTTAGCAATGGTGTTGGCCCAGGTCTCAGCCGGAGCATCCTGTACTGAGAGTGAACGCGGGGTAGTAAATTCTCGAACAATTGAGAAAATCTCCTTGCAGTAGTTTGCCGCTTCCTCAATTCTTTTGGCAAAGTAGCACTTCTTGCCCTGTAGGATTAGACCATGATAAGATTTCATCATGGATTTGTAAATCTGTTTGGCCTCAGTATCATAATGGGTTCTCCACGCCCGTTCGGCGACTTTACATTGTCTACGGGAATGGGCCAGTTCCTCCGTAAACCATGGGGCCGAGATCCGTTGGGTATCAGATCTGGGTGGCTGTAATGGGGCTAACTCATTCAATCTAGCTAGGAGCCAGGACTGCAGAATGTCAAGGTCGTTATCCAGATCACCAGTATAGGACAGAGGGTGGTCCACCAGGGCCTGGGCTAACAGATCTGGAGTCACCCGATGGTACACCCTGTAGTTACTGCCCTGTAGTCTCATAGCACTGACAGCTGGTTTCTCAGTGACAGATATTTGAAAATGGACGCAACAATGGTCAGACCATAATACTGGCAGAAGTGTAATAGCCATAATAGGTGAAGTGGAAAAGACCTGGTCAAGCGTGTGACCTTTGTCATGGGTCGGGCCGAAGAGATAAGGGGACAAGCCCAAGGTAGATGTAATATCCAGTAGCTTAATAGCATCTTGATCCTGATGATCATCCATATGGAAGTTGAAGTCTCCCGCCAATAAACACTGCTCGGATCTCAGGACTAGTGCAGACAAGACCTGCTGGAGATCATCAAAGAAAGATCCCACAGGACCCGGGGGCCTGTAAACTACGAGACCCTTCACCGCTTGTTGAGATGATAGGGAGAGGGTAAAGGTGAGAGAGTCGGCACCTGCGATGGTGTCTGTGTGCGTAACAGTGCACGTGAAAGATTTTTTCACAACTAGGGCGACTCCTCCCCCTCTTCCCTTAGCTCTATCTTGTCGATGGATGATGTACTCGGAGGGAATGGCAGCCACTATGTCCGGATGGGAGGACTCATTGTGCCAAGTCTCAGTGAGCATCAGACAAGTAGGACTGGTCGTAGAGAGGAGATCGAAGATCTCCTGAGTGTGTCTATGCAACGACCTCGTATTAAGGAGTAGGCAGAGATGTTTAATGCTGCAGTCCTTAACCGGACGGGTGGGAGGGAGGTTGCTAGTAAGATGCCATTTACAGACAGGGCACTTATGTTTACCCCTATAGCGGCCAGGAAATACTAAGTGACAGGTGGCATCCATGGCGCGAAGAGAATAAAGCTCATGGGAGGAGTAAGAAAACATAATGAGACAGAGGGACGAAAAAAACAACCAGGAGTACCTGCCACGCCGTACGCCTCCGGGACGCTGACGGGCGCAGACGGGCAGGACTCTGGCACGACTCCGGCGCAGATCCGGCGCGTCCGCAGTACGCGTCCGCTGCGCGGAGGGAGGGGGGAGCTTTTTATAGCGCTACTAGAGCGCGAGGACGGAGAGTCCTACCCCCAAGTTGGCGGCCGAAATGAGATCCCAGCCCTTGGCGTCAATACTCAGCCGAGGGCGGTCTAAAACCCCAAGCAAGGGTGAGGGAGCAGGCGAAGCGCTTACAAGCGCTGGGAAGTCTGAGGCAAGGCAGCGGCACGCTTACAACACAAGCGCGATCCTAGGCTGCACAGAAATAAAGTAAAATTGACTAACACGAAAGTCAAACACACTCGCTTAAAATTGCCAAAGAATAGAGAGGAGACCTCCCGGCTTCCGCCTCAGGAGGGAAAAGGTAAGGTAGCAGTTGTTAATCACTTGCAGGATGTCACAATTCCCTTTTATAGCGCTACTAGAGTGCGAGGGCGGAGAGTCCTACCCCCAAGATGGCGGCCGAAATGAGATCCCAGCCCTCGGCGTCAATACTCAGCCGAGGGCGGTCTAAAACCCCTGGCAAGGGTGAGGGAGCAGGCAAAGCGCTTACAAGCGCTGGGAAGTCTGAGGCAAGGCAGCGGCACGCTTACAACACAAGCGCGATCCTAGGCTGCACAGAGATAAAGTAAAATTGACTAACACGAAAGTCAAACACACTCGCTTAAAATTGCCAAAGAATAGAGAGGAGACCTCCCGGCTTCCGCCTCAGGAGGGAAAAGGTAAGGTAGCAGTTGTTAATCACATGCAGGATGTCACAATTCCCTTTTATAGCGCTACTAGAGCGCGAGGGCGGAGAGACCTACCCCCAAGATGGCGGCCGAAATGAGATCCCAGCCCTCGGCGTCAATACTCAGCCGAGGGCGGTCTAAAACCCCAAGCAAGGGTGAGGGAGCAGGCGAAGCGCTTACAAGCGCTGGGAAGTCTGAGGCAAGGCAGCGGCACGCTTACAACACAAGCGCGATCCTAGGCTGCACAGAAATAAAGTAAAATTGACTAACACGAAAGTCAAACACACTCGCTTAAAATTGCCAAAGAATAGAGAGGAGACCTCCCCACTTCGTTTTTTGTCCAGGAGAGGGAGTAAAGTTTTATACAAACAGTGTTGTTAGAGCACAAGTTTGTTGGGGCTTACCTGCAGAAGTCCAAAGTGTGGATTGAGACGGTCTGTCTCCTAGGAGATTTCTGAATAGAGGAGTAGCTTCCAACTCCCTGGCCAGCATACCTTGTCTGAGGTAGCTGGGATCTTATATAGTCTGATATTGTTTGGTACATGTGTACACTGATTGGTGGTTTTATCTGATGTTTCTATTGGATTAGGGATAGTGTCCTCATTGGTTGGGTATTTGAGGGTTCTTATTGATTTATGGTTCTGTGATTCAATCAATGTAGGGTTGGGGTTAGGGTTAGGATTTCTATTGGATGTAGGGACTAGGGCTTATGGTGTGATTGGTTGCTGGACTAGATGTGGGACTAAGAGTAGGGTTAGGCTTTCTATTGGAAGTAGGTACCAGGGCTTCCTGTGCCTGTGGTTGCTTGGACTAGGGTTGAGACTACTGGTAGGGCTAGGGCCTCTATTGGATGTAGAGATCAGGGTTTTTTTAAATTGAATGGGTGCTTGGACTAGGGCTAAGATTGGCTGTAAGGTCCTCGTATCCTATTGGTTCTAGATTTTAGGGCTAGTGCTGTGATTGGATAGTTTTAGGGCTAGGGTTCCCGAGTGGTCACCTGACTACTAGGGTTACAAACGGCCAAGGCTTAGAGCGTCTCAGCCTGGGCGTTGAAGCTATGGGTAGAGAGGACAAGGGTGAGTGCCTGTTTAAGCCTGCTCAAGACTGGTCGGGACCAGGGCCAGGAATGCTGCCTATTTTCCCATTCATTAATAACCACCCTATGTATTAGTCCCTCTGTATATAAGCATTTATTTTCACTATAGATATGTGCAAATCTTTGTGTATTGCTTTGTATGAACATGTACAATAATTATGTTGTTATAAAACAAAAACAAAAGAAAAAAATAAATCATCTTTGGTCTACATGTACTTGCTTCCATTGTGCATCTATGTATCTCCATGTACTTGGATCTGTGTGTCTGTTACTTTTCTCCTGAAAAAGCATATCGAATGCACTACCCTCTCATCCGCTACCTCTATCAATATCTTTAATCTACATATACTTACCTCCTTTATGCATCTATATACTTTCAATGTACTTATGGATTTATCACTCTCTTCTAATTTAGCATTTCAAATACATTTCCCTATTTCTCAGCCTATACGTCTCTCAATATATCTTCTAGCCCAACTTTGTGACACTTTTCTCAAACTTCTTTCTACTACTCTTTCCAATTCACTACCCTATCTCTCACCCTATACATATATCATTTTATCCTTTACACCCACTCTCTCATTTAACCCAAACCCCATACCACTACTATGTTCCCGAAAATAACCCTTTCTTAATTCTCTCCTACTCCACCCCTCCTTGTATCATTTGACACCTCTTTTACTATACCGACCCCCCAAAAAAAACCTTTCTAAACTCTTCCCTCTGACTCTTCCCCTCCAAAAACCCTTTTTACTCATCCAAAAGCCTCCTCCTACTGCTGTGACCTAAAAAAAGAAATCCTTCACTCTTCCATCCCTCCACTATCCTTTCCAATCAAAATAAAAGACTAGCATGTTCACTTCTCTAATTCCATATTCCACTACACGAATTCACTGCTAATCCTTTATGGGTTCCAGAGTAGCGTGCAACAAAGCGTTTCATATCCTCATCAGGATTACAAGCGCTATATAAATGTAAACCTTTTTTCCTTTTTTACACCTCCCCAACCCTTCTCAATCCAAATAACATATCTACCACTCTTATTACTTCATTTTTCACAATACTAATTTTCACCGCTAATCCTTTATGGGTTCCAGAGTAGCCTGCTACCAGCCCAAAAAGTGCTTCAACACCCCAGCAGGGGTAACAGGTGCTATTTGAATGCAAACCTTTCTTTCCCTTCTATCTCTCCCCTATACTTCTCACTCTAAATAACTGACTAATATCCAACACTCAAATTACACTCATATTTTACCATACTAATTCACCACTAATCCTTTATGGGTTTCCGGAGTACCGTGCTACTCGCCAAAAAAAGCGCTTCAACACCACATCATGGGTTAAAAGCACTATATCAATACAAACCTTCTTTCCTCTTCTATCCTTCTGCTATCCTTTCAAATCCAAATAACTGACTAACGTATCCACCACTTAAAATGTACTTGCATGTTTCACTATACTAAGTCAACACTAATCCTCTATGGGTCCCGGAGTAGCGTGCTACTCACCAATAAAAGCGCTTTGATGCCTTGTCAGGGGTAGTAAGAGTTATACAAATGCAATTACAATACAATACATGTTTCGATCATATTAAAATTTGAATGGTAATAAGCCCAAAGAATGGCACTGGCATAACCTTCAAATCGCAATTGCGTTTGTTAGGATGATACCTCTGTGAACTAATGGGTTTATTTGCAAGATCCTTGTATAATCTGCATTTCACTATTCCAATCTTTGTAAAATTGATCTGTGAGTTAATGGAGGCATAAGATTTAACTAGTGCTTAATATGAGCTGGTGGTTTCCAGTGCTTGGCACCAGCACTTAATTGTAAACACAGGTACGTATGTCAGTCTACCATATGGTGGCGCTATTGGTTTTCCTTAGAGATGAGCATAACAACATTATTTATTGATAAAATATACATTAAAAATGACTAATACCTATTCCTTTAGCTTTGAGGTCCTGCAATAGTCTGAATTGTCATTCTTTTAGGAGTGTGATCGTGGTTGTGGTGATACTGTCATTGGCAGTACTGGCAGGGGCAATGGGTGGTGAAAGTGGCAGTGACCTCATAACAAGGGCCCTGGCACTCATAGTTTTCTTCAATAAATTAAGCACTGATTTTAACCCAACTTCTTGCTCTTCTTAGTCTGATAATAATATTGATGTGAGTAGTAATTAATACCAACAATTACTGGCTAAAAGCTTTTGAATTCTGATTATTATTAGTGTGATTTTATAGACCTACATACATTACACTTTGAGTTTAGGAAAGTAAAAACATCCTATCTTTATTTATCTAATATGTAAGAGGAGTGCAGAGTACATGTTTTGCTTCTCGTAATAGGTAGTTGGATATGGGGACGAAAATGGCCTTATCTAGGTTGGTTGTCTTTGATTTCTGACTCCTAATGCCAACCAGGACTAAGCTCACACAAAACAAATACTAGCAATAAGGTATTTGTGTCCATGAGTGCTGGAGGGCAAACAAAAAGGCTCCAAGCAGCCTCAACCTCTTTCTTTTTTTGGTGCAGCTGCATGTCTACAAATTTGCCAGGTCTCATCAGGACACACTGGGGAGGATTCGAAAGAAAATATGGCAGCTGTTGATTATAATACCTGAGAACTCCCATAGAGACACAGGGGAAGGACTACAATAGTACAGGCAGCAGCTGAATTGAAGAAGAAGCACAATAATAGACACAAGAAGTTAGATAAAAGAGGTGCCACAATAGCACATAAAATACACTGAAAAAACAAAAGAGATCAAGCTTAAAAAGAAATCAGCCAATAGAACCTCATCAATGAAGCAGGAGTCTGACTAAAGTAATGGCATATCTCATCAAGAAAAATATGTAAATGCTCTGTCATATTTGCCATATTTTATTTTAAAACATTTTTTCTGCAGCATTTATATACTTATTTTTTATGTCATACTTTAAAATAAGTATTTGCTTACGATGCAGAAGGTGATGCATTCCAATATGGCTCTGACATTCACTAAATAGGCCATGGCAAAATAATGCAACACAAACACTTTCCACGATGTCGAGGATACATCGAATAGCCAACAGCATGAGGTGAGAAATTTACACTCCTGTGGGCTGATCCAGAAGGCGATAGACCAAATCTCAAAGCAATAGGAGACTGTTGCGTCCTGCCTTGTGAGCAAGGTAGGTTGTTATGTATTGTGAGCCCGCTCAGCCCTAGCTTCTGAATACACTCACGCACACACACAATTCTAGTTTGGGCGGAAGGACCGCAAGCGGTCTCCTCCCATTTATTTATGGCCTTGGGCCAAACCTGGCTCAAGGATGAAGTGGTAGTACATCCGGGGTACCGGAAAACGAAAACTGTGGAACTGTTAACCTGCTACATCCCATCCCAACTCAGTCTTGCAAACAAATGTTAAAACGTTTTGGGGGAGAAATGCAAAATCCCTAAGTCACAGGCTGGGTTGAGGGTTTGGCTGGAGACTGTATCGGGGATGTATGGCTCAGAAATGGCAGTTGTGGATGGGGTGCTGTGTGATGGGCCTTCATCTATTGTTGGCAACCGACTGCTGCCCCCTTCCCCGTTAGCACCATTGGTTGCTTCCACACCAGTCCAGTCTCCTTCCTCCTCTCCGTTGCCTCTGGTGCTGGGTCTTGTGAAGTGGCTTCAATTTTCTTGAACCACAAAATGTTTCGGGCCACTGTTTCCTGTCCGTTTTTAGCAGTCACCATGGTTCCATCTGTCCTCACTACCGTTCACATCCCAGGTTGATACTTCCAACCTGGTTTTCGGTCTTTGATAATCACCTGGCCTAAGATCACGGGATCTCACCCCTTCTCCTGTGACTGGCTGCAGCATTTCGCCTCTCCTTGTGTGTTTGGGTTTCTTGGATATCATAGGAAATCATGTGTCTACACTGGGCACTTGGGGATATCTTCCAGGTGAGGCCAATTAAACATCATGGTCCATTGGGCCTGTTGGGTGGTACAGTGAGGCATGCCCCAATATTTCCCCAGCAATTATTGGAGGGTCGACTTGTTCTGTTACAGCAATCCATAGCGATTTATTAAGAGTCCCTATACATCTTTTGATCTCCCCATTGGCTTTTGGCCATTGGTGGGTGATGCAACGATGATGGATTCCATGGTGTTTTAGAAACTCACTAAATTCACCGCCTTGAAATGATGGTCCATTGTCACTTTTGACCTCTCCAAGATTGGAGCCACTTGAGTGAAAGCTGTTAAATTGATTGCCTCCACAGTGGGGTATTTGGAGTATGTATCCATCATGACAAGGGTGACTCTCCCATTCGGGAAACTTCCAAAGTCTAGGCTCACCTTATCCCACAGGATGGTGAATGACTCTTCAGTGATTATCAGCGCCAGTTTCTCCAGAGCACCTGTTAGTTGACAGGCTGGGAACTTCCGACAGCCTTTTCAGCCAGCTCTTCAAGTCTGGGAAACCATGCCTTCTCCCTCATCCTATACTTCATCTTCATTGACCCTTGGTGTCCTCTGTGAGCTTATTGCATCACATGAAGCTTCAGTGTTGCTGGAATGACTAATCAGTATCTGTGTAAAAGGATTCCTTCATGGGTCATGCTGAACTCTTCCCTTACTCTCCACATCTTTGTGAGACACTCCCGATCATTCCCTGACCAATCGTTTGCATCTCGTAGAAAAGTCTGCCATGTGCCGCTTTGGACGGTGTCGCGTATTCTGTTTTAAGACTGGGTCACCTTCAGCCGTGCCCTTGATGTCATCCAGGGTCAAGGCTCAAGGGTAAGTGGCGTTTGAGATCATGTTAACATAGGCTTCTACGGCCTCTGCTTCATGGCCATCTACTTGAGGTTCTGTAGGAATTGGACGGCAAGAGGCAAAATCAGCAGGAATTTAGGCTCCCGGCTTGTAAACAACATCGATCTTGTATTGCTGCAGCTGGGTGTTCCATAGTTAAATTCTTGAGGGTGGGTGTAGGGCTGATCCCCGGAACAGTAGGACGAGAGGTTGGTAGTTTTGACAACTTTGATTGCCTGACGTAAATATGAAAATGCCTACACGCCAATTTAATCGCCAGAGCTTCTTGCTCAATCTGGGCTTATCACGGCTCCCTGGGTGACAAAGCTTTGCTGGCGAAATCTAGATCGGCCTGTGCCTGGGCTTCTATTCCTGGGTGAGTACAGTCCCTAGCCCCACTGGGCCGGCATCCACCAATAGTTCAATGTGTTTATCTGGGTCAAGTACACCAGCTTGGTGTTGTCGAAGAGTGCTTCCTTGATCTGTTGGAATGCATCTTCCTTCTGGTGACTCCAGCTAGGCATCTGTCCTGGTTAGAGGCCTCAGTGGTTTTGCAAGGATAGCGAGGTCTGGAATGAATTGGCCACAGTGCATGGCCATTCCAAGAAAGCTTCGTACCTCTGACACGGTGGTGGACGGTGGTACCTGTTTAATTGCCTGTGATTTGCGAGGATCAACATATATTACGTCTTGGTTGAATATGTATCCAAAGAATTCAATTGTCGACTGAAATAACAGACACTTTTCTCTATGCAATGTGATGCCATGGTCTTGGAGGCGCTTCAGGGTGGTTTGAAGATGTCTGTGGTGCTCGGCCGCTGTGGCCGAGTGAATGAGGGAAGCGGAAGGAGAAGACTGAGAGGCGGCAGCCAGCCTGCAGCTCACCTTGTGCTCCTGAGTTCCCCTGGTGGGATTGATGTCCCAGGGATTGCTTCACTTGTGCCCCTGCTAAAGGACTACAACACACAGCGCTCCATCCCGCTGCTGCCAACGAGGGGGAGACGCTGAAGTCAACAAGTGCATTTAAGCGCTGCCTCTACCCCGCGGCGCAGGTGTGTCTTCTTGCATTCTTGTCCCTCGGCTGCTCCAGCTCACCTTGTGCTCCTGAGTTCCCCTGGTGGGATCGAGGTCCCAGGGATTGCTTCACTTGTACCCCTGCCAAAGGACTACAATGCCCAGGGTGCACAGCGCTCCATCCCGCTGCTGCCAACGAGGGGGAGGCGCTGAAGTCAACACGCGGATTTAAGCACTGCCTCTACCCCGTGGCGCAGGACGCAGCCCGGACGAAGCCCAGACCAAGGATGGGCCTGTCTGAGACTCGAAGAGGCTGGGCTGGGCCACCCTAAATACATCTGACATTTTAATTGCTGGTACTGTTTAGTCTCTTTGCTTCATAGTTATGCCACCTGTGGGGGCTGGACCATTGAGTAAACCGAAGACAGGGGTGGGAGGGGGGGGGTGGTGGGAACCCTTGACGCCTTTTTGACTTATGCTGAATCTGGGCTGATTCATCAGATTCAACTAACTGAGTGCAGGCTATCTTTAGAAACTCAAATGTCCATAACTAATGGTAATTTGGCTACCCCCACCGTTCTAACACAAATAGATACACCCTCTGTCATACCTTCCTCATCCTTTAGTCAGCATTCTCCGGGTTTTATCGCCCCATCACCATCTACTCCATCTAGCCTAGATTCTCATACAGGCACAACAATGGTCATAACAAGGGGCAAGAAAGCAATTCAGGTTGAAAGAGGGGAACCACCTTCGAAGAAAAGGAAAGCCCGGGGTCCATCAAAGGCCACCTCCCAACCACCAGGGGGAGTTAAACGGAAGGTACCCTCAAGGGGGTGCGGCGGGTGCTGTCAAACCACAACGGCTACCACTAGTAATAGCTTTACCGGACGTGCCGTTGATATTATTCCTACATTTAACGAGGAAATACTCTACACACGGATAGTGCAGGGAATTTCACATTTAATTGACCCCTTGTTGCAAAAAGTGTGTCTGATAGAAGATAGACTCAACAAAATGGAGCAGGGTGTATCCCATAGCTCCTTGAGCCATCCCAGCGCACAGTCAGGAGGTGGGGGCAATACATCTCAGGCGGGTGGGGTGGGTTTGCATAATAGAGGGTCTGAAACCAACGCACCGAATTCCACTGAGCTAGACCCTGCTGATAGCCATAATGCCTCCTTGCTTCGGGGAGGCACTAGCTTACCGGGTTCGCAGCATGTCTCAAGAGAAACTCGCACTCGCTCTCCTCAACAACGTATTGCAGGTGCTCAGCATGCTCTTAATTTTTTACATCTACCCCTGGAAGCCACTCCCTACACTGTGGTCCTAGGTAACGTCTCTGAGTTAGCATCGTAGGTAAAGGAGGATTGGTCAACCCTGAGAAACAAGGCACTGCATCTGCTGAGCTCCAGGACAGGGATCAAAAATCAACTGTTCACTGAATTTAAAATGGTCCGCAGAGTACCATGGGTAGGGAAGTCCAAAAAGTCCCTCAGGGGTGACTGTGTGGTCCTACGTTTTAGGTCTCTTGGTTTGGTCCAGCATATTCTGGCGAGGACAGGGGACCTTGTCTCCAGGGATGATATTTCTATTCTCCCCCTGGGGTATTTCTATCGACCAACAGATATCCCAGATGTGCCGAACGGAGAGAGGGACATCCCAATCACTTGGCCAATACAACTATTCTGTCCCCCTAAACAATCATTTCGATGTTTTTTCTTCATTAGAAGACATTGATTAACGTGAACCACTTGATTGTTCCATTTTATCTGGGAAAGGTATACGTAGGGGTTAGATGGGCTATGGTAACGGTCCCCCAATTTGTGATCCACCTGATCCTCTAAAAACCCGGGATATCCTAATAGAGCAGGATGCAATAGATAATAACTCTGGCTATCTCGGGGGCGTCCATATAACTAAGGTGGAATTGAGCTTGGAGAAGAGGCTGAAATGCATGGCTAATGTTCTCCCAGTAGGATCCATTCCACTAGACCGCTCCTATGGCTTGGATGCCAAGGCGGCTGAGAAAGCACCTCCTCCCTAGCCACCTCCCGCAAGCCCATCTCAAGGGCACTCAAAGTCCGTAATGACAGTGGGCTCCTGGAATATTGCAGGGATTCTGCCCAAAACCGCATCAAGCAATTGGGCAGCTTTTATTGAACAGTATGACCTCTGGGCATTCCAGGAGACTTGGTCCATTGATCAGGTACATTACCCTGGGTTTTTAATTTTTCCAAACCTGTTCAAGGGGGACGGAAAGGTAGACCCATTGGTGGTCTCACTTGTTGGGTGAGACAGCAAATGGGTTACAGGGTTGAGGTGGTTCCTATTTACAGTCCGGACATTATGGCCCCACGGCTCCGGACGGCCCAAGCATGAGACATTTCGATAATTAAATCTATGCAAGAGGGCAGCTGGGTGGGAGGTGTTCCGAGACCGTTGCTCTCCTTGACAGTCTCTTTGTCTTTGTTTTATTCAGCAAAACTTCGGCTTAATACCCCACTCCGCCTCTCCCCTCCCACCTCTCTGAACCAGTTCAAGCTCTCTACAGCGCTGGGACGCCCCTGGGTAGCCAACGCGCTCTACAAATCCTCATTCCATTCCATTCCATTTGTCAGCCAGAGGGGTGGGTGCAACTTGATAATTGTGGGAGATTTCAACTGCACCTTTGAACCGCTTGATTTAGAAGATGGTAATCTAAGCATTGATGAGGATTCACAGTGGAACATCCCATCCCTAGATCTGAGCCCAATTAAAAAATGGACAGAAGCTTCTTTGAAATTCATGGGGCTGTGCCTGGAAAGGGGAGTGCGAGCAGTAAATGGGAGGTCCCAATCGGACCGGAAGGGCGCGCACACTTTTAATAATGGTCTAAGGAGTAGTCGCATTGACTTTATTCTCCTCAATGTAGAATTTTGGTTTTCCCTCCATGATATGTTGGTACAGTGACACTCAGGAAGCGATCACGACCCGTTAATTTTGACTATTAAGGCTCCGGGTTTATTAAACATCTCCAAAAAGGTCGCTGAGAATATATCACCAGAAGTGCTGCTCTCAAACGACACAAGGAGAGTAAGATGGTCTAGGCTTAATGGAAATGATGGGGACCTGGGCAAGATGAAGGTTATGGTTGCCCAATCGATCTCTTGTCTCCAAAGTTGTGACTCCCAGGAGGATATTAACCTCATTGCTCCCCAGGCTCATAGTTACTTGTTTTTAAATCTAAAAACATTTTTTATTAAGACCAGTCAAAAGAAGGCAAAGACAGGGACATCAACAGCTACCTGGTACAACAAATCCTGTAGAGAGGCATATCGATTATTGACAAGGGCTATTAGATCTAAAGACATGGGAGAGGTTAAATCTTCCATGGCAAGGTATAAAGCAATTCAATTAAAAGCCAAAAAGGATTAGGATGACAACCGCTGGCATGACTTGCTTACAGCCAGCCATAAGAAAGACATGGTAAAATTCTGGCCGTTAGTCAAGTGGGGGAGTGGCGGAACACCTCATACACCTATTAATTATGTTCAACCAGATCAGTGGGCCATGTATTATAAGGCCCAGTTCTCTGCCTCCAATAACAACCTGGTATATTTCCAAATTCCCCTTTCGATACCTACCCTATGATTTAACAACTCCAAGGTTGAGTCTGCCCTCTCTTTAATTTTGAGAGGAAGGGCCCCGGGCCTCAATTGCATTCCAGCGGACCTGTTTGTTTATGATAATGTATGTATAAATCATTTTATAATGCGCTCTGTTACTTGGGAGTATCCTGGCGCGATGGGAAAGAGCAGAGGAGAAACAAACAAGAGTCAGCTTATGTCACACTCCTAAAAAGATGGGTTTTCAGATTTCTCTTGAACTGGGCTACACACTGTGAGGAGCGCAAGTGAAGAGGAAGGGCATTCCAAGCTCGGGCTGCCACTACTGCAATGGATTGGCCTCCTAGTCTAGTTCGCTTAAAGCGAGGGAGGGTCATTTTAAACAAAGAGGCCAATCTGAGAGCTCTTGTGGGAGCATAGAGAGTAAATCTCTTCTTCAGATAGGCAGGTCCTTGATCATGGGTGGCTCTAAATGAAAGCACTAGGGATTTAAAAAGGATACGTTGTGGCACTGGTAGCCAGTGAAGGCTAGACATATGAGAGCGAACGCTCTTCCATCTCGGAACATTAAAAAGGAGACGGACGGCGGCATTCTGGATAACCAACAGACGCTTAACCAGGTAAGCGGGAATGCCGCTAAACAGGGCGTTCGCGTAATCCAGCCTTGCCAGAATGAGTGCTCGAGCGACAGTCTCCCTAGCTTCTCTAGGAAGCAGTGGAAAGAATCTTCGAAGCATTCTTAGAGTAGCAAAGCATGTCCCGGATAATTTCTTTATGTGGTCCTCAAAACTTAAATCTTCCCCAAACCCATTTACCAAGATTTTTGGCAGAGCCACCCATCACCTTGGGGCTGGGAATATTCAGGGGCCACAGCGAATTTTTGAAGTTAGTGGGGAAGGAGCCATAAAAGAGTACCTCCGATTTATCCTCATTACATTTTAGCTGAGCCAAAGTTAACCAGTGAAAAACTGAAGTCAAGCATAGCTGGACCGTTGTAGTGTCCAGATGATCATCCGGCCAAGTAAAGAGCAGCTGCGTGTCATCAGCATACCCTATAATCTTAGCCCCGTACTGTTCTGCTACATAAACCAGGGGGGTGATGTAGATATTGAACAGTAGGGGACTAAGGGTAGATCCCTGTGGGACCCCGGTAAGAAGTGGTTTAGGCTCAGAGGCATAGGGTGGCATCCAGACCTGTTGTGTCCTGTCTGAAAGAAATGAGGACAGCCAGGCCAGGACATTTCCGCCGATGCCAATTTCGGATAGCCTGGCAAGGAGGAGCTCGTAGGGGACGGTATCGAACGCGGCAGAGAGGTCCAACAAAATCAGGACCGCCTGCCGCCCCCGTCCAGACACTCCCGAATCGACTCCGCCATCTCTAACAGAGCCGTATTCGTGCTGTAGGCCGCCCTAAAGCCTGACTGGGCTGGATGTAAAGCATTAGAGGTCTCCACAAAGCTCTCCAATTGGCGAAAGGCCACTTTCTCGCATATTTTGGCCAATGCTGGCAAGAGGGAAATGGGACGATAATTTCCGGGAACAGTAGCATCTAGCCCTGGTTTCTTCAGAAGCGGCAAAAGCTTAGCCTGCTTCCACTTTACGGGGACCTCTGCTGATGATAGAGAAAGATTCACTATCTGGGTGACATCACTGCAGACAATACTAGCCACTTCCGAAAGTACCCGGGCAGGGCAGGGGTCGGAGTGGAGCCCGATTTAAGGGACTGAAGAAGAGGCAGGACATCATCCTCCGCCACCAGCGAAAATTTTGTGAACTGCTAAGTTTCACTATGGCATGGCAAGATAGGGAGGCCATCCCCTGAGCTATCCGCCGGTATCGCAGAAAGCAAATCCTGCTGAATTTTTACTATTTTATTTATGAAGAAGTTGGACAAATCCTCGCACCATTGCGCGGAGGACGGGAGTATGGTTGTTTCAGCAACCGGGGAAACAAAACTTTTGACAATAGAGAAAATGTCTCTACTGTTATTTTCCGCTTTAGCAATTCTCCCTGCATAGTAGTTCCCTTTGGCTATTTTAATCGCGGAATAGTAGTTTTTTGGGCTGAGCGCAAGGCGGCCTTTGCGCCAGAGCTGTACCCACGCCTCCAAGTTCGCTCCAGCTTTTTACAGCCCAGTTTCAACTCCCTCAGCTCAGGAGAGAACCAGGGTTGAGAAGGGGTGTGGCGGGACCGAGACACAGTGGCATGTCTAGTAGACGCATTAGCTGCCTGCAGCACCCACCCGTTAAAATCATTAACCGCATCGTCCATCTCAGGGGTAAGCTTTGGGCGAGTTTTAGATAGCTCCTGGCCGAACGTAACCATGATCTTCTGGGGGTGGCTAACGGGCGGTGCAAGAGCAGATCTACCTACGTTTTCCACCTCCCATGAAAATCTAACGAGATCGTGATCCGACCATGTTACCTTTTCTAAGCTTAAGGCCTTGATGGAAAAGTTAGTGCACACTAGGTCTAAGAGAAGACCTTTTATGTGAGTCGGAGAAATCACCCATTGTTTGAGCTGTGCCAAATCAAACACTTCTCCTAGTCGGCGCGCTTCAGAAGAGTCGGTAGCATCTACATGAATATTGAAGTCACCCACCAAAAGAAATTTAGGAAAGCTCAGGGCCCAAGGCACTATGCACTCCTCCAAAGTATCAATAAAGTGGCTGGCGTAGCCCGGAGGTCTGTAGATCAGTGACCCCCCCCAAAGTGAAATGGGGACTAATAGTAAGGGAAAAATGGAGAGCTTCACCATCCACCCCTGCAACAGATTGCTCAGAGGCGAAGTGCCACCCCTCCTTAAAGATTACAGCTAATCCCCCCCCTCTACCTAAGGGCCTGTCAGCTCTAGCGATCTTAAAACCTCTGGGGACAGCGAGTTCAACAATCGGGGCACACGAGTCAGTGAGCCACGTCTCCATGATAAAAAGGAGCTCAAGCTGGCCGTCCGCCAGTATATCAAAAATATCAGCTACATGTTTCACCACGGATCTGGCATTAATTAACCCGGCCCTGATTGTTGTGTGGCCTGTATCACCAGCAGAGCGTGGGGGTAGGGAGGGCTGAGGGAGGAAACCACAGCTCGGACACTCCCCCATAACGCAATCCTGTCCCGCCCGCAAACAGCTGTCTCCTCCAGCGGGCAAAGTCAACCCCAGAAGATCATCACGAGAGTATATGATCCTGTCGGGCCAAGATCGACCATGGGGAAGGCGGGCAGTATGGCTGGCCCTGGGCCCGTCCGAGGCACGGACGGGCACAGACGGGCCCTCCTTTGGCGCTCCTTCGGCGCGCAGACGGCGCGCCCGCTGCGCGAGACCACTGCACGTTCTATGTGGCATCGCTATTTGAGGCCCAAGCCCCTCCCCGAGCTGGACCGCTAACTCGAGTCCAGTAGGGGTCCGGGACTCACCAGAGATGGCGCCCGACCTGACCCTCCACAGCAATCGGCACAGGCAAGCCGCGGTGGAACGGGGCACAGGGAGACTGGGAAGCAGCACACAGATTATTTAAAAAGCCTTACAGTTAATAAACAGCAACAACACAATTATTAAATCAATTGGGTGTTTAAAAAGAGATTTTTTAAAAGGGCTAACAAAACAATACTGCGCAGAGTGGGTGAGCAGAAGAGAATCACTCGCAGTCTGCTCTCCTTTCCCAAGCGATATCGCAAGGCACTGCCACCACCTTGATCAAACGCACTGGGCCGCAGATTCCGATCCTATTTGAGGCCCAAGCCCCTCCCCGAGCTGGACCGCTAACTCGAGTCCAGTAGGGGTCCGGGACTCACCAAAGATGGCGCCCGACCTGACCCTCCACAGCAATCAGCACAGGCAAGCCGCGGTGGAACGGGGCACAGGGAGACCGGGAAGCAGCACACAGGTTATTTAAAAAGCCTTACAGTTAATAAACAGCAACAACACAATTATTAAATCAATTGGGTGTTTAAGGACAACTGGGTTGTTTACTTCACTTATCTTGCTAATGCCATCGTTAGTGGTGCGCGCATCCCTGACACCTGGTTTGGAGCAGTTATAATACCAGTATATAAAAAGGGGGACGGCGCACTACCTGGCAACTATTGGCCTATCAGCCTTATAGATTCCATCCAAAAAATAGTTGCCAGGTTGGTACTGTGCCGAATCCAGTTGTGGATAGAGGAGTCTGAGATTTTATCACCACTGCAGGCAGGTTTTCGCCCCCATACCAGCACCATATATCAGGTGCTCAGGTTTGTGATGATCTACTGGTGGGTAGTTATTATAGGAGGGGGCATACTATACGCAGCTTTTACAGATCTTAAGTCTGCTTTTGACTTGGTTCCTCGCAACAAAATGTGGAGAGTCTTCATGGACGTGGGGATGCCATTGGAGGTATTAGCAATGTTAATCAAACTACATGACTCCAATTACGCACAGGTTTGTTGGGGCACACATGGTGAAGTAACAGATAGATTTCCCATTTTAAAGGGTGTGCGCCAAGGATGCTTCCTCGCTCCCACCCTGTTCTCTTTGTTTATTGACAGGGTTGTTCAGTACTATTCCACATGTCCCACTGATGCTCCCACCTTGGCGACACCTTGATCCTATCTAAGACCCAAACAGGGCTACATGTTGCCCTGTCTCGGTTCGAGGAGTATTGTCGCGACCATGAGTTGGTGGTCAATGTAGATAAGACAAAGTTCATGGTTCTTCACAAGTATAAAGCCATTAGGGTAAAATGTACATGAACAACGTCCTTTTAGAACAGACTGAAGTGTTCACTTATTTGGGGATAACCTTAAGTAGGAAGTTAACTGGAAGTCACAGATCAACATGCTAGTGTTAGAACATGCTCAGTTGGCTGGGGCTCTCATAAAAGATCACAGGCTTTCATTCACCAAGCCGATAGCCCCGCCCTCAAGATATATAACTCTAAAGTCGCTAGTGCAATCCTATACGGCGCTGAACTCTGGGGCCATGAGGATATA
Organism: Lissotriton vulgaris; assembly: GCF_964263255.1. Taxonomy (NCBI): domain Eukaryota; kingdom Metazoa; phylum Chordata; class Amphibia; order Caudata; family Salamandridae; genus Lissotriton; species Lissotriton vulgaris. Next base: position 966,068,641 of record NC_141697.1, read on the forward strand.
ACCCCCCTGGTTACTGCCCAAAATAAATTTAGAAGGGCACTAACGGGTTTGCCGTAATCCACTCCATTGTTGCCTTTATATTTGGCCCTAGGTTGCTTTTTCATTGAGGATTTGGCTCGATTCAGGCCTATAGCTCTTTGGAGAAGGCTTTGGATTACTCTTGAGCTCTCCCTGTATGCCAAAACTCTCTTGGATTTCAGGGGGTAGGCTGCCTTGGCAAGATCACATGGCTTCAGAACATAGAAAACACCCTGACTGAAATGGGGATGAGCCTTCTGAGGGAGAATCCAGAAGTCAACCCATTTCCGTCTAAAAAGGAGTTCAAAGCAGCTTATATGGACATGGTGAAGATGAAGCGTTTTTTCTCTGTCACAAGGCCCACTTTTTCCAGGAATTTCCTGATGATTAAACATGAGCTTGGGTTCGAACCATGTTGGGATCTTATTTTAAAACAGCTTGATAGAAAGCTATATCACCAGTTCAGGGGAGGCTCCCTTCTGATTAAAGCTTTTACAAACAGATGATATTCGCCTACGACAGAAATGTGCCCTTTATATTTAGTACAGATTGAATCAATTGCTTACATCTTATTTGTTTGCCCGGCCAACAGGCTACTTAGGACAAAATGGCTCAAGCCCATATGTATCAGTCTAGGTACAAGATTTGCTATGGAGGCCCTAAAGATCCTGCAGACATGTACCCAAGAATCCATTTTTGTTGCTATGGCAACATTTTTAAGTCGGGCATGGGCCATTCGGGCTAACAAACTAAGGGAACATTATCTTGTTTCAACTTTATTTTTGCCCAACCTTAAGGAATGTGTGGCAGGTTGATCTTGCTGAGTCTCGATGTAGGGTCTAGTGACTCACTAAAGACCCGGGCAGCTTTATGTCTAAACCACTGACATAGGCGTTTTGGTATCATAATACCGCTCTGTCTACAAATTATTGCTGGATCGATATATCTCATATCACATCATTTTATACTTAAGGACTTTATAGTGTATTAGAGAATGTTGATCTGATGTACTAATGTATCAATTCATGTACTTATTATTGTGGTCCCCTTACATTAATGCCAGTTCTGTATTTGACTTGAGCTTTTTAATTTTGTTTTTTAATCTGTTTTAATTTTTAACTGACTTTAATGTCTTTTATGATTTTTACAATCGAAATAAAGACTAATGAACTGAACTGAACTGAATGAGGATGTCGCCACTGATGTTTAGGACGCTTGGCAGTCCAGACAGGGTCTCACACACGGTATTTTAGAACACATTGGCTGCTGATGAAATGCCAAAGTTGATGCGCCAATAGCAGCACAGCCCTAGATGTGCACTAAATGTGGTTATATACCTGCTTTCCTCAGCCAGGAGTAGTTGGTGGTACCCAGCATTCAGGTCCAACTTTGAAAACCATCATTATGTGGTGTTCCCTCCTGAATGCTCAGTTCGGGAGCCACATTTCAATGCATAGCTGTATTTCCCCCGGCTGTTTCTGCTTTTCAGCAATTACCTTTGGGGAGACCCAAGGTGTTGGTCCAGATACTTTCTCTATTACTCCTTGTTCTTCAAGCTTCATTAGTTTGCGTTCAATCAGCGGTCGAAAGTGGAATGGGACACAGCAGTGCCAAAGTGCCATTTGCACCACGGCCGGGTCAATGTGCACTTTCACTTGAGGGTGATTGAGGTACCATAGCCCTTTAAAGAGCTCTGGGAATTAATCCAGTAGGTCATCAGTCTGGTTTGATCTCACACTTCTTGCGAATGATAGTAGACCTAGGTCTCCCATGGTGTGGCTGCTGATCAGTCTGTCTGCTTCTTGATCAAAGACGTGGATCGTTGTCAGGATCTGTTGATTATCAGATTGGATGGGCACAGTCATCTGCCTGCAAAGAGGTAGGGGTGGCTGAATAATACGCGAAGATCCTGGTATGTGACAGGACTAGTTGAGGCATTGGTTGGAGACGATTATATTGTTGTATCCCCATAACATTTACAGAGGCCCCGGTATCGATTGTGCCTTTCATTTTGGACCCTGCGATGTGGACCATGCAAGTAGGTTGTGTCCAACGGTGTTGCTTCAGATTTCTCATGAACGATATGAGGAATGTTTCTTCCACCTCTTCTTCTTCAGGAGAAGAGTTTTCAATATGGTAGTTAGGTCGTGATGGAGGCTTCAACTCATTCTGGCATGTGAGTTTCATTATTGATAGGTGACGCACTGCTTTCCTCAGAGGCTTGTTGCCTATGGGGTCCTTGCTCTGGGTCTTCCTCCGGCATACTAAGGCGAAGTGGTTGGAAATTCCACAATGGGTGCACGTTCAGCCTTGTGGGGGCACACATTATTCAGATGTTCTTTTTGGCAACATTAACCACACTTGTTCTTCTGGGGCTGGGATGGGTGTCCTATGGGGATATTCACTTTATCTTTCGTCTTAACAGCATAGGCTCGTTTGGATTTGATGGTCACATTCTTGTCAGCTCTTCACATTAGGGCCAGATGCATCTCCTCGGCCCACGCAAGTCGTGCAATCTTGCGAGAATTAGGATGTCATCAAGGCTTATGTTCGGTTGTCTCAATATTAGACTGTGTAGTGTCTTGTTACGACAGCCCACAATTAATTGAGCTCAGATCTCGTTGAGCTGGTCATCTGCTGTGCAGATGCTAACTCACATAGTGAAGCATAGAATGAGTCATTTGATTCACCTTCACGCTTGCAGGGTTGGCGCAATTTAAATCTTTCAAAGTCCAGATCTAATTGAGGGTCTAAATGAGCATTGAGTGCTCTTACTGTGACATCATAGTCAGTAGGTGGACCTGTGTTTGGTAGGTGCTCCAACAGGCTGTAGATCTCCTGTGCTGCGTAGTGTAAGAGCAGGAAGCGTTTGACTGCACCATCAGTATCTCGGGTGGAAACAAAGTAATTGTCCAAATGCCCTATCCATATTTTCCACCTGGGGAAAGCAGTTCTGGGGTCAGCTTGCTCGCTGAATGGGGGTAATACTCCTGGCAGTGCCTGCTGTGTGTTAGCCTGGACCGAAGGTTGGGCCACATTTGGTTTGTCTGCCATATTAGGAGGCCCTGGCTCTCGAGTACACTCACGCACACACACAATTCTAGTTGAGGTGGAAAGACAACAAGCAGACTCCTCTCATTTATATATAGCTTCCGGCCACGCCTGGCCCGAGAATGAAGTGATAGTACATCCGGGCTACTGAACTGCTAACCTACGACAGGGACAAAGGCTAACTCAAACAAGCCGAGGCCCGAAGAGGGCTGACTTAAACCCCACTCATATTTATTTTGGAAACTGTGGTGGCTTATTTATAAGACCCTTAAGCCGTGGATTCATCACTTTTTCCCATATTAAAAGTGACGCACTGGCGTGCAAGGAGCTTGTAAATATGCCCCTATATTTCTTGCCAAAAGCAGCTGTGTCAAGCATTACCATGGAAAGGGACAAGATGGAAAAAGAACAAGGTCCTTGTGGCAAGGGGAAGTTGGATATCTAGACCTGGCCAACAGAAGGGAACAAATAGGCACAGAAGCAGTATCAAGATTAGAAACATAGGTTGACAATGGTCCAGAAGAGGAGATGAAATGAGGCTAAGATGCATTAATAAAAGAAAAAGAAAGCGGATATGTTTCGCTCAGGGTATTAGTATGCCTTTGTGCTTCCTTGAAATGGATTAAGGGCAAACTATAAACCTGAGCGAAACAAGTTAGCTATGCTGTTCACAATAAAGCCTAAAATAAAAACAGAAATTGACCAAATTAATGGGAAGGCAATAACTGTCTTTATTACATATGGTAAGCAGCCTTTACAACGCGGGCATTACCCCGCGCTGCTATTACAACTCTGCTTTTACAACGCAAGTCGTTACAACGACTTGTGCTGGAAAGCGCTGTTGGATAGGGAATAGTTAATTTTCTATTCCAACACCTTCCCTACTGTAACGTGGGCTGGAGATGAAATAGAAAATTAAACTATACCACTCTCCAGCCCTTACAGCGCAAGTCGTTGCAATGACTTGCATTGTAAAAACAGCGTTGTATTGGCACACAGGGTAAAAACCCGCGTTGTAATGCCATACAACCTTACATATAGAGATTATATGTGATCACCTAACACATTCCTTACTATTTTATAGACGACATTTAGAACATAATATTTTTGTCAGCTTACATCTCTTTATGCAATTTTATGACATGAAACTATCCAGGACATGACAGCTGGTTACAAAATTGATGTGATCCATTGCTAAGTCCAGTTGGGGCACACTTACAAGCCCCTTGTGCCACCGGTGCATCACTTTTTGTGACGCTCGGGTGGCGCATTTCACTGCCACATATTTACAAGGACAGGAAAATCCACCCTGCATGACTTTTCCTGTCCTTGTAAATACATGAAGCACTTTGCATGAAAGGGGCATTCCATGGGAGTTTCCACGCAACAGCCATGGAACCTGACACATTTCCAGATTTACGAGGAGTCATAAACCTGGAAATGCATCAGAATACTATGTCAGGGATGGCGTAGCGAGGCACAATGAGGAAAAATGTTCTAATTTCTCCTCGTTAGGTCTCGCGCCTAGCGTTGCAGTGCGAAGCATTGTCACACAGTGAGATACACCTTGTAGGGGGTTTAAAAACTAACCTAGGAATCGCACACGCTTGTGCGTGTGCTTTTCCTTTTGGCCCATGCTACTAGCCTTTGCGTGTGTCTTTTTAACAAAGACAACACGCAATTGACCAAAGGCGGGCGCATTGCTCCGCCCATGGCCTATTTGTGTCGGTTACCCACACCGCCGCCATGTGGTTTCAATTATCGTGCCCAGACACGGGCGCGATATTTGAAACCACATGGCTCGCTGTGGCGCACGCGCTCCCGCGTCTAGCGTTATTTTTTTTTATCTCCCAGTCAACGTGGAACTTGCTGGCCTTGCTCTTGTGAGCCTTTATTTACTTTTAAGATTGCTACTGCTGCCATAGCTGTGCTCTGTGTGTAGCCTGTTGAAGTTGTCCTTGTTTCCATTGCCTCACTAGCTTTCGTACATGAAGTAATTTTTCCAAAGCGCAGGGATCCCTTGGTTATTATTCGCACGCGTCAGGCTGGTCCTGCCTCCATGCAGACTGGAAGGGTGAGTACACTAATATGGTGTGCTCATGGCTGTAATTAGCTCGGCATGCACGAGGCATGTTGTCATAGCAGCACCATGAGAAGTCACCAGAATTAGGGAAAGATTGAGCATACCACGGAGACTGGGTCATACTGCCCTGTGATATGTGTATAGTGCTTCCGGTCGCTGTCGAGCAACAAAGAACACACCATGATGCAAGTACTGCGTGCAGTTCATGGGGTATGAGATTTTAGCGGCCAACATGAACAGCGTGGGGTGTCATGCCTGAGGTTAGGAGGGATACCCGGCGTTACGGCAGACATGGAGCTGCAGCTATGCATGAGTTCAGGCAGAAAGGTCTGAGGCAGAGGAACCCATGCCTGTGGTGTGGCTTATGTCATGGTATAACATGCACATGCATACACCACTTGCGGGCTCCATTCCCATTAACACGCGCGCACCACACTGCATTCTATATCGCTTAGTTTTTTATCGCCATCTCTTTCCCTCCGGCTCCCCTCTCATTTGTCGGTCCCTTCTCCCTCTCTCTTCTCCTGTCTCTATCTTTCTCCTGTCTCTTGCTCTCTCTCTATGGGTCTCTTGGTCTTTCTCGTTCACTTGCTCTCCTTCACCCTGTGCTCTTCCTAAACTGTATCGCAACATCATCTTCCGCCACTGAACTGTCATTGAAACAGTCTGCCAAACCCCGACCGAGATGCAGGATTCATTGATAAAATCTCATAAGACAAGTTACGCTGCTGCATCTAGCTAGCAACACTTTGTTGCACAACTAACTCAACCCTTCACTTTTAGAATATCAGTCAAGAGCAGGCTGCAGCACACACACAGCAGTTATTCAGGCTATGGAAGGAACCAGCCTTAATACAGGCTACCGTGACCACTGACTCCTGATGGCAAAGTGTGATTTGTATTTTGTTTAGCAAATATTCACCCCCAAGGTTTCCTTTCTACCAAACTCAAGACATCCAACGCACCCGAAAAAATAGGCTTATTATGACTCTAAATGTCATTTCAGAAGGGGCAAAAGAGATGACTGCCACAAGAAAAAAGAATTGGCATAGCCAATAGGTCTCACCTTTGGGACCTTTTAAATGTTTAGGCATGCAACACAAGTTGTTCCCCAACCCCCCAGATCATCTGTTGTTTTTTCACCCGTCTACATTCTACTCCGCTTTTTATATATTTTATATCTACTCTCCTGTTCCTCTGTTGCTTCCAACCCCTCCCCACATGGCATCCTGTTTTCATCGTTACCCCTTCCTCTGCTGCATTACAATGCTGGAAGCTTTTACAATGCCCTGGTCTATAGCGGCGGCCAGCCAAGCTAAAATTATTCTTTTAAGACCTACACTACGTTCCTTGATGCAACGTTATAAAGTAGCACAGTGGCCATCAGAAAAGTTTTATAAATGCTGTTTACTATCATTTCTATGCTCCAAATATGTCTGCCAAGTTGCATCATGCAACATCATAACAAGCGTCATCACATTGCATCAATTGCATTCTTGAGAATATAGAAGAAAGTCCAGAAAACAATGTTTTTGATACGTATGGTGTGTTGTCGCTTTGCAACAGGAGATCTGGTGGACAACTTGTAAGACTAGAAAACAATATGTTTTATATTTTTAGCACAGCTGGTCTCCTTTGTTGAAATTGCCAATGACAGAACATTATAAAAGCATCTGGCATAAGCAAAGGCACTAATCGGCAGCCACAAAGCATTCACTTATTGGCTTTGTCAATGCTTGTTCACTTTAGGCAACAGCAACAGGCGCACCTGACTGGAGTTCAGGGTTTGAGTTGGCATATAAGGTCTGAGTTTGCTTCCTCATTAACAACCATTGACAATCCCCATGGGTCTCGCCTTTGGGGCCTATTAGCTTTGGAAGTTCATTCTGCTGGACTGTTCAGAATCGGGAGAGACTGGTCAGCATCTTTGAAATAAGGTCTCGCATTTATGCACATTTGAGCTATTGGCATTGTAAATGTCAATGCCTTTTTCTATGATTTGGTTTTTAAAACTTAAAACAAAAGCATTGCCATTTACATTGCTAATAGCTTAAACTCACTTAAATGCAAGACCTATTGCATTGCAAATGCTTGTTTTTTTTCTTTTTTCAGTTTGTGCTGCATTCTACAAAAGACATTGAAATAGGAAAATGCCTCTAGTGCTAGTTTTTGCGCTGGAAGGGGGCCTTCCTGTGCAAAAACAATCTCCCCATGGCGCAGGCATCCTTGCACCATGGTGCAAGGGTGCCTGCGCTGGGGCATGGCAGCTGTTTGTGTGCCAGCGCAGAGGAGAGCACAGGAATGTGACATATCATTGTAAATATGTTGCATGCCGGTGCTTTGAAAGTGCTGCAGTGTGGCGCAGCCAAAGGGCACAGCAGCACTTTCTTGTAAATCTGCCCCCAGTTATTTTTAATTATCACAAAATTGGATTCACAGAATTTCCCTTGTGACCTTCAGGCACACCAAGAGATCAGAACTGTATTTGCCTTCCAGAATTCTCTGACATATTTCAGAAAAGTGGTAAAAGTTAGTTGCTTAACTCATTTAGGTCAGCAAAGTTCAAATCACTCAGCAGAAAAAAAAACAGTGCATGAATGTATTACACTCCAGGGATTACACAAGTGGAGTTTGCCTTTTAGACAGCTAAAACAATAACACAAAAGGACATTTGACATATAAGGATTAGAAGGATGTTGTCTTAAAAAAATGTTGATGCTTAAGTTGAATTTTCTAATTGTTGAAGCCCTTCCTCATGGTTGGCCCATGCCTCAAAGAAGCTCAACAATACTAACCCTGGGAGGAGCAGGCTTAGTGCCTCTACGCGAAGTTCCATGGAGTTAGGAAACAACTCCATGGAACTTTGCTCCGTGTCCTTCACCCTCCCACTGTAATTAAAAGTAATTCAAAATACACTTACCTACCATGGCTGCCTCCTCCTCGCCATGGTCGCTTTCCTTCCTCCTCCTCGGCGTCCTTCTTCACTGATAACCCCTACATTGAACGTCTTGCGCGTGCCCATGCGCATTCGCAAGATGTACAACCTAGGTGTTATTTGGGTGGAAGGAGAGGTCGGCTAACTACGCTCTGCCACGGAGTTGTAATTTTGCCTGAACATTCGCAACAGAATGCGGAGTAGACAAAACTAAGTAAACTGCGATGGCGGAGCGTGGTTACCGCCTGGGCAAACACAATACTTCCAACTACTTCTAAGCACTGGGCAAACTTTAAATTACGCTGAAGTAATTTGCATAATTTCAGGCCAGTTACATGACATTTGTGAAATTCATAATTTTTCTACGCCGCATAATTACTTACTATTTGTAGTAAAATTATACTTCACCAGTTGTAGAAACATTTTACTTGAACAACAGAACTCGAGCGGCTGTTGTTCTGGTGCCTTGCTTTTTAGCACTATTTTTTAGCATGAATTAAGTTCTTGTGTCAAAAATTGACACAAGGATGCATTTTTGCCTTAAAATATGGTGTTGAATAATGTATTTGCATCTCACATATCTTTGCCTATTTTTGCTGAGATTTCACATCCTGTAGAATAAGCAAGTTATGCACATTTCACACACCCCTATATTCTACGCCAGTTCCAATTTATTTTGTCCATACAGTGTGGAGAGACATAAACAAGTAGCCTAGGTAGTGAGCAGATTATCCTGACTAAGAGGCCTTTGGGAAAGGACAAAGCAATCACTACCTTAAGTAGTTTGCCCTTACCTTGGTGCCCCCTTTCCATTAGATTGATATGAAGATTCAAAATAACAGAAAACATTGTTAGCAGTGGAACTGGACACTGAGAAGATCAAACCAAAACATTTAGAAGAAACTCTTGACCAAACTGAGAGTTTCATCTGAAAATGGCAACCAGGTTGTCATTCATGCAAAACATTGTGAAGGACTTCAAGTGGGTGGACTTCACATCACATCCACCACAAACATGTCATTTGATCGCTATTGACAATATTCGGTCCTTGACTCTGCGATCATGAATGCCAATGGTTGAAGAAAAGACTTTGATGCTATAATACAGGAATCTTCTGATGCATTGATCAGGGCAGTAAGAGGATGGCAAAGGCAATAGCAGCTGGCATTGCTTGTTGGTGGGCGAAAGGGGTTGTGGGTGGATTTGTGGAGGGTGTCATGAGCAAATTAAAAAAAATAATAATAATTAATCTTACCTTTCCGCCGGGTCCCGCGTCTTTTCGGCTCCTGCTCTCCTGCCTCCGACAGGAACAGGAAGCAGGCAGCTAGGCTTCCTCCCCTATGCCAGTCAAAAAGCTGCAAGAAGCATTGTGATTGGTCAGGGCGCCACCCAACCACCCAACTAATGGGGTGGCCATGTTCTCCATACAGGCTGCAATGAACCCTGCATGGAGAATGGCAGAGTATGCATGACTGGTTTGGGCGGCCTGAGAGGACTGACCAAAGAGTCTTTGTGCACTCAGGGGTGGGAAAACCACTCCTCCCCTGCCCTGCTCAAAGAGCAGAGCAGCACCAACCACCCGCCCAACCGCAATGCACAAAGCAAACATAAAATGGTAATAATTTTTCGATATTTTGTTTAGTTATGTCCCATGCCCTGCTAAACCTTATGACCTGTCACAGAGTAATGTGAGTCCTGAAGCCTTGTTAACCTGGATTAGGGCAACCATACAAAACATACAATTGAATAAATAAAAATCTGAAGAATTTTGAATGAAACCATAAACTCTAACATCCACTTTGTAAAGGGTCCTGTCAGATTTCAAAGAAGGGGTTTGAGAAAAGGAGGATGGCCATCTTCTTGAATTTTGCTTTGAGCTGAGATGACCTTCAGTAAAAAGCACTTTTGACTCCAGAAGATGACTATTTTCCTAAGTGAAATGTCTCGGATTAATATTATTGCAGTCCACTTACCATCCTTGCCTACATAATTGCAATAGGAAAATGGTATTTGTTTCCACTAATCTAAAGCTAATGCTTGCCATGGGTAAATGGCTTATTAGTGTGAGAGGGCCACATAACATTAGATTGCAGACATAATCCCACACCTGGAGGTTGACAATCAAATGACAGTTCACCATACCACTGCAGAGGAATAACCATTTTAAGACACCGCCTAGTGGAGGCAGAACCTGGCCGCCTCAGAAGATGGCTGCTATCTCATAGATGTTCTGTGCACCCTCCTCTGAATATCCTATTCTTTGTTGCTGGGGATGCTGTTTGGATGCTTGAAACGGGGGACGGTCCCGAAGGAATGTTACACCTCTGAATGGTGAGTCGTGAGTCAACTCCCCCATTCCACAAACTTCTTTCTCCCCCAGATACCACTGAGACCTCACAGGTCTGGTGAAAAGAAGCAGCTTCAGCATAGTCTTCCTCTGGATCGTGGTGTGAGAGATCACACAGCCTTGGGAGGCTTTCCAAATAACAGGTGCACCCTGTAACTCTGAAACCGGGCACTTGGGAAAAGTGTAGATGGCGTGCAGTTACGAGGTCCCAGACCGCACTGTGCTCTCCAGCATGCCACCACGTAGCAGTGTGGATGGTGCTACTCTCCCTGGAGCCCCATCCCAGAGACCAGGAACATACTGATGCAACACCTTCTCAACCTTGGAGCTTCAAAAAGATCCACTAAATGATCCAATCAAAAGTGACTGCTTGGCTGTGACAGTGGTAGACACAGGGCTTCTGGGCTGTGAAAGTGGTAGACAAGGGAATGCTTGGCTGTGACAGTGGTAGACAAGGGGGAGAACGGTTATATGTCAGTACAACGCATGCTTTTACCCTGCATGCCATTACAATGCGGGGATTACAACGCAAGTCGTTACAACGACTTGCGTTGGGGGCACTGGATAGTGGAATAGTTTAATTTTCTATTCCAACTCCAGTCCCCGTGGATAGTAAGGAAGGTGTTGGATAGAAAATTAAACTATTCCCTATCCAACAGCGCCCTCCAGCGAAAGTCGTTGTAACGACTTTCGTTGTAATCCCCGCGTTGTTATGGTGATGCGGGGTAATAGTTGCGTCATAAAGGATGTTCCCCGGGAGAACTGACTAGTGGATGTTGATCCGCTTACTAGTGAATTGCCATGCTGACTGGAAGGCAGACTTGGACAAAATTGGCCCAGGTGAGATTATTGCTGCACTTGAATGAAAATGAAATATTTTAATGAAAATGTGTATTGTGCAAAAAGATACTATCCAACAAATTTAAGATCTTGGCCTCTCCTTTCTGCCTTTGTATAAGGCTAACAGGGAAACGTTGGCTAATTTTACAATCTTGAAACAGACTCCTGGGATATCACCACCAGCATGACCAGCATGACCAAACCCCGCCAGAAAAACTTCTTGATTTTCATCAATGAAGTTCAAGCAACTATCGTTGGGAATGAAAGATGTGAGTTTCTTGTTGTTCTTGATCAGCTCTACTCAAACACACTTCCTGATGGCAGAGCTAGGCTGCTTAGCCTCTACACCAGCTTTTTATAGGACTATTCCCTTGGCCTGAGACACTCCTCCAAAGAGGTTGGCCTTTCGAGCAGCACCCAGATGAGACTTCTTGTATCGTTTGTCATGCCATTTCTGTTCATGACGGTGAATGCGAAGTTTCCTAGCTGAACGAAGTCCACAGCACTTACCCATTGTGTTGCCCTCAGGTTGCACTGGAATGATACTTCCTGTTGTGTGGGCAAACACAGCGAGTGGAGAAATTGGAAATTCAGGGCATTTCATTCCAGCATGTTGTTGCTCAGAGGATCAATCCAAATACCTTAGTTAGTGCAACCCTGGTCATTAAGCAGAACTGAGCTTTTCCTTTTGGGGAATATTGCTGTTGACATATGGCCGGGATGCTCGCCACCCACTCCCAACACCTATCCCCAAGGATGGGAGAAGTCGGACACTGGTTTGAACTTTTGGAAGGCGGGAGGGAGTCACCCTCCCGGCCGTATTTATTAAAATATGAAACAAAATTTAAAACATTAAATAAAAGTTTCATCATTATGTACAATTTTACATTTATTACATTTCGATGAAGACATGTACTTTGGCTAACCTTAACATATCTCTAATACAAAGGTTTCCTAGCCGAGTCTAACATCCTGAAAATGCATACATTCTACATTAAAATTGTACATCCTAGCATTACGGGCCAACGGCAAGGTCTTAACCGGTGTCAGATCCCTACTACCAGAATCTCGCCCTCACGGTGTGAGTGCCGCATGCGCAGAGGACTCTACCCTCATTGCCAACTGTAACTTCCCTTGTTGTGGTGGGGGCCCCCTTTCCACTCGACGCCATCTTAAAGGTCGTCCGAGTCCCGTGTGAGGTATCTGTAGGAAGGACAGCGTGGACTCCCCCCCATCCCCACACTCTCTATCCGCCGTCGCGGATATCCGGCCCCCGGGAAATTAGTAGGAGGAGCATGTAGCCGCCTTCCCCCCTGGGAGGGGCCTATGGCCGTCTCCCCCCAGGCGACCCATCCTTAGTGGGTGCCGCCTCCCCGTGGAAGGGGCCAATGGCCGCCTCCCCCCGGGCGCTCCCATCCATTCTGGGTGGCGCCCCCCTCTAGGGACCTTGAAATTACTGCTCACCGATCATGACCTTACCACCACAGACCGGATAGTTGACCGACTATCCGGTCCCCCCAACTCCTACTAAAGGTCATGCCTCCTCAAACCCCTTAGCCAGGCTATGAAGTCTCCTATGAGTAAGTCATTCCCCTCCCTGGACAGGTGGACCCCATCGTTCAGATACATGTGATCGCCCCGAATACACCCATGAGGAATGCTATGCAACTGCGAAGAGCGGAACAATTTACCAATTTTATTATTAACCCTTTTTACTGAATGGTTCAGTGCTGACACCGAAAGGCCCCCCCGCCATACCTTCCTTGGTATCATGTGGGACCAGGCAATCGTGCACCCCGGGACTCTTTTAGCCAACCAGCTAACAGCCGATAAAATGTGTTCCAATAACACTCGTCTACCCAGTGTCACCAAGTCGTTGCCCCCCAGGTGTACTATGACTACAGATGGCGGTGACCTGTGCCGCCCTAAAAGACCCTCAAAAAATTATCCGAATTGGTCAAAACAGAGCCCGCCCTTCCCATGGAAGGCCACTCTATAACCGTATTCCCCAGGTGCGTGAATCGCGTCACCTGCCTTGAATACGTCCTCGCCGCGCCTCACGTATGAGTGGCCCACGACCCATACCATCCTCTCTCCAGTTGGTGATCCTTGACCGCTGGTCTCCCGATGCTGGGTCGACTCCAAATTCCGCCCCGCGTGACAGGCTCCCGAAACTGCAATTCAAACAAACGACAAGAAGCGTGAGTGCCTGTCAATTGACCATTACAACATGTGCAATCGCACATACCTTTTGAAGCAATTCGAGCACCAACGGCCCAGCCGTTTTACTTCCTCCGCACTCTGACCCCTGGCTGTAGCCTCAGTAGCAGCCCCTATCCTAAAGGAGTGGGTCCCAAAATCGCACGGGTCCATGCCCGCGGCAGCGATTGACAGTGCCATTACCCTCTGAAATTGAAATCTCCTCAGTGGGGTGCCATCCTTGTGCCGAAGCAAACTCCCCCCCCCACGTAGCCGTCCTTAGTGTCAAATACTCCTCTACACACTTTATCGGGCACATGGGGGACCCTCGCGCGCGCTGCACGATAACACTATCTCCCATAGCTCCCTGGTCAGTCTTGGACCTGGCTATCGAGATCACCATCGAATCACCCCTTATTTGGACTTGATCCCTGCACAAGCCTCCCTTCGTATCTTTCTTGTTCCTTGCGACCAGTTCGCTCACCCGCATAGCCCCATGGAATGCCAATGCGAAAGCTGCCCGGAACAGAACTGCTTCGAAATGGGAGGAGCACGTCTCATCCAGCTTTGCTAAAAGCCGAGACAGCCTGTCCAAGCCAATCGGGAGCCTTGCATCTTGCTTGCGACCCTCGAGGCGCTGCCAGCCGCGAAGGGCTTTCTTAACCAAAAAGGAACCCGTCGGGTCTTTTATGCCATGCACCTGCGCCATGAATGAAATGGCCGCCCTATGCCTACTGGCCGTTGCCGTTGATCGGCCTTCTCTGTGCAGCGCTACCAGGAACCCCAGGAAGGATTCCTCCTGACCCCAGCTCTGTCTCCCTGTTGGACCCAAAAATGTGCAGTAGGAACGAAACGCCCCTTCGTAAGCCTTCCTCGTCTTGGGGGCTAAACTTGCTGCCAAGAGGTCTTCTAATCCGGGGCACCGATTAGCCATAGCTCTTCGGGGAATGGTGCCGCCACTAGGTCCGCTGTCGGCAGATAGCCCCTGAACGCCTGCATGTGTGAACGAGAGAGTGCATCAGCTGCATGATTCAGTACGCCTGGCACATGTTTCGCCCTGAATTGTACATTCAATCTCATGCAAAGTAATACAATTTCTTTCAACAATCTCAAGATCCACTTGCAGCGGGCTGCCTGTTGATTAATGCACTCGACCACGGTCATATTATCAGACCAAAACACCACTGAGCGGTCCCTGAAATCGTCTGGCCATGCCATCAGAGCAACCCAAATGGGGAATAACTCCAAGAACCCAATGTTACCTGTGAGACCGCTGGAGTGCCACCACGCCGGCCATGTTTGCGCCGACCATCGATTACCAAAGATGGCGCCAAAACCCACGCTCCCAGCTGAGTCAGTCCATAGACCTAGTTCGTCCGAAGACGCTGGTGGCTTGTTCCACACAACTCGACCGTTGAAGTCCGCCAGAAATGCCAACCAAATGCGCATATCCTGGCGAACCTCTGCCGACAGTCTCGTACGGTGGTGTCCTTCCTTGAGACCAACCATAGCTTGTGCAATAGAGCGTGAGAAGGGGCGGGCCATCGGTATCACTCTCAAGGCAAAGTTCAGCTGACCCACTGTCTGCTGTAACTGGTGCAGGGTCACCTTCTCCTTGCCAAGGCAATGCGTCAATGACGCCCTAAATTTGTCCACCTTTTCCTTCGGTAAACGGAAACATCCCTCCACAGAATCGAGCTCAATACCCAGAAACTCCAGTGAAGTAGACTCCGAACTCCCCCATGAGGATGCAGAAATCCTGCAGCGCCTGCGCACATTTCGTATCGCCAGGTGCTCCCAAGAACAGGAAGTCGTCCAGATAGTGCATAACATGCTGATGCCCTGTGGCCTCGGTGAATGCCCATTCTAAAAAACAGCTGAACTTTTCAAAATAAGCACAAGAAATGGAGCAACCCATAGGCATGCATTTATCCATGTAATACTTCCCTTGAAATGCGAAACCTAGCAAGCGCTGATCCTGTGGGTGTACCGGGAGCAACCGGAACGCTGATTCGATATCTGACTTTGCCATCAGCGCCCCGGGGCCCAGGCGATTCAACATGGCCACGGCATCATCGAAAGATGCGTACCGCACAGAACAAACTTCTGGGTCAATGGCTTCATTCACCGAGGAACCCCTTGGAGCGGACAGGTTATGGATAAGTCTAAACTCCCCAGGATCCTTCTTCGGGACAACCCCTAACGGGGAACATATGAATTCCGCCACCGGCAGGCGATGAAAAGGCCCCGCCACCCGCCCCAAGCTGACTTCCTTCGCAATTTTCTTCTCTGCTACACTCGGGTTCTGCTGTACCGATAGCTGATTATTACAAATATAGTGAAGTAGTGTGGCTCACTGGTTAGAGGCGGCAGACCCGAGAGCAGAGGACGGCCCGGGACCAGGGTTCGATTCCCGGCGCGGCAGGTTTCTGGACCAGGGTCAGCGGACTCGATAATTCTCCCGCCTCGGTGCCCACTCTGATCAGCGATCACACTCGGCAACTCTGGGCATTAGCTTGTCTCATCTTCACTAACGGCCCCACCAGACCGCCGGGGATGCCTGGTCTCACCCTGGAGATACCCATTAAGGGACCATCTCTCAGGGAAGCCAGGAAGGGTTTCGCAGCGGTCGAAGCGCCTTGGGACCCTACGGGTAAGTAGTGCGCTATATAAATGCCAATACATTTACATTTACATTTACAAAAGGAGTCCCCCCGAAAATTCCCCGCCGGGATGTGGAAGCCATGTAAGAATCCGTTCCTCAACACCCCAGCGGAGAGATGGTCAGGGTATTTGTTCAACCAAGGAGTCAGAGCCATGATATCGACGGGTGTAGGCAATTGGTCACAACATCCTACCTCACTCCTGTTTAGACCCTCCTTTACCTCCCGTCCCGCTGTTTTTTGATCTACAGGTACTCTCCGGGTGTGAGGAATTCCCACAGCCCGCACACGCATGCTTAAACCTACATGTGCCCTGCGGTCTATTACAGGAGCCTCGATTGAAGCCCCAACAAACCCCACGCTTGCCGCCATTCCCGCCGGTCTTGGGCTGGGAATCCCCACCGGCACCCCCTCGAAAGGGCACCGCGGGCTTTTGGCGGACAAACCCTGACCCGCTCCCGCCTGGCGAGGAAGTACCCACCGCCCCTGGCAGGAGCTGTTTGTGCCATGACACCGAGTCCAGGCAATCCCAAGTCAAAGTAGCATCAAATTATTTCGCTTTCCGGAATTTAATATCGTAACCTCTCCATTCATCCCCCTCATACATTGAATAGAAATCCATAATACGGTTCTGATAGCATGTTAACTCAGTCATGAGCTCGGGCCTTCGTTCCCCCATGATTGCAGTAAATATAGAAAAGGCCTTAACCCAGTTCGTTACTGTCTCATCCACCCTGAACTCCGCCATCTTAGCGCGCCAAACACTCGGGTGCCATAAATCTTTCTGCGTTTTAGCATATTCCATCTCGCGATGGTCAGTCAATAACGAAAACATGTTAACATATTTGTCGCTCCAAATTAATTATTTCGTGGCCATAGGGATGTGCTGTGCAACCTTCTCCCGCCTCGAGGGTAATGAACCCTCCCCCGCCATCGGCAATGCGAGCTTACCAGTTTCGGCCGTTGTTCCCGCCGTCTTCTCGCTACCAACCGCAGGTCCTACAAGTGCCACCTGTGGGGAAACAAGAGGAACAGTCGCCGTTGCGGCCTCTCTCGACTGCCGCAATTGCTCGATTATTAGTCTGGCCTCTTCGGCCGGGTCTCCCGGGGCCACTGCCCCCCCTGCTTTTTTCTTGAGCCATGGCAACACTGCTGCCAACTGGATGGCCAATTCGGGAGGCATCTCCTCACTAGTGGGAGTAATCACAACCGGGATCGGCTGACCTACATCCGGGTTTGGTACCGGGTTATTTGTCGGCGTGACGGGGGCAACTGGGGGTACCACGGGGACCGGGACCTCCCCCGAAACCGCCCTCCTCTTGATCCGTTTCCCCCTACCCTCGGGGACGACTCCCGGCAAGGCCGGGCCCATTACCTTCTTAGGGTTACCTGTGTCGCTCAGTGCCGCCAGCTGTTTTCTGACGTCCGCCAAATCTCGCTCGATCGATTGGACCTTTCCGAGTTTCCGGTCCGTGCTAACCATCCGGTTCGACAATAGGCGCAAAACTTTATCCGTCTCGGAACCCTTCCCTGCTTTCTTGCCAGCCATGGTTTCGAGTCTTCCGCTCCTAGTCGATCAACGAGGTCCAGGATCCTTCGTACTCCGATAACTGAAAGAGAAACAACAAGATTACAAGTTCTCAAAATTGCTGCTTGTTCCGTCGAGGGCTCACGAGCAACGAGTGGGTGCAGCCTTCCGAGCACAGGAACAAGAGGACGCTTCTTCGGATTCCCGCTCTATTTATTCTTCTGCGGGAGGGCGTGTACCCTCCTCCTGTACGCCTACTGGGCGTGGTCTTCTGTGTAGGTGTCTAGGACAACCCCTCTTGGGCGGGAGAAGGCGCGCCCCGGCTACGCCACTTCGGGCATACCAGCCGGGCCACGCCCCCCCGCCCAAAATGGCTTCCCGGGGGGATCGAGGCCCCCAACCATACGTTCGGGGGGACCGAGTAGTCGCCCCTTGCCACTATAATTGGTTTCTGAATTTTCTAGGTGGAACTGGATCCTGAAGGGAAAGTGCATTCAGTATGCGTCGCTCTGTTGTGATTATAGAGTTGTCTCGGACTCTGGTTCTGTATATCTTCACTGCTTGCTCTGTTCTTCCCTTCCTACAAGGTAACTTTCTTCCTCCCACCTTTTCTTGGCACAGGTTCTGTGCTGTAACTGAGCCAGCATGGGCGGGCAATCCTTCAAATATCTTGCTCCTAAACTATGGACCTCCCATCCATTACAGCTAAGGATCTGCCTGACAAAGTGTTGCATCCAAAAGCAACTTAAAACATGGCTTTTTAAAATTTTCTCGATGAGGATTGTGAGGTATGCATTGGTTTAGGTAGAGCTGGGAAACCCTGTTTGGGAAGAGAAAGAAAGAAAGAAAGAAAGAAAGAAAGAAAGAAAGAAAGAAAGAAAGAAAGAAAGAAAGAAAGAAAGAAAGAAAGAAAGACATCAGAGAGGACCTTACCTGGCTTTGGAGGAGACTTGATTAATTTTGAAATCCCCATGCTTGGCTAGTCCTTGGTACCTCAATGGCTATGTTCTTCTCAGAAGTGTGCACAGTGACTCACTTTCACCTGTTACCCCCAAGAATGGAGGCCTCTCTCTCTCTGCCTTGCCCTGTAAGATTGGACAATATGAACAGATGGATAGTAGAAACTCTTAAGACAGCCACTCTTCACAGAGGCTGTTACTGCAAGCTGCAAAGAGACGATGCGCAGAAGGATGGACATCCGAGACATGCTTATATTGGAGCTGTTGAGGATTAAATCCTCTAAAGTCACTGTTCAGGGCTTTATGGATGACACCAACACAGAGATCAAATTGATTCAATTGATCAAATTGATTCACTGGGTTATTGTCCTTGCTGCCCTTGCTATACCCATTTAGAAAAGGCATCCACTTTCTCTGAAAGAGAGTCTATACCACATGGCCCAAGCCCTGGACTTGGGCCTGGAGGTCTGCAGTTTGCTTCAGAAGGTCGTGAATTTGGAGGAAAGAAGTAGAAGGGGCAATATTAGTATAATGGAAGTACCTGAGAATGAAGAACAGATGTCCTTTTTACAACAACTGCTGATACCCACATCTCCCTTAGACTGTCATATTTTAGCTACCAACAAGAAATTAATAATCCAAAGCAACAAAATCAGCATTCGGTATAATTAAGAAAGCAGGATACAATATTTAAAAATGTAGGTAAAAATGTGAGATACGTGAATCAAAAATGAAAAACTGTTAGTGGTCTTGCACCATTTTCTAATATTCCAAAGTGCTGAGAAGCACCAACTGTTAGGGTCAATCTGACCTCAGCAATAACTTGAATGACCTCACTTCCTGGCAGAAGCTTAGGTAATTTACCTTCTGATGAGGCTGAAAGAAAGACATGATCAGGAAGAGGCAGATAAGCTTGAACAGCCCTGACATGTTTTGTCCCGAACAGACTGCGAAAGGTCTACCTCAGTGCTGTAGAGCTCTAGCAGAGATTCATGGATATTGTCTGCAGTCCCTTAGGGTCTGTTGTATAAGTCATGAGGCTACGCCCTGTAGCAAATGGTGAGATGACTTCCCTTAGTTAAAAACTTTAAGAAACAAGCATTGTCAAAGTCAATAGTTCTCGGCTCGAAAAGGCCCAGGTAATACTTTTTTACTGGCTACATGCAAGCGTATGCATTAGCATAACTCTATGCGATATCTGAAATGTGCCTGTGTGTTCATATATGTGCATATATATTTAGTGGTATGCAGACAAAATATCGATATTTAAATATCGATATACAATAATATCGAAGTTTAAATATCAAAGGGACATAATATAGAAGGTAAGTAATATCGAAAGATTTAATATCGATATTAGTAATATCGAAGTGTTAAATATCGATGTTAGTAATATCGATGTTAATAATTTCGATGTTACTAATATCGATTTTTAAATTGTTTTTTGTGTATATTATTATGTATTTATGATGTTTTTAATTTATTTTTTTGTAATTTTGTATTTTAGTTCTGTAGCGGGTCGTGGGTTTATAGGGGAATAGGGTGGGAAGTAATTTAATTATGTTAAATTAATTATTAATTAGTAGGAATTATAAATTAATTTTAATTAATTGGTAATTATTTTTAAATAATTGGTAATTTATTTTAATTAATTGGTTAATTGATAATTATGTTCTGTAGTGGGTTGTGGGTTTACAGGGGAATAGGGTGGAAAGTAATTTGAATGTAATTAAGTAAAAATGTTTTTTAATTACTTGTTTTGTTAATTATATAATTGTTAATTAATTATTAATTAGTAATTAAATATTATGAAATGGTATTTTTTATTAATTTTTTTAGTTAAATATATTTTGCTAATTATGTTTTTAATAATTATGTTTTGGTATTTGTAAATGGTTTATATTTATTTAATAGTTAAGTTTTTTATTATTTAAAAAAAATACATTTATTTATAAGTATGTTATTTTTACCCCTTTGCTATCCAACACTTTCCCTACTGTTGAACTCTCTGGAGTTGGAATAGTAATTGTTACCCCTACGCTATCCAACACTTTCCCTACTGTTGCACTCTCTTGAGTTGGAATAGTAAATGTTACCCCTACGCTATCCAACACTTTCCCTACTGTTGCACTCTTTTGAGTTGCAATAGTAATTGTTACCCCTATGCTATCCAGCACTTTCCCTACTGTTTCACTCTCTGGAGTTGGAATAGTAATTGTTACCCCTACGCTATCCAACACTTTCCCTACTGTTGGACTCTCTGGAGTGGGGATAATAATTGTTACCCCTACACTATCCAACACTTTCCCTACTGTTGCACTCTCTGGAGTGGGAATAGTAATTGTTACCCCTATGCTATCCAACACTTTCCCTACTGTTGCACTCTCTGGAGTGGGAATAGTAATTGTTACCCCTACGCTATCCAACACTTTTCCTACTGTTGCAGTCTCTGGAGTTGGAATAGTAATGTTTACCCCTACGCTATCCAACACTTTCCCTATTGTTGCACTCTCTGGAGTTGGAATAGTAATTGTTACCCATACGCAATCCAAAATGTATTTAATTTTTTTTATTTGTTTTACAATTTTAATAATTGTTGTTTATATTATTATTTGATGTATATAAATGTATTTGTAATTTATTATATTTTCATTTATTTATAAGTTATTAAAATAATTTATTAGAGGTATTATTAATGAAGTATATACTATGTTTTTTTTCTTTATTATTATTAGTTTTTATTACATTATTTATTAATTTTAAATATTATAATATATTTTTTACTGTGTTTATTACATTTATAAGTATTATTTTGTTAATATTCCATGTTTTTTAATTTAAAAAAAAACGAAATTTTTAAAAAAACGATATTTTTGACATCGATATTATTTTTTCGATATTTTTGTACTTACCTTGTTAGATATAGGATCTCGATATTAATGTAATCGATATTTTTGTTGCGATATTTTGGTAGGTAGATATTTTTGTAGTCGATATTTTGTCATAGATTTATATTTAGTGTAGGTAATTGTGGCTGTGTGAACATCTAAACATTTGTTTCAATTTGTATAGATGAGAGATACTCGTGTGCATCTGTGAGTTTTTACACGTCTGCATTCGATTGTGTTAAGTTTTACTGATTGATCACTGAACACTCTATGACACCATAAGGTTAGACTCAAAGCCTTGTGCAGCGTAGACAAAATGAAAAATAGGATCAAAATAGTGAAAAGGAAGGGACAAGATGAGAAATGTGGCAGGACCTAATGTCTCATGGATGGAGTGGTCTGCTCCAAAAGCTATTTTCTCATGCGACATGCATACGTGCGTTGTTTGCTCTATGCTAGTGTTTCTTCTATGTCCACCAATGTATGTATACTCGGTTCTTTGATAA
The DNA here is from genome assembly GCF_964263255.1 of Lissotriton vulgaris. Lineage (NCBI taxonomy): Eukaryota > Metazoa > Chordata > Amphibia > Caudata > Salamandridae > Lissotriton > Lissotriton vulgaris. Next base: position 966,090,658 of record NC_141697.1, read on the forward strand.
AGTGTTTTAATATTCATCCGGTAAACCTTCTGCTAAATACACTTAGAGAGTTTCAGTAAAGAAAATAAATGATATTCTCTCTGCTATATCTCACCGCGTCCCTAACAGGTAAATACTTCAATAAAGTAGGTGAACTAAAATATGTAGGATATTTTATGTGGGGTGGTTACATATGTAAGCAGTTCACACATATTCTCAGATATCAGGGACAAAAATTCACTCACATGTGCATTAAAATGTGAGTGAGTCTCTATTACAAGGCTAGAAATCTGAGCATTGTAAACTACTTAGGAAATGTTTTTTTTAAAGGCAGTCTGGTGATTGGACCAGCCCAATACAATACTGATGAGCAAACAAGAATACATAAAGGTCCAGGCTCTGCGTCGGCTTCGAGTTACTTTTCTAATTCAAACCCAGCGCAAAATGCTCAGCTGGGATTTACTATCTAACATAATTCGTGATGTTCCCTGTGGCAAGAGGGTGTCTGCATTGGTGCATAGCTGCCTAACGAGCACTAGCACATGAAGAGAGCAGAATAGCTCCACATCACAGTAGATATGGTGCTGTTCTGCTCTGCCTTTCACAAAAGCAGCTGAGAAATGGTACTTCCTTCCATGTTTTGCATAGCTTCTTGATAAATCCAGGCCCTACCTCCTATAGTAGGAACAGTAGGCTTTAGATGCATGAAGATGCCCTCTGCCAGGTGAGATAAGCTCACATTGTCCTGCATTTGGGTAGCATTCTGGTACTCACAGTCATGCTTTTAAATTAAGAAAAATCAATGGAACTTAAGGTACCAGAATGAAAGAAAGCAAGCGCATTGGCTATATGAACCACTCACACTGATATGGACACTGTGAGCTCTCTGTATGGTTTTCTAGCCTGCAACCACAAAATGGGGTGATAAACGCAAAAAGCTCTTAACTGTTTTTGAGAGGCCTGGGTGTGATGGTTCCATCGAGTTTTTTTTAATTTCATTTCAGTTGTGTATGGCATATGCTTGCCCACACTCCTGAGGTGCTGGTGGTCACTGAGAGGGAGTAGAGAGCCGGGCTGGAGGAGAGAAGGAAGTCTCCAGTCCAAAAATATGGAAACACAGCGTTGCGTTTTCACATTAGTGGCCATCTTGGAAGTATAGAAAGAAATATTGGCTATACTTTTAGACAGCTGTTATGTTGCATCATCATGTTGAGGCACGCAACATGTTGGCCAACTTGAAAGCATAGAATAGAACATTTTCGATACCTCTAGAATGGCTTGTCGCTGATATTCCCTTTGCCAATGCCATCTCATATTAATTACATCCGGCATTGATAAAGCCAATAGCATCAGCCAATATGAGGTGACGGAGGATTGGGAGGGGATGAACAAAATATGAGGGTTCTAAGCAGCAGGGCAGCAAAAGAGGAGGTGGAAGAGAATTGTTTTCAAAGCTGGGCAGAACAGGGGGAGATGGGGAAGAAACAGATAATCAGAGGGCGATGACAGGAGGATGACGGAATAAAGCAGAAAGCAGTACACGACAGAGAGCACCATACAATACGTGCCCATTCATGAAATGCTAAAAGAAAAACAAATAAGTGTTGGAAAACCCAATAGGTATCGTCCATGGGAGGCCTATTGGCTTTGCCAATGTTTATTAGCCATGTTGTACAGCAAATAAAGGCTATGATGTGGCCAGCACTGGCTGTGTTCTAGCACTTTTGTTTTATATTGCTAGGAAAAGGAAGGGAGAATGAGCAAATGGGGTGAGGGGAGCAACTCAGACAAGGGATGACTGGGAAGAAAAGCAATGTGACCTAGCAGTGATTGCTTCATCATAATGGATTTTTGTTTATTGTTGGGTGGGAGGCAGGCGGAAATAATGAGGTAGTAGTGAGCTGGTGTATTTCTTTACACTCCCAGATGATAGAGAATACCACCATCCCACAGAAAGGCTCAAACACGACAAAGCAATAAACACAACACTACCTGGAAAGGGATTTCACTTTATAAAATTAAACACATCAATGAATAAGGCATGGGGTTTTATTTATGCAATGCTCTCTAACAGAAAGGCTTTCCCAGATGTCAAATAAACAACATCATGTGATCAAGGCTGTGTCAGGCCGACACGCGTCAGGGCGATTGTGGTGTTTTGAGCAATAAACATTTCACACACAAAATTTGGGTTTGTGTTCCGTACTTTCCAAAGAGAAGGGAATTAATGAAGAACGGCATTTGCTATAAATATCTATCTATATCTATCTATCTACCTCTCTCTCTCTCTCTCTCTCTCAATATGTATATATATATATATATATATATATATATATATATATATATATATATATATATATATATATATATATATATATATATATATATATATATATATATATATATATATATATATATATTGCAAGGTGAAGAGAAACGGAAAGAACAAAGTTTCCACATGAGCCCACTAATCATATGCAGGGATGTTTATTTGCACAGCAGAAAAGGACAACGCGTTTCAACCATGTCTGTGGTCTTGGTCACATGACCTCATCCTCCATTACAGGTTATTTAAAGGTACATATAAGCCACATGTGAGGCATAGACATAAAGAAAATATGTGTTTATCATACACCAAATATATAGATGAAAGAAAGAAAGCTGTACATTTTGGCCAATACCAGTGTGGCAATGTTTGGGTATGTTGCGAGATAATTGTGCTAATTGTTAGGCCCACAAGGCTAGAGCATCACCGCATGCACGGTGCAAGGTATTTGGTGCCATGTTTTTACCGTGAGTGATAGCTGTTGCAAGGGGTTTTGTGATATCAGGGTCTAGTGCCAATAGTGATTGGTGTTGCTAACTGCGTACATCAGGGTTTGTTTAATGCCCAATTCAATGGCAGAGTTTGGGCAACCACTGATGATAATACCCCATGTAGGTTTCCTGTTCACAGGCTTCTGTGATGATTAACTGCAATAATGGTAGAGTACCTAAGAAAATGCCTGATCTCGATACTAGGCATATACGCCCGTTCCCAGGTGTATGTGTAAGAGGTTTTTTGGTCCAAGAACAATATGGGTAGGAAGGTGTTGATTAAGGTGACTAGTAGTGGTGAAGGACCCAAAATCTCCATCAACTGTATTGCGCATATTTTTTGGAGAAAAGTGTGGTTCCATGTTGGATCTCTGCCACATGTATCTGTAAAAGCCAGAAAGGGATACTATCATTAGCAACAGCATATTACCTTCAATTATCAACACAACCGGTAATAGCAATAATTTCATAATCATCACAATCGTACATGCATGTAGACCAACGCATGAATTTTGCCTTATCAGAGCATCCACTGGTATGGCACATCATGTGTGAACAAACTAAAACCAAGGTGTGTGAGGGGAAGAGGTGGAGTGTGAGTGATCTGCTAAGGTTTAACTAATGTCAAAAGAATTTCGTTTTATTTACAGATGGAAATTTTGTGCCAGTCAGAAGGATGAAACGGGATTCCAGTTTGCGTAGGGCTGCTTGGCGATTGCCGCATCTGGGGTTGAGGTTAACTGTATCGAGATATATATATATATATATATATATATACACTTACACCTTCGTCTCTAGTCACAATATATGTTATATACGAATTGGTGACAACAGGGGGATTTTAACCCCTTGATTTTGATGAAAACTTAAATAATTCATAGTCAGGCACAGAGTATAAAATTGGCATGAACATGCGATTTCACCCACTTGGGTTTTATTCGAATGATGTTTACATAGTTGTTATCATGACATTTATTTCAAAGTGGACATTTGATGAAACTCTATTTCAGAGTCTGTGACATTATACAATATTATGTGTTTTTGTTTACAATGATTCATCAATGTTTCCGTGAAATTTATAAAGATTTTACATAATGATTTTAACAAATATGAAATCTAACATTCCCGTAAAAAATAATGTCGGTGTGTTTTTACTAATGTAAATACTGCTCTTGTTTTAAACCCGAATCTATTTACTATGTCTATTACTCTGTACTTTTGAAGTCACCAATCATGTTGCACTGGCAATTGCACTTGCACTTTAAAAAGTCTGTGTCCCGCCCCTGACGTCATGTGATCAAGGCCTCCGTGAAGGCCGAAACGTTACGCTGGTGGCGATTTTGAAACTGAAATAAATATTTATTCACCTTAGCCTGGGTCGACTTTCGTTGCTGGACCGGTGGTGCCTGGTGACTATGGGGGTCCGCTGGTCCGCATGGGACGAGTGCGAGTGGCATATATATATATATATATATATATATATATATATATATATATATATATATATATATATATATATTCACTGAAAAAACCATAGGTTTCACACCAGTTATAGTTACCTGGAAATCTTACTGACATAAAACCATTGAAATTCCCACGTTATAGTTAGTTGGGCTCACTATAACTTGCGCGTGTAATGCACTGCTGATGACATCACATATTACATCACTCATGACATGGTCAGTGACATCACTCATGACATCACTGATGAGTGATGACACCATCCAGTGAATGTGTGCCTTTCTGAAAAATAAACATGTTTTATAGATGTATATGTAAAGGTCAATGGAAGAATAAATGTTTAAATAAGTGTCTTAATGGATGTTTAAAAAAAAATGATTGGTTAACTGGCTTATTAAGTGTATCGTAGTGAATACATATATTAGCGAGTATTGTTTAAATATTTAAATGTTTGTATCAGTGTTTCACTTTGTGTATAAGTGGGTGCATGGGTTGGTGAGTAGCTACATGTGTGTTTATATGGGTTATTAGATGTTTTTTTTTTAGTATCAGTATAAGTGTCTGTATGATTTGGTGGGGGTGTTACTTAGCACACAGATGCATCAATGACTGACTCACTGTTTGAATGTGTTTTGAAGACAGCATATGTGCCGGACTATATGGGTGAATGAGTGTGTATATGTATGTGTTAGTAAGTGAATGACTGTCTTACTAGTGTCTTTGTCAGTAACTACATATGTTTTAATCTAATATATATGAGTATTGGTGTATATAAGTGAGTGTATGTGAGAGTCAAAGATTGAAAGAGTTCTTGTTTAAATAAGTATGTGTTTCTATAAGTGATTGTTTAAGAGAGTAAGTATGTGTAAGTTTTATTAGAAGTAAGGTGGTAGTGTGTGTATAGCTGTATATGCAAAAAAATGGATGTTCAATATTTTATTTGCATGTGTGAATATGTGTGTGAGCAACTTTTGGAAGACTGTCGGTGTGTTAACGGATGTATAGGTGTCTCACTACATATGATGAGTGAGTATATGTATGACTGACTATATAGAACTGTTGGTGAATGAGTGGATGTGTATGTAAATGGTGGAATTACTGAATTGGTTGTTGTAACTGGTATAGGTATCTCCACTTTTTTGAAAATGTTAGTTTCTATTTTTGAATATGTGTTTCAAGGGTTACTTTACAGTGAAAGGAGTTCAGTCTCTCTGTCACAAGGATGGTGTCATCAGTGATGTCATGAGTGATGTCACTGACCATGTCATGAGTGATGTAATATGTGATGCCATCAGCAGTGCATTACACGCGCAAGTTATAGTGAGTCCAACTAACTATAACGTGGGAATTTCAATGGTTTTATGTCAGTAAAGTTTCCAGGTAACTATAACTGGTGTGAAACCTATGGTTTTTTCAGTGAATTTAATAGGTTTTTTAAATGCTAATTCCTAACTATAACAGGTGTGAAACCTATGGTTTTTCAGTGTATTTCAAAGGTTTTTTTAATGCTAATTCCTAACTAAAAGTCCCACAAAATGTGCCCTAATTTTTCTTTCTGCAGCACTAATCATAATTCATATGGCAAAATATACCCCCTCAATTTGTTCCTTTTTAAATTAAATGTTTTAAGAGTTACCACTTTATTCCAATCAAGATGGCTTCAGGTGTGCCATACCTTTGTAATAAGTAAAACTGTTAGCGCTCTCGTTGTTCTTTAGAACACTCTGGTACATACTATCATTGGGCTATAGTTGCGCTACATCTGGCTGATATTTGGGCTACATTTGTATTTTTTGTCTCTGGTGGCCATCTTTGGGCTACATTGGGCTACATTGGGCTACATTTGGGGTACATTTGGGCTCTAACATATGTATAGCCCAATGTAGCCCAATATATATTTTTTAAAAGTTAATTTTCTTAAAAACAACTGGAGCATATATCTTGAGACATAGCAAACGCACATCGGGCTACCAGTCCTTACAATTTTTCAATTTTTTTTTCTTTTGTATTTTTTTATTTATTTATTTTTTGTCTTGGAGCGCTCGCAGTGCGCGCCCCGGTGAGCGCCCCGGAAAGCATAGTATTTTGAAGCGCCCCGGTGCACGAACCGGGAAGCGTCCCGTTAGCGCCAATGACGCGATCGAAAACAACATCGTGACGCATCGCGTAAGCGTGACGTATCGGGTAGCTGCGCGATGTGTCTTATGACGCGCTGCGTAAACGCACCCGGAAGCGCTCCGCGGCGCGGCCCGAAGCGCGTAACGTAAGCGCGCCGGAGCACGTAACGTAAGTGCATCGGGTCATGTGACTTGAAAATAACACTTTTCATTGGTTCTCATCATTTTTTTTCTCAAAATAATGAAAGCCCCCTCCTTTTTTCCTCATTCTTACTTTCTTCATTGAGAGAGCAAGAGCTATTTTGTGCAAACAATGGCATCACTTGTTGCTGCAGCTGGTGCAGCCCCACCACCACCCCCACCACCAAGAAAAGAAGGTCCACCACCACAGTTTCTTGGAGGACAAGAAGAAGAGGAGGAAGAAGAGGAGGAGGATCAACAACGAAGGCATTTCCTCCCTGAAGAACCAAGACAAAGGCACGTTTAAGTGCACTTCATTTGGCAATTCTTTTCTTTTCCAGATGACCAGAAAAAGGTGAACGCCCCCAAAGTCACCTGTCTTATTTGTGACAAAGTTCTCTCCAGGGGGAATCCCTCAAAGAAATATTCTTTTGGTAATTTTACCATGATCCGCCACATGGGGAGGTGGCATCCCAATAATTTAGCCCAGGCTGAAGTCCAGGAACTTCGCAACAACCCACCCCCTGTGGCCAGCACTTCCTCTTCTGTACCCTCACTTTCTGGCGCTGAAGAACGCCAAATGGTGCCAAATATTCAGGAAAAATTTGGCAAGCTTAAATTTGTTTGCATTTTATGTGGCAAAACCTTATGCTATGGTGAACTTAGCGTCACCTTAATAAATAATGCTGTAGACAACCACCAATGCAGCAAGAAAAGAAAACAGTAATTCTTTTCTTTTTTTTTGCTCCTGTTGAGCCATTTCCAATTCCCTGTTTTTTGTTTGTTTCCTTAAAACTCCCCCCAAAAATATAAAATTGTTCAAAAACACAAAAAAATTAAAAAATGTTCAGAAAAATAATAAAAAAATATAAAACAACAAAAAGAATAAAAAAAAGTTCTTTTCAGAACTACCTCCCATTTATAAAATATTGGCAAAAATGTTAAACTCTGGCATTCTTTTTTCTCTTTTGTGCGCTTCCCGGTGCGCTCCCCGGTGCGCGTACCGGGCGCTCCCTGCGCGACAATGGAATTTTTTTAAAATTTTTTTTTGCCCCGCAAGGCCCTTTTATAGCCCCCACATCAAACCTAGAGGATCAGGGGGGTCTACCCTGCCCCCTTATGGTCATTTCCCCCTTTGTTATGGCCACCTCTTGTGTCTCGATCCTACCGAGACACAAGATGGCGGCCGCTCCGAACTGTTTCGAATGTTTACAGACACCCAAGAACCAATCAGCTTTCTGCGCGCAAGTCGCGTGGCGCACCCGGAGCGCTCCCCGGAGCGCGTACCGGGGCGCTGTCATAGATATATATATTTTTTTGAACCTAAATTTCTCACAAACCCACTGAAGCACATATCTTGAGACATAGCAAAGGCACATCGGGCTACCAGTCCCTACAATTTTGCCAAGTTTGGTGGAAATCCATTCAGCTGTTTGGGCTAAAAGTGAGGTCGACCGCCCTATGGAAATTAAAATGGGGAAAACACGTTTTGGGACCCCCTTTTATCTCAGCCCCCGCTTGACAAATCCCCCCCAAACTTTCAGGGAAGGACCGGGGCACGCGAGGCCATTTTTAGGACATTTTCAGGCAGATTCGTCAACCGGCGCCAAAGTTATTCCAAATAGAATTTTGAGATTTAACATTGAAAAAAATCCTAACTATAACTACCTACTGGCGACCGCCAGTAGGTAATATATATATATTTTTCATAAGCCTCTGAGGAAATGCTCTTCGAGCATGAAACGCGTCAGGCTGTTATTTGGATTGGACTTTGTTTCTTTATCACTGCGCTGCCAATCTGCAAAATAAAAACGAAGATTGCAACTACCTGCATGTGGGCTTTTCCAAATGAGGTAACTCTTGTGTTTTGGATAGAATTCGGTCGGCCTTGGTCGAGGAGAAGCCCCCCCACTACCTGGAAGTGGGTTTACTGCAGTTATGAAATTGAACAGTGGCAGATGGTTCGTGTTTGCCCAGGAAAAGTAAAGCACAGAGACTAAGGAATTATTTCCAAACCCACTTGGAGTTTTCACTTTTTTGAACTATGTGCACTGTTGTGAAGCAGCTCACTGGAGTAATTTTATCAGGACTACGAGCACCAGCAGGCTCAGGGAGAGCCAACTCCCACATGGCAGGTGTTCAGGTTTCAAATTTGTGTGCTTCACGCAGTGTTTTTTCATAAGCCTCTGAGGAAATGCTCTTCGAGCATGAAACGCGTCAGGCTGTTATTTGAATTGGACTTTGTTTCTTTATCACTGCGCTGCCAAACTGCAAAATAAAAATGAAGATTGCACCTACCTGCATGTGGGCTTTTCCAAATGAGGTAACTCTTGTGTTTTGGATAAAATTAGGCCGGCCTCGGTCGAGGAGAAGCCCCCCCACTACCTGGAAGTGGGTTTACTGCAGTTATGAAACTGAACAGTGGCAGATGGTTCGTGTTTGCACAGGAAAAGTAAAGCACAGAGACTCTGGAATTATTTCCAAACCCACTTGGAGTTTTCACTTTTTTGAACTATGTGCACTGTTGTGAAGCAGCTCACTGGAGTAATTTTATCAGGACTACGAGCACCAGCAGGCTCAGGGAGAGCCAACGCCCACTTGGCAGGTGTTCAGGTTTCAAATTTGTGTGCTTCACGCAGTGTTTTTTCATAAGCCTCTGAGGAAATGCTCTTCGAGCATGAAACACGTCAGGCTGTTATTTGAATTGGACTTTGTTTCTTCATCACTGCGCTGCCAAACTGCAAAATAAAAACGAAGATTGCACCTACCTGCATGTGGGCTTTTCCAAATGAGGTAACTCTTGTGTTTTGGATAAAATTCGGCCGGCCTCGGTCGAGGAGAAGCCCCCCACTACCTGGAAGTGGGTTTACTGCAGTTTTGAAACTGAACAGTGGCAGATGGTTCGTGTTTCCACAGGAAAAGTAAAGCACAGAGACTAAGGAATTATTTCCAAACCCACTTGGAGTTTTCACTTTTTTGAACTATGTGAACTGTTGTGAGGCAGCTCACTGGAGTAATTTTATCAGGACTACGAGCACCAGCAGGCTCAGGGAGAGCCAACGCCCACTTGGCAGGTGTTCAGGTTTCAAATTTGTGTGCTTCACGCATTGTTTTTTCATAAGCCTCTGAGGAAATGCTCTTCGAGCATGAAACGCGTCAGGCTGTTATTTGAATTGGACTTTGTTTCTTTATCACTGCGCTGCCAAACTGCAAAATAAAAACGAAGATTGCACCTACCTGCATGTGGGCTTTTCCAAATGAGGTAACTCTTGTGTTTTGGATAAAATTCGGCCGGCCTCGGTCGAGGAGAAGCCCCCCCACTACCTGGAAGTGGGTTTACTGCAGTTATGAAACTGAACAGTGGCAGATGGTTCGTGTTTGCACAGGAAAAGTAAAGCACAGAGACTAAGGAATTATTTCCAAACCCACTTGGAGTTTTCACTTTTTTGAACTATGTGCACTGTTGTGAAGCAGCTCACTGGAGTAATTTTATCAGGACTATGAGCACCAGCAGGCTCAGGGAGAGCCAACGCTCACTTGGCAGGTGTTCAAGTTTCAAATTCGTGTGCTTCACGCAGTGTTTTTTCATAAGCCTCTGAGGAAATGCTCTTCGAGCATGAAACGCGTCAGGCTGTTATTTGAATTGGACTTTGTTTCTTTATCACTGCGCTGCCAAACTGCAAAATAAAAACGAAGATTGCACCTACCTGCATGTGGGCTTTTCCAAATGAGGTAACTCTTGTGTTTTGGATAAAATTCGGCCGGCCTCGGTCGAGGAGAAGCGCCCCCACTACCTGGAAGTGGGTTTACTGCAGTTATGAAACTGAACAGTGGCAGATGGTTCGTGTTTGCACAGGAAAAGTAAGGCACAGAGACTAAGGAATTATTTCCAAACCCACTTGGAGTTTTCACTTTTTTGAACTATGTGCACTGTTGTGAAGCAGCTCACTGGAGTAATTTTATCAGGACTACGAGCACCAGCAGGCTCAGGGAGAGCCAACGCCCACTTGGCAGGTGTTCATGTTTCAAATTTGTGTGCTTCACGCAGTGTTTTTTCATAAGCCTCTGAGGAAATGCTCTTTGAGCATGAAACGCGTCAGGCTGTTATTTGAATTGGACTTTGTTTCTTTATCACTGCGCTGCCAAACTGCAAAATAAAAACGAAGATTGCACCTACCTGCATGTGGGCTTTTCCAAATGAGGTAACTCTTGTGTTTTGGATAGCAGCCAATCGCAGCAAGACATTTTGTTTAAAAGGTGGACATTGGCAAGCATTAAAGGATTGAAGGCATTTGAAAAAGTTTTATTACGAAACGCGTCATGCTAGAAAGCCGCGCAATAAAGTGTGCTGGACCAGGTTACCTACGTGTGGCTTTTTCTTCTTCCAGGTGAAGGGGATTTGGACTGTATATGTTGTGCGCGGCCACAGCGCATTTGGAGCCCCCCACCCCACAAAGGAAGTTCGGTGTTAGCAGTGGCAAGTGCTTTGTTGGTAACGCCTCATTGTCTGGGGAAATGCCGAACCACCACGCTTCACGGGAGCAGCCTACCAGTTTTGGACCGTGAACTGCACGAGGGAACTGCCTGCACTGTTGGAATGTTTCGAGTCTGCAACTGTGGTGTGTGGGGGGGTGAAGGTGCAGGCCATCCGCTTTTTCCACAAGAACATCCAGGTGCATTGAGGGAGTATAGGCAGTGACCGCCCACTGGGGCAGTACTGACGCCTTGTGACTGCCGTTCCTGAGACCCGGAGTGCCGAGTTTTGGGATACTCCCTAGTACCTGTCAGGTATCAGCAGCCAATCGCAGCAAGACATTTTGTTTAAAAGGTGGACATTGGCGAGCATTAAAGGATTGAAGGCATTTGAAAAAGTTTTATTACGAAACGCGTCATGCTAGAAAGCCGCGCAATAAAGTGTGCTGGACCAGGTTACCTACGTGTGGCTTTTTCTTCCTCCAGGTGAAGGGGATTTGGACTGTATATATATATATATATATATATATGCCTCTCGCAGTTTTTGTACGTAAAGGTTTTTGTCAGTGATCATAAAATAGGGACTAGATTACATAGGAAAAAAACAGCGGGGAATACAGTACTCCACGCTACAAGCCAACATCCGCGTCACCTCATCAACAGCATCCCTACGGGGAAATGCTGAGATTGAGGAGGATCTGTAGCTCAGATAGTGATTGTGAGATTGCTCAACAAGCAAGCAAGTACCGCTTCATAGAAAGGGGTTACAAAGAGATTATTCTAGATAAATCCATAAGACACACTAGGGCTATAACAAGAGAGGAGGCCCTAATCCCTAAAATCAAAGAATCAGCATTCAACCCCGATGACACTCACATCAACTCTAGAATCATAGTCCCATATAGTCTGCAACACTCAGAAATTAAAAAGATCTTCCTCAAGAATTGGAACCTAGTAAAGGGGGATCCAATAATTGGAGGAGATGTCTCTATCAGACCAGAAATTACTTTTCGTAGGTCTCCTACTATGGTGGACGCCTGAGTTAGCAACAACCTGGAGACAGTTCTGTCTGGTACATGGGAGGCTTTGAATAAGGGCTTTAGGAAATGCTCATTTTGTAAAGCCTGTCGTTTTGGAGTGAACAAAGCGCATTATACGACCCCATTCAGGGAAAAACCTGTGCCCATTACAAAACGCTTGACCTGTAAGACGGAGTTTGTAATTTATGTTTTGCAATGCCCCTGCAGTTTAAGTTACGTAGGTAGCACGCGACCACTTGCACACAAACGCATACTTCAACACTTAAGAGCAATAACTGGCAAGGATCAGGCTTACCCGGTAGCACGTCACTTTGAATTGCTACATAACAGTGACCCTAGTAGTCTCCAATATTACCTAATTGACACAATGTTACCATTAAAATGGGGAGGAGACAGAGAGGGCAAACTATGCCTCTTAGAGACTAGATACATTCTAGAACTTAACAGTAAGAGCCCAGCAGGACTCAATGACCGGGAGGACTTACACACTTGCTTAAAAGAATTATGAAGATTGCTCTATGATAATGGAGTGGTGTGGCTCACTGGTTAGAGGCAGCAGGCCCGGAAGCAGAGGACGGCCCGGGACCAGGGTTCAAATCCCGATGCGGCAGGATCGTGAACCAGGGTCAGCGGACTTGATAATTCTCGCCTCGGTGCCTACTATAACAAGGGATTACACTCGGCAACTCTGGGCATTAGCTTGCCTCATCTCCACAACGGCCCCCCACAAACGCTGGGGATGCCTTTTTTCACCTTGGAGATACCCAGGAGGGAACATCTCACAGGGAAAGCCAGGACGGGTTCCCTAGCGGTCTATAGCGCCAGGACGCCTCTGGGTAGCAGTGCGCTTTACAAGACACACACATTTACATTTACATAATATATTTATCGTTGACATAATTAATTACAGGTTCACAAGCTGCTTTCGTGTGTTTCTCTTTGTTGTGAGCATTTTGTTGCCTCTGGCGTTGTTCTGATTAGGTGAGTTAGATATACCCCTGCTGATGTTTGAGAAAAATCTATCTCAGCTTTAACAGTAAACTATGAACTTTTAAATTTCCGGTATCCAAAACTTCCACCACATCTGTGAAATGGTTTTATAATAATGATGTTATCATTATATTTTCTTATTTCAGTTTTTCTGCACCTGCACTTTAATTTTAATCACTTTAGGAATATTTCACAGCTTTTATCAAGGGTTGGTTATGAAAAGAATATAGGAGGATGGGGCGAATGCTTCTCCTTTGTGTTTTGGATTAATCGCTCACTTGAGCGTTTCCAAGAAACTGATTAGCAACAGCATACATTTTCGTGTACAAGCCTGATGATTGGAACGGTTTGAAATTTTTCCCCACAAGATGTATATACATGAATTTTAATGTATATATTTATGTGTTTTCTACAGAGTAATATATTTTTGATATTTATATTTATATGTTTTCTATAGAATAATATGTATTTATTTTTTGATATTCATATTTATGTGTAAATAACTATGTATATATAATAATGATGGATTTAACTCTATGTGTTAATCCACGTGGGGATTGAGTAATTGGGCACTTGCCCTCAATCATGTTCCTAACTTAGGACATTGTGAAACGATTTTAATATGCACTGTTCACTTTAAATGAAGCCTCATATGCTACGCCCTCATTTTGAGTATTTAAACCCTTGTCTGTTTCATTGTCACGTCATGTGATCAAGCCTCGTTTGGGAGGCGAAACGCGTCATGGCGGATGGCTGGCGAATGATTTGCACAATAAACCACTGAAGATTTTCACTAAATTTGGGCTTACTCAGCGTTGTTCTTTTCTGGTGAGGAAAGACTTTGGAATAACGGTTTCGCTATATATATATATATATATATAGATACTCCATTACTCCATTCCCCTTTTCCCTCAAAGAAAAAGGGGCGGACACATGCTCGGAGTTGTCAGCAGCTTTTTATTTCCAAAATTCAAGCGCTCAAGTTTGATGAATGAAATGCTAGTCATACGCGTTTCCTCAGTGCCATGTTTCATCAAATGATTGTTGTTCCACCTGGAGGCTGGTTTAAAAGGAGTCATATTCCACTCTGATTGGCCTTTAGTGTTGACCTGGCCTCCCAAGTCACTTTAGCGCTGCTCCCACTTAATTCATGCCGGGTTTTCATGCACTCCATAACGAGTGAAAAATGCAGTGAATCTTCACTCGAAAAGCTAAGTGGCTTCCCAGTTCTGCTGGCAGTGGTTTACACTTTTTGCCCGCATCTTATAAGAGGGTTTAATAAAGAAAAAAAGTCCCATCTGGCAAACTCCTTACACAGCACTCTGCTGCATCCTCTCTCCCCGTCTGGCATTCCAACTCAGGTGACTGTCCTTTCCATATGGGGGGCCCAGAGCTGTAGTTACATACAATACCAAGTTTTAGCAAGTCCTACGCGGAGCTCCAAACCGGGAAGGCGTGCCCGGAAGCGGTGTCTGCTTTACCGCTTTAACATAGACTCCAGTCCCCTTTTCCCTCAAAGAAAATGGGTCCGACACATGCTCGGAGTTGTCAGCAGCTTTTTTTTCCAAAATTCAAGCACTCGAGTTTGATGTGGATTGAACTGCTAGGCAAAAGCATTTCAGCCTGTCGGCTTTCCTCAGTGCCATGTTCCATCAAGTGATTGTTGTTCCACCTGGCGGCTGGTTTAAAAGGAGTCATATTCCACTCTGATTGGCCTTTAGTGTTGACCCAGCCTCCCCAGTATATATAAATATATATATCACAAAAAGAGTTGCCCATTTAGAGGAGCCCACACAAGGTAAGTGAAGCTGAAATCTTTTAATGGAAACTGCAGCACAGGTATGCGAGTCCATAACAGTACTCAATGAAATCTCTATAAAGCTTGACGAATTTTGGGCTCCCGCCCTTAGTCATAGGCTCAATACCAAACAAAGTTCACAGCGTAATGAGCAATTAAATACTTGATAGATACCCGCCCTGGTGGGCGCGGCCGCTCGCATGGCCCCTTGGTATCAGTAGTCCTTTTTCCTCCAGTGAGGCACAACAACTGTTATAGCCACTGAAAACTGAAAGTGCACACAGTCAAACCTCACAATGGCAATAATCCAAAAAGTAAAACACAACACCTGGTGAAAACTTCATCCTGGCCCACTCCAGACTGGGGGATTCACAGCTGGGTCAGGAGACTCAGTAAACAGATCCCTGCATTGAAAATGAGTCTGCTGTTCGGACTCTAATCCCAGTTTCTAAGTCAACAAACCCCAGTTTTATAGTCTCAAAACACAGTACAAGGTTCTGAGAAGCCTTCCTCTGCACCAAAGAAACTTACTAGAATTGGCCACTTTCCATGCCAGCATTCCAAAGTCAAAGGAGTTCTCATGTTCCTTCTGTATTCTCATGTGTTCCAGCCTTTATCTCATCGAAGCTTATGAAATTCAACAAGCTCCAAAAACAAGGCAAGCTTGAACGTGAATAACCTAAACAACTAGAGTAATCTGGGGGCCTGCCTGTGCATGCAAAAAGCTCAAACAAGGTGACATGAGAGCATGGCAAAGCCAATAGTAAGAACGTCATAATACTTCCCAATGTACAACACAATGCACATTTGTGCACCACTGCCTACAGTATCACTCACTTCATCTCCCAATGTACAACATAATGTACATTTGAGCACCACTGCTCATAACACTGCACTTCAAGACCATGAAGCACAAATGCACATATCACATGTTCTGTTCCTGGCAAGGCTGTTCTACTCTGTGAAGGCACCCACTCTGTTAAAACTACAAAGAGACACAAAAGAAATCTTCAAGGGAAACATGCACATGCAGGAAAATGTTGGAATTCAGGTTAGGGTAAAATATAACACCAAAAGTCAATTAAAATCATAGTAGTCAAAGGTCAACACGTGGTTTCAAAACATTGGAGTGCCTCTAGCACTACAGGTGATTGGTAACACAGCGGAAGTGGGGCCTAGAGGCAACACAGAGGGAGGAGGTGGGGGTAGGAGGTGCCGAGCAGGAAGGGAGGTGGCAGAAGAGTGACAATGAAGCAAGCAACTGGTCATCAATGGGAGATCTCTGAGCCCACTGTTAGAAAATGAAAGGTCAAGAAGAGACAGCACCAGCGATGTATAGGTGAGACCTGACGTTTTTTAATGCAATAAACATCATCAGCAGAGGGATACAAGTATCAATCAGAAAGAATATTGCACTCAAAATGCTCCTGGGCGGGACATAATCAAGCATAGAGAAAATAGCGATCAAATCAGAAGCAGGGGAGTGAAATAGACAACAATGCTAGCCAATCATGTGAAAGGGGCTCTCCCCAAGCCCAATCTAAATAGACTCGTAACAATAGGTCTGGTCAACACAGCTTAAGCTGGTCGTAGCTGAGACCTATAAAATGAAGCCATGACAGCGTGTGCAGTAGTTACTCGATTCTTATTGTCTATGTATTTATATTGTATGCTTGGGTGAGAAGTAAGTAACTCCATTTGGCTAGGTAACAGCAACAAGCACAATGTGGTCGCTCAGATCGTTGCTGACTGGCCAAGGTCTGAGGGGTGCTCTCCTCATCTTGCAGAGGCTGCACCACTCGAGGGCCTGACGCTTCCCGTCCGGCGCACTCCATAAACGGACTGAATGTTTTTACTGATGAGCCCTGCCTCCCCGCATGGCACACGCCAGTATCGGCCTTAAGCATCAAGTCTGCCACGAATCTTTTTGATTAGAACAGTTTACGTAAGAGCCCTGACTCAACGTGTCGCAACGACTTTCTCCTTGTCTGCTGGGGAACACCACACATCGGAGGTGCCCGCTGACTTCCATCTCCCCCTACCCCCCATCCCGCTTGAGGTCCGTCTCCGTGGCTTGGTGGAAGAGCCTGTCATCTTGCCAGTAGGGCCCGACCTCCACGATGCTCTTGGACGCAGCAAAGCTCCTTAAAGGTAAGGGTGTGCCCTCGCCCGCCCGCTAACACAAAGCACTTCAGATGGGTCTCCCCTCTAGAAGAGGTCCGTACACACCGAGGGAATAGTCCAGCCTTACCATCGCCTACGCCTCATCATGGGATTTATCCAAGCTATATGAAGGCGCCGTGTTAACCTGCTTTCAACCAATGCCTGACCTTTCTGACTACTGCTCCTAACTTTGCTCACTCTAGACTGCCTTTATAGATTTCGGACTAGGTTTACACTCCTTCCTTCCTCATATTGCCCTCACACTGTAGCCATTTTAGATCTGTCCCTCTACCACTGAGTCTCCCTGTGCAGCGGCCATCTTAGAACCTCCTGCATCACTGCAAACTACGCTGCTTCCTGCTCCATACCTACCTCACACTGCTCTCACTCAGGGACCTTCTCAGCTTTCTCATCTCAGTTTTCTCCTTCAACCTCTCATACTGCTCGCATTATATGACCATCCTAGAGACTTGCTCTGATTCCTATTCCCTAATCGCCTCACATTGCCCTCTAAAACTGCAACCATCCTAGACTCGACCCAGACACCTCAATCTCCCATTGCGGCAGCCTTCTGCAAATGACCTAACACACTACATGCTACTTTTCCTCCTGCTCCCACCTTCCTCATTCTGCTCCTACTAAGCGACCATCTTAGAACACCTTGACAACTTTCATGGCGGTTGCCACCCGAATCACGCTATCAACCCAGGTAACATGCTCCTTTGTAAGTCCCTTCCGCCTATAGATCCTCTTACTCAGACAATACCAACGCCCACTTAAGCCACTAGACTCCCCCACCCCTCTGCTACCCTACTCTTAAGTCTTTTCAGCACAGGCCCTTCGAAATCTTATTGAACCCTGTCCTCCTATGCACGAAACAGTCCAGATTCCAGTCTTATGAGGCTAGGTCAATATAGCTACACAATCAAATACCACCGAACCTTTCTAAAAATGCAGCCAAATGCCTTAAAAGCAGACCTCTTAAACCCAGAAACCCTAATCTCTGACCCTTATTACTGCCATTAAATAAGGAACTATTACAAATGATCTGATATTTTACTCTAAAAGAAGGACACAATGGAGAAATGCCTTCTACTTACTACGCAGTATCTCCTCCTCTAAGAAAATTCCTCATGGCTTAAGAATAGATGTAGTCACCTCATCCACATTCAAAGCGACGGCTACCATATCCATTTATAATAATGGGATTATCCTCATACAAGCCGCTAATCGTAACCTAGAAATCTTTGATGATTGTTTCGCCACAATTAAGAATTTCTTTAACAACAGTGCTCCTCTCAAAACTCCAGAAAACTCAAATCCCTCACCCATTTCGCAGGACAACCATGAAGCCTGCATTCTCAATCCCAAGCACCATAATACTACACCCGAGACCCTGAGCAACACTCTCTGGCCCAATGATGACATAAACAGTTCTCCCGATAACAATTGCCCTCCCATACCACCTTGGGACCTTTGCCCTTTACACACACCTCCGGCCCTCAAGGAATCCTACTACCTCACCTAATGATGTCTCGTGCTACCTTGAACAGCTCACACCCCCGTACCGAACCCCTCTGCCTCCCAAGCCTCCTAACCACTCCAAAACATTTAACCGCTTCCTCTCCCGCATGCTACCTTGTACAGCTCTCACCCCCTGAACTGAACCCCTCTGCTGCCCAAGCCTCATAACCACACGAAAACCTCTACCCCCCCACTCTCCCACCTGTCCAACACCATCAGACCTCCCCTTCGGGATCATCTCCCTCCTTACCATCCTCACATTTTTTCCCCTACTACCACCACACCTGGGTCTGACCCCTCTCCCGCTCCACCCCCCAGGCTCACTGACACTTAGCCTTATGCAACCCCCAGACTAAAGGAAATCAACTGAGAGCTACAGAAACTAAAAAATTACATACAAAAGGTAATAACCATCACCTCAGAGCTGGCCTCAAACTTATCGCCCAACAAGGTCCCACAGTCGTACCTACAAATGCAAAACCACTACCCTAAGACACCCACTCCTCCTGCTGAGATGAGGAGTGACCCTAAGCATACATCCCCCCTCCGGTCCTGGAATACTACCTCCTACTCAAACGCCATGTCTAGACCCACCAGATTCAAGAAACACCTCTCGAACCCGGACATCCACTCCCTTCTCCTAACCTACACCACCACTCAACCAGATATCCCAGTCACATCCAGACCTATCCAAGCAATGTCACTAGCCCCTTCTAAATATCCTAGTAATCTGATTTGCACCCCGGAGACCATTCAAACCATTACACTAAACCTGCATAGAACCCCCACACTTAACTCCAATTCACTGAATATAGGGAACCTCATGCAAGTTCACATTGCACAGCCTACTTCCACTGACACCAAAACACACCTGAAATGCACCCTTCTCAACTGCAGATCCGCAGTGAAACATGCAGCGGAATTCTCTGACCTCATCCTTGATCAAGAACTTGACCTCCTGATTCTCACTTAAACTTGGCTCAATGTATCCGCGGTTCCTGGCATTGACATCCTTGTTCCTCCTACTCACAACATAATCAGACTTGACAGAACTAAGAGTACGGGGGGAGGTGTCGCCTGTATTTACCATAACAGTCTCTCAGCGAAACAATCTCTGTCCGCTCCTCTCTCATCTTGTGAATACCTCAGCATCACAATCCTCAACAAACAAAGACCCCTTTGTAACCTACACATCTTCTACCATCCACCAGGACATAACCTACTTATGATTGAACAAACCATGGAAACCACCTCATCCAATCTAGGTCTGCATTGCCCCCAAATCTTCCTGGGAGACTTCAATCTACATTGGAATGACCCGAATGACCTCGCTGTGAACAGTCTTAAAAAATTCCTACTTGACCTCAAATTAACTCAATTCTGCGACAGCGCAACCCACAACTTGGGTGCGACCCTCGATCTAATCATCCCCAACACCACTCGGATTGAATCAATAGCCCCGTGTGACTGGTCAGATCACCACTTTATCACCTTCCTCATACTTGAACGATGGAACACCCTAAGACTTCAAACCAAGAAACTGAAATACTGGAAAAGATTGATGCAAAATGCTAACATGGACAACCTCATTTCACACAGAAATCTGGCCCTGTCTCCACCCATGCTCGTGGCAGAGGTCCATGAACTCACTGATCACTACAACAACTCCATGCTAAATGTTTTGGATGCAATCTCCCTCCTTCAACTAAAAAGAAAACTCCAAAAAGACTCCAATCCTTGATTCAATGACTGTCTAAACTCAGACAGGAGCAACCTAAGACTTGCGGAACGAGCTTGGAGATCCTCTCCATCTGCTGGACTCCTCAAACTTCTGAGAGCAAGAAGGAGTCTTTACAACAAACACATCAGAACTGCAAAAACAACTAGACAAAGCTAGAAACAAGCAACCCTAAAATGTTGTTTGAACTGTTCGGCGATCCAACAACATACCAATTCAATCGACAACTACTGCCAGTCCCCAACCTAATTGCGAGGGCTTTACTGCCTTCTTCATCGAAAAATCCAACAAAATAAAATCTGATCTAAGATCTACCTTGGTCGAATGATCTTCCTCATTAGATTCACACCTAACTCCCCAGTCCCTTCTTCCTACCTACCACGCCCCTAAAAACAATGCGCATTGGAATCAATTCTCAACCTTCAATGACACTTCCATTCTCAACATTCTCTCTACCCTGAAACCCTCAAATTACTTCAACGATCCCCTTCCATCATATTTCTTTAAAGAAATGATAAGGCCTTTAGTGCCGCTCTGAACCAAGGTCATTAATGTTTCCCTACTTCAAGGTGAGGTCCCTGACTGCTGAAAGTCCGGGCTAGTTCTCCCCATCCTAAAGAAACCTACAGTGGACCCTGATGATCTAAATAACTTCCGACCAATCACTAACACCACTACTCTGGCAAAGTTCTTTGAAAAATGTGTACAGGTACAACTATGTAACCACATTGAAGAATTCCAACTACTAGATCAATTTCAATCGGGCTTCCGTCAAGGCCGCAGCATTGAAACAGACATCACTCACATAGTTGATGACGCACTTACCCTACATGACCGAAACAAATCCTGCCTATTAATCCTACTCGACCCCTCATCAGCCTTCGATTCGGTCAAACGTGACAACCTCCTGAAACCTTCTGGAACATAGGATGGGGCTGGCTGGTGCAGTACTAAAATGGTTCGCCTCCTTTCTCTACAATAGAACACAGAGAATTAAATCCAACCAATCCCTTTCTCACCCCAGTCCGTGCACACTGAGAGTGCCCCAAGGCTCCTCACTATCACCCACTCTTTTTAACCTATTCATTGAACCCCTCACCGAAATCCTCAAAGCATCTAACATCCAATACCACATGTATGCAGACGACACCCAGCTGTACATGAAACTCTCCTCGCCAGACCACATCAAGTCACGCAACTGAACCTTACACAAAACCCTCAACTGGCTTACCTTCAACCATCTCAAACTAAATACCCTCAAAACAGAATTTCTCCTTATTTCCCCACCAAAGCAAGCACCCATCATTGAGGACTACATGAAAAATCTGTCTGCTCTCAACTGCACACACACATATCATAGACTCTACGAAATCCTTGGGTATAGTGCTGGATAGGAACCTGAGCATGCAGGACCACATTAGTGCTTCTACCAAAGGAGTGAACTTCAAACTGAGCATCCCAAGGAAACTAAAACCTTTCCTTACCCCAGATGACCTCAAGTCCACAGTACAAGCATTAGTCATCTCACAACTGGAATATGGCAGTGCAACACTCTGCGGTCTGCCTAAGTACAGATTGCCCCCCCTCAGAGCTTCATTCAATGCGGCCACAAGGCTCGTCACCGGCTCCAAGAAGTACAATCACATCTCCCCGGACCTGAAAACACTCAACTGGCTACCGTTCGAAGCAAGGATTTATCTTAAACTTGGCTGCATGACCCACAAAGCCCTTCATGTCAACACCCCTCTCTACCTCGCAAAAAAACTTGAGCTGTCGGGTGGTGCCCGTACCTCCAGGAGCTCTAGCACCCTCCTATTTAAACCAAAGAAATAAAAAAAAAAAAAACTATAACCGTTCCTTCTCAGGAATTGCCCCACGAATCTGGAGCGACCTTCCAATGGAAATGAGACTGATTCAATCAACAATATCCTTCAAAAAGGAAATGAAATCGCTACTGATGAATACCTACCTGGCCAAAAGTCCGGTAGGGGTCCTGAATCACCTCATATACTATCACGCTGATGACTTTCTTGCCTTATCCTACTGGTCAATTCTTTTGCCCACTATTTTGTCATGTAAATATTACGTCACGTAACTATTTCTATTTTGTCTATCATGTCATCACGTAATTATTGCTATTTTTGTCAATCATGTCATCACGTTCGTCTATTGCTATGATTCTGCCTTGGTTGCCCCTTCTCATATGAGTTGCATCCCTCTGTAAAGCGCTCTGATACCCTCTAGGGTCATGTTCGCGCTATACAAAACTTTCTAAATAAATAAATGAGTGAATTGCAGTGGTGACTGGAAATTTTACCAGGGGGGTGCGGGCCACACATACATAACTCGCTCACACACATGATTTCACACATGTGCACACACACACAGTCAATCACAACACTCACTAACAAATGCACATACATACACATACATACACACACTCACACACCAAACATAAAAAACACATAAAACTTACCTTCAATGTAGCAAGGGAAGCCTTGGTGGCCCCAAGAGGGTAGAGACTGCTGCCTTGGGATGGCAGCAGTCCCTCACTCATCACAGAATGGGATTGGGTCAGTGAGACAACTGACCCCCACCCCACTCTATGGCGAGTTCACAGTGATTGACACTCGGTCCTCTGCTTTTATGGGCTTAAAAATGAAGCGCCGAGGTCAAAGGAAATCAGATATGTTCCCCCCTCATCACGAGGGGGAGAACCTTAAATGAATTTTGCGGGGCTGAGGAGGTCACGCCCACATTGTTGTGAAATCCTCAGCCTGGCAGAGTTCAGCTCGGGCAGCCAGGAGCACATTTAGTGCATTTCCTAGCTCTTGGTTTTCTGACCTGAACAAGAAGAGTGACTGTCAGGTGACATTTATTCAGCCTGACAGATACTCTTCTTGCTGGGGTAAAAAGGGTGAGGTGGCCTTTCAGCCTACATGGACAGGCTGCTGCTGGAATTGTGAACTGAGAGTGAAGGTGTAGCTTAGTCACATTTGAGGAGTTCCTGGTTTCGCTACTGCATGGCTGTAAACAGCTTAGGGTTGTAGTAATATACATGACCACAAGAGAGCGTAAGCAGACTTCTGAGACATTATAAGACAGAAATTGGATGAAACTCACATCCAATGTGAGTGCCATAGAGAATTTAATGTGGCCTCAAAAAGGGGAATCGTCATCCCAGTTAGTTCATAGACTCTATTGCTAAAAGCCTCTAATATCAAGCTCTGAACTAGTTGTTTCTATATCTTTAAATGTGCTGTGCAACAATAACGGGGTTTCTGTCTTTGAAACATCATCCAGCTTGGTCTACACAAATATATTGCCCTAGGGGTACTGTCCTAAGCAGTTGCCGATTCTCATGTCGCATTTCTGGGGTGCTGTCCCCTTTAATTACAGAGCATTCAAAGATGTTGCACCTTTGAACATATCTTGGGGCAGATTTACAATAACTGGCACAACCCTGCATATTAGCAGGGATGCGCCAGTTATGATGCATGACTCAAAAAAAACCTTGCGCCACCATGGATGCGCTGCATTTACAATGCAACAAAATAACAAAAGGAGATGCCAAAACTGATGTGATAATTTCAAACACTAAATGACATCCAAAGAAGAAAATAAATTCAAAACTGGGAAATGCTACTTAATAGCTATTTATTCAGCTCAATTGAAAAAATAAAACTTATGAGTCATTTCAATCAAAATATTACGGATGCATATAAAAAACTTGGACACAGCACAATGGAATTACAAATACACCTTCAGTACCGAGACATATCACAGTCATTCAACTCACATACACACATTCATACAAAAAACTCACAATCTGGAAGGGCAAGTATACCAGTGTGGGGAGTAAAGGGGACTGCTTTCTATTCAACACGGAATTGACAGAACACATTCTAAAAGATAGTACACACCAATTGATTCAAGACAGTAACAACTATCAAAAAAATATTTTATAAAGGTTGTGTACTAGAAGTAATTACAAGTGCAGTAAAAGTCAACACTTAAATGACAAGAGCACACCATAGGACAAAGGCCAACGCGTTTCGAATCCCTGTGAATCAAGAGGGATTCTCCTCAGGGCCAATAATGTTCTGAAACAGAAAAAGCAAAACCTATATGTAAAAAACTTTTTAAAGGAAACAAGAATGCTAACAAAAGCACTGAGCCACCAAGAAAACACCCAGCTTACCCTCATAGATTGTGAAAAGGAGAGGCTGGTGCAGTGTAGAGAAATCCTAAGGTGTTAGGAGAACGGAAAACAGGAAAAATTCGGGTTCAGTGTGCGTGGGACATAATAGTCTAGTCAATTCCGTGTTGAATAGAAAGCAGTCCCCTTTACTCCCCGCACTGGTGTACTTGCCCTTCCAGATTGTGAGGAGTTTTTTGTATGAATGTGTGTATGTGAGTTGAATGACTGTGATATGTCTGAGTACTGAAGGTGTATTTGTAATTCTATTGTGCTGTGTCCAGGTTTTTTATATGCATCCGTAATATTTTGATTGAAATGACTCATAAGTTGTATTTTTTCAATTGAGCTGAATAAATAGCTATTAAGTAGCATTTCCCAGTTTTGAATTTATTTTCTTCTCTGGATGTCATTTAGTGTTTGAAATTATCACATCAGTTTTGGCATCTCCTTTTGTTATTTTGTTTCATGTGCTCAGCCTTACTGATTAGAGCCAGCTCGTTGTTGTTTCTAGCATTTACAATGCGGCGCACCATGTCGCAAGGATAGACAGATTTGTGACGCATCTGTCGGCGTAAGGGTGACGCAGTGCTGGAGTCGTGTCACAAGCGCGACGCAACTCCGGCACTGCTCAGGGGGGTGCCCTATACCTAATATGCTGCATCACTCCTTACCCCTGCTCCAAGCAGGCGTAAGGATTTGATGCAGCGGGGATATAAAAGTGATTCTGTGAAATCTTGTAGATTTCACTGTGTCACTCTTACGGGGCTTCCTTGCGATGGAACGCCCACCCTGCATACATTATACCTGTCGCAAGTATAATGTAGAGCATGGTTTTACAATCTGACGCATCTAACTAGATGCGTCACGTTGGAAATATGTTGCATAGTGGCGCATTGTTTACGCCGCCGCTGCATCACAAAAGTGACGCAACGGCTGGTAAAAGTGTCACAAAGGGCTTGTAAATCTGCCCCTTTGTTCTTAGGCCTCCATTACTTTAAAAAGTCGAACCCTCTCATCCTGCTCTTAAACTCAGAAGTTGCTTCTCCTTTAAGCAGTGCCCCTATTTCCATCAAAACTCATGTGTGACACGCCTTGAGAGAATGTGGCACCTCTCATAACACCTCGTGAAGTAGCTTGCTCCTTTAATGAAATTTTTATTCCAATAAATATTTATCAACATTGCGCACAATTCTATTCCAATACCTTTTGCATGTTTGTATGAATGTAAGTATGTGGTAGTATGTATGTAGCACACAGCTAGCCAGGAATCAAAGATGTACTGAAGAATGGGGGAACCCAGGGCAGGATTCAGGTTGTCAACAGAGAGACAGGTCCTCTGGCTGTTCCTAGAGTGTGGGTGGGATAGTATTTCTTGATGAGATGGATGTTCAGGTCTTCCTGCTTTGAAGGAGAGTTGTCAGCAATGCCCTGGCTAATGGTCAGCTTTCAGAGCATTAAGGGCAGCCATGACCAACGCATTCTGGAGCTGATGTGAACAGTTTGCCAAGTTTGTTTTTTGTTTGGTTTTTGTTTCCACTCCACCAGTAGAGTTGAATGAAGCATTTTTTATGTTGGTGGAGCTGGCGGTCCAAATAGTTGGAGCGCAGATGAAAAAATCCTGCCTTCTTGGTTTTTCCTTCTCGCTCGCTTTTGTCTCCAGTATAGGCATGTCCTTGCTCTTGCTTTGGCGCTGTCCTCCTCAGATAGTTCATTTCTTGAGCAGCTATGATAAGTGTTGTTTCTGATGGCCGCAATAAAATGTATACATTAAACACTTGGGTACAGCTTTGCATGAACAAATCTAATCATCTATGACTAGTGGAACAATTAGTAGAATGCCAGATGTAGGACTTCCAACTTTCCTAACATCCTGCTGAACTACAGCTTCATTATTTACATTTTTCTGCAATTCTGAAAAGAATTAAGTGACGTGCCAGCACTGTATAGCACTCCGCAGCCATCAGATACATGGAATTCTCATATATATATATATATATATATATATATATATATATATATATATATATATATTACCTACTGGCGGTCGCCAGTAGGTATATATAGTTAGGATTTTTTCCCTATGGGATTTCTGAAAATTCTATGCCTAATAACTTTTGCGTTTGTGGACGGAATTGGCTGAAATTTTCAGGAAAATGGCACATTTTGTTTCTGAGCAGCCCCTGAAAATTTGGTGGGGTTTCGTCAAGGGGGGGCTGAGAAAAAAGGGGGGTCCCAAAACGCGTTTTTTGCATTGAGTTTTCCATAGGGCGGTTGGACTCACTTTTAGCCCGAACGGCTGAATGGATTTTCACGAAACTTGGCAAAATTGTAGGGACTGTTAGCCCGATGTGCCTTTGCTAGGTCTCAATATATGTGCTTCAGTGGATTTTGAGAAATTAACGTTTAAATCAAGATATATATCTGTAACAGCGCTCCGGGCAGCTATCCGGTTAGCGAACCTTTCGCGTATCGGAACTTTGCGATGCGAAGCTGATTGGCCCTCCGGTGTCTGTCAACATTCTAAACAGTCCGGAGCGGCCGCCATCTTGTCTCTCGGTAGGATCGAGAGACAAGAGGAGGCCAAAACAAAGGGGGAAATTACCATAAGGGGGCATAGTAGATCCTCGTTGACCCCCTAGGTTTTATGTGGAGGTTTTAAAAGGGCCTAGGAGGGTCCAAAAAAAAAATATAAAAAATTTTTTTTTTGCGTGGTAAGCTCCAAGTTCGCGAACCGGAAAGCGTTCTGGGCAGCGAACTTTATGGATAAAAGAATGAAAGACTTTTCTAATACTGTATGTTAATTATTTGTTGGTTTTGTTGATTATTTTTTAATTTTTTTATTTTTTAAGCAATTTTTTATTGTTGTGATTGTGTTTCAAAATTTAATAACATTTCTAACATTTAACTAGTTTATGAATTACATATAAAAATGATTAAAGACTCAAACAATTTTTTAATATTACATACAATTTTATTTTTCGGATTGTTTTTCGAAATTTAATACAACGTCTAGCATTTCACTGTCTGATATGTGTTCTTGTTCAGTGAACATAAGTTCAAACATTTGACCGTCATCATAATGAAGTAAATGATCCACTGATTCTACACATTGAACTAATTCATGGTCCCGTGATTCATCCATGAAATCTGAGTCATCATTGTCCGCAATAACTTTTTCTGTGTTGGTCTCCAGAACAATTTCGAAGGAAACATTCTGCTCACCTTCCATTTTATTGCTGTAATTTGCATAAAAAATAAATATATCAGTAGAGATAGGGCACTGTTGGGTTTAAGTTCAGACAGGCACTTGTGAGTTTATAACAGAGAAGTAATCTATGGGCACTGTATGGTTTCAGGCGTGAAGTAGTACTATTAAAAAGTGCCTGTGAAGAAGCCTAAGTAAATTCATAATTATACCACAGAAACCTAAATCAGTCCATAATTATAATAAAGAAGCCTTTCTCAATGTCTAACTCTTACAGAGGGATAGTATATAACTATCTGAAAAAGTTTACCATATTTACTTATAGTGCACAATATACTTCAGTTTTAAAAATAACAACTTACCTTTAGAAACAAGTTGATGTTATTAGTGATATTCTAAATGATATATACAACAACAAGTAGTAGTCAAAATGGCTGTGTTTCCTTCTCTCCCTTTATATATATACAGGTATATAACCAATCAAATGTCAGGTAATAAAAGTAGAAAAGGAAAGTAAAATTTTCATTGGTTGTCAATTCCAACAATTCAGATGTGTTTTGTGAAGTAATTTACCTCACGGTATTTGGAGAGGTCTACAGGCTAAATGGCTAAATGGAATTTCAATGAAATTTGTGAGAATGGAAGGGATTGTTATGTAGTATGAGCTAATCTATATTTGGTGAGAGTGTCTCTAGTCGTTTTTCTGTAAATTACTTTCCCGCCTTTTTTTAGGACCGCTTTCCGGGAAGCGGCCCGGTTAGCGAACCTTAAGCGTCACGGGAGTCCACCATTTTGTGTTTCGGTCGCATTAAGATACAAGATGGAGGGCAAATAATGTTTAGAATGGGTAGAAGGGGTCATGGTAGACTTATCTTGACCCCCTAGGTTTTCTGAGCGTGGCTGAGGAGGCTTATATGTGCGGAAAAAAAAATTCCGCGAGGTTAGCTTTCGGTTAGCGAACCGGGTAGCGCTCCGGGGAGCGAATTTTGTGGAAAATTAGTGAAAAAAGTTAGAGAAAAATAATAATTGTGAGTGATCAGATGTAGGGTAGCTCTGAGAAGAGCTTTTGGGTTTATGGTACATTTAGGTACTTATAAGTAGGTACCAATGCACAGTCTTAAATTCAGAATGAAAATTCTGTTGCCCTCATCTGAGAAGTGAACTCCATCTCCTCTGTAGATATCTTGCATGTAGTAACGCAAGTTATTGTTGTACAGAGAGCCCATTCCATGGTCTCTCATGTAAGCTGAAACAGATTTGTTTACATGCTTCCTCGCTTTCTCAATTTGTGGACAAAATTGGTTGGACCATCTCCATTTCTGTCTTTGGCATATATTGGAATATACCAAGGCAGTTTGAGGGAAAATTGCCATCAATTGATCAAAGGTGTCCTTTAAAAGCATTTCCAGACCTACCCCAGTCAATATTTTTTTAGTTCGCTTAAAGTTCGCGAACCGGTCAGCAACTTGAAGCGAACCAAAAGAAATAGAGCTTGCCAGAGTGATAAACATTCTAGCAATTTTGATTGAAAGGGGAGGTAGTTCTGAAAAGAACTGTTTTTTTTTGTTTTTGTTGTTTTATTTATTTATTTATTTTTTTAACATTTTTTGATTTTTTTGTATTTTTAGAACTGTTTTATGTTTTTTTTGTGTTTTTTATGGAGGGGAGACAACAAAAAACAGGCATTGAAAACGGCTCAACTGGAGCAAAAAAAAAAATTACTTCTTGGGTGCATTAGGGCATTTATGATTTTCGAACGCCATGTTCATCAGGTTGACGCTCATGTTGCCATATGACAGCATAGCACCACAGTATATACAACTTAACTTCATATGCTGGAAGTTGGGTTGAATGTTTGGCACAGTTTCTTGTGCCTCTCTTCCCGTCAAAGACATTGTGGAGGTCGATCTGGCCACAGGAGTTGTCGTGGGATTGTCTTGAAGATCCCTTAACTCAGCCCGGCTGTAGTTTAAGGGATGCCACCTGCTCATGTGTCGATGCATCGTATAGTTGCCCATACTGTATTTCTTATCTGTGCCTCTCGACAATCTGTAATCACAGATGAGGCAGGTGGCATATTTAGCATTCACCTTCTTTGATCCAGGAGGGATGGAGAAAAACTGCCAGATGAAACTTGTTTTTCGCTTTGAAACCCGGGGCAACTCTTGGACAAATTGTTGTTCCTCTCTGTCCTCTTCTTCTTCTTCCTCCTCTTCCTCCTCTCTGTTAGTGATAAATTGACTAGGTGGTCCTCTCTTCTTATGAGGAGGTGGAGGTGGTGGTGGGGTTCCACCAGCTGCAGCAAGTACAGAAGCCATTGTTCAATTCTAGCTAAATGGTCTTTCTCTCACCAAGATGAAAGTCAGAGTGAGGAAATAAGGAGGGGTTTACATGATTTGGGGAAAGCAAAAGTTCTGAACCAATGAAAAGTGTTATTTTTAGGTCACATGACCTAGTCATACATCATTTGGAAACCAAAAGTGAAATGAACCAATGAAAAGTTTGATAAACAAGTCACATGACCTGTTCCGCTTACGTTACGCGGCGCGCGCCGCGTCCCAGATCGCTTCCGGTTCGCGGTCCCGAGCACTTCCGGGAGCGCTAACGCGGCGCGTCATTAGACGCATTACGCGATAACGTGATACGTCGCGCTTCCGCGACGCGTCACAGTTCCGCTAACGTAACGTTGACCGGTTCGCGGACTAGATCGCGGCATCAAGATGAGCTAACGGAAAGCTTCCCGGTTCGCGAACTAGAAGTGAAGAAAAAAAAAATTTAAAAAAAAATTATCAATAAACATCTAAATATATTTTGGGATTTAAAGAAGAATACATTTTACAGCTACAGATGTTAGCTTTTAAAAAACCAATGAAATTCACAGAAAAAACCATAGGTTATAGACCATATATAGTTAGAAATTTGCATTTAAAAAACCATTGAAATTCAATGAAAAAACCATAGGTTATAGACCATATATAGTTAGGGATTTGCATTTACAAAACCTTATTTTACTCGCATAAAACCATTGAAATTCCATATATAGTTAGTTGCGCTAACTATATATCGCGCACCCGCAATCCACTGCTGATGATGTCACATATTACATCATTCATGACATGGTCAGTGACATCACTGATGACATCACTGATGACAACATCCAGTGACTGTATGTTTCTGTAAAGTGTAAATATGTCTTACATATTGAAGAATGAGTGGATGTATAAGTGTTTGGATGAAGGATTTAGTAGGTGCATGACTGACTGTATGAGTGAGTGATTAAATATGTCTCACTGAGTGCATGGGTTAGTGACTAAACTGTCTTAATTTGTGCATTATTATGTCTGTTGTTCTGTAAACTGCTGCATGTGTTGATAAGTAGCTATATGAGTAACTATATGGGTTATTGATTGGTAGCCCAGGTATTTGTATGGGAGACTGAGTGTGTGTGTGGGTGGCTGGGAGGTGTATGACTCTGTGCATAGATGTGTGAGCAGTTGATTCACTAGATGTATGGTTTCAAAAGTGCATGTGGAAACAGCTGTATGGGCGGTTGACTGTGTGCATGAGTGTACTGGTGAGTGAATGGATATCTCAGTGCTACATGTCAAAGTAAGTACATATGTAAAACACAGTACATGTGAGAGTTGACATATATAAATAACTGTGCATAAGAGCCAGTGAATGTGTGAGTGGCTGTATGGATCATTGTGAACTTGTATCAGGGATTGTATAAGAGAGTAAATATGTGTTAGTATATGTTTGAATAAGCAACGTTTGTATAACTGTATAGTTGAGGAAATGGAGGTGTGATTGATTCTTTGCATGACTGACTAGGTGTGTGAGTAACTCCATGGATGAGTGACAGTCTGTGAGTGTCTGTTTACACTGATTGTATCTAAGGTTATATTAGAGTCTGAAGAGGTTCATCGTATTATCACATGAATGATATCATCAGTGATGTGATCAGTAATGTCAAATGAGATGTCATCAGTGATGTCATTTGAGATGTCATCAGTGATGTCATTTGAGATGTCATCAGTGATGTCATCAGTGATGTCACTGACCATGTCATGAATGATGTAATATGTGACATCATCAGCAGTGGATTGCGGGTGCGCGATATATAGTTAGCGCAACTAACTATATATGGAATTTCAATGGTTTTATGCGAGTAAAATAAGGTTTTGTAAATGCAAATCCCTAACTATATATGGTCTATAACCTATGGTTTTTTCATTGAATATATATATATATATATATGTATAAAATTCATTATTCCACAGTATCCCCTATGGGGAATTCCTCAGAATTCGTAGAATTTGTTCAGAAGATCAGGAATGGCACAAACACAGCGAACGTACAGTAAAAAATTTTGAGCACAGAGGATATCAACAACCGGTAATTGTCAAAGGCCTGGAAAAATCAAAAGAGAAAACAAGGGATGAAATCCTGAAAGAAAAAACAATCAGCCCTGAAGAAGGAAAGATAAGGTTCATAACAACTTACTCTGAAGAGTCTAAGGAAATAACAAACATCCTGAGAAGGAATTTGAAATTCCTAACAATGGACCAAACTGTGGCAGAAATAGTAGGGAATCATCCAAAAATAACATACAAAAGAGCAGGCAATTTAAAGGACAAACTAGTACAAAGTCATTACTGGAAAAAACAAAGTAAAAAGAAGGATTGGCTAAAAACAACAGGCTTTGTAAAATGCTCAAGCTGTAAAGTGTGTCAAATTGCAAAAAACACAAAATCATTCACAGGCTTCAATAACAGAATATGGAACATTCGACAACTCATAAACTGTAAAACATCATATGTAGTGTGCACTATTGAATGCCCTTGTCCCCTGAAATACGTAGGGAGTACGAAGAAAGAAACAAAACTCCGAATTCTGGAACATGTGAGAGCCACCGCAAACAAAGACAGAAGCAATGTGGTTGCAAAGCACATGGAGGACAAACACAACAGCAATTGGAAAGATCTGAAATTTTATGGTATTGAAAGCGTGAATAAACACGTAAGAGGTGGAGACAGAGAAAAAAGACTCCGACAATGTGAATCACGCTGGATTCTTTCATTGAGAACATTTATTCCCTTTGGACTCAATCAAGATGAGGAGATGTATGCACACCTCCTGTAACCTGCACATGTAAATAGCTTCTCAAATTTAAAGAATTAAGAAACCTAACCCCCCCCCTTCAACCTCCCCCAAATTTCATAAAAAATGTATTGCTTTCTCCAATTGCTGTTCTCTAGGGGAATTCAATACACACCATGCGACTTCCAAACGAAATACATTAATGTGGAATGAATGAATTCCAAGAAATAATAGGTTATTTAACCTGCTCTTTAACATTCCCAAACCCTAGCCTTAAAAAACCTTCCCTATCCCTTACCTTCCCCATTCCCTTAATCCCTTAGTCATTTCCCCTACCCAGGGTTTTTTTTTGCCTAGTGATCGATATACAAGATCAGTATAAGAGGCACGAACCAGTGAAGTTTAAACTATACCCAAAATTAATTAATAAGACAATCAGAAAAAAAGGAGAAATGTATGATATGCCCACTGGAGGGCATAATGAGAAAGTGTAATTATGAATTAATTGATCAAATTATTCATGGTATTTTCTTTAAAACTTATTGCCATAAATTAACTTTTAATCTTGTTTGAATTAATGTGGATTGAAAATGAATTCGGAAAATTGATTGAAATATATGTTGTTATGTATAACCTACATCTACCAGAATTCCATATGTAACAAAACAGCAAGTCACATGTCTAACAAACTTGAAAAAAAATGTATATATGTTTTGAACAGAGGCAAGATATTCGACCGTGATCAAGGTGTCAGAAGACAACCGAAACGCGTTGGTT
The DNA here is from genome assembly GCF_964263255.1 of Lissotriton vulgaris. Lineage (NCBI taxonomy): Eukaryota > Metazoa > Chordata > Amphibia > Caudata > Salamandridae > Lissotriton > Lissotriton vulgaris. Next base: position 966,124,224 of record NC_141697.1, read on the forward strand.
GTGCGAACCTGATATTGTAAAATAAAACTGATAAGATCTTCAAAGTACCCATGAGTGCGAATCTTTCTTCGTAAGAAGAGTGGGAAGAATATATATATATATATATATATATATATATATATACAACAATCCTGTCAAATCAGCCGCCATGTTTTCACTCACGTGCTGCCGCCAGCAAACAGGACACGGACCCAATTACGGTGCTTCAATTATTTATTCCCCAAAGGTCAGAGACGAGTTTCGCGGCTTGACACCGCTTGTTCACTCGACAAATGTTGTGGATTTGGGAAACATTTTTAAAGTAGCTGTGCATAATTAAAGTGTGTCACGTGATTACCATTCTCAATCGCAATGAAAGAAATACTATCGCGTAATTCCATCACTATGTTATATGCAAAACTTTACATTGTTCATGTGCAAAATCGCAATAAATAAATAAATATATATATATAAGTAAAATACTATATAACATTTGGCCCTAAAACACGTAATGCCTTTTGCCAAGAATGAGTCCGTTTTGGAATTACTCTACTTCCAAATCAAATTCGATATTTCACTCAGTGAAACACTAATTCCTAGCCCTTCACAAATGCCAAATTTTTTACAGAACACAATATTTTGTGCATTTGCCAATATGTAATCTGACATGCCCGTTAAACCTCTATACGTGCATAATCATCCAAATTTGGCCCGCCTGTTTTTTGTACTTAAATAGTAGGACGAAGGTTTAAGCAATGGCATATTTGGTTGGGTCACAGTCATTTTGCAATGAACACATATCAATATCTTAGTAAAATATATAAACAACTTTCTTGTTGTGAATTTAAATCTCATTGCTTTGAGGTAGTCTATAAAAGTGCCTGAAGTGCTAGTGAAAAATTAAAACCAATACGTTACATTTGTAAATTCTTACGAACCTATTGTGCAGTAAAGACTTTCTGTATATTGTTGCCTGCTTTGATTTGTACAATTCTTTTCATAAATCACATTCTCATCATATGATTTTATGTGAATTCATAGTTTGATTCACGTAACAGATTTTTGAAAGTTACTTCCCAACTGACCACTCTAAGTCAACTCCACAATACATTTAATGAGAGACTAGTTCTATTCCGACAGGACTTTATAGTAATCTATTGTCTTAGCTTCTTAATTCGCCTTTACATTTTGTTTGCTATATACATTGTTGACATTTATACTTTATATCCCATTCAAATATATCCATGCCTCAAATAAATACTATACAAAAATATAAATAATTAAAAAATTCTTAATATCTTGATATTAAAATTCATTCTATTTACAAGATACCTATTTTATAAAAAAAAGCTGATGTTTTAGACAAAAATTCTTATTCTTCTCGCTTCGTCTCTCAAGGACATACAAGTGTAAATATATTTGTGAATTTTGCTCGCAGTTACTCTAAACACGTGTACATGTCCTCAGTTATATTCAAGCCATGTGGGTGTTTAGAATCCAGTAATAAAATATATCTGGTCTCCAACTTGCGTAATTTACTTTCTCTAGCTCCTCCGCGTCTATTTGGGGAAATTGCATCAATCAAATAATAGGACAACCCTTTGTTGTTGGAACCATGGCGTTCCTTAAAGTGTCTCGCCACCGGATAGGAGTTGTTCATATTGGTAATTGCGCGGAGGTGTTGGAGTATTCTAACATTTGCTTGTAACTTTGTACTGCCCACGTATATGAGCTCACATGGGCAAGTTAAGACGTACACTGTGTATTCAGTTTTACATGTTAACATTTTGGTTATTTTGTAAGGTTTAGAGCTAAATGGGCTACAATAGGTCGTGGTGTTGGTCCCATGGGTACAGGCCTTACAGGTTGTGCATTTTCTGAACCCTTTTAGATTCTGGTACCAGACAGGGTTGGATATAATTTCTGGATCGGATACCACAAGACAATCTCTCATTGAGGGAGCCCTACTGTAGGTAATGGACGCCCTCTGCAGTAGCAGGGGTCCTAATATCGGGTCGTTGAGGAGTATAGGCCAGCTTCCTTGGATAATCTTTTGAAGTTCCTTGTGCTGTCTACTATAACCTATTATAAGGCGAAAACTCAGGTCCTCCTCAATCTTTGCTCCTTCACTACGCTTAATGGCCTGATCCTGTTTGTTGCTTTTGGCCAGTAAGTCATTTCTGACTAAAATCTCTGTTTAGTCAATGGCCTGATCTACTATTTGCTGGGAGTAGCCTCTTTCTAAAAATCTCTCTTTGCTTTGTTGTTGTGCCATTTTTAGTTCCTCTGGTGTACTACATACCCTCTTTATTCTAAGCATTTCGCCTAATGGTATGCTATTTACCAGACGGCGTGGGTGAGCACTTGATGCATGTAGCACCAAATTTCCTGCTGTTTTCTTATGGTACAAAGTGGTTTCCAGTTTATTGTTGCATATATACACTTTAGTATCTAGGAAATTCACACTTGTTTCACTTATTTATGCAGTGAACTTTAAGTTTAAATCATTTATATTAATTTGTGCCACAAACATTTCAGCTTCATCCCTGGTTCCTTGCCATATTATAAAGAGGTCGTCGATAAACCTAAGCCAAAGCTTCACCTTGGCCGACATTGTATCTCCGTGTTTCTCCATGAGGACTAGCTTCTCCCATTTGCCCATATGGAGGCAAGCATAACTTGGGGAGAAGCTAGCTCCCATGGCCACACCCTGAATTTGGCAGTACAGCAAATGATTAAACATAAAGATGTTGTTATTAAGGCAAAATTATATCATAGCCAAAAGCATTTCATTGTGTTGTTCATAAATTGTTTCCCTTGTCATTAAATATTGCTTTACCGCCTGGATACCATCAACATGAGATATACTTGTGTATAATGATATAGGTGTGTTTGTGTCTATTTACATTTCAATGCGGACATTTAAACAACGCGGCTGCTGGTTGCTGTTACATGGTGCCTGTGATCAAGAACGACTTACGTTCGAAACGCATCAGACCTTTTACTTTAGTAAGGGGTACATTGCAAACATACCTGCCATCCTTTAATAAAGAAGGTGAAAGCCCCCCGGTGTGTGGCGTCTTCAAGTGGGCAACCCTGTTTGTTTGAAAAAAATAAATGTATATTTATATAGATATATATATATATATATATGCACAAATAGTCAAACTGTAGCTCCAGCTTCCAGGAACCAAAACAGACGACCAAACGAATCCAAAATAAGGCAAATTAAGATTTATTAAGGCAAACTGAGCAGCAGAAGCGAAACTGATGCGTTTCGGGCGGATGCCCTTGTTCACAGTCAAATGTTTACCCACAATGCCTGGATTTTTAAACTGCTAGTGCACACCATGTGATACAATTCAACATAGAAAAAATACTACTATTACGTTTATATTGCTAGCAGCAGAGTACAAAGTTCCCAGGGGAAGTGTGACAGCGTGGAGAGGGAAGTTGGTATTGTCAATACCGTGGCTGGAAGGGTTCCCTAGTCGGAACTTAGAGAGCCTCACACACCCAGAGTACTGGGTGTGAAACACACCATTACTGGAGGGTGTCCAGTGTCATCATCGGCTCACTGCCCCTCGTCAGACCGGCGCTGCAATGTCTGACGGAGTAGCCAAAGGTACTCTTTTGGCGGGGTTCTTTTGTTCCTTGCCGATGGTGGGTGTAAGTGAGGATGTAGAGAGGTGTAGGCAGTGCAAAAGTGAGTGAAGAGAATAAAAAAGGTAATCAGTCCACAATCCACTTTATTAACGTGGCTGGTTCATTAGTTAAAAGGGGGTGAGAGGGGAGTTAGAGACCGTAAAGGTGTACAGAGCGCTAACTCAACCCCCTAGTGTGGTCAACATGTTTCTCGCCATCCGGCGATTCGTCAGGACCTCAATACAGTACTAAACAAAAACAAGTATGAACTCAATGCTCAATCTCTTTGGAAAAAAGCAAATACAACCTCGTTGGGTCGGAGGGATAAGAGGGCCAGGGGGTCCTGCTCTATTTAGGCGACCTGGAGGTAGGGAAGAAATTTCACAAAGAAAGAACACGTCAGGTCAAATATTGTATAGTGACTTCATGCTCAGATAGTGTATCGTGACTTTGGTGACAAACGCTCCACACTGTGAAGGGTGAGGGGGGTGGAGTGTGTTGGAAAGGAGAGCACTTATACTTTGGGTGCAGAATCCCTTCTGAGTCATACTACATATGACATGAATAAAGTTTCACATTTGGAGGATTACCATAGTGCGTATAAAACATAGCTGTGGTGTGGCGCCAAAGTTTACAAGATAACACCCAAAACCTAGGAAACAACAGAAACAGGCAGCAATAGTCATGTCCTTACCCTAAGGGGATTGTAAAGGGCCTCGCAGCATACTCCCGTGAGGCCAGCGCTATTAGGTTGGATGCACCTATGGGGTATACAATGAAGGAATGGATTGGTATGTGCTGACCTGGAAATAGAGGGGGGGGGTTGTTTGGGTAAAGGCTAGTAGCACAGTGGAGAGTGGTTGTACAGATGACAAGACGTGTTAGCACCCCCAGACAGCGTAGGAGACACTATCCAGAAAGAGACTCACAGCCAGTGAAGGAGGGAAAGACTGGGAGGGAGGGAGGGGGCACTGATTTACCCAAACCTAGGTTCGCATTTAAACGGACAACGAACCTAAAAGACTCCTTGATACACACACGTCCTAAGAAAGCACCAGGTGCTGGACAACGGACACTATGGGACCTCCCACCGGTTGTAGGACACTACCCCTGTGGAGGCTGTGCGGTCTGTCCCCAATCCATACAGTGTAAAGAAATTAAGTTAACAGGTTCTTTCACATGGAAACTGAATAGACATACTAATTGTAACAGCTCTAAGTGTGTCTATCTCCTAGCATTTACCTGCACTGTAACTCTGCTTATTGATGCGCTGCTGTAGCAGTTCTGACCACGCTAGCACGCTATTGTTTTTTACCTGTAACTCATTCTTTTAAAATCGCCGCTTGTACTGCTGTGAATTGAATTCTATTTGCACGGTATTATTTTAATTACGGTTGGCACATTAGCAAAGTTACCTTCTTGGGTACACAATACCGCTCATCTCCCCGTTCCACCGCAGCTTGTGCTGTTTGTTGTGGAGGGAGTGGTCTAACGCGGTACAGAGGGAGCCCTTTCACCCTCACTTCCGGGGGCCATCTTGGAGAGCTGACGGTCTAGTGGTTGGACTAGGACCATCAGGAGCCTCCTATTTAGGGCGAGCATTTCCTGCCGCACTAAAGCCTAGCGTTTACCTGCACTGTAACTCTGCTTATTGACGCGCTGCTGTAGCAGTTCTGACCACGCTAGCACGCTATTGTTTTTTACCTGTAACTAATTCTTTTAAAATCGCCGCTTGTACTGCTGTGAATTGAATTCTATTTGCACGGTATTATTTTAATTACGGTTGGCACATTAGCAAAGTTACCTTCTTGGGTACACAATACCGCTCATCTCCCCGTTCCACCGCAGCTTGTGCTGTTTGTTGTGGAGGGAGTGGTCTAACGCGGTACAGAGGGAGCCCTTTCACCCTCACTTCCGGGGGCCATCTTGGAGAGCTGACGGTCTAGTGGTTGGACTAGGACCATCAGGAGCCTCCTATTTAAAGCTCACATGGAGCAAACGAGCAGCGGATACGCGCAGCGGGCGCGCCATAGGTGCGCCGGAGGTTCGCCAGAGGTGAGCCCATCTTTGCCCATCCGTGACCATCCGGGGCCTGGGGCCAGAACCCCTGGCCAACCAATGCCCTACTCCAGGGGTGACTTATTGCAGCTTAATTTGGGTAATTCTCATCTTGAGCAGGCTACTATACATCGGCTGGCCTGTGAGGGCCTGCTAATCTCACCTAGGAGTATTAGAGGGCGGCAGCGCGCCTCTAACATTTATACCCTGAGCTATGGCCTGCTGAATACACGCTCTTTGCAGAGCCATAAGATGGAGGTCTTCACACTTTTGGAAGACGGGGAGTTAGACGTCCTTGCGCTCACCGAAACATGGTTGGAGGAGTGTTCGGCGCCAGACATAGTGGCAGCCCTTCCAGATAACTATTTGGCAATTCATTTCAATAGGGAGGGTGCCAAGAGAGGAGGGGGAGTTGCCCTTTTGTATCAGACACGCCTCCGCGCCGAAAGGTTTCTCTCCGAAACCCTCGGGGGGAGCAGAGGTTATGGGGGTTAAGCTCAGGTGGGGAGCGGTTTGTGTGGTGTTCTTGGTGGTATATCGGCCACCTTGGGCGTCGCCAGACTTTCCGACTCTCTTCACGAGATTGGTTCAGGACCTGCGCACTAGATATGATAAAATGGTTGTTGTCGGGGACTTCAACTATCATTGGGAAAAATACCCCAAAGAGGGACAAGCATTACAGATCGAGGAGGCGATCTCCTCCTTAGGTCTTACCCAACAAGTCAAGGGACCCACACATGAGAAAGGACATGTGCTCGACTTAGTCTGGACTACCATGCCAGCCCAGGGCGCTACAGAAATTCTCCCTTGTGCTTGGTCTGACCATTCTCTAATAAAGGGTAGACTCTTATTGAGGGGCCCCCTGTCCAAACCTGGGGAGGGCTGGAAAATGGCCCGGAAATGGAGAAATCTTGATGGGGAGAAATTGGTCCACCTCTTAGAACACCCCCATTCAGCAAAAGAGCAAGATGTCAATGTTGATGTCCTGTGTGGTCACCTCCAGCATAAACTGGGGAGTGCCATTGATGTGGTGGCACCTCTTCGCAGGATGAAGAAGGTGGCGAGAGGAGCTGGGGCTCCGTGGTACAATGATTCCCTAAGGGAGATGAAACGTGGGGTGAGGAAGAAAGAACGGGCATGGCGCAAAAAATATGACGCCATTGCCAAGCAAGAATACGTCTCATCCTTAGCTCACTATAAACTAGCCATACAATCTAGGAAGGCCGCGTTCTTCGAGGAAAGAATAGCTGCAGCAAGAAATCCGCAAAAGGAAATCTTTCGGGTCCTGGCGGAGCTCAGGGTAAATAAAGAGCAAAGTCCCGAGTTCACTCAGGAGGACTGTCAGAGGTTTCAGGACTTCTTTATAAAGAAGATATCCGATATCTTGGAGGAAATTGCGGAAACCACACCCCTCTTATGTCCTTGCATACCGGACCTTACCGCCCCGTTAAATATTCCACCATTAGTTGAGTTCCCCCCAATCGCTAAACAGGAACTACTTAAAATCATAGGCCGAGTTAAATCGGGTTCCTTGGTGGATCCATGCCCTCCTGATGTATTCAAGCTGGCAATGCCTGGAATTGAGGAAGAGGTTCTACATCTACTGAATACTTCTCTTCGTACAGGACAGATCCCTCTAGCTTTTAAAGAGGCCCGCCTGATTCCCTTACTGAAGAAACCTGGTTCGGACACGAAATGTCTGAAAATTTTTCGGCCCATCTCTCAGTTGCCTTTTTTGGCTAAAGTGATTGAGCAGCATGTGTTAGCTCTACTCTCGGTCCATCTAGAGAGTAACAACCTGCTGGAGACCAATCAGGCAGGGTTCCGTGCCAATCATAGCACGGAACTAGTCATGTTATCTATTCTGGATGAGTTAAGGACTCGGGCCGATGTAAAAACACCGAGCGCCCTGATACTACTGGATCTCTCCGCGGCGTTTGATACCGTGTGTCACAAACAGCTTCTGTCGCGGTTGAGATCCTTTGGTATCACGGGTACAGCACATGCATGGCTTACATCATTCTTGCAGGGAAGGACACAACGAGTACAGCTGGGAGATTTACTTTCCACCTCTGCTCCGATCACCTGCGGGGTCCCACAGGGCTCCGCCCTGTCACCCCTACTTTTTAATATCTACCTGCAGCCATTAATTGCTCTCCTGAATAGGATGGACTGCCTAGTATACAACTATGCCGATGATACCCAGATAATCATCCGGCTGGATGATGGCCCGGGAGCATCCACTAGGCTGCAGGACATCCTGAAAGCTACGGTCAATTGGATGTCAGAGAACTCCTTGAAAATTAACCCGGATAAGACGGAAGTGCTGCCCATTTCCATCTCGGGCAACCCTTGGAGTGAGAAATTTTGGCCTATGGAGCTGGGTACACCACCGAAACCAGCATCCGCAGTCAAAAGTTTAGGCCTATATGTGGATAACAAACTATCCATGGAAAAACAAGTTACCACGGTAGTGGGTACCTGTATAGGCCTTCTTAGACAACTAAGGAAGATCTCTGCCTTACTTTCATTCAATACTTTGAGACACGTGGTCTCAGCCACAATTCTGGCTAGGCTGGACTACGGGAACTCCCTATACATAGGTTTGCCCCAGCGGCTGCTGGACAAACTACAGGGGGTTATGAATGATGCAGCGAGGCTGATCTATAAAAAACCCAGGACTGCTCATTCCTCTCCCCTGATGCAGGAGCTGCATTGGCTCCCAATTCGTCAGAGGATTGTTTTCAAAGGATTGTGTATCGCTCATAAGGCTCTGTATGGCAAAGCACCAAAATATCTGAAATCCCGACTATCCCCCTACATACCGGGTAGGACTTTGCGTTCGTCGGACGCTACTCTTTTGTCCCAATCCCGCTTTAAATTGACCACGGTGGGGGGTCGTGCGTTTTCCAACACGCTCCCAGCCTTATGGAACAAACTGGCTCCAGAACTCAGGAAGGAAAGCAACCTACTATCCTTCAGAAAAAAACTAAAAACTGTACTGTTTAAACAAGCATGGAGCAGAGCTTAGGTGCACAGGTGGTTTCTAGTGAATATAACATCTCACCACGTAAATCTGGACAAACAGCGCTTAGAGACCTCGGTGGTTATAACGCGCCATATAAATTAAATAAATAAATAAATAAATAAATCTGTCCTTGTGGTAAATTCTATGCAGGGATGACCATGAGACTGGTTAAGCTCAGAATAACGGAGCATAAAAGCAATATACGATGCTCCAAGACCCACACGAGACTTTATGAACATTACCTACTACATAATCACCCTGCTGACAGCCTCCAATGGTTGGTGCTTGAGTCCCAACCAGCCATGACCAGACAAGCCTTGTTCAGGCTGGAACAAAGATGGGTTCATCGTCTCCAACTAGATATAGTAGGGCTGAATGACACCATTCCCTGGGCGAGTGTCACAAGATAAGAGCCTCCAGATGACCCCCCAGGTATCCTCTTCATCCCATTAGTCTATCCGGGGCGCATACCTCTAGCAAGACTCCCTTGGCCAGCGGTTTAGGACACCTAACTACCCAACCCAGCCTCTGAGTATTATTCATACCCAGGTTTACCCCCCTCTATCCTTAACAGAGCATCATCAGTCCTACACCCTGTCTTTCTCACTATGACTAGTTAGCCATTATGGCAAGTACACCCCTACACCTTATCATTGATATAGGGACAGATCGACCCACTGTGTTCACATTGATTCTACCAGTGCGACTCTTGCACTATCATTTACTAATTTGCTCACCAATTGGACTCCTAGCTTGGTCACCTGCTCCATGGAACATCACCCCACTAACTGCTATATTATTGGCCAAGCGACCCTTTACTTTCGCCATAAATCGCCCCTTCCAAGATGGCCCCCGTTGTGTGCCACCCGAGAACAGATACTTCCTGGTCGATTAGAAAGGTCAATGCGCATGCGCATGACGAATGACTGACGCGCTACCACCGGACCACGACCAGACCCGACGTCACAGGTCCGTCCTCCTTCATAATGGCGCCCACCGGTGGAAACCCTCACCAGCTGCTCCGCACCCTGACCAGGTGCCGCGAGCGTGAGGGGTAGGTGATCCACCATTCCGGCGCGTGATTGTAGGTAAGCCCTCGCCACTACCCCCTTAGCTCCTTGAAGTGTTGCCAGGAGCCTAGACTGCGGGACATTTTCTGGGACGAGCCTCCGTCTATTGGCTTGGACCCCCGACGAATCACTATGATTTTTGCCAGCCTTTCCCCATGTCCCGTTAGTTAGCACCCGCCAGTCATTAGGCATTAACACATGTTTGTATAAAATTAGGAAGACAATAGGAGGGTAGTTGCAAAAAAGAAATTCTAACAATTATATTAAAAATTACGTGTCACTTTTAATTGATATAACAAGTTAAAATAGACAAATATACACAAAAATGAAATTCATACAACAATTAAACACATTTTTATCTCCTAATAAAATTATTACATAAAAAAAAAAATTAACAACAATATATTACACAGTCACTTAAGAATTCAAAGAAAAGGTGGCAATTAATATTCGACGCGCGTTTCGGCGTTCAAAGCAACGCCTTCTTCAGGAGCCACAAAGTATACCTAAAAAAACATAATAACAAAACATAAAAGATATATTCATTGACATTTCTAATTTTTAAAATTGGCTCAAATAATATAAATCTACATATCTATAGAAGAAGTTAAAATTATATACTAATAGACAATGCAATGCAACAAGCCCTCCCTACATGTTTTGGCAATTTATCATTTGCAAAACAAGTTACAGAACTAGATTATACGTATTTGAGCAGTTGTAGTGACTCCAAACTATATTTGAGGAGAAACTAGGGGAAGAAGTGTTAACTCAGAGATAAAAAATGGAAACACTTCACAATTTTCAGTCACTGGTAGTTAATCATACCTCTAATGTCCTATTATGTTTCTGTATCTTCCAATTCAAGGACCAGAGATGTATTTGTTATCATAGAAAACTACCTACTAATAAAAAGGGAGAATTCACTAAACCGATCTCATTGATAGGCACAACACAAGTTGCTAACCCAGAGAAGGTACCATAACCTTTGGTTCGTGAAACAAGGAAATTCATGGTTAAAATATTATGCTCTATAACACGATAACTTTGTGCATTTAAGTCATTAAACCCAACTTAGGTATAACACACACTTATCTCTGTAAGTTATACATAGAAGCTTACCTATACGTTATAGAAGAATCTGCTGAAATGTGAGATTCTAACTGTAACAATTCCCGTTTCAGAAAAATGCCTCGTGTCTGGTTCTCATAAAACTAGACATCAATCATGAAAAAACACACAATGAGCGGAATGCTATTATCGTCAAATAATATCTGTTAATAATTCTGATTATTCCACAACCCGCATTTTAATATAGCTTCCTCTATATGTAAGTAGTTCATCGTTTAAATGTGTACAAGTTAAGCAGTGATTCCAAGATCTAGCACGGATTAACTGCTTAACAGATATTATTTGACGATAATAGCATTCTCCGGGTTAGCAACTTGTGTTGTGCCTATCAATGAGATCGGTTTAGTGAATTCTCCCTTTTTATTAGTAGGTAGTTTTCTATGATAACAAATACATCTCTGGTCCTTGAATTGGAAGATACAAATTCATAATAGGACATTAGAGGTATGATTCACTACCAGTGACTGAAAATTGTGAAGTGTTTCTAATTTTTATCTCTGAGTTAACACTTCTTCCCCTAGTTTCTCCTCAAATATAGTTTGGAGTCACTACAACTGCTCAAATACGTATAATCTGGTTCTGTAACTTGTTTTGCAAATGATAAATTGCCAAAACATGTAGGGAGGGCTTTTTGCATTGCATTGTCTATTAGTATATAATTTTAACTTCTTCTATAGATATGTAGATTTATATTATTTGAGCCAATTTAAAAAATTAGAAATGTCAATGAATATATCTTTTATGTTTTGTTATTATGTTTTTTTAGGTATACTTTGTGGCTCCTGAAGAAGGCGTTGCTTTGAACGCCGAAACGCGCGTCGAATATTAATTGCCACCTTTTCTTTGAATTCTTAAGTGACTGTGTAATATATTGTTGTTAAAAATATATATTTTTTTATGTAATAATTTTATTATGAGATGAAAATGTGTTTAATTGTTGTATGAATTTCATTTTTGTGTATATGTGTCTATTTTAACTTGTTATATCAATTAAAAGTGACACGTAATTTTTAATATAATTGTTAGAATTTCTTTTTTGCAACTACCCTCCTATTGTCTTCCTAATTTTATACAAACATTTGTTTTTCCCTGAAGTACAAAATTATCAAACCTAATCAGGGGGTCCTTGTTACTTACAATATATTAGGCATTAACACGCCATACACGGCCATTACCCTTTCCTGCACCCACTCTGCCAGGCCAATTACCGCATGAAACGAGGGCAGCACCCTGGACACCCTTGCGCTATCCGCATGACCCCAGGCCCTGTCTTCCTTCATTTCGCCCTGCATATCCCACACTGGGTTTGCCCTGATTTTCTTCACCAGCGTGGATATTTAGGCACACCGGGTTTTACACATTAAATACCCTTTATCCACCCCTCTGGTATCTACCCAGTACTATGCTGTGGACTGGAGTGTGTAGTGTATCTCCAGCCCTCCACTACAGTAACATGGGGGGGTTCGATATAGTGGAGACAATCCCTCCAGGTCTTTCCCTCCTTCACTGGCTGAGTCTTTTTCTGGATAGTGTCTCCTACGCTGTCTGGGGGTGCTAACACGTCTTGTCATCTGTACAACCACTCTCCACTGTGCTACTAGCCTTTACCCAAACAACCCCCCCTCTATTTCCTGGTCACCACATACCAATCCATTCCTTCCTTGTATACCCCATAGGTGCATCCAACCTAATAGCGCTGGCCTCACGGGAGTATGCTGCGAGGCCCTTTACAATCCCCTTAGGGTAAGGACATGACTATTGCTGCCTGTTTCTGTTGTTTCCTAGGTTTTGGGTGTTATCTTGTAAACTTTGGCGCCACACCACAGCTATGTTTTATACGCACTATGGTAATCCTCCAAATGTGAAACTTTATTCATGTCATATGTAGTATGACTCAGAAGGGATTCTGCACCCAAAGTATAAGTGCTCTCCTTTCCAACACACTCCACCCCCCTCACCCTTCACAGTGTGGAGCGTTTGTCACCAAAGTCACGATACACTATCTGAGCATGAAGTCACTATACAATATTTGACCTGACGTGTTCTTTCTTTGTGAAATTTCTTCCCTACCTCCAGGTCGCCTAAATAGAGCAGGACCCCCTGGCCCTCTTATCCCTCCGACCCAGCGAGGTTGTATTTGCTTTTTTCCAAAGAGATTGAGCATTGAGTTCATACTTGTTTTTGTGTAGTACTGTATTGAGGTCCTGACGAATCGCCGGATGGCGAGAAACATGTTGACCACACTAGGGGGTTGAGTTAGCGCTCTGTACACCTTTACGGTCTTTAACTCCCCTCTCACCCCCTTTTAACTAAGGAACCAGCCACGTTAATAAAGTGGATTGTGGACTGATTACCTTTTTTATTCTCTTCACTCACTTTTGCACTGCCTACACCTCTCTACATCCTCACTTACACCCACCATCGGCAAGGAACAAAAGAACCCCGCCAAAAGAGTACCTTTGGCTACTCCGTCAGACATTGCAGCGCCGGTCTGACGAGGGGCAGTGAGCCGATGATGACACTGGACACCCTCCAGTAACGGTGTGTTTCACACCCAATACTCTGGGTGTGTGAGGCTCTCTAAGTTCCGACTAGGGAACCCTTCCAGCCACGGTATTGACAATACCAACTTCCCTCTCCACGCTGTCACACTTCCCCTGGGAACTTTGTACTCTGCTGCTAGCTCTACTTTAGGACATGTACACTGGACCCCATTAAATATCGTCCTCCCTTGTTCCCCTCGTTGTAAAAATATTACGTCTATATGGCACTGTAGAGTAGGGGGGTAATCGATGACCATTTTTCATGTTAAAATCACATGAATACAAATTTATAACGGAGTAAATTCATTTTGTAAAGCAAGAAAGTTTCTGCATATATATCCTCTCCACTGTTCGACACAAACGACCCAAACACCTCAGTGTGCAGGAAAAGAAAGAATATTTTTTGTTACAATTTCAGATGATCAACCAAACAAGGACAGAAGGGCAAGACCAGGGGGCTCAGAGGGGCAGAGGATGAGGAAGCAGAGGAGGAATCAGAGGAACAGGAAAGCCAAAGAGAGGAGCAGTAGGCGAAGGAAAAGCTCCAGTGGGAATGGAGACATGGGGCAGGAAACAACAAAAATGACTGTAGTGAATCTTTCCAAGAGGACATTATCCGATGTTGAGATGGATGTCCTATCACTTGGCCTATCCTTTTGCCCCTCGATCAACATCAATTTTGCCCAAACTTGAATTGACTTATTCTTTTTCTCGAGAAAGCTGAAATTGAAAAAATGGTTCAATACAAAGCCACAGAGACAGATGCAAAAAACCCTGTTGAATACTGTGAGTAACCTTGACTTTGATGATGCTGCATTATTAAATGTATTGGACAATGATGAAGTAGGATTTAAACAGATGTTGGACATGGATGTATGGGGGGTGGATACTGATATGAACCCGGGTAGCAGATATAAACCCAAATCAGTGTTTCTTCCTAATGTACAATGCGAGGCTATTGATATTTTAGAAAGGGGGGTACTTATGGATCTCAAAAAATTTAGATGTACCAAGATTCCCCATTTCAGAAAAAACTTGAATGAGCAGCAAATCATGGCCATAAACAACTTAGAAATAGACAACAGCATTGTAATCCGCCAATCAGATAAAGGGGGAAACGTGGTTGTTTTGGATAAGGCAAAATATCTGGCAGAAGGTATTAGACAGCTGGATGATACAACATGCTATTGCAAGTCCAATATGGATCAAGTTCTCCAATCTAACACTACTTATAGAGCTTTATTGGTAGATTGGAGAGAGAAGGGTTTATTAGAATGGGAAGAATTATATTACCTACATTGCACACATCCCAGGATTCCCATCTTATATCTGCTACCCAAACTTCCAAAAAAATCACACTGATCCCTCAGGGAGACCTATTGTTTCATCCATTGGTTCTCTCTTGGAAAATACCTCTAAATGTATTGACTACTATTTGAGGCCGTATGTTATGGCATCACCATCATACCTGAGGGACACAACTCACTTTCTCACTGCCATTGAAGGAATACACTGGGAGGAGTCCTACATTTTGATCACTCTTGATGTAGGCAGCCTCTATACATGTATTAAACTTGAACTGGGATTGAAAGCGGTACAGCATTTTTTAAAGAATTGCTCCATCTCTTTGTTCAGTCATTCACAGATGGTTATCAGTATGATTGAATTTTGTTTATTGAACAACTTTTTTGTCTTCGATGGTACCACCTACAGGCAGTCACAGCGTACTGCGATGGGCACCTGCTTCACCCCCAGTTACTCGAACCTCTTAATGGGCTGGTGGGAGGAGCAGGTGGCCGCTCAGATGGAAGAATTTGATAACAACGTAGCCCTGTGGCTGCGTTACATCGGTTATATTTTTGTTATTTGGAAAGGGGATGAGAAGACAGCAAAGAGGTTTGTTGATAAACTGAATGACAATGAGGTAAATCTAGTCTTCACTGAGAATATCAACAAACCTACTATTGAATTTCTGGATGTAACAGTAGAGATCAACGACAATACCATACAAACCAAACTTTTCCGGAAAACAACAGCAGGAAATAGTATTCTGAGGGCCAACAGTGCACATCCACACAATCTTGTCTGCAGCATTCCCAATGGGGAATTGCTGCGAGCAAAAAGAAATGTTAGCACTGATGAGGCCTTTATGATTGAACAAACAATCATGTGCAAAAGATTCAAAGAACGTGGCTATAGTAATAAGGTGATCATTGAGGCACAGAACAGAGTTAAAGATGCCACGAGAACGGACCTGTTGTACCCCAAAAAGAAGGATGAATCGAACAATACGGTTAGATTCATCACAACGTACTCTGGTCAGGCCAAAGAGGTTCGTAATGTCTTTACTAAACACTGGCATGTCTTACTAACTGACGAGCATCTCCGTAAAGATCTAGCAAGTAATCCCCAAATGACATTCAGAAGGAGCAGATCTCTTAGAGACGAGTTAAGCCACAATCATGTGACTACACTCGAGAGAGGCAGACCATCGGCCAATGTGGGTTTTAAATGCTGTAGAAAATGCACGTCTTGTAAGAACAGCAGAGATTGCGTGAGCCTGACTGTACCCAACACAGGGAGAAAATTTCTCATCAAGAAAAAACTCACTTGCAATACAACATACAGTGTGTACATTCTTATCTGTCCGTGTAATAAATGGCATGTGGGAAGTACTAAACATCAGGCAAAGAAGCGGGTGCTGGAGCATTTAAGGGCTATAATAAACAACAACAAACAATACCCCGTAGCCCGGCACGTCCACTCTAACCATTTTCAAGATGAAAATCTTGTTTGCATGGTTGTCATTGACACTGTTGATTTGGGAGTGAGGGGTGGCAATAAAGAATTGTCCCTAAGAAAATTAGAATCCCGATACATTATTGATTTTGAAAGTGTAGTTCCATTTGGTTTAAATACTAGTGAGGAATTGTCAATTCATTTGTATGAGACATGAAATCTGTATATATTTCTAATCTGCAGTTGCTGAGCCGGTATTTCAATTTTAAAGGATAATTTTATGTTTTTTAGGATTGACCTCTGCTACTTACATGGTAATGATACATACGCCTCTTGTGGAACATACACCAACGGAGAGGACGAGTATTGATATTGACTGACAGATGCTTGATGTCTTGAACAATTAGTCTACTTGATGCGCCCACTTGGGCATTATTTTTTAATGTATTCATGCTAATGATGTACACTGCTGTTTGACATTTTCTACAGTAAACCGTATGAATAACAGTGTAGTAACTGGTATTGAATTTGCCCACTTGGGCTTAATTGCTGTAGAGTCTATTCGGTAACATATGTGAACGCAGTGTGACAGGGCATCAAACACCTTATGAATCATTTTTTCTTGCCCGACACAAGCTATGTCACAGAATATGTTTTTTTTGTGTAAATACTTGTAAATGATGGTAAATATGTTTGAATGTACATGTTTTTATATACTTTATGTCAAGTGTATATATTACCACTCTAACTTTTTCGCCACTATAAA
This sequence comes from Lissotriton vulgaris, assembly GCF_964263255.1. Taxonomy (NCBI): domain Eukaryota; kingdom Metazoa; phylum Chordata; class Amphibia; order Caudata; family Salamandridae; genus Lissotriton; species Lissotriton vulgaris. The sequence continues at coordinate 966,141,183 of NC_141697.1, forward strand.
ATGGCTGATGGATTATTTTATGTATTAATACTCTTTACCAGATAGTCCTATTTTTATTTCCATGGTCTCAGAGGTTTAAATGTGACAGAATAATCAGTTGTTTTCATAGCGTGACAAAGGCTTAACCGCTGAAACACGTTGCTTTCTTGCTTAAAATAAAACTTTTTTCCTGCACACTGAGGTGTTTGGGTCGTTTGTGTCGATACCTTGCGAACTGTGGAGAGGAGATTAGGGACTTCCGGTGTCCCGACCCGAACCGCCCGCTGACAGCTTGCTTCAACTACCGGCAATTGTGGAGCATATATATATATATATATATATACACACATATATATATATATATATTCAATGAAAAAACCATAGGTTATAGTCCATATATAGTTAGGAATTTGCATTTACAAAACCTTGAAAATTCAATGAAAAAACCATTGGTTATAGAACATATATAGTTAGGAATTTGCATTTACAAAACCTTATTTTACTCGCATAAAACCATTGAAATTCCATATATAGTTAGATGCGCTAACTATATATCGCGCACCCGCAATCCACTGCTGATGATGTCACATATTACATCATTCATGACATGGTCAGTGACATCACTGATGACATCACTGATGACAACTCAAATGACATCACTGATGACATCTCAAATGACATCACTGATGACATCACTGATGACAACTCAAATGACATCACTGACAACATCACAGATGACATCATTCATGTGATAATACGATGAACCTCTACAGACTCTGATATATCCTTAGATACACTCAGTGAAAACAGACACTCACAGATTGTCACTCATCCGTGGAGTTACTCATACACCTAGACAGTCATGCAAAGAATCAATCACACCTCCATTTCCTCAACTATACAGTTATACAAACTTTACTTATTCAAACATATACTAACACATATTTACTCTCTTATACAATCCCTGATACAAGTTCACAATGATCCATACAGCCACTCACACATTCACTGGCTCTTATGCACAGTTATTTATATATGTCAACTCTCACATGTACTGTGTTTTACATATGTACTTACTTTGACATGTAGCACTGAGATATCCATTCACTCACCAATACACTCATGCACACAGTCAACCGCCCATACAGCTGTTTCCACATGCACTTTTGAAACCATACATCTAGTGAATCAACTGCTCACACATCTATGCACAGAGTCACACACCTCCCAGCCACTCACACACATACTCAGTCTCCCATACAAATACTTGACCAACCAATCAATAACCCATATAGTTACTCATATAGCTACTTATCAACACATGCAACAGTTTACAGAACAACAGACATATTGATGCACAAATTAAGACAGTTTAGTCACTAACCCATGCACTCAGTGAGACACATTTAATCACTCACTCATACAGTCAGTCATGCACCTACTAAATCCTTCATCCAGACACTTATAAATCCACTCATTCTTCAATATGTAAGACATATTTTAACTTTACAGAAACATACAGTCACTGGATGTTGTGATCAGTCATGTCATCAGTGATGTCATTTGAGATGTCATCAGTGATGTCATCAGTGATGTCACTGACCATGTCATGAATGATGTAATATGTGACATCATCAGCAGTGGATTGCGGGTGCGCGATATATAGTTAGTGCAACTAACTATATATGGAATTTCAATGGTTTTGTGTGAGTAAAATAAGGTTTTGTAAATGCGAATTCCTAACTATATATGGTCTATAACCTATGGTTTTTTCAGTGAATTTTCAAGGTTTTGTAAATGCTAATTCCTAACTATATATGGCCTATAACCTATGGCTTTTTCAGTGAATTTTCAAGGTTTTGTAAATGCTAATTCCTAACTATATATAGTCTATAGCCTATGGTTTTTTCAGTGAATATATATATATATACATACATATATAAACATATATCATCTGTATATCTATAAAAATACAAACATAAATGCATGCATACATATACTTATATGCATACAGATGCATGTTATTTACATGAAAGTTGAAAAAACACTAATAAAAGCAAAGCTAAAAAGCCACCTCATTACAAACAGAATGGCTTTAACTTAAACGAGGGCGAGATCTATTGCATTTTCAATGCTTGTTTACTTTGGTTCCATCAAGAAGGCATTCAGATGTGTCACACATTTGCCATAAATTCTGAATGTTAGCACTCTAGTTGCACATTAGATCACTGTAGTAAAGCTACTGCTCACCAGGGACGTCTGCTGCTGGTATTCAAAGTGCATGTTTCAGTCTGCATGTCAGAATTTTTTTAATGAAATAGAAGAGGATTTGAGAAGTCACTCAAAATGATCCCTAATTTTTCTTTCTGAAGCACTAATCATACTTTCTATGGCAAAATTAACCCCCTCATGTTGTTCCTTTTTAAATTGAGTGTTTTCAGACTTACCACTTCATTCCAATCAAGATGGCTTCTGGTGTGCCATACTTTTGTCATAAGTAAGACTGTTAGCGCTCTAGTTGTTCTTTAGAACACTCTGGGACATTCTGTCATTGGGCTATACTTGGGGTACATCTGGGTGATATTTGGGCTACATTTAGGCTCTTTTGTCTCTGGTGGCCATCTTGGGAGACTGTATGTCAGAATTTTTTAATGAAATTGAAGAGGGTTTGAGAAGTCACTCAAAATGTGCCCTAATTTTTCTTTCTGCAGCACTAATCATAATTCATATGGCAAAATATACCCCCTCAATTTGTTCCTTTTTAAATTAAATGTTTTAAGAGTTACCACTTTATTCCAATCAAGATGGCTTCAGGTGTGCCATACCTTTGTAATAAGTAGGACTGTTAGCGCTCTAGTTGTTCTTTAGAACACTCTGGGACATTCTGTCATTGGGCTATACTTGGGCTACATCTGGGTGATATTTGGGCTACATTTGGGCTCTTTTGTCTCTGGTGGCCATTTTGGGAGACTGCATGTCAGAATTTTTTAATGAAATAGAAGAGGATTTGAAAAGTCACTCAAAATGTGCCCTAATTTTTCTTTCTGCAGCACTAATAATACCTTCTATTGCATAATATACCCCCTCATTTTGTTCCTTTTTAAATTAAATGTTTTAAGAGTTACCACTTTATTCCCATCACGATGGCTCCAGGTGTGCTATACCTTTGTAATAAGCAGGACTGTTAGCGCTCTAGTTGTTCTTTAGAACACTCTGGGACATTCTGTCATTGGGCTATACTTGGGCTACATCTGGGTGATATTTGGGCTTCATTTGGGCTCTTTTGTCTCTGGTGGCCATTTTGGGAGACTGCATGTCAGAATGTTTTAATGAAATAGAAAAGAATTTGAGAAGTCACTCAAAATGTGCCCTAATTTTTCATTCTGCAGCACTAATCATACTTTCTATGGCAAAATATACCCCCTCATGTTGTTTCTTTTTAAATTAAATGTTTTAAGAGTTACCACTTTATTCCAATCAAGATGGCTTCAGGTGTGCCATACCTTTGTAATAAGTAGGACTGTTAGCGCTCTAGTTGTTCTTTAGAACACTCTGGGACATTCTGTCATTGGGCTATACTTGGGCTACATCTGGGTGATATTTGGGCTACATTTGGGCTCTTTTGTCTCTGGTGGCCATTTTGGGAGACTGCATGTCAAAATGTTTTAATGAAATAGAAAAGGATTTGAGAAGTCACTCAAAATGTGCCCTTATTTTTCATTCTGCAGCACTAATCATACTTTCTATGGCAAAATATACCCCCTCATGTTGTTTCTTTTTAAATTAAATGTTTTAAGAGTTACCACTTTATTCCAATCAAGATGGCTTCTGGTGTGCCATACCTTTGTAATAAGTAGGACTGTTAGCGCTCTAGTTGTTCTTTAGAACACTCTAGGAGGCTGCAGTAGAACACAAAGGAATCAACTGACAGTCTCTGTCCTTGTTGGATGTACATGTTTTACTGAGAATGTCAGACTTCATTTTCACATGACTGAGAAAGATAATGTGAATTTACAGAAAATATGCTTTCAGTTTAGCTTATAGATCCCCTTCCAAACCACTGTGGGAAAATCATGAGATATTAGTTTTCTTTCAAACAATATTCATGATATCACAGCAGAAGGTTTTTTCACATGGTAAAATCACCTTAGAACCCACCACAATTCCTAAAACGAGTATGGTACCATCAACAAATGATTTATAATGTAACTAAAGACCTAAAACCCTCTATTAACGACAATGCTTTTTAATGAGGTGCTATCATGTATATTGGTCCCAAGATGGCTGCCAACACTTCTTGGATGAAGTGCTGACAGCCAATCAGATCAGATGTGTGGTTAGGCTCCGCCCAGATATATATCTTTTTTTGAACCTAAATTACTCAAAATCCACTGGAGCACATATATTGAGATCTAGCAAAGGCACATCGGGCTAACAGTCCCTACAATTTTGCCAAGTTTCGTGCAAATCCATTCAGCCGTTCGGGCTAAAAGAGAGGCCAACCGCCCTATGGAAATTAACATGGGAAAAACGCGTTTTGGGACCCCCCCTTTTTCTCGGCCCCCCCTTGATGAAACCCCCCCAAATTATCAGGGGCTGCTCGGAAACAAAATGTTCCATTTTCCTGAAAATTTCAGCCAATTCCGTCCACAAACGCCAAAGTTATTAGACATAGAATTTTCAAAAATCCCATAGAGAAAAAATCCTAACTATATATACCTACTGGCGACCGCCAGTAGGTAATATATATATATATATATATATAAATATATATATATATATATATATATACTATATACTCGTGAGCAAGGGAAGTTGTTCCCGAAACGCGTTGAGAGGGCTGTGAATAAACACCAGTTTTTGAACTTAATTGCTGGCCTGGACATCGTTCTTTATGAGAAGGTGAACGAGTGTCGTGGAATACTTTGGGACTGGCGATCCCGTCCGGGCCCGCCGCTGCAAGCGGCCATTGATGCTTCGCGCCGACCTCTCTGTTGGAGATGTATATATATATATATATATATTTATTTATATATATATATATATATATATATATATATACATATAGAAATTAAATGAAGGGATATGTAGATATATAATTCTATTTCGAGTTATCACTAATTCAATCAAATGCATTCATTCATAAATTCTAGATTTATAATGAAAATACATATAGATGCTAAAAAAAAATTATTAATGTCTACTTGTGCCATGTAATGTTCCTTCAAAAGTAGCCTCTTGTAACAAAGAGGAATTCAAGAAGAAATGTAAAAAACTAAGAGTCTTATTTATTTTTGTGATATAAAAAGGCCAATACTTGCAGACCCCACCAGGACATGGCATCCTTTCTCTTCAGTCCCAGCCACCAAAAGCACAAAATGCTCTAGAAATACATTTCGCTTACTCAGAAAAACAATATCTTTAAAACATATTTATATTTTTTATATATCATTTATAAGACGTCTTTGGATTCATAGTGTTGTTTCCTATTTTTCAGTTGAGACACAAACTCTGTGCACATGGTACTTTATTATTACAAGTATTTACACTCTGATGAAATCTTCTTGAAATGTTTGCACTCCACAGTAGCCCAATAATCTAATTTAGCCACATTCATATATATTCGATATATTACATAGTATATGTTACATTGTTGCTTAGCAGCACGTCCAGTGGATAGCTAAGGTGTGATATATCAATGGAAGCAACTTCATGCATGCTAACAGAGATTTATGCAGCCCTACATTTCCGTCAGTATGGCCTTGCAGCGCTGTCAGGGTTTGAGTGCCTGTATGCGCAGACCAGTCTGTTTTCTGATGGTTTGATTCGGATTATTAGCAGTATGTAAATTTTCGGTTTTATGTGTGTTGTGACAGTGTTGTTTGGTGTGTGTAGCCAGATGTTTTATGTGCCACCTCGTAGGATTATTGTGCGCTTTGCCAGGCCTGAAGAAGAGTCTGGGGTAATTGAGAGCATGGTACCATGTAGAGGTTAGTGTCTGCAGCGCCCCCTTAAACTAGGTTGACCAGATGTCCCTGATTTCCACGGACCGTCCCGGATTTCAGTGGGCTGTCCCGGTAATCGACAATTTCCTTAATTCTTAACGCATGTCCCAGTTTGGGGGTCAAAGGTCAGGTCATTCTGCAAAGCAAAATTGAAAAGTATGCTCACCTTTCTCATCGAGCTCCAGTATGGATTGTTGAGTGAGGCCAAAAACATTTGTTTAAGGGTGCTGTTGTGATCTTGGAGAGGTTCAACTATACAGTGCCTGTGTAGTGTATTAGATTTGTGGGTATTGTTGTAAAGAGTTCTATTAGGGGTTGGTATTCATATTTTAGGTCTCGCCTGTAGACAGCTTCCATCTGACTTTTGTCAAAGACCTATTGTCAGAACCATGGGAATTATGCAGCAGGAGAGGGCCAAATTATGCGTCAGAGGTTGAGTAAATTATGCAGCAAGAAAAGTCAAATTATCGGGCAAAATGCGCCACATTTAGTGATAGTATTACTTCATTATTTTTTCATTTTTACACTTGTTAGCACTGTCTGGGCCTTTGTTGCTACCAGTTTAACATCAAAATATAGATATAAGCAAGAGAAAGGTGACCAATCTTCCTTTGCAAAGGGCCTTCCACTGCTTGGCAAACGCATTACTGCATTTTCTGCAACTTTTGAACCATCTGAGCGAGAACATATTTTTTTGTTAACATACACAGATTATGCAACAGATAATAGGTTATATGGCAAATGCAGCAGACCTACAACTATGCAAAAACACAGCACAATTGGGAAATTCCAGCTACCCTGCCTAGTGTAAACCCATTGTAATACTTATAGTGGACTCCGAGTCAGCCCACTGCTAATCTTTGTTTGGCTTTCTTATCAATCATATTTGCTTGCAACTTCTCGTTGGCTTTCCTTACTTTTCTTGTGTTTGTCCCTCCCCTGCGATACAGTTTCTTTACTATCATTTACTATCATTTTGATTAGATTACTTCTTGCAAGGCTCACAACCACATAACTATTTTTTTTATTTTCTTTTCAGCACTCCAGGAAGTCTCTCTGGTTCCTTGCTCTCTCTTCCCTATACAACATTGATCTCACATCTTAAGAACATAGAGAACTGGACAGTGGATCAAACTTTTACCAGGCACCAATCAACAGAAATATTTTCCAAATCTCTTAACACTTAGCTCAATCCTGTGTGCAAAACTTCTAACAGCACTCCCTGCCCAGGAGCGCCACCCTTACCACAGGGTTCAAATAAATTCTTCAAAACGTTTAGAGTTGCACCACCTCAAAAGTATATATGTTTACTAAACACAATTGTATATAGTCCATCCAAAAAGTACAATTCCCTCGTTCTGGGGTTTTTTTGTATTCTTCTTTTTATTTATTGATGAATCACTGCCAATGCAATTCGTTCTGGGAGACAGAACTTCTTCAGGGCAGGAAAATTAAACCATATACAAAATAACATGTAAAAAACAACATGTAAAATCAACATGCAAAGACTTACAATACCACATAAATATAGATACTCATACAAACATACAATTGACATAATACTTGAGACATTTTTCACATTCCAATCCTTAAAATATACCCAATCTATATCCGCAAGCAGACCATGGGTAAACAAAAAACAAATAGACTTCTATTATAGCTGAATATGCATAAGGCCCCCCTTTCTGAGGTACGCATTTGTAGGTCTTTGGAGGTAGACGGTGCCTTTGCTGCTGGAACTTAGGATACATTTTGGTAATGCATAACGGAGTGTTGGCTTGCTTACTGCATTACAAGTTAGACTTCACTGGAACATACGTAGGGCGATCTAGTTGCGGGATTCGTGTTTTCCGCCTCAAAACATGATGTTTTTCTTGTATACCATTTGTATTTGCACCAATGAGGTCGGCATATATTTATATATGCCTTTAACGTGATTGTTTGTGAAGTATAAGAAGTTGAGAACTGCTAAAAACAGAAGAATTTGTTTTTGTGCATACCGGCTTAACAACCCTGAAAAGCTTTTGATTTGTATTTTTTCCTCTTAAACTCGACATTTTGAATATATTACATCAATATTTATAGTAACGAAAATAAATTTGCAAACGAGATCGTTGAGATGTGCAGCTAGTCGAGAACGGTTGAGGATAATAAGACCTGCCATTTTGTTGTTTTGGGTATATTGGCAAAACAACTACGATATGTATGTTTGTTTCTCTAACAGGCAGAATATGAGATGTCCGGAATAGAATAGAGGATACTGTTGGATTATTATACCAGAGTTAATATTCATGGAGAGACATACTAATTTGTGGTTATTGGAGAAGAGGTTCTGAATAAATGGATTAATTGTGCAAGGTAGGCATTATTATGACTACTTTCTTGTCGTTTTTGGAGATCTAACATATAGATTATTTACAATGACCTTTTGTTTTGTTGTCATTTTGTGTAGAATAAACACATAAAACAGAGGGGACCGCACGAAGTATTTGAATATTTTTATTGTTTGAAAATCAAACCAGTCTACACGACAGCGTTTGCGATTACAAACAATGCATTGTATGTTTTACTAATCTATACCCTTTGCTTTCATATAATCTTTGGATTTTATCAAGTTAGGAATTTATTGCTCCGCCTTGAATTTTGATTGATGCTGATATTGGCTCATGAGATAAATATATATAGATATATAATCTTTCTTAGATATATATAAGGACAGTGGAGTTTGTGTATCTGGTTGTTTTGATTATACCGGTTCACAGGCATAAAAATGTCCCTCGCTGTGTGAAGAATTTCTTTCTCAAGCATTGCTTGGTGAAGTATTCTCTATTAGGTAGTCAAATGCAGATATGACATATAACATTGAATATGAATGCAAAATGTCTTTCCTATTTATTTGAGGGGTTTTGTAAAGTTATATGTATATGCATATTCAGCTATAATAGAAGTCTATTTGTTTTTTGTTTACCCATGGTCTGCTCACGGATATAGATTGTGTATATTTTAAGGATTGGAATGTGAAAAATGTCTCAAGTATTATGTCAATTGTATGTATTGTAAGTCTTTGCATGTTGATTTTACATGTTGTTTTTTACATGTTATTTTGTATATGGTTTAATTTTCCCGCCCTGAAGAAGTTCTGTCTCCCAGAACGAAACGCGTTGGCTGTGATTCATCAATAAATAAAAAGAAGAATACAAAAAAAACAGAACAAGGGAATTGTACTTTTTGGATGGACTATATACAATTGCGTTGAATAAACATATGCACTTTTGAGGTGGTGCAACTCTAAACGTTTTGAAGAATTGATCTCACATCTTGGCTCTCATATTCTCCCATGCCCACAATCTTGTCTGCAACATCCCTGGCATCGCCCAGCCCTGCTTTTTTTTCTTAATTTAAAAAACCACCCCAACCAGCTTCTTTGTTAATCCCTTCTCCCTGCACCGGCGGCTACCGCCACTCTTCTAAATTAACTTTCACTGCCTGCTCCATTATTGTCCCTTCCCTGCGCATTCTTTTTTTTCTTATTTTTTTGGGGGTGGGGGAGGGGCAAAAGCTGCTATTTGATGCACCGTTCGTCAGGAAATTTGCTTTGGTGCATTATTTTTCCAGTCCTAATAGGAATCTGTTATTCTGGAATGATAAATTAAACCAAAAACAAAATGGTGCTGTTTCATGATGCATGTGCATGCAGGTGAACACCTGCTTCATTGTTCTGGAGCTACCTTAGCACCATGGCCCATATGTGCGTATGCATCATGATGCATGCATGAGCATACATCATATTGTTCTTTTTATTTTTGACATTTCTGGTCTGATTCAGCAAACAAGCACTTTTGTTTCTTTTTGCTGCTGTGGAACAGCATTAGCAAAAACATTGGCAAAGACAAAAGGTTGGGTAATGCCATTAAAAAGCCAGACCTATTGGCGTGTATTATTTTGGTTGGTACTGTCAAGCAATCAATGAATCAGGGTTCTTGCAAAGCGGGACTACTCACACGTAGGGCTCTCAAGGTGCTGAGTGGGGTGAGGGGGAGCTGTGGTTTAGTCGAAGAGCCAGGTCTAGAGGTCCTTCCTGAATTGAGGCAGCGATGGTGATTGTTAGATGTAAAGGCAGAAAGTTGCAGGTCTTTGCAGCGAGGAAGGAGAAGGATCTTCCTCCAGCCGTGGTCTTGTGGATCTGTGGGATGGGGGCGGAACGGAGATGTCTTGTTTGAATATAGGAGGAGAGGCGGTGGTTGAGTTATGCACGTCCAGCATTGCGGAGGGCTTTTTAGGCAAGTATGAGCTTCGTGATATTCAACTATGTGGAATATCTGCTCTATGTCAGGGCTGTGCTCAGTATTCCTGCCAATGTGTTTCACTGGACGTGTGTGGTTTCCTAGTATAAGGTGCTTTTGCGTGCACTGCCAAATCCAGCTACCTGTCAGGTCTGGTAGGCCCTGCACCCATACGTGAAGCTGTGCACAGTGGGTCTTGTTGTGTGTGTCAGTGTACCAAGTAACAGGGACCCCCCGAAAATAGATAACGGTTCCCAGGGCTGGAGAAGGAGCAACAATTGTATATAAATACCCATTGGCAACCTAAGTTTAAACTAACTGACTGATAAAGATACAGGCCAAAAGAACATGTGAATGCTGGATTATATAATTTATTTATTTTTACTCATAACCAACATATCATGAGCGTAGGATTTAATCACTGGAGTCTGAAAACCTCCTTACAAGAAAATCACATCAATCTAATGATGTGAGAATAGAGCTCAAACATATATAAAAACAATCAAAATGACAAATGACATATAGTGCAAGATACAACCAATCAACTCAAGACCAAGAGAGGGCACAATCCAAAACAAAACAGTTACAAATATACAATATGTACAATAAAAAACTGACAAGTTGATAACTCAGTGCAAGATGGCGAACCAGAAAATCAACTCAATGGTAATATCAATGATTAGAAATAATTGATCATGTTTGATACAAATTGCATTGTGGACTATAAAGGTGGCTATTGATATAATATGTTCATATTATCTTGATTTCATTCATTGTATCTTGTCCTATGTTACGTGTCATTGTGATTGCTTTTTATATATGTTGAGCTCTATTTCGATATAATGTCCTTCTAAGAAGGTTTTTAGACCCCATTTATTAAATACTACATTTATGTCATGTTGGTTACTTGTAAAATAAAAGAAATATAATTTAGCGTTCACATGTTCTTTTGGCCTGTATCTTTATCAGTCAGTTAGTTTAAACTTAGGTTGCCAATCGGTATTTATATATAATTATTGTTGTGTGAGTTATGGTGAATTTATTATTAGCCACCTATAAAGGACTATCTGAGCTTTGTCAAATGGGGGTACTGTGTAATACGTTGTGGATGGTGTTTATGTGCTGGTATTTGGAGGTGGAGAAAAAGGTCAAGGGTACCCAACTCACTAAGGAACCTGGGTGAGTAAATTATTGTCAGAAACAGTGGTTCCTGTGGAATAATAGAATCATTTCATTTCATTAATCTTTATTTCGATCACAGATCATAAAAGATAAAGAACAGTACATACATTTAAAAACTTATTAAACATAGTGTGATCCAGATTTCTAAAAGTAGTAAAAATATAAATAAGACATGGGTGGCTGGCGCTGGTAATGTCCGATTATGGTAGGCATTTCATCATTCGGCTACGGGTAAACCACAGGGAGGTTAAAAATTTTGACAGTGCGAAGACAATAGGGGGGGAGAGATCAGATTTTAGCACTCTATAGGCAATTTGATGGGATCTAAAACCCAGGTTCCTAAGCATCGGGACAAGCCAATATTTTCTGCTCCGCTCGTAGCCTTTGCAAAAAAGGACCGCGTGCATGTCGTCCTCTTTGGGGTGTGCACACATTGGGCAAATTGATGTAGTGGAGCAGACTGACCAAGATGCTGTAAACGATGCTAGAGGAAGGCATCCATAACGCCATTGTAAAAACAGTTTCCTGGTTAGTGCAGGGGAAATCTCATCTAGTGTTTTTTCAAGGGAATAAGTGTCTTTTATTTTCAAAAATGAATTTGTCAGAGACCCCTCGCGAATGTCATTAGAGGCTCTGGTGAGCATCATGGCGTAGTAGGTGTCCGCAAGTGTCTTTTTTGGGATCTTGGTGCAGGAATTTAAAGGATCAGTCCATAATTCCGGGAATCCCATTTCCTCGCACATTCCCTTGACGTAAATCAACCAAGGAATCCGTTTTATACTTCGTAGTTCCAGGAATTCTTGTAGTTCATCTCTATAGTTTACAAGATCTGGGCTGGACCACAAACGCCTCCAGAATTTTAGGGGTTTTAGTCCTAGCTCCTCTGTAATGGGTCTAATTCCCAGGTCCAACCTGAGTGGTAGTAGGGGAGTGCTCTGGGGGAGGGCAGCTACCTGTCTCAGGAACTTGTTCTCCGTGATCTGTAACTTAGGGTACTGGGTGTGTCCCCACAACTCTCCCCCGTAGGTGACCCCTGCCCTGGCTTGTGTTTTGTATATGTGAATGACTGGGGTTAGAGGTCGGAAACTAGATTTGTTAGCCAGGCGCAAAGTGCCACCCGCCAACTGTGCCAGTTTGATGGTCACTTTGGCCTGGTGAGCCGACCAAGTTAGGTGTTCATTTATAGTAATCCCCAGGTATTCAATGCTGTGCACTCGTTCTAGTGTAACCATGCCTAGCTTGGGGGGGGTTCTATTCCGGGTGTTGGGATTTAAAATCATGAATTTTGTTTTTTGGGGATTGACTTCCAGTCCCCGATCGGAGCAGAAGTTAAGGAAGCCGTCCAGAATGCGCTGAATCCCCATAGGGGATTTAGACAGCAACAGGGTGTCGTCTGCAAACATGATTGCAGGCACCCTGTTGCCGGTCAACTTGGGGGCGTCTATGTTGGCGATCCTGCTAAGATGGGCAATTACCCCGTTCACGAAGATGCAAAACAGGGTAGGTGCAAGTACACAACCCTGTCTTACACCTCTGCGAACGGGGAACCGCTCAGATAGTTTCCCACCTTGGCCACACCTAACGCGGGCATAGTTGTTAGTATGGAGTCTTATCAGGATCGCCAAAATATCGGCGGGGACATCGAGTTCTTTCATGACATTCCACAGCCTGGCTCTGGGCACCAAATCGAAGGCGGCACGTAGGTCTACAAAGATGGTATAGAGACTACCGCCTTCGATTATCGCTGTTCTCCAGTAGAGCAGGTGTAACCTAAATATTTGGTCTATGGTGGATACACCCTCCCGGAATCCTGCCTGGTATGGGGACAGAATCTCCCTTTCTTGAATCCATGCTTGCAGACGATTTAGGATCGATCTGCCAAAAAGTTTTTGGGAGATGTCTATCAGACTGATTGGCCGATAGTTGGACGGGAGCAGGGGGGATCCCTTTTTAAAGATTGGGACTACCTCTGCTCCCGTCCAAGTATCAGGCACTGTCATACCCTCCTGGATGGCGTTAAATATTAGTGTGAGGTAGGGTGCCCAAATCCCTGGTTCTTGTTTGAACAGGTCCCCCGGGACCCCATCCAATCCCGGGGCTTTACCGGCAGCTAGACCATTGATGGCCTCCCTCACCTCCTTCTCAGTGAACGCAGCCCCCGAGGGGGTGGGTGCGGGCAAGAGACTCGTAATACTAGAATCCTGACTTCTCTCTGCATAAAGTGCTTCAAAGTGGGCCTGCCACACTGAGGCGGCTATATTGGGTTCTATTGCCGATGGTAACTCACCCGTGCCATTAGCTACTACCCGCCAAAATTTACGTGAGTCTCTGGTTGATAGAGCCTTCACGAGATTCTCCCAATAGTCGTGGTCCCATTCCGCCTTGGCATTCACTAGGAGGGATTTGTATTTGTTTCTTCTCTCGCGAATTTCTTCGCTGCTGAGGCGTCCCTTTATTGCAGAAAGCAAGTGAGCCTTTGCCCTCCTACATGTAGCGTTATACCACGAGGTCTTTGGCTTAAAGCCCTTCCTTTTCATAGAAGTTGTGAACAGATCTTGTTCCAAGGAATCAGTGATAGTTTTGTGAATTTTTGCCAGCTCCCCTTTGGTGTCTTCGTCTGGGTATTTAGTGCCCAGATCAAAGGCACTCTCTAGTAAGGGGACTAGCCTTTCATAGAGGCGGGGAAGTTTGTCCGTGCTAGTGACTAGCTTCTCCCACTTCACTTTCCTACGGTTGGTTTCGAGTAGGAGACCAGATTTTTCCCTCCCAGATCCCTGTGATATATCCTTACAGCCGGGAGGGCAGTAAGTTAGTTCCAAGGAGTTATGGTCACTATCGTTTCTTGGACACACTTTAAAATCAACTATTGCTGGCCACATAGAAGTTTTGACCATAATGTAGTCAAGTCTAGATTCACTGCCAGGTTTGTTGTAGGTCGGGTTGCAGGGTATGTCCGAGGTACAACGGCCATTGCATGCCCTAAGACCGAAATTAAGGGTAAGGGCATTTATTTGTAGGGCAAGGGGAGTCCAAGCCCTAGGTGGTGGCGCCGCCGTCTCGGGTATGAGCCAGCAGGAATCCTCATCTAGGGAGGGACCGTCGCGTAGTCCGGGCAGGGGTTCATAATGGGAGTTAAAATCGCCCCCGACCAGACAGGCGAGATCACACGGCACGCCCTCTAGGAATCTAGCTAGCTCTTCTATGGTAGGCGACTCTTTTTGCATTTGGGTCGGCCTAGAGTAGATGTTAATGATTAGTAATTTTGTTGTGTCCGGCCACTCTAGTAGAACAGCCAACAGATCATCGGAAGCAGTCTCTATATCAGAGGCTTGGCAACCTAGGTCCGTTGCTACCCCTATCATTAGTCCCCCAGATGGTCTCCCCTTTCCCCCCCACCTGGCTATTTTGGAAAAGGAAGCAAAGCCAGTTAAATCTATTGCTTCTCGCGCCCAAGTTTCTTGCAGGAGTATTAAGTTCTTAGATCTGATGTAGGAAGCCCATTCTAGACAGTCTGATTTACTAGCGAGCCCTGCTACATTCCACGAAAGTGCTGTTATGTGTGATGCTTGGGTTCGCAACGGACTCACAACAATATCAATTGGGTCAGAGTGAGCCCTTTGGCTCGAAGGTGAATGTGTGAAGTCCAGTGGACAAATGGCAATGGGTGAGGGAGGGTTCACCATAGTTTGCGTCTGGGTCAATTCACCCAGACTTGTTGTTAATGAACCCGTCCGAGTGTGTGAATTTATATCACATAAGGAAACTACGGGTGTATTGGTGGTAATAGGGGAGGTTGGAGAAGCAGCATTCCCCTCTCCCGCCCTCTGTCAATCTACCATATCTAAGTGGTTGTATCGATTCTGGGTTGGTAGATAGGCAGGGTAGTGCGTTCTATATGGTCCAGGTATTCCCCTCCTATGACCTCTTCCCCCCCTCCTCCTCCTGGTGACAGTTTCCCACCCCTCCTCATCCCCGTAGCCAGAGATATACTCAGTAGGTCTCCCCCTATATGGAGGATAGGTGTTAATATCTCTGTGACAAGTTTCCCAACCCTCCAATAACTCTTGATGGTGCCCCCACCTATGGTCCTCAGAGTCATAAAGATTGGAGGGGTAGAAAAATGAAAGGGGAAGTGTTTGGATGGTATTACCGAAGTCCTCATCAGTAACACAGGAGCAAATATATGCAGCTGTGTTAGGGTCTCTAAAAGAGACCAAGATACAATCTCCTCTGATAGACTTCCTGGTATGCCCCACCCATGCCACTCTCTTTGTCGTGGATATGTCACTCACAGTGCCTCTCGGTAGTGGTCTGTTAACCGAGAGCCAGTTTATTACTTTATTCTTGAGTGAAGTATAAGATTCAAATGTGGGTGGGTCAAGTTCAGGTACCCCAGCCAAAACTACAGTGTAGGGGGCGGCTTCTGGTGGGAGGTTTACAAACTGTAGTTTTCTTTTAATGTGTGGCTTCTCTCCCTCAAGTGGGGGGTTGTCCTTGGTCTTATTCAGGGGAGGTGGGACCGATTTTGATGTAGAGGTCGGTTTGGGAGTAGTAGTATTAGACTGCTGTGAGGGTGTCGGGACAGTAAGTGTGACAGTAGGTTTTAATACACTGTTTTTTGCGGGTTGTGTGGATCTAATTTTTGGGTCTAATGGTTTGGGGTTTGATGCAACCTGCAAGTTATTGTTTTTAGCCGAATTAGAGCCTGTACCCTCCGTTAATGACTTAGTGGTATTGCTGTCGGTTTTCCTGGCATCAGCGAGTTGCACCGTTGCCTTTTCAATGCTCACTAGTCTTGCTTCGATCTTTATCAGTCTTGCCTCTAGTGGGCTTAGTAAGGACCTGAGCAAAGAGCTTATATCCTCCAGAGTAATGTCATCCGAGGAGGTGTCTAATGGGGGCTTATCACTAGGTTGTAGGGGTGGGATTGATGTGGGTGGTCTGGGAGTGGTTGAAATTCCGGGCCTAACCCCCGTTGCGGGTAGGGCATTTAATTTCCTCCCCTTTCCTCTAGATTGTTTAGATTTGGGAGTTTTAGACCTAGGTTCTTCTTGGTTTTGTGGCCCTTGCTTTTTCTTGGGGATTGCTCCCTCTCTGACTCCCTTGTTGTTAACACTATTGGAATCTGCGGTTAAAGCTATCTCGGTGTTCTGTGGTGGTATAGGTTGTATATTGGGAAGCACCATTAGGCTCATGTCCTCACATCAAGCGAGTATTTTTCAATGACAACAAATGGTAATTTGGCCAACAGCAGACAAACTGACGCTGTTGTGCTGCCCGCGTAGTTGATCATCACGCGCTTTGAGGAGTGCTATTATTGAAGTTTCGTCTTCATTGAAAAATACTCGCTTCTATAGATGGGCTTCATACCATATGTAGGTACAGACCACCATATTAAACATTCCTGATTCACAGGTCAGCGCGACAGCACTGCTTGTGATTAACACCAACTCCAGAGTTCCCTATCACAGTCTTCCTACATGTCTCTGTGTATCATCAACACAGTAACAGTGCTCAGCTACCCATAGAGTGTCAGCCTTCACTCTCACTTGGGTACCTGGCTGGGTGTCCTTGTGAGTATCTTGTTTTCCATTTCCTCCTTCACCCACTGTTGGCCCGTACACCTCAAGCGGCTGCGCATTCTACCCGTCAGGTGTCCCTAAATCCATAGGTCCTGATGATACCCTAGATCACGTATAGGGTCGAAACGTCATCGACAACAAAAGAAAGCGAACAATTAACAGTGCGTATTATTGTATATAGCTGCTTTATATTATGTATTGAGTTGCTAAATAGTTGACTTTTTTGAATAGCTTGGAAACCTTGTAAAATATGGTTACAATTATGTCGTTCCTGTTTCTCATTGGGGACACTACGCACATTTTTCTTTTTCATTGTATATAGAATTTTGTTTGTAAAATATAAAATGATTGTATCAAACTAAAACCATAGGTGTGTGGTTTCTTCGCCCTCTGACATCATTTTACCCTTCCATTGCGATTGTTCACCTTGTTATCTATATTGATTCTATTATTCCACAAGAACAACTATTTCTGACAATAAGTTATTTGGAGGTGAGCGCTTGACAAAGTGTGAGGGAGAGAGACACTGCTTGCACCAATCCCTGTCCAGATAATAAGTGTGGAGCGAGGAAGGAGACACTGATTAAAGGGGCTGCATTCAAGGATGAAGGGTGAGGTTGGAGCAAGTCAATGCAGATATGATACTGGCTTGTGCCGATGGTCTAGCGCTGGTACAGTTCTGAGGTGTGGAGACAAAAATGAGCAAGGCCACGGTATGCAGCAGGAAAGGGACAAATTATTCGGCAGGGGTTGAGTAAATTATGTGGCAAAAAAAAGCCAAATTATGCAAATAATGCATCACATTCTGTGATAGTATTACTTCATTATTTTGTCATTTTTACACTTGTTAACACTGTCTGGGCCTTGGTTGCTCCTCATTTGTACCAGTTTAACACTTAATATAGAATTAAGCAAGAGAAAGGTAACCAATCAACCTTTGCAAAGGGTCTTCCACTGCTTGGCAAATGCATTGCTTAATTTTTTGCCACTTTTGAATCATCTGAGCTAGAAATATTCCCTGCTCCCCCACCCCCCATGCAGTCTTGCGAAAGAAAAAGAGAAAAGCAGCGTCCTGCAAATGAAGAGTTTGCTGTAACACCGCTTGAGTATGCCTTGTATCCGAAATGCTTGTTTTTCTCCTTTCACTGAAAATGAAAAATAGGTCTAGCTGTCTGTAGCACATTAATAAAGTTGTGGTTACTACCCTATGCAATAGAGGAGCGGGCCTCGAGGCTGTTTTAGTGACCTAATCCTGGGTGTTTACCTTTTGTGATAGGATCACACTCGGTTTACCGACCAGTTTCCAGAAATGTTATTGTTTAAAACCACATACTTTTTCTATGTGATTTGCATACCTTGCAGACAGGTCAACTTTGTTGAACATTTTGCACATACTGTTCTAAATTGGCTCTTTACCGACAACCATAGAAAATGCCTCATCCTTTCCTACAAATCTAGAGATACATTTGTAGACTGTTGCCATTAATTTCGAATAAAATCCAAACTTCCATTCAATGTTAAACTGTGTGACCCTGGGCAAACAAACTTACATCACTGTACCTCATTGTCCTTAACTACAAAATGTCGTAGCAAATAATGAGGCAATTAGCCCAGAGTCAGTCATAAACCAAAATTATATATATTTTCAAGCTTACATAGTTTAAATGAGGGTGATAATTTTACATGTCATCCATTGTGTGATTTACTTTACGGGTGTTTCAAATGCATGACCAGGAAAATCTACAAGGAGCTCCATCTGACGGCCACAGGCCTCTGGGCAGTGTTGTCCCACGGAAGTGAGACATTTCTAGCACTTATATTTTACTGTTTCCATTACTAAAAACTAAAACTGGCGACTACAAGAATGCAATGGGATGCCAAATAAAATATTTTTATTTCATGGCATATAGAGAAGACATGTCCATCTTCATATATATTGGTTCAGCATATGGTGTCAGATATGGTGAAAATTCAGGCTCGCGTGCTCTTTTGGAGGGGGGTGGGGGTGGGTGGGGGGTCGCCACTGGTATATATAATCCCGAGTTTGAAGAAGAAACAAAGCAAAGCTTAAAACTTGCGCTGTCCTCTTTGGACCGAGGTAAAGGAACGGGGACATTCGGCTATGACATGGATCAGTCAAGCACGGCACAATCGTGCAGTCATATCGTTTTAGCCAGCCGCAGTTGACATAGTTTTAGTTTTTTTGTGCCAATACAGCAATGATAGCAAAACCACAACTCCCAGAATGCAACTGGCGGTTGGCTAAGCACCAGGAGGCGCTGAATGTCACTGAGGACACGGAGATACTTGGCAGATATGCCGCCAGCGCTTAAAGGGGCGCGAGCCGATAAGGGCAAGTTGTGAGGAAAGACGATACACATCTTAAAGGGCAACACCATGTATACAGAGTAAGCAGAGGAATGCGTTTCTCGTCTCTACAGACTCGCACTGGTGCTATCCCTCTGCCCAGTGCTCGCTCTCCTGACACCTGGCTTACTCCCTTGGGTATATCGCCCTTTAAGACAAGTAGTCTCCGAGGGAGTGACAGGACCGCACTGGGACTGGCGGTGACGTTCCAGGAAGTCACGTGGCTGCCGATAGCTTCTGCCCGGTTCCCAGGGGAGCAGATCAGTCAAAGCGCTGCCGGCTCCGAGAGGCAGGAGAGCGTGTCTGGCCCGGTGCGGCAGGAGCTGGAAGTGTGGAGGAGTGCTGAGCCCGGGCGGCATCTGCGCACGTGGAGACCTGAAGAGACGCACCTGTGCCAGGTACTGACCACTTCTATCAGACACCTTCCCCTACTGGCGCCTGCGCCACCCGAAACTAAAACTCACCTCGCGTGAGGCTCGCAGGGTCCGCACCTCACCAGAGAATGACACCCAAGCACAATCGCCTTACACCCAACCCCATCACCTCGCACCCAAGCCCCATCACCTCACACTCACCTAATACCAACCTACTGAGACAATCACCCCTAAAGAGCACGCACCCTCACCAGAGACTTACACTCAACCACGTGAGACAATCACCTCACACCAACCAACTGAGATTTTCACCCTTGTAGCCAGGGTACGCACCTACCCTGAGAGTCACTTCCAACCACTTGCGACAATCTCCTCACACCCAACCACATGAGACAATCACCTCACACCAACCAACTGAGATTTTCACCCTTGTAGCCAGGGTACACACCTCCCCTGAGACTCACTTCCAACCACCTGCGACAATCACCTCACACCCAACCACATGAGACAA
The DNA here is from genome assembly GCF_964263255.1 of Lissotriton vulgaris. Classification (NCBI taxonomy): domain Eukaryota; kingdom Metazoa; phylum Chordata; class Amphibia; order Caudata; family Salamandridae; genus Lissotriton; species Lissotriton vulgaris. The sequence continues at coordinate 966,161,466 of NC_141697.1, forward strand.
TCACCTCACACCCAATCACCTGAGACAATCACCTCACAACCAACCAACTGCGACAATCACCTCACGTTGTCCCGACGCTCATCTCTGAGTAGCATCTTCCACTTCACGTGGTACCAGCACACTTCACAACATAGGAGTGGACCAGCGGTCAAGCTACCTTTGCCCAGCCCTGTTTGGTTCCATATGGACTTCATTCCACCCACCCCACATGAGGTCGGCACTCATGTCCAGCTGACAGCAAGGCCGAGCTCATCCTTGCACAGCACTCAGCTGGGTCTATCACCCCGCACCTTGGTGCTATCACCCACCTAAGAACAGCATCCACTCCATCTAGGATCATACTAATCATCAGCACCCACCCCACGTGAGGCCAGCAGCAATCTACGTTTGGATCAGCACCACCCAGCTGGAGAACAGCGCCCATCTGTGACCAGTGAAGACCATCTCACCAGGGACCAGTACCCAGCTAGAGGTAACAGCCAGCTCAACGTCAACCGCCACCCAGGTCAAACATTGGCAGCTGGCACCCAAACTGAGGCTAGCACCCATTTGCGACTGGCACCTACCGCCTTGTGTGGAGACTTCCACACATCACCGTTGGGCGCTTGCACCCTAACCCATGACTATTTGTAAAGCTTGCATGGGCTTACCAGCCTCTCTGCTTGGAGAGGGCATCTACTACTGACTAGCACTTACCGCCTCATCTGGAGACTCCCACACATCAGCTGGCATCTGTACACATAACCATTTGTAATCCCTGGGTGGACTCAGTGGCCTCCTTGCTTGGGGGCAGCATCTACCTCCGACCACCACCCACATCACAGTGGCTGCTCCCTTTAACACCAGGAGTGAATGCTCACCTGTGTTGAGGGCTACGTAACACGCTGGCAATCACCAACCTCATGCTTGGGACGCTCTCACAAGTGGCATGCATCTGCCTCAATAGAGGCAAAAACATTTTTTGTATTCTCTCAACAAGACCGGTTTCAGTCTTTTCTGACAACCAGTCTGTGGAGGGGCTGCAGTCACCTAGGGACTGCTACACTCCGGACATCAGAGCTTTAAGTGGGATTATAAAAATGTGGGGTCTTTCAAAGGGCGTGGCCGATTTAATTAGGGCGTGGCTTAAAAATACCTAAACTAAAAACCTGAGCCGAGCAGAGTGTGTCGCCTGATTGGTATTTTGCTGCTTCTGTCATTGCATCCCGACATATGATACAACAAGTAACCTTACACCTACAACAAGCCAGGACTATTGGCAATGAGTGTCAGTTGTCCTGGATAAATAAGCAACAGCTATGGCTTCCTTGTATATATTATTGAAAATGCTTCAGTTCTGAAATGGTGAGACTGAAAGAACTATAATGAGTCTCTTCGAAGTTACATCAAAGGCAGTGAGGGATGGTACTGCCACAGAGTTAAGATTTGTTTTTCACCCTCAGGGTGAGGGCAGAAATGGAGAGCCCGATAGGGACCTGTCTCAGCACCTGCTTTTTAGAACTGGTGGTGCTGAGCACCAGCAGGACCCGGCCCACTTAAAGCCCTGCCTGACATGCACAACCATCCAGTCCACTTGGTTCCAGGGTGCGACCTGCACCCCATGGCCGCACACTCATTCACCCCACCCTTACCTGGTTCTTGCTGATAATGCTCGCTCTGGGAAGGCTTTTCAAGGTGGCAGCCATCCTCAACTTGGAGCTATTCATGCATACCCCCTAACCCCGGACCAACGTCCAACCCATTTATGCTGAATTTACTCAAGCACGGCATTTGGGTGTGGAGCTCCCCCCACGTTTTTCATCTGGCCCTCAGTCACCAATAACCCACCTGGCATTTAACCCAAAACTGAACACAGGCTGGAAATGACTCATACCTCCCTGAACTGTGGCTGGTCCGATGCCCCTTTATATAGCTTTATCTTTAGCGGCAGGGCAGCGCTTGGAGCAGCTGTGCGTTTTATAAATAGGTGTTCATCATCATCATTTTCACAAAGAACCTGAAAGTTCCTGGTGCACTGTGGACTGATGTCCACTTCCCTTGGTGCTGCTGGTGCGTATTACACCTGGCACCTGTCTGTTCCATCTTCCCTCTACCTCACCCAGACATGCCCATGCAGCCTCATTGAGTCTTGTTGGCTTAAGATGGTGCCAGGCCTCACCATACATCATGAGGTGTCTTGCACAACTAGCCCAGCCTCGTCACCTCACGTGGAAGGGAGTTTTACACTTGGTGCCATCTTCCGTACCTCACTTTGGGCCCACCATTAGATCTTACTCTTAGCTATTAAGGTGGGGAAGGCCTCTACATTGGACACACTATCTCACAAGAATCAGCTCTGTAGACCAGCACTCCTTCCCTCGCCTTGGGCCTGCAGGTACACCTACCTCTGGATCTTAACTCCTTGTCTAAAGAGGTTTTTTTGCACTTTTATTTAGTGCTAGCTCGGAGGGTGTTGAAGCAAGCGCTTTACTTGAGCACCATTTGTGTTACGCAAGGTCAGGTTAATTTTCAGTAAGAGGGGATTAAGCGATTTCCCTAAAATCACAGGACGTTGAGCTGAAGCCGGGACTGAAACCTGGTCCCCCAGTTCCAAAGCTAGCAGCTCTGGCCATTGCGCCATATCCTCTACCAAGGCTTGTACTCGCCACACATTGCCTCTCTTTGGCTGGCTCGCGGTATAGCTTCCGTCTGCTCATGTCACCTGGATCTTGCTTCAGCACAGGTCTTTGTGCCTTATCTCAACCGGGCTAGCCTGCCCTGGTGCATGCTGGGACATTCTTGAATACTCTGCACCCAATGGCGGGTCTGCATCTTCCTCTAACAAGTGAGGTACACAACCAGGTCACACTAAAACACAATCTCTGGGAAGTGCCCTGACAGATTCCCACGCTGACCCACAACATATCAGAGGTTATCTGATTCTACAAGATTTCTGGACAAACACACCCACCTGGCTATACTTGGAAGTGTTGCCTTTGGCTTAGTGTTACTCAGAAATAAACACAGGCTTCTGACCTTTATCACTCCATCAAAGGTGACTGTTTATCAATGGCTACCGTGACTCACGTACCTTATAGTGATACATAGATAAATAGAGAGTATTTTACAACGTGACTGCTCTCTTCTGGCAAAGGCCAACTTGCTGATAAGCAAGACTCAAGAATACGGCTGGTAGTGTTGTTTGTCTGTGTTTTTTTAGCCTGGATTTGCAGTGTCTTGCATCCTACGTGGTGCTAGGTCCAGGACAGGTATCAAACTGTTTATTCAGAGAAATTGAAAGGAAAATTGCCTTTTTTGTTACTGCTGTTGAGGTAGTAAAATACAGACGTTATCAGGTTCAGTGGCCCCCGGTGCACCTGCTACACAACTGCCTGTTACCTATCCCGTTGCATCTCCTCCCTACCCCTCGATATTGTGGAAACTATCGTTCATCTCAAATTGTGCCAGAGCATGAAACTTTCCAAAATACATTGCCAATTAAGCGGTAACATGATGTAATGAAGTGACGTTTGGCATACCGCCCCAGGGCGATCGCCTTTTGCTTTAGAAATGTACCGTCTTTTCATACTGCCTCTTCCGTTTCCCGCTTCTTTGCTAAAGTGCGAGTGACTTTACTAGACTGTGGCACTTCACGTATCGTCTGTCACCCGACCCTGTCTTTTATTTCCTCCGAGCCTTGCCTCTTAATGGAGTTTATGTGCGTGAGGCTTTTGTGCGCTCTGATTGGCTTGACTCTGTCCCCATAAGAATCCCCCATTTTATTGTTGTGACAACTGCAACATTTTTAAAAGTAAGGATGAAATACGAATAAAAAACGAATAAAAAAGTGCTTTCTCTTGATGCTTTTAACGTTTACACTTTACACTAAGGACTTGTTGGAAGAGGGAAGAGTTCTGGGTCCCCCCCCCCCCCCCCCCCCCAGCAGAATGTGATGAGGCGCCGTTGAGCCGGTCACGTTCGCACGTGTATTCATTAGCGTTGAGATGAACGACCCCCACCCCTGCTCCTTCTCCCACCAAGCCCCGACCCGAAAAACTTGAAGAATCTCCCAGCGCTGCGGGGGGGGGGGATGCGTGACACCCCTGACACACGTTTGCCGCATTATTACGCGACCAGTGGTATAAGCCTGTGTGTTCTTCCGGGATCATTTGGATGTTTAACCTCTGCAGAGCAGCATTTTGGTATCCTTCGATCACAAGGAGGCCACTCTCAACTGCCAACGAGAGAAAAAAATACAGCAAAAGCAACGAATGACACACCCTTGCCTGGTGCTCATAGCGACAGACTCCTAAAAACTCCTGCCACAAATGTTAATACGAAAACCGAGAATGAAATCAGCCGTCTTCTTGCACATAATACCTGGAAAACATGCGGTGAAATTTGCCACGCCCCCTTGCCTCACTGGGTTATTGTTTGCAGTTGCCACGTGTCTTTCTGGGCCATTTTGCCCATCACCTGCTGAACTCTGTAATCTGGTCACGCTTCATAATCCTTTGAGGCGACCACGGTACTCATGGGCAAACAATGCCAGGTGATTCAACCGTGGCAGGTAAGCTACACCCAGTCTCCTGCACCCCATTTTCCTGACAATAGTGTTTATGGGAAACCCGTTCTTTATCTTAACCCGGAGGCGCGTGCTTACCTGACTGACAGCCACACACCATGGGGAGAAGAACTCCCTAGGGTTGCAAATCACTGGAGAATACCTGTTAGACATCCAGAATGTGCTTCAACAACCAACCTGGCAGCTCAGTGGGAGACATGCAGACACCTGACACCCCTGACCGCATCCTTGCAGGCCAAGATTCACACACACACACACACACTTACATATATATATATATATATATATATATATATATATATATATATATATATATATATATATATATATATATATATTGTGATCAAGGCTCCGCTGAGCCGAAACGTCTGTGACACTTTCTGCTAAATAAAATTTGTAAGCACCTCGAGGTCCGTGTCCGGTGTCTACTTGCTGGCTGAGGAAGCAGCGGGAGCTTGTGTGAAACGGAGTTCAGGATATATATATATATATATATATATATATATATATATATATATATATATATATATATATATATATATCTTCCAGCACCAAGTCCTTACGTTTTGAGTAAGAAAAAACGCAGAGCCCCAATTCTTCAATGAAGCAATTTATTTTTCAGACAGCAGTGGCAAACATACCCGACGCGTTTCGGAACCAGCCGGTTCCTTGGTCACCCGTGACCAAGGAACCGGCTGGTTCCGAAACGCGTCGGGTATGTTTTCCACTGCTGTCTGAAAAATAAATTGCTTCATTGAAGAATTGGGGCTTGGCGTTTTTTATTACTCAAAACGTAAGGACATGGGGCCAGATGTAGGTAGCCCTTTACCGATCGGAATCGGCCGAAAATACCGATTTTCGGCCGTTTCCGATCGGTAAAGGGCTATTGAGATGTAGGGGCACATTTTCGGTAATTTTACCGAATCGGTATCATTACCGAATCGGTAAATTTACCGATTCGGTAATATGTACCGAATCGGTAAAATAATTACCGATTCGGTAATATTTACTGATTCGGTAAAATTACCGAAAATGCAATGTAGGTAGGCAATGTACCTCCTGCACATGGCTTACAGAATCGGTATTTTACCATGGAAAACAAATCCATGGTAAAATACCGATTCCGGTGTGCATGCACATGTGTGCATGCACACCTATGTCATGTGACAGGCAGACCTGCCCTTAGGGCAGGTATGCCTGCCACATGGCACCCACGCCTGTTTAGGGGGTGCCAGGGGGTGTCAAAGTGACACCCCCTGCACCCTTGTGAAATTCGGTATTTACCGATTCGGTAAATACCGAATCGGTAAAGCCTATTGATTCCTATGGGCTTTGAAGCCCATAGGAATCAATAGGCTTTACCGATTCGGTATTTACCGAATCGGTAAATACCGTATTTTACCGATTCGGTAAAAGGGAACATCTGGATTCCCTACATACCAACCCCTCACATTTACCGAATCTTAATTACCGAATCGGTAAAATTCGGTAATTTTCGGTAATTAAGATTCGGTAAATGTTACTTACCTACATCTGGCCCTTGGTGCTGGAATATTGAGGTTCGCAACCTGGCCGTAAGCCCGCCGTCACAAGTGGCAGAGAAAAACTTGCGAAAGAGATTTTTTAATATATATATATATATATATATATATATATATATATACACACACACACACACACATACACACTCTGTACATTAGACTGTGCAAACTACTTACACCCGCACATCCATACCTGTCTTTTGTACATTGACTGTGCCTTCAAACTACTTACACACACACCCGTGCCTGACATCTGTACACTGACTGTGCCTACAAACAACTAACACACACACATCCATATCTAACTTCTGTACAATAACTGTGCCTACAAACAACTTACATACACACATCCATACCCGACTTCTGTACATTGACTGTACCCACAAACTACTTAGTCACACACACACACACACATCCATACCTGACTTATGTACATTGACTGTGCCTACTACCCACTTAGACACACACACACATCCATACCTGACTTTTTTATATTGACTGTCCCTACAAACAACTTACACACGCACACACACACATCCATACCTGACGTCTGTACACATTCACTGTGCCCACAAGCTACTTACAGACACAGCCATAACTGCACACACATCTATGCGGTACCAACATGGCTATACACAAACAGACAATCGCAGCAAGAGCGCCTTTGATACACACATCACTACGCTGCTAACCTCTCCCTGTCTACGGACCTCGCCCTGTCACACCCAGACTACAAACACCGGAGCTCCACGCACACTCTTCCTACCAGCACAACTCAACCTACAGTGAAACTTCCCAGCACGCCGCCCCTGGGTGTGGAGAGCAATCTGCGTTGCATAAAAATGAGCATTGGAGGCACTTCCATCGCACTAGCGGCCCCAAAGGTTTCACACTACAGAGCAGCGACAGTCGCAGGTTCTAAAAATGCACAGTTGCACACCACAATTAACAACCTGTGCTCAAATATACGCGCAAGACCACGTCACACAAACACAATGACTCTAAATACCACCTTAACTCAAGTTGGGCACATGTCATTGATCAGGAGCCTATGCTTCTGTACACCCATCTCACATGTGTACGGGGCGTGCAGGACATTTGTGTCCTAAACACAAAAATGGCACAGAATTATTTAGATATGGGCGAGCCACTGAAAGCTCGAGCCTGAAGCCTGGCTCGGGCTCAGCTCGCGGTCCTGATGGAAGCTCGAGCCGAGCTTTCATATGGCTTCTACCTGCCTTCCTCCCTTTATTCCGGGGAACTGGGGACTCAGGTTCGAGTCTCGGATCGGATCAACACCCAGTGATTCAGGGCAAATCATTTAATCTCCGCTGTCTACGCGTGTGTGTAATGTAAGGTGCTCATGTAAAGCGCTCCATTTTAGGTCGAATTCACACTACATTTCAAAAACTGCAATACAGTGCACAGAGTTAAAAACAAAGCCTCAACAAAAAGGGAAGACAAATAGATGTCTTTTTAATGGCACAAAGTGGATCCAGAAACATGGATACATTGTGTCTTCCCCGCTTAAATTGTGTGATCTTATGCACATATTTTATTTCACCAAAACTCTTTTTTATTCAATATCACTTATGAAAGCATTTCCAAATGTGTGAGTTCAGAATACCAGTTGTACAAAACTATCACTTTTAATTCTTATCGATTCAGTGCTATGGGGTGCCCTATTAATGTCAAAGTTTCCATATGTTAAAGAATTAGTTTTATGCATTTTGAAGAGACTTCATCAGATTTTAAGTTATATTTGTTGAATGATTTACATAACATTTATTTTCTGGGCTCGGCTCGTGCACGGGCTGTAAGATCCGAGCCAGACCCTTGTCTCAACGCTACCCTGTTAATTTGTCTAGAATGATTGCACGTATATATACATAACATGGCTATCACTGCAGGCTCTCGGCCCCTGACACTTGTGAGAGACTAGTCTGCACTCACAGCCAGTCACTGAGCCGATGAAACAGCCTCTTGCATAAAAACAAAGTCCTCCATATAATACGAGCACACTGAAAACAGACAACGACATCTTGATTAAGGGTGGTACCTTCATTTGGCCGACAATGTAACACTTGAGTTTGGCTGCTGACGTCAGGCAGTGATTTACTGTCATTCACCCGCTGTGTTTATTTCACCTGGCAGGATCTGCAACAGTCATGTCTTTGGTTTGGGGAAAGCACACCAGCTCAGGGCTGATTAGGTGAGGGTGAGGTTTACCTAGGCAAGACTCCATTTTGTTCTGGTGCCCTTTTGTTTTGTCTGCTTCTCTTTAACTGTTTTTAAATGTGAATTAATTTAGACTTTTTGATTCTCCAGGCCAGTGACTGGCAGCCTCGGGCCTCGATGGAGCCTCCTGCCGTGGGATGCCGTAAACTGCGTGAACAGGAACACCCAGCAACAGTGGCTGCTTCGCACACGCAGCGTTGACTTGAATGTTGAGGTAACTTCATGACACCAGCATCACCAGTGCATTGGAAGCATGCACTGGCGCGAGCCTCTCACTGGAAAAAGCAGATTTTTGGGAACCCCCAAGGCTCAAATTCTGGGTTCTACGCCCCTGAACACCCCTGGAACCCCATCCCATGATTCATAGACGGTGCGGTTTACCTCAGCGAGGACTGGCATGCTTAGAACCTCAACGCAGAGCCCTGTATTATGAAACATCTCTGCATTTTTTCTTAACCCAGGAGTGCACATGGTCTGTTTGCGTTCGAAAGAGAGTTGTTTGCCTTCAAAATAGGAACTGAACCCTCAAGGCTGAGAGGAAAGGCCTGCTTCCCTCGCACGCAGACAAGATTACTTCTTCCCCAGCCTGGATTATACCTGCCTGCGTAGTGTGGCTGCCTGAACGACCCCTGCCTGCGCACCTCTTGGTGAAGCTGAGCCGCCTTCACACGGGTTGGGAGTTGTTGTTGTCCTTGAGTTGGTGTCCCCTGTGGACCCACATTGCGGTTGGTCTACTCCACATCCGGGCACTTTCCTGACGGCGAAGGTGAGATATTTTCATATCTCTTGTATTCTGAGTTGATGTTTGTGAGGAATGGTGCGCGTGAAGCGATGCTGACCGGGTTCTGAGGACCCCTTTGAGAAACGACATTTTAGGCTGGCGTAGCGTTTTTTTTTTTTTAATTAAAAGTGCCTTTTTATTCAATCACTTTGTCGGGGAGGAAATGCAATCATTTCTATGACATTAGGAGATTTTTTAATTATATTTTCCTTTTTATTCAATCACTTTGTTTGGCAGGAAATTCAATCGTTTCGATGGCATTAAGGTTTATGGTTCACTAAGACATCTATCTATCTATCTATCTATCTATCTATCTATCTATCTATCTATCTATCTATCTATCTATCTATCTATCTATCTATCTATCTATCTATCTATCTATCTATCTATCTATCTATCTATCTATCCTTCTATCTATCCATCCATCTATGCATCTATCTATCAAAGCCAATTGATTGAATGGGCTGAGAGACTTGTTTAGCACAACAGAAATAGCACCTTATGTCCATGATACGTTTTTTTAATGCGACTTACAGACAGGCTGTGTAAATGTAGAAGCATCTTAAGTGAGGCTGAGAAATGAAGCACCTAAAGCTGGACATCGACCCCAGTCGCCCTCCGTGGACAACCCAGCCAATCGTGTAAACTGAGTTAAGCTGTGCGTGTCCCATGAGAGCTGGCTCGCCAAAATAGCGGCATGCCGGTTATTAAATAAAATGTGTATTTGTGAAGCACACATTCACCCAAGAGTATCTTGGAGCTGATTAACAGATGTTTAATGTCACCCAACTCAATGGAGCTCATTTTATCTTTATCAGAAGGATGAAGGGCTGAGTTGACCTACTGTGATTAGAATCTGAGACCACATGCTCGAACACAGGCCCCTGCAGTGGACGCATTAGTCTACTGAGCCACCAGACCCGGCTAGGGCTGGCACAACATTCCCCCCCCCACCCCCTTTCTATTTAAGAAAGGGGCAAAGGCTACGTTACAGCTGAGAGAGCGCACTCTATAATAATGATGCTTTTTTTCTGACTGTCTGCAGCAGAGCTGAGCAGCAATTCGGACATGTCTCATGGAAGACCTGCTGGATGGTATTTTTCAGAGGGGGTAGTTTTAGGGTTCAGGGCAGGGGAAAGGGGCAATTTTCAGTGCTGGGGGCTGTTTTTGGCCTCGGTGCAGGAGGCAGCGGTCACCGGTCGGGGTCGTTTTTTGGGGGTGGGGGGGGTGCATTGCAGAGCAAGGGGCAAGTTTGTGGAACTCAGGGTGGGTGGTCTGAATAGTGTTTAGGACTGGGGCAGTGCTAGGGGTAGTTTTTAGGGCTATGGGGAAGGGGGCTGGGGTTTGATCTTTACCACATAGCCTTTCCCAATCACGCCTTTGCAACAAAATGTGTTGTAAAGGCATGAATGGTAAAGGCATGTGTGGTAAAGACGAGGTTGTGGTTGAGACTGTGTGGTTATTGCATGCATTGTTGAGGCAGGAGTTGTTCTTTCATACAACCACCAGTTTGAGACCACTGCTCAGAGGCCCAGTGAGCTGGGACCTCCATCCTCCATTTAGAGAGTTGGTTTGGCTTGCTTTGATTCTTTTTTATTTGGCTGCCTGTTGATTCTGCTTGGATAATTATTTTGGATACTTTAGTTGTAGGCTATTTTGGGTCCGTAGCCCAGCTGCTTTCCCCACCTGTTCCTGCCGTTTTTCCACAACCGCATCGCAATTCCCGCTCTCTGCCCTCCTGCCTCCCTGATAGCCCCTCCCACCTCCCAGAGCTACTTATGGAGGCTGATGCGTAGCCCGGTCAAAGGTGCACCAGAGGCAATCCCGTCTGAGCCTGCCCCGACTGGACCGCAGTCAGCTCTAGGATTCCTGGTCCTCCCACTGTCCGGCACTACACCACCAAGGAGCTTCTAGCCCTGAATCCTTGGATGCTACAACAACTGCTGCTTCTCGTCCTTTCCACATTCTATCAAAAGACCCTTCACCTGCCATCACTGCCGCCTATCCTGCTACACATTGGACCCAATGCTGCTGCTGCTCATAATACCACTAAAAACCCGGAATGACTCTAGTGCATCCTGCTTAATGCCCGATTCCTCAGCAAAAACACGACGGAAATCTGTGACACCATCACCAACCTCGCTCCTGACTTGGCCTTCATTACTGAAACAAGGCTCAACTCCACCTCGAACGCTGACCACCACCACTTACGATGGCTACAAGATGATACACAGAGAACACATGGCAGGAGCATTGCTATAATGTTCAAGGAAAACATACAATGCACCACCACCAACAACGACCCAACACCCCTCATTGAACACATCAATTTCTGACTACAAGTCAATGCCAAGACCACAGAAAGAGGCAGCCTTTCTTATAGACCCCTGGTACCCCGACCATCCTTATGCGTAACCATCTCCAACCTCATCACCCCCCTTACCATCGACTCCCTCTACTATGTCCTGCTCTTCAATCAATTTTCTCATCGACAACCCCAATGACACCAACTCTACCTCCCTCCTGGAGAACCCCAACAACATTGGCCTAACCCAACTAGTCACTGAATCCATGTACAAAGGATGACACACACTCAATGCCATCTTTACCACCAGCAACCGAATCCTGATCTTCGGAAAAGAGACCTCTTCACTGGACCACAGTTGGTGGCCAGCAGAACTCGTACCCACACCGACAGACCATACATGCATCCTCTGCATAATCCCTGACAGACAATTAACAATTACAAAAAAATCCATGCAGTCACCTTTTCCCCTGCTTCCACACCTTGCACATGCTCCGCAGAATTTTCAGATAGATCCCAAATAACACCAGAAAGACCATCATGCAGGCCCTTGTCACCAGCCACCTTGACTTTGGCAACGCTCTCTACACCGAAATTTCCACCCAGCTCCTCAAAAGACTACAGACCATTCAGAACACTGCAACCAGATTCATCCTGTACCTCCCCAAATGGACCCGCATCACCCTTTACCTCAGAACCCTGCACTGGCTGCACATCCAAAAGAGTTTCTGCCTGTTTAACCACATGGCTGCTGGGCGTTCACCCCCCCCCTCTGTGCTGGAAAATGCCATTTTAGTGGCACCATGACGAGCTCAGCTCGTCATCAGCACACGACACCCGTGGGTGATGACGAGCTGAGCTCGTCATCAGCATCGAAAGGGTTAAGATTCCCACACATGCATACATTTCTCTACACGACCAAGAACCATCCTACATCATGACTGAACTTTCACCTGCCCGCAAGGTACCTATGCTCGGAGGCCCCCTTCAAGGCCCGCTCCCTCCTCACACAGTGAGACTGTTCTTCAAGTTGGCAGGTGTGCGTTCCTCACCTGCTCCTAACAGCTGGGCCTAGTCTACCTGGCTGCCCACTCCTGCCACTCATTCTTCCTGCTTGCGGCAGACAGAGGAACAACACAGCAATGGGCTGTCCAGGATCTTCTCATTGCTCTGCCTCCTTCGCACAGACTGAAACCCTCTTGCACAACCAGGTGGGCCGCTGCACTATAGATGCATGGGGAGGCAGAAGAAAAAATCCTTGATTTTGAACACTCATGCAAAACCACTTGTGAGATTTCCGAAAAGGCAAATGCCAGCACCCCCAAGCCTACATAGATTCTCACTTTGTCATCCCAGTGCTTAATTTGATACAGTGATTTCCAGTGCTCCACACTGGCACTTAATTTTTACCACCCAAATTAATGACAGTCCACACCTGTCAGTGCTGTCTGTTTAATTTTGAGATGAGTACAACAACAGTCTTTAATAATTCGATATATATAAAAAATGAATAATATCTGCCACCCACATTGTACTTATAGCTCTGGGTGCCTGGAATAGTCTGAATTGTCACATGTGTAGTAGTGCAATGGTAAGTTGTTGTGTTGATACTGTTATTGGCAGCACTGACAGAGGCAATGGGTAATGCAAGCTTCAGTGACCTCCTGACGAGTGCCCTGGCGCTTACATTTTTACAAATTAAGCACCATCCCAAGGCATGGGCCATTTCACAATACTGGTTACAATCTCTATTGGAGAGTATTGGGCACAATGGTCTGAGCTGCTGACTTCAGAGCCGTTAGGAACCAGTTCAAGTCTTGGTGTCAACATCTTGTGATTCTGGAAAATCTCTTTGGGTCAGATGTAGGTAAAATAGATTTACCGATTTTTAATTACCGAATTTTACCGATTCGGTAATTAAAAATCGGTAAATCTAAGGGGTGGATATGTAGGTATTTCCAGATGTGGAAATACAGAATCTGTAACATTCGGTATTTACCGATTCTGTAAATACAGAATCGGTATTTCCCATTGATTCCTATGGGCTTTGAAGCCCATAGGAATCAATGGGAAATACCGATTCTGTATTTACAGAATCAGTAAATACCGAATTTTGCAAGGGTGCAGGGGGTGTCACTTTGACACCCTCTGGCACCCCACAAATAGGCATGTGGGCCATGTGGCACACAGACATGCCCTAAGGGCATGTCTGTCTGTCACATGGCTAGGTGTGCATGCACACCTGAATTCGGTATTTTACCACACAATAGGATTGTGTGGTAAAATACCGATTTGTAGGGCCTTTGGGACTCAGAAGAGTCCCACCTACATCTGAGATTTACCGAATCGGTAAAAATACAGATTCGGTATTTTACAGAATCGGTAAATTTACTGATTCAGTAAATTTACCGATTCTGTAAAATTGTGCCCCTACATACCAATTCTTGAATACCGGTCGGTACCGGCCGAAAATACCGATTTTCGTCCGTTACCGAACGACCTACAGCTGGCCCTTAATCTCCCTGAGCCAACAATTCAGCGCCTTGAGACCCTCATTGGTGAATTTCAGCTCTTTACAAAGCCTGGGTTTATTTAATCTTCTGGACTGTAAAACATGCTGCAACCGAGGCCTGTCACCTAGCATCCATACTGGGAAACGGCCATTACAACGAAGCCTTTACAACGAAATCGTTAACCACGCATGCAGTACAACGCATGCGTGGTTAACACGAAAGCCTTTACCACGCCTACCTGTACTACGAGGTTTGTAGTAAAGGTATATGTGGAAAAGGTAAAAAAAAAAGGGGGGGCTTGGGGGGGTCTCCCCCCCCAAAAAGAAACTCACCTGGAGTCACGTCGGGTATCAGCGTCGTTTAAGAGAAAACGGAAAATAAACTTCTGCTTTCTCTTAACGACTATGACGTCACCACGCTAGTAATTGTGGAAAATGTTATGCGTGGTGAACGAATTCCGTTGTAACGCATGCGTGGTAAAGGCATTCGTTGCAACGGAATTCGTTGTAACGTCATATATTCATCCATACTATAAGACCTGACCTTGCCGCAGGTTATATTTACTATTTACTACATTATAGCTGGAGTACTTGTCCCACCAGGCATCCCACTGGCAATGATATGAACAGCTTGTTCCAATCAGACACATAAGAACTGTCCAACCCATTCAGTCAGTAAAAACTTTATTCGATCTAAATAAAGCTAGATCATAAAAGTATACAAATTTAAGAGCAAAACAGTTCCTAGCCTCCATTAATACAATAAGTTTAAAACGGAATGCATATCCTAGGTAAAAAAATGCACAGTTAACAAAAAAGAGGGTAACAATAAGTTAATCTACATTGTTAAAAACTCAGAATCTAGGTGACATGATTAACTAATTAGCAATAAAACCCTCAAAGAGAGGACAATTTGGGACTGGCAGAAATCTAACTTACAGAAGGCGTCTTTTACGCAGGCAAGCCCACAAAAAAAATGCTACATTAAAACAGACATGGGAATCAGCAATATTCTTAAAAAAGAATAAGAAAATTCTGCATTGGCTGAAACCATGCATTTTGACACATAACCTGTGACAAGAAATACTCTAGGTAATAAATTACCCATTCATTCTTTTCTGTTTTATAGTGTCTCCTGGTATGATGCATGGGTAAGAGAGGCACATACAATGGAGGTTTGGAGAGTGATGATAAAACGAGGCAGCTGATTGGGAGGAGCAGGGGTAGGATCCCAACAAAGGGACAAAGGCCTGTTTCACACAAACAATTCAGAAATGAAATATTTTGTATTTGTATTGAATTTTCTTTTTTATGTTCAGAAACGTTTTCAGGAGTGCTTCTCTGAAACTTTTGTGCTGACATGAAAAAGGCATTTCAACATGCTGAACTGTACATGGGGGACATTTATTCATGGTGAAATGTCTTGCATTAGAGATCCCTGCAAAATTTGTATTTTTTCAAAGAAAGATACTTATGCTGTTAAAGAAACCCCTTTCAGTATTCCCCCACCTTTTTAGGCACTGTCCCCTGCTCATTCCCAGCCTGTAAACAACATGACAGGAGAAATATTTTTCCTTTCCAGGGTGAGAATGAGATTAACTTTTTTGTGTACACCCATAATCAAGTGTGTTCCCACCGGAGAAAATTTACTGGCAAAAAAAATGTGTGGGTAGGTCCATTAATAAGTGTAAAATCACTCCACAGAGTCGCGAATGTAGCGGAAAAGACTATTTGTGCTGCAAGCTGACCTTTAACTCGGAAGTAGCTTTGTGGAACAGACCATTTTCAGCTCCACACTTTTACACCACTCCTTATTGTACGGTGTTCAGAGTTTCCACATACAGTGTTGTTGGCGAGCTGTGTTGTTCAATGGTGATTTCATCACTTACACCACACCCTTGACACGTGACTCTACATGCTTTCTGGCTGACTCAGTGCTGTTCAGCAATCTGCATAATGTAGTGACTTTATGCTGAAGCAGTTCCTAAATCTATGCAAGGGCACCATGGGAGAATGGATGACATGGCTGAGTTGTGCACAAGTATTCGATCTCTGGTCCGGTGAAAACATAAGTCATAGAGGGCATCCGAAGTATTTGCTTTTTGTTAAGACCTTAGTTTTTTTTTAGATCTCAGAAAATAAAGACTTTTACATTTGACTGACCTTTACTTTCATTTAAAGTCCTGCATCTTATACCAGTTTAGTTAGTTGTACACCAGAAGATTAATATGGTTAGCTGCCTACAACAGCTTCTCAAAACAGCCATTATTACGAGCATTACTGTTTTTATCCTGCATAGCTCCTTACATGCCTCCCAAATGTTTTCTCTCATAAAAAAGTGTAGATTTCAAGTGCAGCATGGTGGAAGTGGGCCAACTATTTCAGAAAAAGGCAGAAGGCCTGGACTTGTTTATCCTCACTTTAGATTCCAACCTTCTCCCGCAAACCATTACCATACCACATATTAAGCTAACAGAAATGCATGTTGACACATTACCTGTGACAAGAAATACTCTAGCTAATTACCCCCTATTTGTTAGGGTAGATTAGTTCAGCTTTTACAGGCTGTTACCTCAGTGAAGAAAACACAAAGGTGATAATTGGAATGCTTGAAGAAGTCTCAGTCACTGACAATAACTTAAAGTCTCATTCCAGTCCATCATTTTTCAGCCACTCCAGACAGACCATCAACATGCAAATGAGCATTGCCCCTTCTATTAGAGACCAGTCCATTCTCAACTTCGAGGCCAGGCCCCTGATGACCAAGCACACAGGCCATGCCAGACTGTTTTCGGCCTAGCGGGACCACAAAAATGAGACCTAGATGGTGTCCTATCGCAGTGGCGGCTGGCATGCCCTGAGGATGGTGTGCAGGAGGGACATAATAAAAATAAATAAAAACAACTTACCTACGAGCGCAACGCAGCATTCTCCTCAATGGTCTTCTCTCCTCGAGGTAGGATCCAAACTCCCTTCACCAATCCTAGCTCTGCTCTCACCAGCATGAGAGCAGTGCTACAATTGGTGGGAGTGGCCTCACTCAGTGTGCCATGGCTTTGGAGGCTTTGGCTTTCTCTAACCCAGCTGGGTTAGAGAAGTTTGAAGTATGCATCTGTGGCTGACCGTCGCAAGATGGCGAGGCAAAAAACATGCGCACTTTAAATTGAAAGTGCCCTGCTCTCTCAGCTGCTGTCATTCAGCAGCAGCCCCGCCCCTGTCCTGACACTCCTTTCAGGACAGGGTGAGGAAAAAGAAAATGGTAATAAAAAAACTTCATTACCATTTTATTTTTTTCTCTGGGGGTATTTCAGTGGGGCAACGCACCTCCGCTCCAATGGAGGAGCTGCAATGGCCCTGTGAGCTTGGAATAACACCTGGGCATACACGTAACACTTGTGGTGTTGCACTGAAGAAAATACAAAAGTGATGGGGGGTATGCAAACGTCTCCACCACTTGTTGCTGCCACATTTCAGTCCATCATTTTTTGCCTTCTATGCCACTTCAGACATAGGGCATCCCCATGCGAATCAGTCAAAGCTCCTACTACCAGGCCCTAACTTTGCTGCTAGCCCCTGCCATCATGAACATGTTTGCCAGAAAGCAAGCAAGGCCTAATTGGCATTAAAAAAAAGTATTTATTAGATCACCAGAAACGTGGGTATTGGTTAAAACACTGCCAGAAGGCTTTTCACAGGTGGAATCGAAAATAGGGTGGTTTCTGAGCTTAACATGAAAACAAGGTTGTGTACAGGGACTACTAAATGGTGTAGGGAAAGTGTGAGCTTCTCATGGCTATTGAAAATCTGTGTCTTGCAGCAAATTTGAAGGTTCTAGTGAAAGAGGCCCAGTTCGTTTGCTTGAGAGATTGAGAGCCTTCAATCCGAATTGCTGAAACAGCAGGCTGTTCTTTAAATCCGATTAACTGCCAGCAATTGCCGTTAGACACTTCTGCTTGCATCCTGGGAGCCCGTTCACAACAGGATGTGAGGGCTGCCGATCTCGTTAGGTTTTGTGAATATTTGCAGAATCGTTAGTGGTTTTTTGTTCTTCATTGCAAGGAAAGCATTGTGATATGCCTATAAAGCAGATTCAGCAAAAAAATATGCTTTTGCTTCAAAATGTGAGATGCCATGATAGCTCCATGCTAGAGTTACTGCAACATACAATACTGTGCTGCGAGCGAGAGGGTAGGGGAGAGTAGGGGTGAGGCAGATGGGACAGGAGGATGATGGATGTTCGGGTGCAGAACAGATATCGAGTGTTATATTATTTTTTTGACCATGTAAAAACTCCATTGGTACTTACAAATAGCAGTTGCATGTGTAAACATAGTTATGCATCATTGGAAATGTAAGAAAAGCTGGAATTTGAGGAATGCTGATGTGAATGGGAGAGAGAGAGAGGAAGAGAAAGAGAGACTGTTCCCCTCACAGTTATGGATGGGGTGCCCAAACGTATTTGGGCAAATTCCTTGACATGTATGACCAGTATAGTCTAAATGTAAACTGTCTGTATTACTATCATATTAACGTGTTTTTCTGAAAGCATGTCTCTTCAGTTCTATTTATGTTTTAAAGTATTTATGTTTTTTTTTGTAATATATTTTTAAAAAGTAAATACAAGGAGGTATTAATGATAATTAAAAAAAACTTGTTCTACACATTTATTATTTAGGAGATGGCAGACTTAACATAGCTCATCTTTGAGCTCTTTCAGACAGAGCCTTTTAAACCTCACTCAGGGTTTCTCAGCAGCTTTAAATCCTCTGTCGGGACTTCACTGAGCACAGCAAATATTCCAATTCTAAACCTCATTCTCACACAGTCTGAGGTAGGATTGAAGCACATAGGCCTCCATCTCTCTTCCCCGGAGCCCTATGTAGATATATCACCTGTGGTAAATGTAAGAACATCATCTCTCTTGCCTTTTAACCATCCCTTTTCGAGGCATGGAAGATGAGGTTCCGTGACAATTGTAAGTGGTGTTTTCGACTCGCACAAATATGGTCGAGTCTGGTATCTATGAACCGCAAATGATGAGTTTAGTGGGTGTACGCATTACCGCTGTACTAGCCTGAACCGTTCGTTTGTTTCATGGGTTTCTTCATCTGAACCCACGGGTTCCATTTTAGATATGGCATCCATTTTGTTTCTTGCCCTCAAGTAGCCAGCGAACGGATGCTGTCCGTTTCGCGACCCTGGGTTCCCCAAACTCTGGCGGAAGACACGTGTTCCTTTGAGGGTGTCTTTATGATGAGGGGGATGACACTGTAGGGCAGATGGCCCCGCTCGAGGCTCATCTTGCCGTGCCGGTCTATTGTCTTAGTTGTGCATTTCATTAGGCACGTCCTTTTGATCCCTGCAATCGTGTTTCCTGACACCACCCTTTTACATTTTCTTCGATCTGTTCGCTATCCTTCGTCTTCCTCTGCACCTGTTTCTGACTCTTCCTTGATTCGTTTACAGCCGAATGGAATGCACTAATGGTGGGAAGATGTACTTTTACAGTTGGGAACTGCCAAATGCTACTGTAATTATGTTCCGGGCCCTGAATACATGAAAGCGACCCCCTATGATATTTACTGTGGGAACCGGGTTGTAACCTTTTGTCTGTCATGTTATCCTATGACAGAAAACTGTATAAAAAGAGCGATCCACAGATACAATTTGAAGCAGTCTCCTAGAACCTACACGTGTTGTACTTCTTGTGACTTCTGTGTTCACTGCAGTAAATAAACCTCGAATCTTTGACGCCAAAGGTAGTGTCCCGTGTCTCTGTCATTTGTACGCCGGAACAGGTAACCCACGAAGGTTTCAGGTGTTATCCCTGGCACCGCTGGGTCTTAGAATAACCCAGTCCTTCAGAGAGAAAATCCCCTCACTGCTATATCTCCTTTATGCCACTTTTGGTGGGGTGAACTGTATTGTGCTGTCTCTACCTGGAATGGTCTTCTGCCTGCATACTATCTTGACCTGTCTGTGCCTTGTTAATAAGAACAGCTGCCTGCCACATCCCGTAGGTAAGCAAGTGTCACCCTGCAGTTTTGGATCACAGCGAGACCCTGGCTACATTTAAATTGCCGTGCGGCCCATCGGCCGAGGGCTTTTTCAAGGCTTTAATACGAGGTATGATGATCTCTGCAGTCAAATCAAAAGGTCTCTGCGGTCCCGGGTACAATACCTAGTATTAAAGCCTTGAAAAAGCCCTCGGGCGATGGGCCGCTTGGGCGAAACACGTGGCGGATGTTTCTTCACTACCCTTGTTACTGTTCCATGTATGGAAACATAAATAAATACTACACACTTGAAAAATACCGAAGGATGCTTGAAATGTATTCAACATAAACACACGTAATTCAAGAAGGCACAATCTTTCACATTTCTCCAAACTTACCCCGTTATGGCTCTTGGGTGTAGCCATTTGTGAGGACTGTGCCACCACAGATAATTGGGCCCTGACAACTGTAGCACAAAAGCCCAGATCTCTCCACCTGTTCTATTTGCCCACTACATTTAAATTACGTTGGCGTAATTTCAGTAATTTTGCTTTACGTTTTTCATGCAAAATTCAGGAAAATATGCCACGTTGAGTCATTACATGCTTTTCATGACAACATTTTACCACGAGTGCCTGAGCATAACACAATTGTCCAGAGCGCAGATAGCGGTTGTTTACCCCACTTGTGTTTTTCAATCTATTATTGTTTTACTGCTAAATGCACCCTCACGTAAAAATTGACCCACGAATGCATTTTGCAGTGAAATCCATTTGTTATGCTGCATTCACCAAAGAACAATACAGACTTAGTTGGTGACTTCTGAGTTTGTTATAGCATATGTTGGCAACTGATTCCTCTTTGCCCATTGGTCAATATCTGGGACTAGGTTTTCAGACGCAATGGCAAACGTCTGTGTATTTCATTGATTGGTATTGATAAAAAACATTTCCCGAAAGGCAAAAATGGTGCACTCCGCCCTTCTCTGTAGTCAGTTCAGAAGAAATTGTAAATTTTAAGACCTTTTTCTTCGCAAGGGACATGGTATTATTGCTACAGCTCACAACATGAATTAAAATACCCTTCTTGATGGAGTTGTAACTGCACTGTCAAATTTATCCTCCAAGCACATCCTCTGGCTATAAAAAGTTGAGGGAAATAATTTAATACCCAAAAGTATCTAACCCCTGTGTTGCGCACGACAAGATGGCTCTCCATTGGAACATCCTGACTACTTCGACTCGATGCAACTCCTTTGGCTGGAGGAAGGCCACAGGCTCTATCTGGATAAGCCATTCACGATAGAAGAGATTCTGGGGGTGATCCGTTCTCTGCCGGCAGACAAAGAGCCAGGCATTGATTGCCTTCCAGCAGCAATCAATAAGTAATTGGCCCCATTACTCGTGCCCGCTTGTTGGAAGTATTTGCAGAGGCCCTGGCTACGGGAGTGCTTCCAGCTTCCATCAGAGAGGCCCTCATTGTAACTGTACTCAAACCGGGTAAGGACCCCACCCACTTTGATTCATGTAGGCCCCTCCCCTTAATAAATGCGGACAATAAGATACTTGCCAAGCTGTTCTCCTCGCACCTGCTCCCGCTGCTTCTTTGTTTTGTAAGGCTGAATGAAGCTGGCTTGATACCCAGCAGATCCATTTCGCACAATCTTCGCACAGTCCTTGCCATTCTTCATTCCATTGATCCCTCCTTCGTGCGGTCGTGGTATTTTGTAGATGCCACTAACGTGTTCAATTTCCTCGAATGTCCGTATCTGTTTGCCGTCCTGAAGCACCTGGGTTTGATCACATCTTACAGCAAGTCTATTGGATTGCTATACTCCCAGCCAACAGTATGTCTGAGTATTAATGGAAGTGTGTCAAACCCCTTCGCTGTTACCCGGGCACCAGGCAGGGCTGCCCATTATCGCCGATCCTTTTTGCGATAGCTATGGAACCTCTTGCAGCCTGTCTGCGTCAGCACCATGTGCAGAGAGGATTGGCATTCTTCTCCTGCCACGTACTGGTGTCCCTGTACCCAGACGATGTTACTTTATGTCTACGAGAGCCACATGTCAATTCAGATCGCTCTTAAGAGAACTCACTAGATTTGGGGGTTGTCTGGGATTGTCATCAAATGGGCAAATTCTATTATATATTCTTTGACTGATGACATTCTCCAACGGGTTCTGCATTCCCTTTGGTCTGGGCTGAGGGCTCATTCATATATCTCGACATAGGCCTGCTCTAGGGGTGACTTACAAATATTACATGTAGTGGTAGGGGACATGGCACACAGGGACATGTGACATATCATGTATTCACTTTTGTCTGCACCATGACCCGCAGCCTGCAATGGCAGTCTTGCACGTGCTTGGTTAGGGGTCCCGTAGGGTGGTACACTTTGTGCTGCAGCCCTTAGGGGCCCTCCTTAGTACCTCAGGCCTTAGGTAGTAGAGTAGCATTTACTAGGGGCTTACAGAGGGTGCTAAAGCTTTTGCCAATTGGGTAAACAATTGCACATTTTATAGGGAAAGAACACTGGGTCTGTGAAACTGGTTAGCAGGAACCCAGTACTCTTTAGTCAAAGTTGCATCAAAAACCAGACACAAAAGTGTGTGTGTGTGTGTGTGGCAGATACTGCAACAAAGACCCGGTTTTCTACACCTGGTATCATTTCTGGTGTACCGATTTGGGATCCGTCTGGCCCAAAAATTAGGCAGAGCCATTTTGTGCTGATTGTGCACCCCTGCGAATGAATTGATTCATAAAGAACTGCAAATCAATTATACCTTTCTTTCTATATATTAAGATGTGGTTCTGTTAATCCTGTACCATCTACCCTTTGGAGTTTTTATATGACCACTGATCAAGTAGATTGATATTCAATTTTCAATTCAATTTTTTTATTGACTGTGTAATTAATTAAAATCATTACAGTAAGATCAACAATAAAACAAATTCTTGTATATAAAAAGGATAAATGCTTAAAAAGCTGAAGTTAAAACTAATGCTAAAATCGGGGCTGTGATTGGTTACATCATTTGCTTGCATGAAATATTTTGTTCAAATGACTGAATCCCGCACAGTTGTCCATTCCCCAACTTATGTGCCTTGGAGTTAGTCTATTGCAGTTGGGCGCATATGCTGCTCTACACGGTGCATTAAGTGTCTTACTAGGTGCGTTGATTTCTTGGTAGAAGGCGTGTGGATGGGACACTGTCAAAGATGCTGCTTGGATGGATCCTGTCCACTGTGGTCCACAGCTTTTAAGGCCAGCCTGATTTGATGGATGAATTTCGCCAGTCTTGCTAGGATCATTGTGGTGGTATTGGACAGACATAATGCTGATGCTTCGCTACAAGACTTTATGTTCTTACTAAGGCAAATTGGGCGCAGCAGTCGCCGTCGATCATTGTTGAGGTTTGGGCAGCAACAGAGAAGGTGCAGCCAGGATTCCTTCTTGTAGGTGCACAATCTGCAAGTTATGGATTCCCCTTTTCGAGCCCAAACGGGATTGAAATCAGCTATCCCCAGCATGGTCAGCCTCATATATAAAATTTTGCTTCGGGTCTGAGTTGTGAGGGACTCACTTAGGTAGGGTTGTGCTGTTCCTGCCCTATATGAGTCATTTAGTGAGACCAGGTGCGGACTTCGGCAAAGGGATTTGTAGTCTAGGTCGAACGAAATTTCACGCACTTGTCTATTAATGGCTTTCTTCCATGCACTCAAGGGGATGTCCTGCCGCGGCATACATTCTTCCTCAATCTTCAAGACTCGTATTGCCTTTCCCAGACTTATATGCCATTCCGAGCCTGGCCGCTCAAAGATGACTCTCAAATGTTTTTTTAAAGAGTTGGCCGGAGCCCTCAGTATTCTTAAATATAGCTTTATAATCTCCCCCTGACATATCAGATCTGATCTTGCTAGGCCGAGCTCCAATCTTAGCCTAGTATTTCTTGCCGACTTTGGGATTAATAGCACCGATTTGTATGCCTTAGCCTGGGCTAGAGTGAGAAGAGTATCCAGTTTCCCGGGGAATGCTAAGTGGCCGTAGCTGATTGCCGGAAGGAGTTTTGCTCTAAGGGCTATCAGGATGGGGCTGGCGGAAGGGCTAGTCAGGTTCTGGCTAAGTTGTCTTAGTGCGTAGGTGACCTTGTTAGCTTTAGAGCTCTGCTGATTTATATGTATGTTCGCCTTGGCCCGTTCCGTGAACCATACCCCTAAGTAATTGTAAGAAGCCACCGAGTTGATTAGAACGTTTCCCAGTTGCCACTTTGCTTTCTTTTTCCGTTTGTAGGAGCCAAAGATGATTACCTTGGTTTTCCCTTGGTTAACTGTCAAGTTGTTTGCGATGTTAAAGCTATTGAGGGAGTTTAATGCTCTTTGCAGTCCCACCTTCGTATGGTCCAGTATAACTGTATCATCGGCGTACTGTAGAACGGGAAGCCTCACGTTTCCTAGTCTTGGGGCTATTAGGCTGGCACCTTTTAGTGCCTCGCCCAGATCCGCGGTATATAAGTTGAAGAGGGTGGGGGCCAGCACGCACCCTTGCTTCAGCCCGTTCTCTGTGCTTATTTTGGGGGAGACTGTACGGGCACTTGTTTTGACCCTCACCCAGGTGTCCTCAAGTAATGAACTTATTGCCTTCAAAAGATTTGGAGGGATGCCCCACTTTTCTAATTTCCACCATAATCGTTTTCTGTCTACTTTGTCGAAGGCGGTGCTATAGTCCACGAAGCAGCAGAAGAGTGGGGGGTGGTTCTTCAGTGTTGACTGGGCAGAGATGTGTGCGAGCGTCAAAACATTGTCCATAGTTGATGCCTGAGACCTAAAGCCTGTCTGGTACATGGGAATTATATTTCTCTCTTCTACCCATTTTTCTAGATCATTCAGTAGTAGACGAGCATAGGCCTTTGCTTCCAGGTCTAACAGGGCGATGAGCCTGTAGTTTGACGGTTTTAGGCGATCTCCTTTTTTGAAGATTGGGACTAGTATGGAGCCCCTCCAGGACTCAGGGGTTGTTGCTGTCGAGAAGGTATAGTTGAAAAGCGGAGTCAGAAGTTTAACCCAGAACTCCGGTGCCTGTTTGAAAACCGGTGCCGGAATCCCGTTGGGCCCAGGGGCCCCGTCATTCCTCATGCTCTTTATGGTTTTGATGACCTGTTGGGTAGTTGCCCAAGTTGGTAGGGTATCATCTACGACGGCCAGAGATCTATTTCCCGTCGGGGCCATGTCTGGGCACGGGAATGGGACTCCTGGTTTTGTGCCACTTTGTTGCGGCGACTCTGCAAGCTCCTCATTATCGCTTGGTGGAGGTTCCTCATTGGAGGCCGTTACATATAGCTGCTTCACGTGTTGTATCCAGTCCATTTCTGCAACCCCATTTTCACGTGATGGGCCTCGGTTGCTCAGCTGATTTATGTATCTCCAGAGTCGTGCTGGGTTCTTTTGTTCAAGCAGGGAGAAGACTTTGAGCCACTTACTTTCCGTGACCTCTTTTTTGTGTTCCCAGACCTTCTTCCTGAGGGAAGCCCTCAGTGAGGCAATCGATGCTCCCTCTGTTTGGGGGCGTCCTCTTTTCTGGTCTGTAAGTGCTTTGCGCAACAGTCTTTTGTGGTCGCGTATATCCTGTGGGAGGGTACTTCCTGGTCTATATGGCCCGTTTGTACTTGGGTTTTGGAGTTTGGGGTTCCCAAGCTTGGATTGTAGATCCTTTGTTATATTGTCCCATCCTTTTATGGGTGAGGGCTCGTTCAATAAGCTGCCTTCCTGTGCCTGGTCCAGCCATATTTGGAGTGAGCTGTTGGTCTTTTCTGACCACTTAATCCTCCGCAGGGCACTGTGCTTCTCCTCCCCACTTGACTTCCCGATGGATTGATAGACAACAGCAGGCTGTACGTCCAGCTGAAATGCTGCTCTTAATGGCCTATGGTCACTTTCCTTCCTGTCTTCCACTTCAAAATCATCCATTCTGGCAGCCAGCTCTTCGCTGATCATGATGTAGTCTATTCTTGAGACATCCCGAAATGTGGGCCTGGGCTGCCAGCCGGCCGAGCAGGATCTCTTCAGTTCGTTGGTGGATAACAGCTTGCTATTGTTGAGAAGATCGTGCAGGGGGGCTGCCCTGCCCAGGCCCCTGGGAGATGCTTCAGTTTTGTCCAGATTTTTCAGATTGAAGTCCCCGGCAAGGATGACCTGGAATGTTTTGTATTTACTTAGCAGATCTTCTAGTTTCTGTGCCAGTGCCTCCAGCTGGTCTTTCATTAAGGTCTGTGCAGGGTTGATATATCAGTTTATTACCAGTAGACTAGTAGGCTGTTTATTGAGACTCAAGCCTCTTATCTGTACTGCTTGCAAACCAGTGAAGTTCAAGTTGATAGAAGTGGCTGTGAGTGCGCACTCGTGTTTTATGAAGACGGATAGGCCGCCAGATGGACGACCGAAGATATTCCTTTTTACAGCTGGTATTTGATGTTCGTAGTACCCTGCCAGAGGGGTGGTGAACAAGGCCCACGTTTCTTGGAAACAAATTATGTCTCCGCTTTCCAGGAACTGCGTCAGGTTTTTGTTTTTACCGATTTTACTAATCCCTGCTATGTTCCATGATATTATGGTTAATTGCTGCTTTGACGTTGATCCGGGCTCGGCGTCTCCTCTGGCAGGGTGACTTTTAGCCTGGTTAGGAATGCTGTGTGCTCCTTCTTATGAGTCCCTTTTGGTCAGGGAGGGGGGATGTGGTACAGATGACCCGTTGGTTATTTTGACAGGAGATTCTAATGCCCAATTGATCCCTTTTACCCATCTGGTTTCTTTCTTTGGGGCCCAGGCTGGTTATCCCATGCAGTACCGACCAAGTGGTCGTTCTCCCTCTTTTGGGGGCCAGGATATGTGGATATTTTGGATTCGGCAAGGTCCAGACTTCAATGCCCCATTCAGCAAATCGGGTGGTGTTGTTCACGACAGCTTGTTGTATTGCTTTGTTCTTCAGTCCAACCACTGAAGAGTCGCCATGAGTGTCCCCCTTCATGCACTCGAATTTCACC
Organism: Lissotriton vulgaris; assembly: GCF_964263255.1. NCBI lineage: Eukaryota > Metazoa > Chordata > Amphibia > Caudata > Salamandridae > Lissotriton > Lissotriton vulgaris. Next base: position 966,188,442 of record NC_141697.1, read on the forward strand.
CATTCTATGTCCCCTGTGCCTGTCTTGTCTAGGGTGTCCAGGTGTTTGAACAGGCGTAGGATGTTACTCCGGTTCAGGATGTCGTGGTTTCCCGTGCTCGAGAATCTCGGTGTAAAAACCACCTCATAGACAACTTCCAGTGGAGCCGGCATTTGTGCTCTTTCTTCCTTTTCTATAGCAAGCACTGCTGAAATTGGCTCTTTGTTTGGGCTTCCTTGATGGCTTGAAGGAGAGCTTCCTTGAGGCCTTACATTTTGGCAGTTGTTCATCCATGTAGCTGGCTGGATCTGCGTGCTTGGGTTTGATTGGTTTGTGGTGATCCCTTGCAGCTTCTTTGTTGCTGAAGTTGTCAGAGATGGCGACTCTATTGGAGGTGAGCGGATTCCAACCATCGGATGGATATCAGTTAGATGATTTTGCCTCTCTGATGACTTTCGGCCCTTTGCCTTGGAGCTCCTTGGGGATGTTATTTGTTTGAATTGGGCTTCTGTTGTCAAAGAGACCGGGGAGGCCCTGTTGCTCCAGTTTTCGTTTTTCAGTTCAATATTGGATACAGCTGGGTTGCTTTTGTGCCCCGTTTTAGGGGCGGTTGGTTGATTTTCAATAGCTGGGATTGTCTCACTTTTAGCTTTGTTTTTTTCTGTTGTTTCTTTAACTTCTTTTTTGCTCTCCTTGATAATGACAGTTCTTGCATGTCTGTTGCGCGTGAGCTGTACTCCTGCAGGGTTGTTCCGGAAACATCGCCGTCCACGGGATTTGGGCTTTGTAGGTTTTTAGATGCTTTTGGGCTGATGTCTAGTGTGTGGTTCATAAGCTCTTCGCTTTTACCGTTTTCGGCTGAGTTCTGCTGTCCAAGTGGAACCGCAGGGTGCTGTGTCTCCCTGTAGATGGGACTATTGTGCTTCTCCCGTTCTTCTTGGTTGGTTGGAGTCGGAACCACCATGCTCCCTTTCGCTAGTTCCACTATGTCTGCTAGGACCTCGGGAAGGCAGGCCCATTTCTCGATGAGAGTAGAGCAGCGACAGGAACAATCGCCCCGATGGAAGGCAGCAAGTTCAGAGATCCTATCGTCAAGGGCCTCCACCTTGGAACTTATATCTGCTAGGCGGGCTGCAATTGCTTGTAGGAGATCTATTTACACTTCCATCTTCGTTGATTGCCATAGAAGGGCCTTGTTGGTGGCGCTATTAGTCTCCGTCAAGAATGATTTCTCTGGAGTCATGTCCGCGCTGCTATTACAAGCGAGATAGGCCGATTTTGTGTTAGGGGCCCATGGGGACGTCAAGGGCCATGACAGGTTTGGAGTTAGGTCGAGGTTTTGTTCGATCTTTTGTTCCAAACTATGGAGAAGTGAAATTGACGAATCCCCTGCTGCTAGCGCCGGGCCGGGAGGCTGGGGGGCCGTTGATTTGAAAAGCATAGGTTTATCTTGGGGGTTGGTTTTCCCCGTGGTCTGGAGATGTGGGCCGAAGTCATTGGTCTGATGGATTTGAGCTATTGTCCTTCCTGGAAGGCCTCCTGTGGATGTTGCTGTTTCGAAGGTTTTGCTGGTTGTAATGACCGGCCCGTTGACTGTGGGCGAAGATGGAGATCCACCCATGGGTTGACCTACAGATTGCGTTGGGTGGAGTTGCTCTTGGGCTTGGCTGAACGTTTCCTGGTTGGTCCTATGTGTTTCATGTGTGGCGGTCTCTTCCTTAGATTTACTGGTAGAGGGAGACAAGAGTCTGCTGTGATGGTTAGTGCTGTTTTCTCGGGCTGGGCGTAGAACATCGGGGGAAACACTCTGATTAGTATCTTGGTTGCTGCTTGGGGGGTCTATTTTCTTAAGAAATTTTCTGATTGAACCCCTTTGATCGACCTCTTGCGGTTTTTCATTTAAGCTATCTGTGAGTGATTTGCTCCTCGTGACTCTGGTTGAAGGCGGGTTGGTCGGTGGGAGCATCTTAGGGCTTTTTTCTGGGGTCATAAGCGATCGCCCCTTCTTTTTGAGGCCCATGTAGCCGGGGTCCTTCTGGGGTCTCGCTTCCCTCTGACTGACAGCCGCACTGATGTCCTCCGTAGTCTGTTAGTTTCTTATCGGGCTCTCCGCTCTGTCCTGGCCGCTCCCTCTTGTTTTGTGGGGGAAGAGGGGTCTATCTGTTCTCCTTTTGGGGAGGTGCTTGGTGAGGATAGCAGAGATGGGCGGGTGCTCCCCGTCCCTCGCCCTCACCTGGGTCGGTGAGATGGCGAATCTGCCTAGTGGTGGTGATGGTGGGGGCAAACGGTGCTCACCATACAGGCACAGTGGGTTTGCAATACAATGCGCTGTGGGCTCCTGGCCTTTGCTGTTCTGGCTTGGGCTGCTTCTTAATGCTGTGGGCGCTTCGTTTACTGGTGTGCCAGCAGCCCCTCAGAGGTGCAAGGAGCGACCCCTCTGGGGGCTGTAAAATGTCTCCGCAGCGTGCAGGCAGGAAGCTGGGGAGCAGAGAAGCCTTGCTCCCGCGGGGCCACATGGATCCGGGGTTCAGCTGAGCGAAGACCTCTGCCGGGCGGCTCGGTGAAAATAAAGCTTTGCCCCCCTCCGCTCAGACTCACCCGGCTGCTCGGCTGGTCGGCTCCAGCTCTGCTTCGGTGCTGGTGGCGTGGGAAGGAGGGGTAGAGAAGCCGAAGTTCGGCGCCCTGCCGTTTCCTATCTCTCCCGGCTATCTGCGTCCTGGCTCCTTGCTCCCTGCGGCTCCCGTTGTCAACTCGGGAGGTGCGGGAGGTGCGGTTCGGCGGTTCGGCAGGCTCCGCAGATTTGGCGCAGATTTTGGCACAAAGCGCCCGGTTCGCGGCGCCTGGCTTCACGGCTCACAGCTGGCTCGCTAGCTCGGTCCGGCTCGACAGGCTCAACAGGCTCAACAGCGCCTCCAGGTGCTCGGTCCGGCTCGACAGGCTCAACAGCGCCTCCTCACTCACATTTATGATATAAATTATTATAATTTTTTTATTGATTTCTTTTTAGTTTTTTTAATTAAAGGCAATAAATAAAATCATCAACAGTTGTGCCGTGCATTAATTGTAAACACTGTGTCAGCATCTCTTCGGGACTCCCCACACCCGCACATATCCGATATGTTAAAAACCTCTCTTCCCACCCTATCATAGCAGAGTAAAATACTTTCATTACAGCTTAAAATCTGGAAGCATCACAAAAAAACAAGCACAAATGCCTTCAGTGCTTGGAGGTCACTTTGTATACAAGTACATCTATGGGGTGATAGCTAAATCAAGTCTTCAGCTCTCTCAGGGGCTGCGTTCTGCACCACATCAGTGGACTCCATCCCAGCATTTGTGGATGGGTTATGCAATAGCAAATGGTTACCCAGTGGGTCCCAAATGTTTCAAGGTCTAGATATGGAAGGCAGCAGTTTAGCACATAAGGGCAATTGTTGAATTCCATAAGTAAGGCCAGAGAGCCAGTCCTTGAATTTCAGTGCTCCCCCACGTCCCCATCGACAGGCGACTCTCCGCTTAGCAAGTAGGAGAGCAAGGGCCACGTATTTCCTGAAACCAGCTGTGATCTCACCTGTTTGTCCAAAGAGTGCCACAAGAGGGGGAAGCGTTAAGGCCTGTCCTGTCATGGCAGCAAGAGCAGTGTTCCCCTCGCCCCAGAAAGCCTGTTTCAGCCCACAGGACAACACTAGAGGGAAGTAGTCTGCTTCATCCACCCAGCATCTGGCACCCCTTTCGTCCGATTGAAGTCGATAGCTATATAGTCAGATAGTATATCCTATGGAGAAACTTATAATGAATGAGGCAGAGTTAGCTGCTAGGGGCTTTCCACCCCATTTGTGCATAGCAATATTTCCATTGTTTATCCGTGAAAGTAGCCCCTAGAACTGTTCCCCTCTGCATATGCGCTTGCCCGCGAGTACAAGGGACATCAATTATTTGGGTTTATTTAGGAACAAGTGCATTGATGCTTCTGCTGCATACAAAAACTTGCATTGTACTGAAACAGGATAATATCTATTGTAACAAACTTGTGAGGAATCTGATCTTTGTCACACCACTCTTTGTGATGGGTGTTGCGCAACAGTGTCGTATACCCGCCTTTGCGTATAAAGGTGTGCTTCATCTATGCATCAAGTCCCTCATCAAGCAATTCACGTAGGTTGTGTCACAGCGAGATGAGCTACTTAATACTACCCTGAGGAAATAACATTATTGTACTTTTGGAAGCTTTGTCAGGCCTAGTGTGTATCTGGTAGCAGCATATTCTCCCTTGGGGGCAGATAGGTATTATGCCACTTTAATAAAAAGTCAACCCTTTATAATCATTTTAGGTACAAGTGCATCTTTCTTTAAATAATAGCACCTCATTTCAGATTTAATAGGTACCTGGCAGTACCTGGCATCATAACAGTTGGTTTGCTCTGGTCTTTAATGTTGTCTCAAATCCGTTATTGCATATCCTTCTTTACTGAAAACAAGACGAACGCGCCTGCCCGTACAGGGTTTTGATGCCAATTTCTTCTGTTGTGCTTTAACACGCTGTAATAAGTGAACCTTCTGTACACAAAAATTAACTTGTGACTGCCAGCATATTTCTATTACATTGTTGTCACTGTTGCGCCTTTGCGTCTATCAAGGATATCCCTGTTTGATAAACACACTTGCACAACTGCCCACAAGCCAGCTGGTTTGTGCAATGTATACAGTGATTATCCCAGGATTAAGTACTCCAAACTGCCTCAAAGGACCTGAAACCAATTATGCGCGGCTCTCAGCATTATAACTGATCTTGCAGCATCCACAGGAGAAGGAAAGGCACACTGAACAGAAAATCATGTTTATATAATTACTTTTTCATATTCTTTTTGTATCCAAAATATATATATATGGGACAATCTTAGGAGAGATCAGACTGAGATGCATGATTGTGTGATTTCTCCCAAATTACTGAAATAGCAAATTACATATGTTATTACGATCAAATTACATTTTATTTCTTTTATCAACCTCTGAATAATGCCAAGAGTTGGCCTGCTTGGTTTTAAAGTTGAGGCTTGAATGTTAAATGCAATACACGTAGCAAATACTTAACTCTGTGAGTTACACCACCAGCTAACCCCAGTTCTTTTATAGTATTTTTGTAATTTGATGTTGAAGGATGATACTATAAATGCCATTTAATGTACAACACTGGTAATGTTTTTCTGCAGTCTTTATCCACTGGCTTTCAACTTTTTAGAAAGATGCTGCCTGGACTATAGGAAAATATGGGACAGTAGATGTTTGTGTCTAACACAGTGGCAAACATCATAGCTGCTTTAGTTTTTTTGTGGGTAAACTAATGTCCTCACTCATGCCTACAAAGCCCTCCACAACACCAGACCTGAATACCTCAACCACCGCCTCTCCTTCTACGCCCTCAACAAACATCTCGGCTCCACCCAACTGACCCTGGCCACCATCCCAAGGAGCCGCAAGACCTCGGCTGCTAAGACTTGGAAATCCCTGCCTCTGCATCTCAGGCAATCACCGCCACGTTCTCAATTCAGGAAGGACCTCAAGACCTGGCTCTTCAACTGAACTGCAGAATCCCCAAGGACCTTGAGACCTTTACGGATGATTAGCCCACTCTACAAGAATCCTGATTGATTGTTGTGGGCTTAACCTGCAAAGGTTTCTGCGACATGATGGAGCATTCATTCAGATTGTAGGACCTTGAATCAAGCAGTTCCGCAGGGGTCTGCTCCTAGCCCTACCCTGTTCAATATTTACATCCATCTGCTGACTATGCTAGTCAAATCTTTTAGGGTTACATGTACGAACTACTGCCATGACAACCAACTGATAATGGACAGGACAGGCCTGGATCATCTTCAGTATTTCCATCATTATATGATTGTGGTCGCCTCTTAGTTGTGATTCAATGTCATAACATTTTATACAGATAAGACCAAGGTCCTTTGGTCCTCGCACACCTCTCTGACAAGACTATTTCCACTGATGTTTTGACCTCCATCTTTTTCTTCTACACCAAGCCTGCTAAGTCCGTAAAACATCTAGACTTCCATCTGGATGAGAACCTGACATTGGAAAGACACGTCAATCCCTTGACAACTTCCTGCCTTCTCTTGTTGCAGGTGCTCAGAAAGATTGTCCCACTTCTCACTCCGCCTGCTTCCCGGATACTGGTCCAGGCAACTATTCTTGGGCACCATGAATAGTATAATTCTTTATTTCTAGGTGCATGCAAGGTGTGGTGAATAAACTCCAGCACATCCAGAATTCTGTAGCACAATCAGCTTTTGGCTTGCCAAAGACTGCCCTATCCTCCTCCGCCTTGCATATGATACACTGGTTCCCTGTTGGAAAAAGAATCACCTTTAAGTCTCTCTGCATTGTCACGGTTCTACCTACAACTACGGTCCACACTCTTTTTGAGAAATAAATGTAATATGTACGTTCCTAGTCAGACCCTCCTCAAGAGGATATTCTCCTCTCAGTTGCTAAATCTCATTGAGTTCATTTGGGATAAAGAGCCTTTTAAGTGGCAGCCGTGAAAATGTGGAACACTATCCCAGCGGGCACTAATGTCGCACTTGCACTTTAGAAAGGCTCTGAAAACCTAGTTGTATAGTCCATACCAGGCAGTTGCTCCTGTGTTCTCTCTACTTTGTCATAGTTTTCTCAGTACGAAGACACCTTTTACGGATTCCAGTTGGGTCCAGAAGTTTACATCACAGAAATGTAAGCAAAATGTAAGATTTCAGTTAAAGTTTGAGATTTTCATGGCATTGTGGGTAAAAACAATCTCATGGAATCCACGCAAATCGCCCCATCCTGTTTTCCCCTAGGTGTCTAGTTTTAAAAAATTTACAGGTTTGCTAGGATTCCCTAAGTGCCGCCTGAGTTAGGGCTCAAAATTCACAGCTACCCTCTTTGGAAAAAAACAGGTCACTATTGAGTGGAAAAATGTGATAATCCATATTGCATTTTTTGGCCATTTCCTGTCACTGGCATTAGGCCTACCCACACAAGTACAATTTTTATTGGAAAACATAGGGAAATGCTGGGTAGAAGGGTGTTTGTGACTCGCCACAGATTCCAGAACTTTCCATCACAGAAATGCGAGGTAAATGTTATTTTTAATTAAAGTTAGAGGTTTGCGAAGGAATCTGAGTAAAACATTCTGTCTAGAGCAACACAAGTCACCACATCCTGGGTTCCCCTAGGTGTCTAGTTTTTAAAAATGTACTGGTTTGCCATGTTTCCCCAGGTACCAGCTAAGTTAGGGACCACAATCCACAGCTACCTACTTTGCAAAAATAGGTCAGTTTTTAGTAGAATAATGTGAAGTATCTATGTTGCGTTTTGGGTTGTTTCCTGCTGCGGGAGCTAAGCTTACCCACACAAGTGAGGTACCATTTTTATCAGAATACTTAGGAGAATGCTGGGTAGAAGGAAGTTTGTTGCTCCCTGCAGATTCCAGAACTTTCCATCACAGAAATTTGAGGAAAATGTATTTTTAGTCAAAGGTTGAGGTTTGCAAAGGATTCTGGGTAAAACAACCTGGTGAGAGCCACACAAGTCACCCCATCCTGGTTTCAACTAGGTGTCTAGTTTCAAAATTGTACAGATTTGTTAGGTTTCCCTAGGTCCCGGCTGAGCTTGGGCTCAAAAGGCATAGCTACCCACTTTGCAAAAAACGTGGTCAGTTTAGAGTGGAAAAATGTGATGTGTCCACGTCACAAATTAGGCAGTTTCCTGTTGCAGGCACTAGGCCTACCTACACAAGTGAGGTAGCATTTGTATCGGAAGACTTAGAGCAATGCTAGGTGGAAGGAAGCTTGTGGCTCCCCTCAGATTTTTATCAGAAGACATGTGGAAGCATAGAATAGTAGAATATTGGTTATTACCAATTGAATTTTGCTGCATTTGTGCCTTCCACATGTAAGCCAGTGTGTAAGAAAGAAGGCATTTTGAAAAATTCCCTCTAAATCATATGCTCGTACAAGGCCACAAATTTAGAGATGTACAAATAACCATGGCTCCTAAACTCCATATCTTGTGCCCATTAAAAAAATACATAGGTTTCCTTGATAACCATTATTCACTCTACATATTTTATGATGAGAATTGGTCTATACTCTTTACGCAATGAAAAACCTTTGTATGAGGTACCTGAGTTTTGACTCTGGGTACCTTGGGTTCTTGGAGAACTGGAGAACTTACAAACCCTATGTATTCCCGCAACCAAAACAGTCTAGCAAATGTAAAGGTACATTGCTTTTGTAAATCTGCCATAGTGACAAAAATTTACAGATGAAAACATTGTCACAAATGGCTGCATTCTCCTACTTATTTTCAGTATTTCTTATTTCAACTGTTAGTGTCTTTGAGAAAACCTTGAGGGACCTACACATATAACACCTTGCTTTAGTTGGAATTTTGTCTACTTTTCAACAACATATAACTTTTTCGATCACCCATTGGTTTCACACTGGTTTCCACCACAACCTGAAAAAAGATTGAAAACATGAAAACATGATAAAGGGGCTACCTCTTTGAAAAATGCCATAACTGTGGTAACAAGTTATGTTTTTTGATTCAGCTTTGCGTTATCCTGAAAGCTGGGAAGATGATGACATTAGCACAGCAAACCGTTTGTTGATGCCATTTGCAAGAAAGAAAAAGACACACACTTTTATCCAGAGCACATTTTCCAATTTGTTTACAAAAAACCCAAAGCATAACTGTAATTTGCCAGTTTCTCAGTCCCCTCCAGAGGAATCCACAGATTTTGTGTACCTTAAGAATCCACAGGATGTTGGAAAAGAAGGATGTAAATTTGGCATGGATATCTTATGTGGACAAAAGTTTATGGGGGCCTAAGCACAAATTACCCCAAATAGCCAAAACGAGCTCTGTACGGGGGTTGAGGGGATGAATGAAATGAAATGAAATGAAAAAGAATTTCTAAAGCGCATGGCTGCCCTTGAGCGTCCCAGCGCTACGTGTACACACAGACAGACCTCCTCTGAACCGCATCCCGAGATGTTAGTCATTCTGGGGGAAAAGGAACGTTTTCAGAGATTTTCGGAATCTGGTCAAGTTAGGTTCTTTCCTCATTGATGTTGGGAGGGAGTTCCATAGCTGACCCGCATTTATTGAGAAGCGGCGTCCTCCGGCCCTTGCTCTTTTTGCTCTCGGGATAGCTACCAGGTTTTCCTCGCCAGAGCGGAGCGTTCGTGATGATTTGTAAGGGCGGATCAGATCTCTGAGGATCGGAGGGCCTGTGCCTTGGAGGACTCTGAACACTGTACAGAGCGCTTTGAATTTCACTCTCGCTCTTATGGGCAGCCAATGGAGTGCTTTCAAGGCCGGTTTCGCTGACGTTCTTCTGGGTGTATTCGTCAGCAGTCTTGCGGCTGCATTCTGTGCCCTCTGGAGCACGTTCAGGGTGTATTCCGGTGCAGCCAGGAAAAGGGCGTTGTTATAATCCAGTCTTGACAAAATAAGGCCCTGTACCAGCAATTTCCTGGAGTCTAGTGGGAGTAAGGGCATAACTTTCCGTATTGAGCGGAGCAGCCCATAGCAACACCCTGCGGTTTTTTTCGCCTGAGTGTGCATCGACAGCTCCGGTTCAAGCCAGACGCCAAGACTTTTTATGGATCCCTTCGGGGTCGGAGGATCTCCTAAGCAGGCCGGCCACATACATTTGGGGAGGGAGGTGCAGAGATTTCCCAGCAACATCACCTCGGTTTTGGAGGCATTAAGCTTGAGTCTTGAGTCGGCCATCCATGCCATGATGTTGGTAAGGCAGGCGGCAAACTTCTCACCATGGTTTTCTGCGAGCGAGAGCGAAACAATCAATTGGGTGTCATCCGCGTACGTTGCGAGTTTCACTCCAAAGGGTGCAACCTCCCCCTCCAGTGGGGCCATGTAGATGTTAAAAAGCGTAGGGCTCAGTGGGGGAGGGGAGTTAGGACAGCAGTTAAGGGGTTAATGTTGTTGGTGTTAGTAAATGTGTTGTTACTTATTTGTATTTATAAAGCACACACCACTATTTCTTTGTCTCTAGGCAAGAGAATCAATAAAATAATTCATAACCAAATGTGTCCTACTGCCAAAGAAGTAATTACGGAAATCATAAGTAGTTTCATTGCTCATAAATGGTGGACATATAGCGAACACTGTATGTTAAATACAGTATAGGGAAGCTTTGAAATTTGCAACCCTAAAATACAGCAGTACTAGGTTTTATATTATGAACTCTTTGGCAAATGCAAAAGGAACAGATTGTTTATTGTGAATGCTGTAACAAATTAAATAGGCAGGGGGCTAACTTTGTGAACTCTCTGAGAAATACAATAGGAATAGGTTTTTTAATTATGAACTCGTTGCAAAACACATAGGAAGGGGTCTGTACGTGGTTTAACCGTGTATATAACACTGAGAGACATTCTTACATAGTTTTTAGTTTAAGAGAGGCTAGCAAGGTTTCTTTTTAATTGTGCACATTTCTAGTTTTATGTTTTGTATTTAGTTGCAAGCTTTTGTTTTTTAAAGGGGAGGCACTGGTGATTTATTAACTGTTATTCTTTTATTTGGGGATTTCTGAGTTTCTAATATATACTACTTCACTGGGTAAGCCATGTACTGCTGTGATGCGCTACACTGAGACTCAAGTACAAAATGAGTGTTCTTGGTGCTCAGAGTGGCTGTAGTCGACGGTGGCCTCCGGACTTGGGCTCTTCTTCTTTGTTGATTATCTTCTTTAATATCATTTGATTGGACAGCAGTTGAATTTGCACACCTGTGACATTCTTCTTTTGCTTGTAACTGATAGAGACAATGTTAACTTTGACTCTTTGTCAAATGCTGTTGTAAGGGGTTTTGCCTGATGTAACCTCATGACAAGTACAGTAGGAATGGTTTTACATTGATAATTCCGACAAATTCAATAAAAAGAGGATTAACTTGTGAACTCTGGCAAATTCAGTAAGAACTCATGTTAGATTGCAAACTCTGAAAAATACAATAGAGATTGATTTTACACTTTGAAATACAAGGCAGATGTCATAGGTGCTGGATTTACAATGTTTACATTGACAAACCTTCTTACATGTGTCTCTAGTTCAAGGGAGGGTAAAAAGTCTGGTTTTCTACTTTACATTTAGAATTTTATGTTTGGTATTCAGCTGTGTGTGAAATCAACTATGTTAGACTTGGCATCTTTTTGCGTGTTTCCCCTGAGTTTTTGCAAGTGCTCCTGTGGTAAATTGTGTTATGAATTGGTGTTTCCATGATTGTATATTTGATTTACTTGTTAGTCCCTAGTAAAGTGCACTGAGTGTGCCAGGGCCTGTGAATCAAATGCTACTAGGGGCCGGCAGCACTGATTGTGCCACCCACATGAGTAGCCCTAAAAAGGTAACTCAGACCCGACATTGCAGAGTCTGCACGCAGTTTGTAACTGCCATGTCGACTTGACCAGGGCACACACTTGCCAGTCCCTCACCTTCCCTTTTCTTACATGTACCCCTGTGGGTCGGGTGCAGTATGTGAAAGTTAGGACATGCACTGGTGTGTGTGGCATGTCCTGATATTGAATAACATCCAATTTTGTTTTTCGCCATTGCAAGGGTATCTTTTCCCCATAGGACAGAATGGGGCGTTTGTTTACAACATTTTATAGACAAAAGTGGCCTGGGGAATTAGGTAGGAAAATAAAGTTTAGTATGCCTGAACACAGAATCTAAAGATGCATCTTTTAGTGAAGGTGATTTTTACATTCTGTGTTTGAAAATAGCACTTGTCAGAAAATTGGTATTTTCTTGCTCAGTCATCCTGTGTTCCTCTTCTGGAATGTGGATTGCCTGTCTGGGTTTTGGATGACAGAAGGCTGGGGAGCAGGAGTGGCTCCAGATAGTCTAGGTGGGTCATGAAAGGGCTGAATAGGCCTGGGCTGCAATTGGGGAAGGGAGAGGAGATTTCCTTGCACCTCTAGGGGCCTGGCCTGCCTCTGACCATGCCGTCTCTACCTCCTGCCAGAAAGTCATACCAGCGAAGGCAGAACTGTTTCTGGCTGGGCACAGACACTCTCTGCCTAAGAGATCAAAGGATTTTGGGATATAAATATTGGGGCCCAGACCCCTGAATTTTAGAACTAAGGAGACTGCCGATAATAAGAGCTGGAGAAGCCATGAGGAGGAACTACCACATTGCTGTGTGCTCTGTTGTGTTGGCCTGCAGTGGCTTCCTCAGTCTTGGGCAGTGAAAGGACTGGACTGAACATTCTGCAATCTACTTTTGTGAGTTTCTCCAAGGGCTTAAGGTAGAGCTTGCCCCCTGTTGAAGAAGTCTCAGGAACAGCAAAGACTTCAATCTCTTCTGCCCTCAGCACTGGGAACAGTGTGTTTTATGCTGCAACAGACGAAAAGCCACCCAACGACGTCTACGATGCCACTGCTGACTCCGTGTTCTGAAGGCACCGCAGAGGGCACCGCCGCACCGCGAAGGCCTGCCAAGTATCTTGCATCAGGCATTAGACTAACGCATTTCAGTGTGGTGGTCCGGATCACTGCACTGAAATGCATTGTCACGCATTTAAAGCGCCTCTTGAACAAGCGCCAGAATGCTGGTAATAAACACCACTGTATAAGCAAAGCTCTCAGATGAGAACGCACCTCCCCGCTGCTTTGAAGCCAGTAAGCTAAGTTTGGGGGATGACTGAGCTCGCTCTTGGCTTGGCTGGCTACATTGTTTCACCCAACACTTGTCATTCACAAGTCAGTTAATGTGCTTACTTGCCCAAAGATAATGCGTCGCCATGGCAGGCCAGCAGCCAATCGTAACAACCGACAGTGTGATACAAACAGGCCGGCACAGTACATTTAAGTATGGGCGGAACTAGCTTGAGCTAGTGCAGGCTGGACGCCGCCTGCAGTTTGCACGACATTGTGCTGGGTGACTAGGGTGGGTCCGGCGGCGTAATGATTCGGAGACGGTCTACAAAGTGGGGTCACTTCACCAAGCAAATAGGCCTCCTTCTCTCTGTGTCACACCAGCTACCACCTTACTGATGGTCTATGTGTTGGCCTTTCCAAGTGCGGCAGAAAAACAAGGAGTCTGCGTGTACTGGGACTTTCCTCTCCTACTACTGTGCACCACTGAAGTCAATGGGGCCCCCGGCCGCCACGGAGTGGTGCCAGGTACCTCAGCAGCCTGGCCGCTCTTCTACTACAGTCTAGTGCATCCAGGTGAGAATGCTGCCAGGCAAGTCCCTTGAGTCCTCTCCTCTTGGACCGTGCTACTGCAGCACGTCACGACTGGGCCTGTCCTCCATGCTCTTTGACCATCAGTGGTGCTCGCTGACAACAGTGAGCACTGACACACCACAGCCCTGGCAAGCATGTGTGGCATTTGCGGAGGACAGCTAGGGGCTATCACATCCACCAGAAGTAGACCCCTGAACCAGCAATGTGGTGCCAACATGTGTGAATAAACTGAAGCGTGTGACTAGGAGGGCAGTGACATTGACTATGCATTGTTTGGGTAAGTGTCACTGAGCATAAGTTACAATACACAAGATCAAAATATATTCATTTTTTAAGCCTTTTACCCCATTTTTGGTTTCTTTTTCTGTCTTTTTGCCCTGTGTTTCTAATGATCAGTGCCAATCCACCTATACATTTAAGTCCCATTTATGTGTTCAATGTGTTTTGCTTTACGTTCTCTGTGCCTTTCTACCCTGCATCTGCATTAAGTTGTAGTAGAATTTCTTGTTCAGCAAATGGTTGTCATTTGTGATATTTATATATTTCCTTGACTTTATTGCTTCATTTTGCTCCCAAGAAAGTGTCACTTTTATTCTTTGAAATGTCAACCATAATAACACTGAAATTACGAAAGTGTCACACATGGCAATATGAAACCTTGGCAGCTAGGACCGCGACCCTGGTCTCACCGATGAGGCCACTGATGCCGCCAACGAGCCGCCACTTGCACCGTGACCTGTGGGCATCGCTCGCCACACGCCTCGCTTCATGACAACGCCTTGGTATCTCTGACGATGCCACTCCACGCCAAAATCAATGCTGCTGCTTGCACCGTGGCTTGAGGGCACCGCTCATAAAGATACACAACGCACCGCTCTCATCCCACACCACAGCCTTGGCCTACCGACTCCGGCGCCATTGACTCCAGTTCGTCAGCCGACGAGAGTGCATCAGCAATGATGACGGCACTGCTTGCCCGCGGCCTTCCAGCACCATGACGAGCACCCCATTCACTTCGCACCGCAACACTGGTCTCACCGCCATCGCCATCTGATGCCGCCACCGAGCCGCAGCTCACACTGCACGCTGCACCGCTGCACTTCACAATGCAGCACCCCACACCTGCAGACGCCAGAGCTCCTGACTTCAACCGCGAGGAGTTCGATCTGCAATGCGTGTTACTTCGAGGGCCTGATGACTCCTGCACCGACCTCCGGAACCGACGCCTGCAGACGCCGTTCTTTTGGAAGCTCAACAAGAGGTCACCGACGCCCTGCATGTCTAAAAGGATCTGTTTGTGGGTCTTCCCGACACTATAGCTGGCCTGCGACACCGCGGTCAGCCAGAACTGTTTGGATTTGTCTGCTCACAACGCCCTGATAGCCCCGGATGGAGCTATAGACATCAAGGAACTGTTTTTCAAGCATATTTTGATACCTTTAGATTTTTAGGTACTGTATTGTGGATTTTTATCATTTGTGGTCTTGTCTTAAGTGTATAAAAATGTTGGATATTTTTCTAAACTGGTGTTGTGTTCTTTTGTAGCGCTTACACTATATTACTGTTGGTTAGGTGCAAATGCTTTACACACTGCCTCAAAGATAAACCTGACTGCTCGTGCCAAGCTACCAAGGGGGTGAGCACGGGTTATTTTAGGAGTGTAACTCCCTTATCCTGACAAGAGTGGTGGTTTCTGACTGGCTTTGGCCCATGCCCTAGCTTACCAAAAATGCAATTTCTAAAAAAACTATTTTTTCTTTGTGAAAGCAAAAGCAATAATTTGATATCGATTTGTTATGTGTTTTTGTGTACTTTGCTTTGGTCTGAGTTTCTAGCTCACCACCTTGGACTGTTTTCCCTCACTTACCTAAGGGTCAAAGGCAAGAGGGGGGGGACTTAGTGCTAATTTTAGGTCATGTAGAAAGGGGGTTTCAGCGTCCACCCCTTCATTGTTGATTTCCTTTCAGAGATTTTCAATTGAGTTGCCATTGTTTTAGCTCATCTTGAAGTAATTCCATTGTGCATAACTCAGAGGCATGTTTAATGCAGATGCCATATGGAATTCCCTTTGTATGGCGTAACCCCATGACAAATGCAGTAGGAAGTGCTTTTTAATTGTGAACCCTATGCAAATGCAAAGGAAGCAGTTTTACACTGTGAGCACTCTGACATACTCAATAGTAAGGAGTTTGACATTGACAAGAATTAGGGCAAAGGAGGTCTGTTTTTCATTGGCTAAAAATTCCACGGACTCGATAATTCTTGCTCCGGTGCCTTCTCGACTCACGGGTTCACACTCTGTGACTCTGGGCAATAGCTTGCTTAATCTCCACAACGGCCCCTCGCGGCGGGATGCCTGGCTTTCACCTTGTGGATACCCTGCCGGGATATCTCACAGGGGAATACCAGGACGGGTTCCCTAAGCAAGCGCCGGGAAACCCACTGCGGGTAGCTGTGCGCTATATAAGCTCAAATACATTTACATTTACATTGTTGTTACTTTGTGTTTAGCATTTAGTTGTGTTTGAAGTCAAAGTAGTTTTAGGCCTAACTAAAGACCGCTTTAGTTGTCTTTCAGTGCTTTTATAACCACAAAAGAAGCTTTAAAATGCAGTACTGAGACAGGGGCTTTGTTTGTGTCCTTTATCTGATCTTTGTCTCTAAAGGTATTTGATTGGTCAGTGATTGCGTTATTCTTCTTTTTAAATGGTTCCTTTGCAATGCACGGTGAAGCACACATGTACTTCATTGGAATCACATTGAATCATTATATATTTTCCTCTGGCTACTTAAACAGACTGTTTTTATTATTACAATTTATTGCTGGTAATTTATTGAAAACAAGTTTTCATGCTGCAAGGGCCAGCAGCAGCAAGGCTTGCTCTGTATGCTTTACAGGGAATTCATTATAATCAAGGTAGTTGCTGTATATGAGCGTTATATGGCTGCAATGTCACAGATTTGGTTTGTTGTTGTTTAGATTGTTGGATTGTCTATTGTCAAAAGTGTTGTTGTTAGACCTATCATCCTTATGGTGAACATTGGACAACCCCCACATTTATGCCTGCTTCCCTCCACTTTTAGCTGTATAATTCTGTTGGCCATAGGACTCTGAGCCCTTTACCACTGCTAACCAGTGCTAAAGGGCATGTGCTTCTCTCCTAAATTTGTGAAAGTTGGTGTGTACCTGATTGGCATATTTAGTTTACCTGTAAGTCCCTTGTAAAGTGGTATACCATGCACCCAGGGCCGGTATACTAAATGCTACTTGTGGGCCTGCAACACTGGTTGTGCCACCCACACAAGTAGCCTTTTAAACTTGTACCAGGCCTGCCATTGCAGGGCCTGTATGATTACTGCTACTTCAACTTGGCATTAGATGTACTTACCAAGCCTTAAACCTTCCTTTGTATTACACATGTCACCCCTAAGGTAGGCTCTAAGTGACCCTAAGGGCAGGCTCTTGTGTAACTAAAAGGCAGGGCATGTATTTTTAAGGTTTACATGTCCTGGCAGTGACAAACAGCTAAATTACTTTTTCACTGCTGTGAGGCCTACTCCTTCAATAGGCTTGCAATGGGGATTCCTTAAAATACATTTGAAGCTGTAATTCCTGATGGGAAAAGAGTAGCTACTTAATATTTAATATCTTTACAATGGCTGTGAAAAATCCTCTTTAATGGTAAAGTTGGATTTGATATTACTATTTTAGAAATGCCACTTTTAGAAAGTGAACATTTCTCTGCTCTTAACTTTGTTCTGTGTCCCTGCAACCTGTCTCCAATGCGCATCTGGGCTGGGTGACAGCTACACTTTGTCGATTCCCTTCAGACAGCCACAAACACAGGATGGCTTGGTGATATGTTTTGTGATAGCCTTCCTGAGCAGGAAGGGGAGAGGTTGCTCACACTTACATCTGAATAGGTTGTGTACTGCCATCACACAAATGGGTGATTTACCCACTACTGGTAGTCCGGAGCCAGGGCTGGGGTGAAAGGGACCCTTGTGCACTTCAGAGAGTTCCTTTGGAGTCACTGCCTATATCCAAGGCATTTTCGGGTATAAGTACCACGGTTCTGGCCCTATCAATTAAGCACACAACTAGACCGAGGAAGAACTCTTCCGGGGTAAAGACTGCTGTGTTGAAAGGATTTCAACACAGCTCTTAGGAACTGTTTCTGTGCTTTGCTGAGCTGCCCTGTTGCCTGCTGATCTCTGCCCTGCTGAGTACAAGGACTACACCCTATCACTTAAACACAGAGTGACTCCAAAGGCTTGCTGGCTTGCCTCCTGTTTTCTGAAGTCCAGGGACGTAAAAAGATTTCCTGCAATCCTGCTGGTGGTGTTGGGCTCTAACCTTGCCTGATGTGCCCACTCCAGTCCTGAGCCTCTAAAGTGGGTTCTGCTGCTGATTTCTGCAAAAACCGACGCATTACCTCAACTGCGTGAGAATTTCCACTGCCCTGCCACTCCAACGCAGAGGCTGTTCAACAACAAAAAATCTACAGCCTGCGCGGCTCACTGACTATGCAGAGGCACCACAACTATAAGATTTGCATTCACTTCAACAGAGCACGACTACGATACAGGACTCTCTCTGCATGGTTTGACAACGACACAGTAGACTCTCAACATCCACAAAAGCTCCATCTGAGGTAGATTTTCAGCGGGACTAGTCGGTGTCCTGTAGCCAGCCTGCCCCCCATCGAGGTTGGCCTGAAATATGACTTTGCACCTGTCCCTTGCGACCTCAAGTGACCTTTTAACTGCTAGTGACTTCTATGCATTATTTGTGGTTTATTCTTTAGAAATTCATATCTTGACTCCTACGTATTGTATTTTTGTTATTTCGGTCTTGTTTTAATCAGATAAACATTGTCTATTTTTCTAAACCTGTGTGGAGTCTTTTTGTGATGTTTTTATTGAGTTCCTGTAAATTAAGTGTTAAATTCTTTACACATTGCCTCTTAAATTAAGCCTGACTGTCACCAGAGGGTGAGCACAGGGTAATTTAGGGTTTGTATCTGACTTACCTTGACTAGGGAGGTGGCACTTTCTTGGACAAGGTGCAAACCTCAGCCAAATAGAGACCCTATTTCTAACAGTTGGTCATATATCAACCCATTGGATTATGAGGGGGATTTCTTATTTTAGATGGGCACTATGTCAACATGACACACATGCTATTTTAGGGGACGAGATTATTTTCACATTCTTGATTCAACAGAAGCCCGTGAGAATCTCTGGAAGCTTGTATACCATACAAGCCCACAGCCCCTCCAGTTCTGTCTTAAAACTGTAAACCAATGTAAATAGTTACACCCTCTTTGTAGAAATTCTCAAAATGATACCTCAATCAGTTTTAGATAAGCAAAAATATTTATTTGAGTTTTTTCATGGATCCAAGACTGGAGTTTCACTTAAAACCCTGTTTCTGGACAAAGGACTAGCACAGGCAGTTAGCTGTGTTTTTCACTTTTCGCAACCCTGATTGGGACAAAATAGAAATGTTAAGCAAAACGACCTTCTTCTTCTTGTTCTTTTACAGTTGTCCTCAAAGAGCAGTTTTGGCTGTGAATTTTCTTCTAAGGTCTTATTTGCTGCTGTTTACAGAGTGTGATCACAGTGTTTCAGTATGAATGCACATGAGCTACATAATGAAGGGACTCTGGTACCAATTAAAAACCTGCACTCCCTTCATTACAAAACAACACGTGGGGTCTGGCTTAAGCAGAACAAATGTTAAACAGACTTTAAATCCATGCATTTATTGAACAAACATTGGTAAAGCCAATATGTTTTATCTTTGCAGGAGTTATTGGCAATGTGTTTTAGACATGGTGTACACCAGTGTGACTGCTGTTTAGCATGGCTAAAAGTTACTGGGGTGGAGTGGGGCGTGGTAGAGTGGAGTGAGGTTGATTGGGGTACAGAGGAGTGGGGTAGATTGGAGTAGAGTTGAGTGGGGTAAAGTGGGATAGATTGTAGTGGGGTAGATTGGGGTAGAGTCTAGTGAAGCAGAGTGGGGTAGATTGGAGTGGAGCAGAGTGGAGTAGATTGATGTTGATTGGGGTAGATTGGAGTGGGTGAGTGGAGTTGTTTGTTGTGGTAACTTGGAGTGGGGTAGGCTGACTTGGGGTAGACTGGGGTGGATTGGGTAGAATGGGGCATACTGGGGTAGATTGCAGTGGAATGGGATAGATTGAGGAAGAGTGGGGTGCATTGGGGTAGATTGGAGTAGGGTGAATTGGGGTATATTGGGGTGCAGTGGCGTGGAGTGAAGTGAGGTAAATTAGAGTCGAGTAGATTGAAGTGGGGTAGATATTGATGGGTTGGAGTGGGGTAGACTGTGGTAAATTGGAGTGGGGTAGTGTGGGCTAGAGTGAGGTAGACAAGAATGGGTAAGATTGGGGTCGATTGTACAGAAGTAGAATGGAGAATATTGGAGTGGAGATTGGAGTGGAGTGGGGTGGGGTAGATTGTGGAAGAGTGGAGTGGGATAGATTTGAGTGAAGTGGTGTAGATTGTAGTGGAGTAAATTGGAGTGGAGTGAGGTAGATTGGGGGATTGAGAGTTGGGGTAGGTTGTGGTTGAGTGGAGTGGGGTAGATTGGGACAGTAGAGTGAGATATATTGGGGTGGAAGGGAGTGGGGTAGATTGAGTTAGAGTGGAGCGGGTGGATTGGGGTAGAGCTGAGGGGACTTATTAACTCATATGAAAAAACTGCATGCCAACCCTACCTAAAAGCAGGACTGGGAAGGCAGGCTCTACAAAATGTCATGATGATGAGGTTCTTATCTTTGCCAATACAAGATTATAGAGCTCACTGGAAAAATTAGTCGCCAAGTGGGACTGAATATTGCTTGTGCCAATACCATACAGAATCTGAGGAGCATGTTGTTTGCTGTTGCCCAGTTTTGCTGTCCCCAAGGCGTTTGTACTTAAGAACCATGTTCATTCAAAACGGCGTTAGAACATGCGGTTGCTGGAATGACTTTACGATCAGCCCGAGAATTGTTAGTAAAATAATTTATTATTCACTGACTACCAGCACCCGCACTTGTACACCATCAGACTTTTAATACTTTTATTGTCTACACTAACTTTTATTAGAAACAGGGCATTTAACTGACTGAGAGGGGCACAGCTAAATATACAACATCCAGATGTAAGTTATTATGACATCCACTAGTATGCCTACGCACTCCCGCCTCTTAGCCCTCCTTGGAGACGCTGCTCCCCCCACCCTCTGCATGTGTTTTAATTCTAAACGTACCTTTTCTTGCACAAAGTAACAATACTAATGTACTGGTGACACTGATAGCATCTTTGCATCTTAACACCCTTTTTAAATTTTATCTATTCTATTTTTACCCTTTTTTAATTTGCATCTATTTTGCTCTGCTTTTGCAAAGGATTTTAAGTAATCAAACAATAAAGTTGTCTGTCATTGAGTGGATTGGGGAGGAGTGTGTTAGAGTGGAGTGTGGTAGATTGAAGTGAAGTGGAGCGTGGTATATTGGGGTAGAGAGGTTTAGATTGGAGTGGAGTAGGGTAGATTGGGTCGACTGGGGTGGGGTAGAATGGAATGGGGTAGATTGGGTTAGTTTGGAAATGGGTAAATTGGTGTAGAGTGGAGTAGGGGTAGATTGGAGTAGATTAGATCTTAGTGGAGTGGATTGGGATAGGCTGGAGTGGGTAACATTTCAGTTAGAGTAGACTGGAGTGGGGTAGATTGGGGTAGAGTGGAGTGGAGTGTGGTAGATTTGGGTAGATTGGTGTGGTATAAGGTAGTTTGGAATGGAGTTCATTGGGGCAGGGTGGAGTGGGGTGCGGTGTTTTGAGGTGGGGAAGATTGGAGTAGGGTGAATTTAGGGTATATTGATTGAGAATGGATTGGAGTGGAGTGGGGTAGATTGAAGTGGAATGGTATAGTGTGGAGTATGCATTGTGTGGTTGTGCACTGCCATTACAGACAACACATTTTCAATTGCAATGACCATTACATTTGCAGAGACATACAGCTTTATGTGATAATGTTTAGAAATGTCATCACCTAATGTATTGATGTGTTTTGAACATTAATATTCAAATGCTTGTTTCAAACACACTTCTCAATTACCCCAAAAATGTGCTTCATTTGCTCTTTTATAATTCTGATATACTTTGAATATATATCCGCACAGTTCATTTTTGTCCTATGCTACCAAAAATAACACCCTCCACCCACTCCTCACATGCCTACTCAGCAGAATTGTCACGTAAATTCTCTCACTTTTGAAGTCAGTGAAATAAAAACACCCCCTTGGAAGATGGAACTTGCCTTTTGACCTCTGCCTTTTAACTCACAACAAATGTGACAAGTTTAGAATAAGAATTAAAGGCTTGTTTACAGTAAGCAAGTAGTCGGAAGGATACAGTAAACAAGCGATGTTCTTGGGAGGGATGAACCAAGCTGGACAGCCTAAAGCAAATAAAGCCAGCAATTAGAAAGCAACCAACTGTGTGTTACAAACCACAAAGCCAATAGGAAGCACTGGGCAAAATGCCTTTCTAGGGAAGTTTCCGAATGCCCACAAGAAGTCACAAACAAACCAGAGCTTCGACCTAAAAATAACTACTTGGACAGCTTGTACAACAAACTGGATTGCCAGATAATACACTGTTATGTGGTATTGTCACAGTAGTTTCAGTTCTAAACGGTTTGACTAATGGGTGTGAATATTATAAAGGGATGCAAATTTGAGCTAGCCCTGTAGAAATTAATGTGCATGAGATGCAGGTCGCACGCAGATGTCTGCAGTCACCACGAAACCATGCCATTTTAATCAAACGTAATTACACTCATTTAACCTGCATTGGAAAGATGAAAGTCTGACTCAATGCCACCCTGGGGGGCTTTTACATTTTCCACTGTTATTTTAAAGCTTTGAAGCATAGATTTTACCCTCAAACATAATACGACCTGCTAACGTAAAAATGTAGACCCATGCTTTCAAATGGTTTGGAAAATTGTTTAGGGAATTTAGTGGGCACCGCACCGCACAGTATCATTAATACCAGTTCCCATGAAGCGGCACAGGCCAGAAGCAAACAAGGGCCATTCCACAGATTCTTTGCGAAGGAAGCTGCTTCTTCTATACAGAGAGCAAGTCTCTTCCCCTCAAACAAGGCTGACTCTGGTTCAGATCCGAAAATTACTACAAGGGCGTAGCTTCATGGGGGGTGTTTGGAGTATGACACCCGCCAAATCAATGCATTCTTGGCTTGGCAGTTGGGTCTGGTAGTCCTGAGTCAGGTCTGCTACATCTGTGCCCGTTTTTCTTGTCATTATCTATTTCACTTAGAGGTTTTAATTTGTACATTTTTTGGATCCGAAACTTAAATATCGATAGTGACTAATTTACCAAAGAAGCACTGCCAAAGCGAATGAGTTTCATCCTTTAAAGATCTATTGGCTTTGTCAATGTTTTTTTACATGCTGCACAGCAACCCGATCTGCTGTGCAGCTTAAGGTAAAAAAAAATAGTCTATGATGCGGACAGTTTGATTGCGTCACGTCTCTTTTTTCCTTTAAGCCATGTTGCACAGCAGCCCACGGCGCTGCTGAGCAATATATCTTAAAACAGCGTGGGGGCTGGAAGGGAGCAACACAAGTGAGGAGAGCGGGGAACAAAGAACAGACAGGAAGAAGACGATAGGGTGTGGTAAACAGAATGGGCGGTGGGAGTGGGTGGTGTGTGCTGGAAACAAAATGGACAGTGAGAGGATGGTGGAAAAACCCAACAGACAGTGGGAGGAATGGTGAAGGGAGAGGGACAGCAGACACACACTTTATAAGAGGTCATGTACAAAAGTAAAATAAGTGCACCTGCAGGAGCTTGTAGCCAGTGGTAGAACACAGGATGCAGACAGGAAGCTGTACTTGGTCTATGCTCCAAGGTAAGAACACACTCAGAAGCCCCATGAGGAAGCCGAGGTGAAAAGGAGGCTCTGACCAATAAGAAGCAAGGAAAATAGAGTGACACACGGAGTCACCAACGCTAGCTAATTCGGGCCCACCACCTCAATTTTCAAAACCAATAGCCGGTTCTGGATCAAGGCGCTGAGCAGCGTCTTTTATTACATTCTCATTACTGGCCTGGTCCCTCCATCTTGACATCGGTTGTACATCGTACCTATACACAAAAAAGGAAGCAAGGAGGATTTGGCAAACTGCAGACTGATAGCAATGCCTGTTGTGGAGGCCAAATTCTTTGCCTCATTGATTTTGCAAGACCTACAAGATTTGGCAACCCAGGAAAATTTGATACCATATTTCCAGACTGACTTCCGGAAAAATTCTGGCACTATTGATAATATAGTGGCTCTCGTGCAATATAGTCCACAAACTCTTGCCAGTAAGCAAGCCTTAAATGTGTGCTTTATTTACTATTGACTGAGCCTGCTATGGCAGAAACTGAGCAACTGGGTATTTCCAGCAAAGATGTAAAACAACTTCATCACCCTATAATCCAACAACTGGGTTCAAGTAAAACTCTGTGACTGCACCCTCTCTAATAGAGTGCACATTATCAAGAGGCTAAAACAAGGCTATGTGTTGGCTCCCATCCATTTGAACCTATTTATCTCCAACATAAAACCAGCAGTGAAAAATCCTAAAGCATGCCCCCCAAAGTTAAGTGGCCACCAATTTTACATCATGTAGTACGTAGATGGCACAGTATTATTGAACTGCTCGGTGATTGGTCTTCAATACTCACTCAATAATTTGGCCTCGTACTATATGGCCAATGATTTAGAAATAAACAGTGAAAAACAAAAATTATCAGTTTTGCTTGGATCCGTAAGAGGCACTCCTGGACCTGGAAACTAGGGCAATATGTAGTCTCCAGCAACATCTCCTATAAATATCTTGACATTGAATTTGAGACTTTGCCATATCCAAACTTCACATGAAAGCTCACCAAAAGAGGGCTACAGGGATTGCAGCTGCACTGTGTAAAGTGGCAAATGCCCTCACAGGTGCCTCCCCACAGCCTTTATTGCAGGCCATCAATGCTAAGCTCTTGCCCTCGCTAGTTTACAGCCTTGAACCCTTTCTGGATAGGTTCGGAGGATGGCTAAGTCTAAATCAATCAACGCTATTCAAATCAATCTTCAGACTCCCAAATTTCATTAGGGAAGCTCAGATCTGTCTTGAATTTGGCCTTGCAGAGCAAGGTTTGGCAGAGAGGGCAAACCTCCTAAGGTTCTGGTTCAAACAAAATATGGCAGAGGCCGTTTGCTTCATATTTCAGCTCCGTCAATTTTTGACTAACTGCCTTACCTTTCCCTGGCAAACAGCCACAGAGAAGGCCCTTGCTGATCTCCAAATGGTCCAACTATGATCCTTGAACATCTCGGCTGCTTTAAGCCTCTTGAGAAGATCAATACAACTCCAATCAACAATAAATGACCAGCTTTAGTTTCAAGCCAAGACCCACCTTCAATTCATAATACCAACCTATGCTTATCCGAACCCTCAACATTATTCATTGCGCTCCATGTCAAAGACGACCAAACAAAAATTCTTAAGACTTCGCCTGTGCTTATTTGATATAGGGGAAGTAGCTCAAAGACGGTAACATGCCCACCAAGATACCTCCGTTCGTTCTGCCCTTTTACGAAATAATCCTTAGCCCATGTTCTGAGTACGTGCCCGACATTTGAGTTTGAAAGTTAGGCTGCTGCTAAAACCATTATTCGGAGTTGAAAATTTGGTCACACCAGGAGGCAATGAAGCACTGCTTCCAGGGAAATTACTGCAGATTTATGGTAAGATTTTTCAAGTTCATGAACAAAGTCGCAGAGAGGGCCGCCTAACAACTAAAGGCTCGCAGCTTGCCTCCACGAAGCACAAACAGTAGGACCTTCACTATGCACATAGAACATCTTTACAGTTGTCTATATAATTTGATGGAGATATTTTAAATCAAATTTCTTTTCATCTCGCTACTGAGTCTTGCTGCAATCAGGACAAAACAAGCTCCTGAAGGCTGACAGCCCGCCCCTCTGAAGCATACATTTCACTTTTCCACAGTTGTCTATGTAACTTGATGTTGATGTTTTACATTTAAAATTCTTTTAAACTTACTGCACTGAGCTTTGCTGCTATTAGATGAAAATAATGTTTTAATATTTTATCTATTTTTTTTCTGGGATATATTTACTCTGTGTTGTATTTTTTTCTATGAAGGAACTGGTTGGGTTGAACTATATTCGAATGATTTTAATTTCCTAACAAATAAAATATTTTGATGTGATTTGATTTCATAAGCAATAGATGGAATGTAAGCCCATTTTAAAAAGCTTTTTTGTTCATAAGGCAAATCCTGAAAAGTTTCAAATCTGCCCCCATTGAAGTACTCCTTGACTGGATGCAAATAAACTACTTTTTAGAATTCACTAACATTTGTAGCAGTAGGCTTGAAAAGCTACGCTAGTCTCAGGTTTCCAAGCATAATATTGGCAATCAAAAACCCAAAAGGGGATGGGACGAATGCTTGCAAATAGTCTAACCACTGGCAATTTCACGGGCAATCCCACGGGGTAGCATTGCAAACCATTGTTTTTCTCACTCTGTGCTACTCCAGAGAGATGGCCTGGCCTGATTTAGGGATTGGGAGAAGGAGTAAATGAAAACAGGATGGTGAAGAATTGCACTGCCTTTACTCTTCCTGTCAAATTTATAGATGGGTTGTGAATATGTTAGGAGCACATAGTGGATGTGATAGATGGTTTATGCTGCACATCTCTATCTGTTTCACTCAAGAATTTCTGAAAAACAAATGCCATTCGCATCAAACTGCAAACCTCGAGGACCTGGACCACGAACTCGGATGTTTTCACGCACATACACATTATCAGTCTCTCAAGGGCCAAGGTTCACCAAGCCCTAAGGTTGTGTCCTGATTCAGGAAGCACCTTGAGAGATAAAAGCAGTATGCAGTAAATGGAGATGTAGGGTGTAGGAAAATTCCCTTTTTGACATGGTCACCCCCCCTTTTTACCTATATTTGATGTGAGTTCAACTGGAAGTGCACTGGGTTTCTTCTAACCAGGGCCTGAGTGGCAGATCTCTTTCCGAAAAACATGCTTTAAATAATACCTTTAGTATCCTCTGTAAGTCCCTAGTAAATGCTACCTCTGGTACCTAGGGTCTGAGGTACTAAAGAGGGTCCCCAAGGGTTGCGGCACGGATTGTGCCGCAATAAGGGACCCCTCACCGAGCTTATGCAAACTGCCACTTCAGTCTTTGTGTGCAGACAAAAGTGAAAACACAGCATGTGTGCCCTGCCTTCCAGCACTGCATGCAGTATAAGTAAGCCACCCCTACAGCAGGCCTTACCGCCCTAAGGCAGGGTGCACTATGCTACATGAGCACTATTCCCTCATACTGGTCCATTCCATTACTGCTAGTACAAGTGATCAGGTAAGCCATCGTAAAAGCATTGAAAATTAATTCCCCAGCTACATGAGGAATTCACCGAAAACAGGGCAGGTTGGTATCAAACATCTTGTATTATTAACCCACACTGATAATAGTGTTGGATTTAGTAATACATTCACCCAGAGGGTACCTTAGGGGTACCCCTAAAAATCTACCATTTACCTGTTTGCTTACTGACTGTTTTTCACCAGCCTGCCACCAGAGATTTGTTTAATGACCCCAAGGGTGAGGAGGGGGGCTTTGTTCTCAAGGGGCCATCTAACAAGCCTACCCAGGCAGAGGATACCTGCAGTTTAGCTTTCCAGGGCCTGGGAGCTTGAAAGAGGCCCATCGCCTTTGGTATGCGAATTTGGCTTCACTCACAAGAGAGGAAAATTACCCCCTTTGCCCGAAATCCCTTTGGTACCTAGGCGGGAGACAAGGCAGGCGTTTCCACCCTCAGGTGAGTTCCACCCCTGAACTGGGCTACCTGAAGTGTACGTGACTTTTCAGAAGTGACCATCTTGGTGATGTCAAATTTAGGGTCTGTGGGACAGGATCATACCCACTTCTCCCAGGAAGTGATCATATAGGAGGTTTAGTGATCCCAGGGGTAAGTAGCCCATTGGCTACAACCCTATATGCCCCTAACTCCCCTAAATTCAGTATTTAAAGGAGTCCTGGCACCAGGAAATCAGAACCTGCTGACCAAAAGAAGAAGGGCTGAAAAGCCACGAAAGCAAAAACTGCAGAAAAAGCAACTGACTTAGCATCAGCCCTGCCGGCTTGTTCACCTATTCTCGATGATTGCGCAAAAGTCCTCTCGCCCTGAAAGTTGCTGATCCTCCGAAGCCTGGGAGGACTGCCAGCACTTCTCCAAAGACTCAGGAACTCCTGTGGAATAGCTGAGCTGTTTCCCTGCTTCATAGGTATCAGAGACTAAGGTGTGAGGCTTTAAGACCACAGAACTCAGAAAGCACCTCTTCACCGGAGCTGCCTAATTGGAGCTGAAGTGGGCCAACAGTGCCAGCATGGGTCCCAGATCCTGATAACCTTTGAAGAAGAGTTGTTAAAGCAGAAGATTGAAGAAGAGCAACTGACTTAGCAACAGCCCTGCCGGCATGTCTGCTGTTCCCCATTGAAACTGCACCAAAGACGTCTCATCCTGCCGCTGTTGTGCGGTCAAAGCTTGGGAGGACTTCCTGCCTTCAGTAAAGACTCAAGAACTCCTGTAGAGCAGCAGAGTTGCTTCCCTGCATCCTGCAGGCACCCCAAAGAAGACTGTGTGTGCTCCAGGCCACAAAAACCAGATGCTGCAAAACACCACTGCACTGGTGCTTCCTAGCCCTTGCTGAAGTGGGCCAACGGTGTCAGCATGGTCCTCAGCCCTCCAGAGACCAGGCCCATCATGGACAAGCCCACTTTGCAGTTCTTGATGTCGCCTGCAGCCACTGATTTCAGACTCCCTCTACTGCGAGCGCTCCCGGTGATGAGAATCGAACGCGTAAAGACACCTCTACATCCTTAGCTCCTGGCCCTTGGAGAAGAGGACCAAAGGCGTTCCCACGTCCCAGAGCATCACAAGAGTTGAATTTTGGTTCAGCCTGACTGGTCCCCCAGACCAAGCCTGTAGCCTCTTTTCTGATGGACCGATCTCCATAGACTTGCCCCAGTACTGCCCAAAGTGAACAGTCTGTTCTGCCTTGGACCTTGCCCCACCTTATGTCCAGAAGATTGTTCCTTTAAGACGCTGTGAGTGCCCAAATGCAATTCATGTTTTTCCTCCAGCTGTTAACATTGCCACGAAGTGCTTCAATTATGAATTAAAGTATCAAAAACCTTTTTTCTATCTCCCAACTAAATCCCAATGGTGCCTTAACATGGATCGTGTGATGTTGACCGAACGGGCAGTCTACTCCAACCGAGCCTGCCCGGTGAAATGGAATAAAATTTGGCTGAAGTGGAACGAATATAGAGGGGACATTTGTGAGCCCTTGCGGGAGGAGGACCTGGAAGATTCTGATGACGAGGGTGGAGGAGGGTAACTTAGACGGGTTGCAGAAGTGTGATGGCGGCCCTACTTGTGGCGGGAGGCAACCTAGGGGCACCTACACTGTGAAACTGTGAGGGGGGAGGGGGGTTCTTGGGACTAGGAGGCACGCAGGTACTGACCGGGGACCCCGAATCTTCATGTTCCCGAGGGACGATTGCTATCTATGTTGCACTGATTCATACCAGACCAAATGACCATTCCTACTTGTTAATGTTCTGTGTTTGTTGTTTTACAAAAAATGAAAAAAAACTCCATCAAAACCTCAATTCCTGCATTGAATATTTGATCAACATGCACTTTTACTATTCCAGTATGTCTTGTCGCGACCTTAATGTCTTTATATCCTCGCTACTTGTTTTACTGGAAACACGCTATGCACTGATCCTTGATAGAGGCCGGCCCGCAGGGTTGTAGGCGTTCCGCTGTGTACTATGCAATGTGCAATAAAGGTTTTGGGAAAAAAAAAAAAAAAAAAAACTTTTTTCTTCAAACCTGCTTTTAAAAAAAAAATACTTACCTGGTTTTGATGATCTTGGTGCCTGAAGTTATATAAAGATAAATGTTATTTTCATAAATTGGTGTGGATCTCCTTATTGAGTCGTGTGTGCAATTTGTTGGCTGTGTGTGTGTAGCGAATGTCTAACACTCCTCTCTGAGAAGCCTAAGGCTGCTCAACCACACTACCCCTTAGAAAAGCTCCCCGGGGTTGCTAGATCAAGCCCCTGTCCATTAGTGAGGTAATACCTGGACTCTTTGCAAGGTATAACTCTTTTTCGTATACCATATAAAAAACCGGCTTCCTACACCTGGTATATTTCAAGACACCGAGGAGAGCAAGGGCAGAACCCATGGAATGTATTTCTTTTTTAGAAGTTGAACATTACAACATATCAAGATAATTCCATTACAGAACTTTGCGTTGCACTAGGAAGAACCCTTTTTGTTAGACTCTATGCTTGTTCCATCTTAGTGGTAATTGGGTGTCGGTGACACGTAGGCAGATTTTTGGAGGTGGGCTCCCACAGGTCTGAGAAGGAGGCTTGTGAGGTGAAGATGAATAAGGGTCAGGGCAAAGGTGACAGCAAGACGAGTATGTTTGAAGGGAGGAATGGTATTTTCTAGTACAATGTGGAATTCCGCCAGGCATACATTGGAGTCAGACTGTATGTTTGGGGTGCAGAAGTAGGTTAATGTCAAAATCTTTGTCAAGTGAGAGTTACAATTTGAGACTGGAACTTGCATGGTAAGTAGTTCAATTCATGGCTTTCCATCAAACTACGAGCAAATGCTGCTTCATCACTTCAAACTGAAGCTACTCCCTTCTTTCTCCCCAGATGTTTGGATCATGCTATAAGTCATCACCTTCTAGAAAAAATGAAAGACTCATCTTTTCATATCATTGTTTAATTGTATATTACTTTAATAGCTGCATTTGTAGATGCCACATTGAGCCTTCCGTTAAAATCTCTGTGCTTTGAGTCTGCCAAGCGCAGGAGGAAAACTGCTAAATCAACAGTCTAGAAATCCTGCCGCAAATAGCAAAATGGCCTCACGTAACAGGGCTGGCAATGATGATTTGATTCAGGGTTCCACAGTGACAAATAATAATACTTGGAGCAAACTGAGTAAGTGCATAGGTAATCTTTTGGAATCCAAATTTTGCCACATCCGTGAACGATTAGCAATAATCGAAGCTAAACTGGGGAAGCTCTTGGAATCCAGGACTTCCGTTTGTACTCAGTATTTGACTTCTGATTTACCCCCTACTACATCTGCCCAGAGCCTGGGCGTTCATCATCCACATGTAAAATTATTTGTAAACCAACCAGTAACCTGTGCTCCAAGCCAGGCCCCTTTACCTGTGATTGTTTTCCCCCCCTGCATCCGGCCCCCTACGTTGTTGCTTTGACTAATGTCCCCAGGCTTGTAGAAGATAATGTGGAATCCACCAGGGCCCTATTGAACAAATCTATCCATTGATTGAATAACAACGTCGCCGGCAATTGGGACATATCAAAAGAGATCTTGCTTGCAAGACTGGTGGGGGGATTGGTGGTGGGGGATGTGGGCACAGTGGGGTTGTCACTGTGGTCAACCTTCGTAATCCTATGGTTGTTCAGGAAATACTGCATAAAGCTAGTATAGGAATGGTTAAAGCTAGTCCTGTTAAGATAGTGCCACTTGGCCTTTTTGATTAGCATCTTGTTAATCAATCCTGTACCCCTAGCAGTTTTATTTCTCAAACGAGTGTGTTGGACAGACTCTGTCCCCAGGCTATACTCCCTCTGAACAATAGATTTTCAACCCTGGCCAGGCTGGTGGATATTAATTTGACGGTTTAGTGTGGAGCTTTCTTGCTCCTGATTACAGGAGGACAGCAGGGTACTTGTTAGCCCAACTTCTGTTGCTTAAATGCCCTCCATTCCCTTACCGTAATCTCTGCCCAAGGTCCTGGGATCACTAGAGAAGGGTGGGGCTCCCGATCATTCCATCTCTGTTGCCCAAATGAATACTATCCTTTCTCAGAACCACTTATGTGGAGGATCCAGTGCTCTGAATAATGACTGGGTACCTGACAGCCTAATCCCTGCTTTCCACTTGTCCACTATGTCTACACAGAATCTTCCTTCCGCAGAGGCCAGTGTGAACACATTTATGGATGAAGGCCCAATAGATAATGCTTGTCTAAATTTCCTAAGTTGGAACATAGCGGGTCTAGCCTCCAAAATTCTGAATGATGGATGGCGATCTTTTATAGTAACCAATGAAACAGAGTGTTCCCTTGAGCAAATTGAATGAAATAGGCCAGAAGGTCAGAAAAGAATAACAACTAAAATCAGGTTTATATGAAGAATTCTTACAATTTATTGAAAATACAAATTATTTTTTAAAAGAAGAGTGGACCAGAGGGAACCACTCAGCACAGATAAAACAATAAAATATTGTTCAAATAACATTCAATTTTGGCCAGCAAGATTGAAACACAAAGGCAGAAAAAACTGTAAGACAACAAATCTGTACAGTACTGGTTGTGTATTCCGACTCGGGTTGGAACACCTAAGCTCAGTACACCATAATTTTGTATATCAGCAATAGATGTCGAGATCATTCGACATCTATTACTGATATACAAAATTATGGTGTACTGAGCTTAGGTGTTCCAACCCGAGTCCGAATACACAACCAGTATTGTACAGATTTGTTGTCTTACAGTTTTTTCTGTCTTTGTGTTTCAATCTTGCTGGCCAAAATTGAATGTTATTTGAACAATATTTTATTGTTTTATCTGTGCTGAGTGGTTCCCTCTGGTCCAATCTTCTTTTAAAAAATATTTTGTATTTTCAATAAATTGTAAGAATTCTTCATATAAACCTGATTTTAGTTATTATTCTTTCCTGACCTTCTGGCCTATTTCATTCAATTTGCTCAAGGGAACACTCTGTTTCATTGGTTAGTTAACCCTAATTCCCTTGACTTCGGTTAAGGGGTACCTCTCACATTTACCCTGATCTTTTATAGTATTCATTCAAGAAATCTGGGAGGCATCTGAAATTGTATTTGATGGCTATATGTGCTATAGCTTGCCCGCGACTCCATCTCCATCCGGCGGAGCTAAAGGGGGTTTGACTGCCTGGTTTAAAGTGGATATTGGCTGTTCAATTGCTCCGCTTTTCAAGGAGCAGGGGGAGGTGATTGATATGCTTGTGGAGAGAGGTCCGGGTGGAATGCCCCCTTAAGTTGTCGGTGGCTGGGGATTTTAATGCCAAATTGGGGCACCCTCCGCCTCTTTCTCCAAGCACCTTTGATATATTCTCTCGAGAGTCGGACTGTAACGTGAATGGTTGCTAGGGGGCGGGCCTTATTCTTCCCATCTGACAGAATGGGGCATGTTCAATAAGGTTCCCAACTCTATTGACCAATGTATTCCAACGTTCATAGGGCAGGGCACAGGGAGCACATTTGACTACATTTTTTCCACCTGGAGTATGTCCCCAACTATTAAGAATTGTGAGGTCCTTATAGTGACCACAATCCAATTTCTGCCAAGATAGTACACCACATATGCAATATAAGCCTAAGCCTAAGCCTCTGCCTTCCCCGGTTCTATCTACTAAGGACGCAGGGTGTAGGGTGGTATGGCGAACCGCGAACATGAACAACATTATGTCCCAGGTGATATGCAATACTACTGCACTGGCAAACAGCTGTAATCGCATACCTTGCGATCCGGCTTGCATCCAAATTGACTTCACGAACCTCTTGGCTAAGATTAAAATGCTGATTTCTAGCCCTATTGCCCAGCCATGTCACCATGTTAAATCATGGTTTGATAACATCTGTAGAGCAGCCAATAACACCCTTCATAGGGCCCTAATCAAATCCCGAAAGACCAGCATGCGATTAAGGAAAGTAGAAAGCTATACCAGCATGCCATTAAAAGAAGAAAGTTGGTTATGAACGAGGGAAAAGGGAGTCTATTATGGGCTCCTGCAATTCTAAAGACCCACAATGCTTCTGGAAAGCAGTACGGTCTGTCCTATCGCCCGTCTCACCAACTGATAAAGTAACTGTCCACATTTTGGCTGAGGCATGAGTGGCGCACTATGCTGGGTTGTATTCCTATGATTGCAGGGCTGATGATGCCCCAGCACAGATTACTACAAAATGTCCAAACCTTGTGTTCAATAAAGAGGAGGTCTTTAGAGCAATTGTTAATAGCAGATGCAAGAAGTCTCCATGGCTGGATGGCATTCCACTTGATTTATTTAAGGAAAACCCAGTGTTCTGGACCCGGGTGTTCATTTTAGTTTTTAATTCCGTTCGCAGCGAGGGAGTACCAAGGTTGTGGCGTTCATCTGTAATTGTGCCTGTGTTTAAAAATAGAAATTTGCACGATGTTAAATGCTATCGCCCAATGTCTCTTCTGGATTCTTCCATTAAAATTATTGGGATAGCCGTTTTGGACCTCTTACTGGACTGGATTAATGCCAACAGCATGCTTGCTTTAAGCCAGTCTGGATTCAGAAAGGGGCTCGGCACAATTGAACAGTGCCTTAATCTCCACCTCAATGTGGCAAAA
This sequence comes from Lissotriton vulgaris, assembly GCF_964263255.1. Classification (NCBI taxonomy): domain Eukaryota; kingdom Metazoa; phylum Chordata; class Amphibia; order Caudata; family Salamandridae; genus Lissotriton; species Lissotriton vulgaris. The sequence continues at coordinate 966,222,302 of NC_141697.1, forward strand.
TATAAATATGCCAAGGGCGCTTCCACTCACCTGGTATTTATGGACCTGTCAAGTGTATTTTATTGTAACTTCCGCTCTAAGTTGTGGGTCATCCTGGAAAACATGGATGTTGATGCAGGTCTGGTTACATTCTTAAGGCATCTCCATCATGATCTTTCTGCTTCAGTTAGGTTTGGTGGTGCTGACGAATGTACAGAGCCATTCAGCATCAAGCGCGGGGTGCGCCAAGGCTACGTGCTTTCCCCAATCTTATTCCGTCTCTATACAAACGATCCGTACATCACTTTAGATACGGTTGGGGCTGACGAGTGGAGAATAAGGCCGTGCCCGCACAGCTATATGCTGACGATGCAGTACTTCTAGCAAGGTCTGCAAATGGTCTTAAGAAACGTATTGTCAGCTATGTCAGTTTCATGAAGGACCTGGGCTTGGAGCCAAACTACAAGAAAGCCTTTACAATGATATGCGGCCCAAAAAATAATAAAACCTGTAGTCTAAACATAGAGGGCAAACCTCTGGAGAGGGTTAGTTCCTTCCCTTACCTCGGCCTGGAGTTTTATTAAGCTTGTTCTTGGCCTACTTGTGTAAAAAACAGAATAACCCGATATACACAAGCTGTAGGCACCACTTTCTCGCTTGCAATGTCTATTGGTAAAAAGCCCATTGCTCCAATATTAGAGATCTACAATTGCAAATGCCTGCCAATCTTAACATACGGAATGGGTATCTGGGGCTGTAAGGATGCACACACAATGCAGATCGAGGAGAACAGATTCTACCTTTGGGTTTTAGGGTTTCCCCCCATCTCCGCATTTCTCCCTCCATCTGGAGCTAGGTATGGACTATGTCCAAGATACAATTAATGCTGCCCCTTTATCCATCTGGTGTTCAATCTGGTCCAACAAAGAAGCTGACTTTAACAGGGCTGTTATTAGAGATTGTTTAAGTTGTGCCTGTGGCCTGTCCATCCCTTTGCTCCAATATACATTAAAACTTGCTTTTCGGCACTTGGTTGTGCCTCATTGTTTGAGCACCCGGAGTCAATTGGTAAAGGGGACAGAAAGTGGGTTATGAATAGTTTTCGTAAGCACAAGCAATCTTCCAGGGAATTTCGGAAGTGATTAAACCCTCAGTAAGAGAGTATTGTCTCATCCAAGTGTCCCCTTCAATTGCTCAATATTTATTATATGTGACCAATATCTATGAAAGAAACCTCTTGACAAGATTCAGGTTTGGGTGGTTTTGTTGGATAAACATTAATTTGGATGGGTGCACAGCTGATGTATTTGCTAGTTATTTGTTTTTTGTGGGGTCACCGCAGGTGGCGTTATTACCCCTAAAACGCCTCTGTAATTGATTAGTACGTGATTCCAGTGGGTCACTGGGACCATCCCTGGGGGAACACCTGATTCTCCTCTCTCTGTGAATAAGAGGATTCAACACAGTTTTATCGACAATGTTGTAATATTTATTTTCTGTAGTGTTTTTCAAAAGTAGTTCATTTAAGTTGTTCTATGTTCCATAAATGAGGCATTATTATATTCAAGTCATATCCAATGCATTTCGGGCATTTACATAGCCCTTCATCAGGGAATAATAATGCCTGTCCTTGTTCGTGGATGTTTAAACGCTGTTGCGCATGGCTGAGTAGCTTTGTCGCAGCGTTTCGGATTACTTCTTCGCACAGAAGTAATCCGAAACGCTGCGACAAAGCTACTCAACCATTTATTTATGGAACATAGAACAACTTAAATGAACTACTTTTGAAAAACACTACAGAAAATAAATATTACAACATTGTCGATAAAACTGTGTGGAATCCTCTTATTCACAGTTGTTTCGTTGGATGACATGTTTCCCTCTTGGTCAGTATTCTTCTGAAACCGTTGCCATCTGTCCATGTGATGAGCAATCGAGTCAAACTATTTTACATTTTGTCTTTTTCTGCCAATGTTATCTCCCTTTTACTAGGAAGTTCCTTTTACCGCTACTGCGCAGACATACATTTTCTAAGTGTAGAGCAGCCCTTTATTATCTACAGCAACTCAATGACTGTAATGTCTACTTAGCTGTTGCGAGTTTTCTGAAGTGCACTTTAGACAAGAGAAAGAGTATGCTGTTCTGATACAAAGGCACTTCAGTGACTCCAGTAATCACTGTATTTGAAATGTCTTTTTAAATGTTCATTGTTGATACTAATTCTCACTATTTACTGTCACACAATGTATTCTAGTGCTCTTTTTAGCAATTACCCCGCTGGAAATGATTTTATATGTTCATCACTGATGTTATGTTATCTTATATTGAATTCATACAGCGCGCAGCTACTCAAAAGTATCCCGGCGCTAACAGAAGGAAAAAGAGCACATGCTGCTGATTTTATACATTTTTACTGATTTTCCTCTTTGCTGCTACTTCTGGATCCAGTATTGTTGCACCGTCACTTTATCTGATGCTAAATTAGCATTCTTGCCCTGTTATTTTATTAATCGTACACCAACATACCTGTGCTTATATTTTTAAAAGAAACACGTGGCTGCTATTTTTTAGCATGCGTTGATTATAATGTGGTTTGTCTTTTTTATCTATTATTGTGTGTCTCTTTTATGATCTATCCTTAGAAGATCGAATAAAGACAATTTGAATTGAGTCTTCAATGCTTGTTGTTGCCCTTGACGTACTGCATGTTCCTTGGCCATGTGCTTTCGGTTTACCTTTTCCTATTTATATATATGTGCCCTTTTGTGTCATGTTAAGGCAAATTGAATTTAATTGATATTGTACTTATCAAAAGCTCTAACAAACTTCATCTAAATATTTGAGCTCAGTGGTGATCAGACAACAATTGTGACAGATGTGGCACAAGCAAAGTCCAGTATAATGGAGGTTTTGTTATCGATGTCATTAGCAATTGCAAGCCAAAAACATGTTCCGCAATTTTAATAAGGTGGAATATAGATATATTTTATTTACAGTCATGCCTATAAGAATTTTGACAATTGAGGGTCAAGAAAATACATCTTTTCCTTCACGTTTTAAGGGGAATTAAAATGTATTTACCATGTTTTCTACCTCCACCCTCTGCCTCCTCTCATAACTCATTCTACTACTCTCCCCAATGCACTACCCTATTTTTTATCCTAAACAGCTCTCAATATACCCTCTACCTGCACTTTGACTTACCCAAAATCCCATTCTACTACTGTGATCCCCAAAATACCCTTTATAGACTATTCCCTCCTCTAGACTTCCTTGCATTATCTCAAACCTCTTTTACTATTCAGATCACCCCAACAAGTCTTTCTAAACCCTTCCCTCTGACTCTTCCCTTCTCTCCTCTACTCATCCCAAACCTCCTCCTGCTGCTATGAACTCCAAATAAACACTTTCTAGACCCTTCACTCTTCTATCCCTCCACTATCCTTTTCAATCCAACTAACAGACTCACATGTCTACCGCTCAAAATAATTTCTTATCTCCCTATAATAATTCACCGCTTATCCTTTTTGGGTTCCGGAGCAGGCTCGGACTGGCCATAGTGGGCATCGGGCAATCCCCCGGTGCGCTGCAAGGGTGGGGGCCAGTTTTGAGCCCCTGGGGGCCAATTTTGTTACGGGACCGATAGCTGCAAAATCGGCCCTGCAATAAAATCGGCCGAAAACCGGCCCTAGCAAAGCGCTCGGCGGCACCTCCAACTCCCCCCCGAGTGGGGAGGGGGGACCGACCGAGCACTTTGCCAGGGCCGGTTTTGGTTCCCAGTCCGGCCCTGTTCCGGAGTAGCGTGCTACTCGCTGAAAAATTGCTTTGACGCCTCGCCTGGGGAAGTAGGCGCTATATAAATACAATTACAATAAAAGAGTCTGATGCTTCATCCTTTTGTACAGTAAAAGGTGGAAATTTTCAGATCCTTTGATGTGACTCCGTCATCACAGTAAACAATAGTGGAGAGAACAGGGCTTTACTTAGGTCACAGATCCAAGGTACATGACCGCTCTGTGATGTTTCACCATCAACATCATGAGCCGGGTTCCAAGTAATCCGTTTATTGCAGACTTGAGGCAGAGCGATGTCAAGCACTGGGGCATATTTCCAACTGAGCTTGAGCCAGAGTAGAACTGAGACCACCTATATTGTGTAATTATATCATATTGATCTAGTACCAACCTTACAAGTCTGTCAACGCTAAACTCCAGCTTCTCTACCTGCCTCATGCCATGGAGGGGTAGGATTTCTTAGACTTCTTCCTCCAATTGGGAAAATTTTGCAAGTAATCCTTGGTCTCTTACCAGAGTGCCTGACTCCCTGATGTACCACCCACTGTTTGGAGAATAAACAGCATCCTTTTTTTTGTATCCCCCTTTCCATGGTTCAGGGCTACAGCCCCTTTGCTTGGTTCTCCATAAATATCATAACACCATTACGTGTGACACTTGAAACCTGAAATAGAGTGCAGGTCATCCTCATACCCCGACAGCTTGTGATGGTAGATGCCAGATATGGGTTCGTAAAATGGAGACCAAGCGCCTAAACAAGGAAGCTGTGAGAGTTGTGTGTCCCTCACAATCTGGCACAGCACATAAAGTTTGATACTGCAGCTTTGGGGAGCAGCCTCACAGTGTCACACTTGCATGCAGTACCCACTCAACACCCACTAAGGACATAAAAGACCATTTCAGTGCCCTTAGATTATGGGAACTGTCTGTGAGCATTTGCACCCTACAGAGTCTGGTGTATTTGTACATAGCCCAGCTAAATGTCTGAGTTGTGGCTTTAGGTCATTCTTTTGAGATTTCTGAATTTGACTTTACAAGTTATGCAGTTCCAGTCCTGCCACCCACTTTCAGTGAGTGGTAGGCTGGTAAGTCTTTGTAAGGTTTGTTGCAAGAACAATCTCCTGGAGGTCAAATATGGCTGGAAGGAATACAGATCTCACTGCTCTCACTGTGTGTGATTACCTTCTGAAGTGTTAGCTAGCCTTGGTTATTTAGGAGTTGGGTGTGCAGGGTAGATGTTGCTTCATAATAATAATCCACATTTGTAAAGCGCACAATCACCCGTAAGGGACTCTAGGCGTTGGGGGCCGTCGGGAAGATTAAGCAAGCTATTGCCCAGAGTCACATGGTGCTGGGCTAATCTGCCGCAGGTTCCAGGGATCATACCATGATCCCTAGATTCCGGAGTCAGTCGTCCTAGCCGCGGCGCCACACCTCTTCCTCCTCATGTGTATGTAAGTATGCCAGCTAGGATGTAACAGGTAATGGAGATAAAATGGGTGGAGAGAATGGGCATGCACCCTGGGCAGGAAATTTGCTATCCAGTATATCTAGCTGGGTCCATGATGTGATCCTGCTATACCTGGTGAAGCGGTATTGAACTCTGGTGTTGCGGTTTTATTAGAAGGAACAATGCAAACAGGGTTGCCTCCTAGAGCACACAGAGAATCTTCCCTCTGCCCTGCCAAGTGCATATAGGTGGAGCTGTGAAATCTGTCTTGGGCCCTCAGTATGAATGGAGCAGACTTGAATATATGTACCTAGTGAGTACCAGTACTAACTGCCACCTACAGGAGGGGGCGGGGGCTTACCAGGCGAACGCAAAGTCCACAGGAACTGGAATTTGGAGCCTGGAACTCCCTTGACCAATTGGGGTGCTGCTGACATCCTGTGAGGGCAACGCCCTGATTGAGGGGAGCGGCATAACTCGGTGCTTCACATTGCCCTGGAGGTCTGCACTGACTCTAACCCAGCTGTCCTAAGGCAGCTGGGTTAGAGAGGTTTAAAGTTCTTATGTGTGGCTGACCATCTCAAGATGGCCTCCCATAAAGACATGCACACTTTAGACAAAAGTGCATAGACAGCCCACCCTCCTCCCTGCTGCTGTCACTCAGCAGCAACCCCGCCACCATCCTGATGCTTGGCTCAGAAGGTGGATGAGAATTAAAATGGTAATAAATTACCATTTTATTTTTCATGGGGTTTTGGGGGAATTTTAAGTGAGGTGACGCACCTCCGCTCCAACGGAGAAGCCATCCCTGGTGGGTGTGTACAATAAACAGAGCACTTTTCTGGGCTCCTTTCCCCAACTTATTAATAGACTTAATCGGTTTCCCTTGGAGGGGTCAAAAAGTTCACTTTAAGCATTTGCGTTGTTGAATTAAGATTCATCACCTACCCTCTAAGTAGAGAATGCCCCTCTTACTCCTCCTTACCCCCCTCTACCATTCTACTGCACAACATCAGAGATTCACCCGACCTTACGCACCCACAACACCGCCTTTTGCATACAGCGCTCTTTACAGCAAAGACCTGCATCTTGCGACAGTGGAGATCGCAGGAGGACTGGATGGTAGAAAGGGTTCAAACGGTGTCCCATGAACATGTAATATATGGCCTGCAGGACCAGGAGGAGGTGTTCAAACAAACATGGGCCCCCTTCCTGCGAGATCCCTGAAAGACCAATGACCCTCCCTGTTGAACTTGGCCCTTTTTTGCAGGGTCATCCCTGAACTTTTTGCCTTCCTCCTGTATTTTTTTTTACCTGTTGTTGGCTGTTTTATGACTCTGGGCACTTTACCACTGCTGATCAGTGCTAACGTGCATATGCACTCCCTATTGTAAAATAGATGTATGGATTAGTGTTGGCTAGTTTGGTTTACCTGTTAGACCCTAGTATAGTGCACCAAGTGTGCCCAGGGCTGGTAATCCAAATGCTGCTGGTCGGCTTGCAGCACTGGTTGTGCCACCCACAGAAGCAGCCTGTCTCAGGTCTGCCATTGCAGAGCCTGTTTGCAGTCTGGTACTGCCATGCTGACTGGGCAAGTGCACCCACTTGCCAGTCCCTAAACCTTCCCTTTTCTTCGTGTCAGACACCCCTATGGTAGGCCCAAGGGCAGGGTGAATTGTAATTATAAGGTAGTACAAGGCCTGATGTGTGTGGCATGTCCTAATAGTGAATTACAGCCGTTTTCGTTTTTCACTGTTGCAAGGCTACCTATTCCTCATTGGCCAGAATGGGCAGTTTGATTATTACATTTTATAATCCTAACTGTGAAGGGCAGTGAAAACTGACTTGTATGTCTGTCCATCTATATTAATTGAGCAGACATACAGGTCAACCTTGGACAGTCCTTACTTTGTCGGCCCTATAGGGGGAGGGGGCGAAGGTGGAGACACAGTAGTCTCCGCTGTCATTACACCAAAGGTCCTCCCGCATTTGAATCGGGCAGCTGGACCATTAATTTGGCAGAAAAGATACTCCATTGAGACAGAGTACCCTTTCTGCCAACTTATAAATAGGTCCCTATGTCTCCTAAAATCGTCTAACAAGAGTTTTTCTGATGCAAATCGACTATACCCATGGTTTGTCTGTGGGGATATTTAACACCCAAATCCATGTCTAATACAGTAATGCTTGAGATTCCATGTAACAAAATATCTAACTATCGTGTGTTTTCACAATATGCAATCAGGCCTATAAACTTTACTATTGGATTGTCAACATTAACAAACTCTGACTCTCCAACAAGACAACCATAAGGTTTTCCATGATAAAATTACAAATCTGTAAAAAATCATAATTGTCAAAACAATATAAAACACCTCCTAATAGGGATTACCATTGTGAAAATCTTCTATCCCCTTTGTTTGTTGAGGTAGGTCATCAACACCAAAACACTTGTTCTCTATGGCAATCAGTAAGATTCCTTGTAGCAAAATACCTGCCCAGAGGCTTAAGCACAGTGTACAAACAATCTACACTTAAAAGGCATTGCCTTTAACACATGCATTTCTCAATAAGTGTCAGGCCTACTTCCATTGGCCTAACTGTTCATTATAAACCACTCACACCGAAGGAATCTGACATAACGTTTTCCAGTGAACCTATAAGACCTATGTTAGGAGCCTTCAGCAGGCCAGATCAGAGCTACCAGTAGCTAGCAGACTGACTTGAAGTCACTCTGCCTGTCAGGCTAGTGGCTAGTGTGGAATATGCAGCTGCTAGGACCAGAAAGATGGTGGTGCAGGACAGCTGCTTGATAAGAAGCATTGAGTAAACAATATATGACTACCTCACATCAGAGGACATTGGAAACATTTACCCGTAAAAAATGTGGCGTCAATGAGAAGTTTATTATTGTTTGTCGAAAGATGTCTGGAGTTTGAGTAGCTACACTTTTTGCACTTAAAATTGATTACATAACATGTCTCAACTATTTGTATTACTTCTCCATGACATAAGAGAAACGCCAGTAACCCGGCTTTCCGCTTTTGTACAATCAGCCTACAGTAGCCAGCTTATGACAATGTGGTGACTTTCTCTGTCGGCTTCTGACGTTGGAAGCCAGTCTCCTATTACAAGAGCTTCAATGTAATAGATAATAGTTGTCATTTTGAAGGAATGTGAGTACTTCCAAGCTTGTTCAGCAGGTTTCAGGGAATAGAGTTCAAGAACTGCCACGTGTCAAGAGTACACAAAACTGTTGGGAACACCCAACGCACTGGAGGTTCCTGACATATATTTAGACGTGGTGTGTCTTTATGCTAATTTATGTAATACATTTACTCAAAGAGAGGCAGACTCTACGTGTACATATATATATATATATATAGAGAGAGAGAGAGAGAGAAAGAGAGAGTAAGTGTGTGTGTGTGTCCTAGTGTGTGCATGTGTGTCCTAAAATGACATCACAATCTTCGCATCAGTAAGCATACCTCTAATTATCACACAATACTTTTTCTCTGTTCTACCACTGTTGCTAGAAAGAGTTGGGCTAAACTCCCCATGGGTGTATGTGTCTAAGCATTGCCATTCATGAGGTAACAGGGGCCAATAGAGCCACCCCTCTGCTATCCCCACACAACACAATCTCCTGGTACAACAATACTGAGTGCATTTACTCTACAACATACATCTGTTTTCTTATGCAGGATTAAATCCTACTTTGTGAATGGAAGGCTTTTCAATGTAACAGCAAAATGATCAGTATGGGGCTGCAGGGGTCTGAGGTGTTCAGTGATGGGTTTTGCATCGTGAGTTCAGGCGCCGCCGCCAAAGGTAAGAGCAGTGGGGTGTGAGGGCAGGGACTGGGTCGACAGACGACGGGATAGGTAAAATTAAATAAGAAAATAAATAAAACCACTTACCTTGCGCTCGCCGCATCGCCGAGTTGGCGATTTGGCGAGAACAAGGTAAGTGGTTTTATTTATTTTTAAATTTCATTTGACCAATCACATCATCTGCCGACTTTCTCCCCCCACCACCCTGCCTCAACCCTGCCCCACCACTGCCTCAGCCACCACCCCACCACTCTTACCTGTGCCGGCCACACCTGCCTCTGTTATTAAATACTTGAAAGGACCTCAAAAAGATCTCCAGAAATGTGTGTTATTGTTTCCATTCTATCATTTATCAATGGAATTTCACCCATTCCAATTAAACTTATAAACCCCTCTGATTGTGACCAGTGGGCTATGTGTTGTCATGTGGAGGGGTAAAAGTGCTGACAGAGCTCCTATTACATAACAACTGGAAGGCAGAAAACTGTTTCACAAACCAAGTGCGCAAATAAAACATTCAATTATAATATTCCAATTTGGCTGAGGTTTAGGAACATCACGTGGCTTACAGAAGTTGTGTTTATATCATGTTGTTGAGACGGTTTTGAAAAACTCTCCATTACAATCTGAGAATGTTTAGCAGCCACCACATTGAGTACACATAAATAGACATGATAATATGCAAGTAAAATCTAAGTTTTTTTTGTTACCCCTAACTTTTCTTTCTTTCCTCCTCTTGCCAAGGTCCAGGGCCTGACCCCGCCCTCACAGCAATGGAGAGCAATGGGAATGTATTTGGGCTAGAGCCGCAGAGTGGAGCCAAGCCACCCACTGGTGCGGCCGAGCTCGCCAAGGTGGTGTTCAAGAAGCACGCCATCACGGATGACTATAAGGTGTCGAAACATGTCCTTGGTCTGGGCATCAACGGGAAGGTGCTGGAGTGTTTCAACCGAACCTCAGGACAAAAGTGTGCCTTGAAGGTGGGTGTCATTCTCTTTAGTGTGGTTCTCAAGTACCTTACTTTCCAGTCTCCTAAGCAGTACTATATGCCCCAGGTATACTGTTGTAGAAATAGTGCATTTTTGTTTTATCTCATGTAGAGTTTGATTAACACCACCTCGTGGTGCTAGAAGAGATCGAGCAGTAGAGGAACTAGAAAGAGACTCGCCAAAGTTCCAGGTCAAATGAGTTACTGAAAGTGGCAGGAAATATTTTGTAAAGGCTTTCTAAATGAATAAAGAGGTAGAAGGAGGGTATGTTGAGTTGCTATTTGAGTGAAAACTTGAGTGCCCTTTGACTTATGATCTGGAGATAACCAGATGACCTGAGTTATCCAACGAATGCATAGCCAGTGTGTGGAAAGGAGGACTGCTGGGAGGAAGCCTGAGCCACTGTCCCTCAGATGTTACTTTTTACCCTCTCCTGCCAAAATCCAGTGTAGAATGCCGAGAGCAAGAGGAGTGATTTGGTCAAAACATATTCGTGACATGGAAGTTTCCCTGCAGCATGGCAGCATAATAGAGGCATTCTAGAAGAAAGACACCGTGATTCAGGCACAGAGAGTAGTCCATTTGCAATACAATGAGAGATGCCCTTGTTCTTGTGATGTATATAATTTTTTAAGTTTAGAAAGCTTTATTGAATCAGATAAGCCAAGTAAAACATCAATACAGAATCACAATCAATAAGAGAAAAAAAAAGGAAAAATGGGATATGAATGTGGAATATAAAAACAAGAACCCCAAAATGGGAAATATAAAAAATATACTGAGGAAAAATGCTTTTTTTTACATTTTATGGAATTGGGAAAGGAGAGAAGATGGGAAAAAGAAAAGGAAAATAAAAGAGTGAAAGAAAGGCTAGAAGAAAGGGGAACAGAAAGTAGGAATATAGAGAGAAAGAAAGAAAGAGAAAGGAGAAAGATGAGGCATATCAGGGTAGGCGTCTGGAAAGAAAATCGGTTAAGGGTAACCATAACAAATCTCTTTTAATTAAAAGAGAGGTAGTCGTAGCATGTGCACGATCAAGACTGTGATGATGACATAATAAGTTCCACCAGGCAGTAGAAGAGATCTTTGAGGTATCTTTCCAGTTTGATGTAATAATCTGCAAAGAAATGGCTATAAACAAATCTATAAAATTACGAACATTGCGTGAAACATTCCAAATAGGAGAGGAACCACCTAGAAAAATGTGAACAATATCAAAGATATGATTGGAATTTAAAATCTCATTCAGCTTGAACCATATATGCTGCCAAAGGGATGCAACCAAGGGACATTAAAAAAACATATGAAACAAAGTGCCATCAGGATGAGAACATGACCAACAATGGCTGGAGTCTAGGACTTTGAACTTAAAAAAGTCATTTGGGGTAACAAAAAGTCTATTTTAAAATAAACTAGCAGTTCGCCCCGGCGTTGCCCAGGGCAGAAGGGGGCTGGGGGCAGCATCGCAGCAGGAGATGCGCAGTCTTGGCCGCTTCTGCCCACTCTCGTGTCCACTGTTTCCCCCAACATCCCGACTTTGAGGAAAAGGATTCCGAGCACTCATGGCCCCCGCCCGTCCCTCGGTGCGCCCCCGCGGCTATTGTCCACTGTTTCCCCCGACGTCCCGACTTTGAGTAAAAGGCTTGCGAGCACTCATGGCCCCCGCCCGTCCCTCCGCCCGTCCCTCGGTGCACACCTGCGGCTGCTTCACTTTCCTCAGCCGCCGCTCCTCCCCGCGCTGCTGAGTTTACTGCTCCACTGCTCCTCCGCTTCTCGCCACTCCTCACCGCTTCTCCGCCGCTCGCCGCTCCTCCCCGCCTGTCCGCAGCTCCTCCCTGCACTCATGTCCACCGCTCTTCCTCTTGCTCCTGAACGCCACTCCTCCCCACGCTCCCGATGTCATCATGCACGTCGCAGCCGGCGCTACTTGCAAGGGACTACTTTTTTTTATTCCTACATTTTTTAAAGAACGTATATTTTTTATTTTTATATAGCCTATGTCCTTCTGCTTGCCCTGAGGTTTTCAAAGATGTCTTGGGTGTTTGGATTGGTGGTGTACTTTTCGAGTTTACCTGGCTCAAAGGACACAGTTCTCTCTTTATAATAATAGAATAGATAAAGAGTCTGAGTGGTGCTAGCTGAACAAGAAACAGTGTGAATCTTAGACCAGATAAATTCCCAAATAGGAAAGAAAAAATCGGATGTACCATGTTACAACGCATACCATTACAACTACCTACTATTACAACGCGACCATTACAACGCATACCATTACAACGCATAGCGCTTTGAGGTGCTGGATAGTGGTAAGTATAATTTACTATTCTAACTCCAGTCCCCGTGGACACTAGGGAAGGTGTTGGATAGTAAATTATACTTATTCCCTATCCTAGAGCGCCCCCCAGCGCAATGCGTTGTAATGGTATGCGTTGTAAAAGTTGCGTTGTAAAAGTAGGTAGTTGTAAAAGTTGCGTTGTAACAGGTGTATACCGAAAAAATCCTGTGCTAGATCCTTTTCCCATGGAAGTTCAGGTTTGGATTTGGGGCGGTCAGGAATAGAACGGGAGAGGATATTATAAATGGTAGCCGCTTTGTGTGGGGCGGTAAAAGCTAAGGGAGTGGAATCAGGTGGGACAATATCTGATAGGGTGGTGTGGAATGAGGAGAGGGTAGATAGGGCTATTTTGAGATCAGGGGAACTGGGGAGAATGTGTATTAGATATTTGAAATGAGGAGCAAATGGTAGGGAAATCCAGTAAGGAACCATTAACAAAGAGATCATCTAAATACATAATGCCTTTGTCAATCCATTCCTTCCAGAAGAGAGCCTTGTTGTTGATCTTCAGAGAGTGATTGTACCATAACGGGATAAGGGAGTGTAAGTGCGCTTGAGAAAAAGAGGAGCGAAACAATGAAAGGGAAAGTGCCCTAGAGAGCTTAAAAGTGGGAGAAAGAAATCTTTTTGGGAGTTGAGATAAATGGATAGCAGCGAGAAAAGGGAAAGGCAAAAGCTGAGCTTGCTCTAAAGCACTCCATGCAGTGGGAAGGGGGGGGGGGGGGTGGCGAATCTGCAAGGAATGGCCAGATTTGCTTCAAAGTAAAGGAAGAATGAAAACAGACAAGATTGGGAAAATTTACGCCACCTAAATACTTTGGTTGTTGAAGGCGAGATATGGATGTCCTGGATTTACGGTTATTCCAGAGGAAACAAGTGAGAATACGATTAATCTGAGTGAAAAAATAGGCAGGAGGAGAAATAGGTAACATAGAAAGGTAAAAATTAATAATAGGGAGAAGCATCATTTTAACAGTTGCCAATCGACCCCACCAAGATAGGAATAAGGGGGACCAACGTTCTATTAGGGCAGAAAGCTTGGAGAGAAAATCTTTATGATTGATTTTAACCGTGTCTTTAATAGATGAAGAATATAGGACACTCAGACATTTAATACTGGTAGGATTCCATGCAAAACCGAACCATGGAACATATGAGCGAGACGGAACTTGTAATGAGGTAAGACTTCAGACATCAATATTTAACTTATAACCAGAGACTGAAGAATATTCGGTAAATAAAGAAAAAAGTGCCGGTAAGGAGGTAGCAGGGTTGGAGATATAAAGTAAAATGTCATCAGCATATGCCGTGAATTTGATGTCCAATGATTTGTAAACAAAACTGGAATAGGAGGTGGAAAGACAAATTTTTTCAAGGAAAGGTTCTAATGCTAAAATAAAAAGAAGGAGAGACAAGGGGCAACCTTGTCTAGTGCCTCTATGTAGAGGAAAATAAGATGACTGGGCACCATTAACCCAAATGGAAGTAGAGGGGGAAGAATATAATAATTGGATAAGTTTGATGATATGAGGACTAAAACCATGCCAGCGAAGGGCCCCGAACATGAAATCCCAATTAACCCTGTCGAAAGCTTTCTCAGCGTCAAGGGTGATAACAGCGAGAGATGTTGTCATTTTGGAAGCTAGGTGAATAATGTTAAGGAGAGCTCTGGAATTATCCGTGATAGATCTGCCCTTAACGAAGCCTGACTGATAAATATTGATGAGGTCTGGAACAAAAGTAGATAAATGGGAAGCTAAGATTTTGGCATAAATTTTACAGTCCGTATTGATTAAGGAAATGGGCCAATAATTCTAACAAAGGGAAGGATCTTTATCTTTTTTGGGGAGTAAGCATAACATGGCTTGGGTAAAAGAGCCTTTAGATTCGCCAGAAGAAAGAAAAGAAGATATCAAGGAAGATAGGTGAGATATCAGGCAATTTTTGAACTGAAAATAAAAAAGAACAGTAAAACCTTCTGGACCGGGAGATTTGTCTTTGGGTAAAAGAGTAATTGCTTGTAGTATCTCTTTCTCGAGAAGAGAAATCGATATTGGTGGAAGAGGATTTGGGTATATTGAGAAAAAAGGAATCTATTTGAGAAGGAGTCGGGGTAGATTCAGGTGTGTATTAAGAGGAGTAATACTGAACAAAACAATCAAGAATCTTATCATCCGTGCAGTGACGAATCCCAGAAGCATCAGATATAACAGCTATTTTAGATTTTTGTTTCTTAATTTTAAGATAATTTGCAAGGGACCTACCCGCTTTATTGCGCCCACCATACATCTTGGAATTACATTTTAAAAGATGGTTGCAGGCATAATCGCAAGAAAATTAATTAAATAGAAGTTTAGCTTTGATGAGAGTAAAGAGAGCTTCAGAAGAGTTGGATGTATAAAAAAGGTGTTCTAAATCTTTAATTTGTTTGAGAATAAGAGAGGATTTGGAAAGGGCCAATTTCTTTTTACGAGAAACAAAATCAATAATGAAGCCTCTGGCCGAAGCTTTAAATGCATCCCAAACTAAATGGAATTGAGAAGTGGAATTAAGATTAGCATGAAAGAAATCATCCAAAAAAAGAGTGAATTGATCGACAAAGTGAGGGTCCAAAAGAAGAGAATTATTGAATCGCCAACGGCGAGAACTAGGAGTAGGTGAGGGTAAATCAATGTCTAGGATGACAGGAGCATGATCTGAAATGAGAATAGAGCCAATTTCGACATTTGTCATGAATTGAAAAGGGTTTTGGGTGAGAAAGATATATTATCTATCCGGGAGTGTGAAGCATGGACAGGAGAAAAATAGGAAATTTCCAGAGTATCAGGGTGAGAAAGTCTCCAGGAGTCAATTAAACCTCTAGAGGAGATTGCTTGGTAAAGGGACATTTGCATTTTATTAGGAATATATCTGGTCTGAGATTTACGTCCAGAAAAGGGTCCATTAACTGATTACAATCTCCTCCAACAATTAAATCAACACTAGTATGAGAGGAGAGGAGCATGGATAATTCAGTCCAAATAGTAGGGTCAACACCATTTGGACCATAAACATTGCAAAAGGATAAATCAGTATCATTAACTTTGACATCAAAGTACAACCATCTACCGTCAGAGTCAGAAATCTCATTTTTTAACTGAATTGACAACGATTTATAAAACAAAATAAGAACACCATTCTTATTGTTAACTGACGGTGAACAGAAAACATCACCTACCCATTGTTTACGCAGAGAGGAGAGATCTTTTTGGGAGAGATGAGTTTCTTGCAACAGAGCAACTTGGCATTTCAGTGTAGCTAAATGGGATAAAACCCGTTGTTTTTTAATCGGGTTACGAAGACCTTTAACGTTCCAAGAAATGACACGAAGACCATTCATTTAAAAATAAAAAAGAAAGATAATCATGAAGATAAAAAAATTGAGGAAAGAGAAGATAAATAAGAGCAATAGAGAAATAGTCTAGAGCGGAGAAGGAAGGAAAAATCTGAAAAAACAGAGATAAGCAAAAAGGGAGATAATAAATCATTACCACAGTATACGAAGAGAGAACAGATGAAAAAAGTGAGAGAGATAAGAGAAGCAGAAGTACATGAAAAATGACATGAAGAAAGAAAAAGAAAAGGAGAGAGGGACGTTAGAGGAAAAGAAGAGTGGGAGATGACAGCTCCCCTGAGAAAGAGAGAAGAGAGAAGGATGGCAAAAAACCAGAAGGGCTTCAGCCATACAGAACAACAAACGTGAAGATCAATAGAGTGAGAGCGGGAGCAACAGGAAAAGACGACCACACAAAAAAAATTATGTTAAATGCATGGTCTCAAAAACATGAAATAAAGGAATGAAGAAGAAGATACAAATGAAATGAGAGACCATACACGACGATATAAAACAAATGAAAGAGACTTACCAAACATTTGTGAAGGGAGGGCAGCAAACTGGGGCGACTAAAACGAACAACAGCACAGTACATTGGGGAGATCAGGGAACCAAAACACTTGAAGAGGCGACCTAGAAAACAAGGTAGCAAAACAAAGGAATATTACAAGGAGGAACAATAAGACATGGAGTTAAAAAACAATAGACAAATTACAGTGAACAAAAACATTGAGAGATTAAGGGGTGCTGTGTGCCATGGAATCTTCTTTGTGAGAGTGGATAAATTTGCGAAGATCAGCTGGATCGTCGAAGCTAAATGTCCTTTCTTTATATGTAACCTTGAAAAAGCAAGGATGGATAAGGCCATATCTAGCGTTCATGGATCGAAGAGTAGGTCGTAAATCCAAAAATTCCTTGCGACGTGCAGCAGTCTGCTTCGAAACATCCTGAGAGAAAAAGAGTTTGTGACCCGACCATAATAATTGTTTGTGCTGTTTAGCAGAGTGTAGAATAGTCATGAGGTCGGAGTAAAGAAGAAAATAAGCAATGATGCCTCTGGGCTTGAGGAGGGAGAAGAATTCTTGGGACCAAGACGGTGCACCCTTTGGATGTTCACATCCACATGCTTAGACAATCCAACGATAGGTAGGACTTGTGACTTCAAAAATTGGATAATGTCTGACCCCTCCGAATTCTCCGGAACACCATAAATGCGCAACTTATTGTGCCTATTTCGATTTTCCAAATCCTCAGAGGATTTTTTGAGCATTTCAACATCCTTAGTAAGGCTATCTGCCTTGGCGGCAACATCTTGAGCGTCACCATTTTTTTGTTCGACATCCGACCATTTATCGTCCAATCTCTGTAAGGTGGTGGTAGTATCTGCCATAAAAGGGCGAATGAGGCGTAGTTCCTCCATAATATCCTCAAGAGTAACAGGAAGTGGAGATTTGGAGGGAGATGGGGGTCTTTCTTGAGGCGTTTACCAGTAGAAGCCGGGTCTTTGTGTGTAGCAGAAACTGCAGTAGAGGCTTTTGAGTTGTGTGCGTGTTCCATTGTTGCAATGCTGAAAGGACCAGCGTAGAGTAAGAGAAAAGGCAACTCTGCTTGATGCGCGGGTTAGGAAATCACATAAAGAGCTGCATCAATGAAGCAAAAAACACCTTAAAAGAGGAGAAGTAGCGTAAAGATGGTGCCACAGATAGGTGGGTCACAAAGTGAATCCTGAAGCCAGTGACTGACACTAGCAGAGAGAGTCTGAGGTAAAAAAAACGATTTCAGGAAACAGCAATGGTCGAATAAGAGAAAAAATGCCTCATAAAGGCAATAATGAATGAAGAAAATGTGATTTGAAGGCCAAATCCAGGGAGCAGAGGCAATATAAAAATGTTTTCACAAAAAACAAGTGAAAAAGAAAAAACAAAACTGCGGCCGTTTTCGAGGAGTCATCATTTTCGCATTTTTCTACATCAAAAAATGCATGTTGCAGTCTACAAACATACCCAGCAGCAGGGGGGTAGTTCCGACGCCAGAACAGCAGTTTCTGCCCAGAAACGCTAGCTGGAAACGGGTCTTTCGTCGAGAAAGCACCGCCGAAATCGCGGAGCTCAAGGAGGAGCAGCCATCTTGTCCGCCGCGTCGTGCGCCCTCTGTGTGCATATTTTTTTTAACATGAAAAACAAACATGAAGAAAGTGGCTCTGTCAAATTAATTTTGTTGAGCAATTGTTGACACATTTTTCTTTCGGTGGGTTTCCACCACATTGACGAAACCAAAAGATGTGTTCTGTTTGTCTCTTTTAAGAGGGGTCCCCTGACAGCGCACTGGTCTTTACACCTCAAGCTTTCAGGAAAAGTCATTAAAGATTTTTCCCCGTTGGTTGTATGAAACTTTAGTGGTTGACTTGAAGCGATGTATGGGAGAAGATATCAGCAAAACATTTCTAACTTGTGAAGCCTCTGTGACTCCACAATAAGAACCAGGAATCATTGAAAATGGTTAAGAATGGTATGTTAGACTACTAATCAATACAGTATATAAGCAGAACAAGACTAAGTTCAAAAGATACACCAATACAGCTAGTAAGCTGAAATATCTCAGTAGGTTAAGTCGTAACAGATGAGATATAGAATAGTGACTGCCACAACAATACAGAAGCAAAGTATAGTAAATAAATGTTCCATAAAGAAATGTTCCTTCTCTCGTCTGAACTTAAATTGACTGCAGGATCATCTAATCGGGATCTCAATTCAGTCAGCATAAAAGGAGTCAGCATATAGACTTCTGAAAAACTCTTGTAAATGGAATAAGGGTTTAGCCTAAAGCTTCACACATGCAAGAAAGAGTAAGCAGAGAGGTCTTAACTTCTCTAAGTCTGAAAGGAGTCTCAACAACTTACTGTTGAAACACCAATTAAAAAATAAATACATTTCAGAAACATCCTTATCTTTTCTCACATCATCAGGAAACAAAACAAATCCTTATTTAGGCAGAACATCAGTACCATCCCTTAAGTTTTCCATTGCATTGAATCTGGGACTGTAGTCTGCAACCTTGGGCATCTCGCTATCCTGGTGCACTATGAACAGAAGGCCTCTTCTGAACATTACGTTTCCACATTCACTTCAGGCCCTACTAACACCAGTTTAATACAAACAATACCCCTTTGTTGGACACAGCCCTTCTCAGGGGATTTCCCCAAAAGGTTTGCTTTTTTACTGATTCTCTTTTTGTGGCCATAGCGCTCTAGGCACTTTCCCATTGTAATGCAGTGTGGATGAATACACACCCTTCCTACGCATGCTAGGAAGTGGTGCTTACCGGATTGGTTTAGGTGCTGTACCTGTGAGTACCCTGTAAAGAGGTATACCACATACCAAGGGCAGGTACTGCACTAGCTACTAGTGGACCACATCACTGATTGTGCCACCCACAAGAATAGCCTTTTGAACATGTTTCAAGCCTGTCATTGCAGGCCTGTGTGTGCGTAGTTGCAAATATGCTAAGGTTGGCATTTCTAAACTGTTAGCCAATGCTGAGTGGGCCGCTTACTACCACAAGGACACCCCTATGGCGAGCCCTGAGATGTGGGGCAAGTGTTCGTGATAGGCAGGGCAGGGACACAAGTGCGTTGCCTGTCCAGGTAGTGAATAATCCCCATGTGTGATTTCCCTACCTATGAGGTTTGCTCTCCCCAGAGGTTAACATGAAGGAATGGCTGAGAATAACTTAAGCTGCTGTGGTGGCTTACATTGGAGTAGCCTCATGTTGTTTACTATCATTGGATACACAATGACAATACACCCCTTTTGGTATAGGTGGATATGTCAATAATAGCTTAAAAATGCCACTTCTAGAAAGTGAAATGTGGGTGGTTCTGCACACCTAGTGTCAGACTGAATTTATTCAAAGTGGAACTCAACTGTTATCAGTATGTGAGCATGCATGAACAGTGGGGAAGAGTACCACCTCCCAATGTAAAATGTGTTCAAGGAGACCCCGGAAACTAGGGACTGTGTTCAGCACAGCTATTTGGCAATAAAGCCTATTAACTCTTTGGTGTTCCTGAAATAATATCTCTCATATTTCATAATCCACAACAAATAGGTATTACATGACATTTATGTAACATATATGCAAATAGACTCAATAAACAAAAGTAAAAAGGAGAACCCAATGCATTTCGGGTTCACGCTGAACCCTTCATCAGGGGTTGTAATAACTTAGACGTTTGTTGCAAGTCTTCAAGGGAGTGCGGTTCTGGTATCTACAACAGAATTCACATTGCGTAGCAATTAGATTCACAATACATACAAATTAGAAGTTTGAAAATTTTAAACTGCGTCATGTTTGAGTGTTCGCCTTCACCAACTGTCTCAAGGTTTGCATTCTCCGTGATATAGAGCCAATAGATGTCTAAACATTATAGGTGCATAATGTGTGATAAATAAAACCTAAGGAAAGTGTGTTTTCACAACCAACAATTCAAAAAAATGTGTTCTCTCAACCAACAAACCAGAAAACCGAAAGGGCATGTGGGGGTAAATGTCACCCAAACGTGAAATAAAATGGGCAAGAGTCAAGCGAGCTGAATTGAGTGAATTACCTCCCAAATGCAGATGATCTATTTCGTCTTGTGGAAGCCAAAAGTACCAAGGATTCATCAATGTCCTCTAAATTGAATGTAATCAAACTTGACATTACTACTCCTTGACTAATGAGTTTAAGAAAAATGATAATTCCAATGTGGAATAAATGAATAAATGAACAAACGTACCAATCTATAAACTCGGAGTCAAATCCACATGATATTCCAACAACGTGAATTGATAGCTTCTGCGTTCAGTCTAAAAATTAATTGAGACATGCAGTAAATATACTAAACTGTCTCTCGTTAACATGTACCTTACACAACGCTAAGATTAGGACCTGCGTCTCCTTCTTACCTAAGGGCGAGTCTCTCTTCATTGGAGTAATGGAATATAACCGGATAACGTCCGTTCTAAATTTGCCGGGTAGTCACCTGGGAACAAACACATTAGCCTGAGTGTTTTTCGATGTTGTGCCTCATTTCCAGGGAGGTACAGGCGAATCCGACCGTGGGTTGATTGCGACTGGAATGTCTAGTGCAACTCGTATCATTGGGTGCCAGGCGTTGTGCCTCATTTCCAGGGATGTACTGTGAACCCAACTTTTGGTTCATTGTGACCGGATTGTCTGGTGTGACTCATATCATTGTGCACCAGATGTTGTGCTCATTTCCAGAGAGATAGAGAGCAGCTGACTCACGGTTCATTGTGGCCAGATTGTCTGGTGCATCTCGGATCAATGTGCACCAGATGTTGTGTATCACTTCCCATGAGGTGCGTGGACAGCTGCACCCCACTCACCCCTATTCACTGCATAATCCGTCCTGCCCCTTCCTAACCCAGCATGACGACTTTGTGTTGCCAGGTAATATCGCCCTTATCAGACCGGAGAGCTGGGAGTAAGTGACTGGAAATAGGAACTCTTACTAGAGTGATCAGATGTGAGCCGGGAGACTGTGTGACCCCTGTGTGATTCGCCATACTTGGCTGTTGCCGGAAAGCGAATTGAGAGACCTATTTATTGAAGTGGGACAGGGTCTAGCCTGTTCCTGCTCCACATAATGTGGGTGAACTTCTCGAGTGGTGGCGAACCCACCATTTGTCGGCTGATGCTTGGTTGCCCTGATAGTTACTCCAGCCTCCTACCCTCGGCCCCTGATTAAGTATGACTCCGGCCTTAAACCGGTATAGTAAGGAGTATTTTTTTCTATTCTAACCTGTGGGGAGAGTATTGAGGGGCTTAACTGAGAGGTGTGGCAGGGATTGTTCTGCGGGGTCTGCATTCATATTATTAACGGACCTGCAAGATATCATTTGCACCATGTTACAGTGCAGTGTGTGTGTGAGTGTGCTCCACACAGACTTGCCAATATAATTCGCACTGTGTTATGGTGCTGTGTGAGTGTGGGAGAGTGTGCTGCATGAGAACAGCCTGCTAATCGTTGCACCGTGCTGCTGTTTGTTTGTTTTATTACCTAACAAATACTCCATTTTGACATTGGTTTTATCCGTGTGCCCTTGGCTGACAGTACTGCTGAAAAGTATTATAAATTCCTATGTGTACACATTCCTCATATCGTTGGGAACTGAGGTGCACTCTAGAAATGTGTGGATTGGAATTGTGTTATTTGGCAGGGTGGGCCCAGTTCTGACAACGTAGCGCACCGCATAAGGGTGCTGGAATAAAGTAGCATTTTCCCCCAATGTGTATCTTACTGATGTCATTTTAACACAGTTGGGCCTAGTACTGCTAGCAATAATTCCAAGTGTAATTTATGCCCAGAAATACATGATGTTCATGTTGTGTTTACTAATGTGGGTGTTGAATGCAATCTTTATTTAAATAGACTACGTGCAAAGTCTCTTTTGTGACACTCACTGTATTTATAGTGTGAGAGTGCTGTGCCAATGCTTTCCAGGGTGCCTCTTTGATAAGCCTGAATGCTCGGTGCCAATCTACCTAAGGGTGAGCGGAAGTTATACAGTGATTATATTCAGCTAACCCTGACAGGAGTGGTAGGTTCTGCCTGGCTTGGCACCACCTCAGCCAGCCAGAAAGTACCAGTTCCAACACCCTTTCTCTAACTAACGAGAAGCATGATAATGCACCTGCAAAGGAGAGAAAAAACATACTGGCATGGTGAAAAGCATTTCATTTGAGCCTATAATCAGTCTAGCCTACTTTTGCAGGCAGCATAACTTCGAATACGATTGATAAGTGCAAAACGCAAATAAGAGAAGATGTGATTATTTATTTGTTTCAACTGAGCATTAGTACACTTGTATATACATCTGTAGTCTCTACAATGATTACATTTCATTAATACATTTAAATGCTTGACATGTTAAGGAAATTAAAACACATAGTGAGTGTGTCATATATGAGTATATATTATCATAATATTGTGGCAAACAAAGAGTGGAGCTTACATTTCCCTGCTCCACCCCTTGACCACCTGTCTTTTTCAGTTTTAGGTCTAGCCTACAGACACTACGCATGTGCTTTTTCTAAGGAGATGACCTACTTTGTCTAACAAAAAAAATGGTATACAACTGTTACAACGAAGTTTTTACCACGCACTACCATTACGACGCAGGCATTACCACGCATACCATTACAACGCATT
This sequence comes from Lissotriton vulgaris, assembly GCF_964263255.1. NCBI lineage: Eukaryota > Metazoa > Chordata > Amphibia > Caudata > Salamandridae > Lissotriton > Lissotriton vulgaris. Next base: position 966,245,271 of record NC_141697.1, read on the forward strand.
GCTCTGGGGGGCGCTCTAGGATAGGGAATAAGTATAATTTTATATCCAACACCTTCCCTAGTGTCCACAGGGACTGGAGTTGGAATATAAAATTATACTTACCACTATCCAGCACCTCTAAGCGCTATGCGTTGTAACGGTATTTGTTATAAATACCGCGTTGTAATGGTATGAGTGGTAAAAGTATGCGTTGTAACGTCATACATCCCCAAAAAATATATATACTCCAAAGGGGCTTTAGCCCGTCCATCACCTACCATTATCACTGCTCTTTTTTGCCTTCTAATTCGGCAGTACGCGTGAGGCTTCACTTTCTACCCCACTTCCTTTTGTTGGTGTGGAGCACGGACCAAGTACAGATTCATTCATTTTAATTAGTGTAGTTCACTGATCGTGCTTTGATTGAGGTACTTTTTCTTAAGGTATAGACAAAATAGACTCGGATACATAAGAATAAAGGATGGGCAGGTGTTTGCTCTTCTGAGCACATGAGGGGGGACTACTTTAGAAGATGTTTTCAACGGTTCTCAGAGCCTGGCAGTAGAAATGCACGACATTTAATAATGAACTGTGTTACGGTGTTTCTGAGTTGTACGAACGGAGTGCTCTTTTTCGTGCTGCCCAAAACTGCTGTTCATTTTAGAAATGGCGAGATATGATCAACTGTTCTCAGACAAACACATCCGGCGGATTTCCGCAGCCTGGAAATGGCCCTTACTTCATTACTTCTTGGGCTGACCTCTTTGCCTTCCTATAGCTAAAGCGCCCTTTTCCCGTATTGACAAGTAAGTGTGAGCGATCTAACTTTTCATTCCTCTCTGGGCATGTGCAGACCACTGGCTGCTCTTAAAAAGTAAACAACTAGCAGTGTGGACTCTTGTTGCGGAAGCACCGAAGGTGCACCTAGGTCAAGCATGTCTACACTCTCCCCTGCTGTGGCAGTGGCAAGGGCAAGCTGCCAGAAAGAGATGTTGCCACTGGTGCTGGGCCCTTTAAGATTACCACCCTGCTCATGGGCTAACTGACCGTCATTACTAATGCTCACACTCGCACAGCGGCAGACATTCTACACCACTGAAGAGATCACTGATTAGCTTAACATCAAGAACAAAGTACCAAGGGGAAAGGAGGTGGTGCAATGGCCAGGGCTGCTGACTTTGGAGCTGAGAGCCAGGTTTGAGTCTTGGAGTTTGCTCAACATCCTGATATTCTGGCCAAATCACTTACTGGCAGATGCATCAAAGTTATGTTTTGCGAGTCCTTAATAGCGAATTTTAAGGAATCGCTATTAAAGACTCACAAAACGGGATGCATGTAGGAATCGCAATGTTATTAGCGATTCCTTAAGATTCCTTATTAGCGATTCGGTAATAGCTAATCGCTAATAAGGAATGGCTTTCCCATTCATTCCTATGGGCCTAAGGCCCATAGGAATGAATGGGAAAGCCATTCCTTATTAGCGATTAGCTATTACCGAATCGCTAATGTTCCGCTATTTCAAGGGTGCCAGGGTGTCCAAAGGACACCCTGTTGCACCCCTGAAAAGACCTGTGCACAAATGTTACACACACACATGCCCTAAGGGCATGTTTGTGCGCAACATGTAACTTTGAATAATGCACAAAAGTGCATTATTCAAAATTTTAGCAAATTACCACTAAGTTCAACTTCATGGTAATTTGCTCCTATTAGCGAATTCGCTATTTTTTTGGGTTTCATGCATTGCTTTTAAGGAATCTCATTTTGAGATTCCTTAAATGCAAGAGCAATTTAAGGAATCGCTATTTAGAGATTCCTTAAATTTCGATTTTTGCATTTGGGATGATGCATCCCAAATACAAAAATACCGGGAGCAAACGGCCAGATTCTGAGAATCTGGCCGTTTGCTCCCGGTATTTTCTTTGATGCATCTGCCTGTTAATCTCCAAAAAAATGAATGTGTCCTTGTGTAATCTAAGTAGTGCTCATGCAATGTGCTCCAATACATTCGAGTCGAGTTTGCAGTATATAAAACTGCAACAAAAAAAGTGTCTCAAGTAAAACTATTTCTGTTTAACCCATACCTGTCTACTTCTCAAATGTGTGCTCGGAAATATCCATGATCTGCTCAGAATTATAATTTGTCGTTTTTTTTCACTGAATCACGGTTCTCAAACACACCCTAAATGAACCAACCTCAAATTAACCAAACAACTCCATCAAGGCATAGAAACATTCAAGATATCATGTGGAGCATGTGGAAGAGAATCACTGTGATCTTAGAGCCGATATTTCTTGCTCCCAGCACTGGGGCCTAGCTTCCGTTGGTGCAGCAGGTGCAGTGTCACCGGAGCTTAAGGACCTGAGTGACCCACTAAAACCTGATTATTCATGTATTTAATCATTCAAACAGCAGCCAGGGGGGCCATGACACTTTGACTACGCGTCTGTCTCTTCATGACGTTTGGAATCATTACTAATTGCTGCCCATAACAATTAACCTCAACCACCTTCTTGCTATCTTACTGGCTTCGAAAGGGAGGAACGAAGCCCATTGTGTAGATTGCTGGGGTTGGTTGCTTGGTCACTTTTTACTTTTCCAGAAAGTTTTATTTCGGGAAGAATTAAATTTAAATGTCTTGATGACTCAAAGTCGACATTGCTATTGACTTTTCAAAGCCCTCTGTCATTTATTCTCCAATGTACTGTACCAGAGCCAACACGTACTAAATTAATTTTCACCCAATCGTATTCTGAAATTGTCTTAATATTCAGCCACTCCTCTGGACTGATCGCCATCTGTCTCCTTCTCGTTTAATAAATATTGTAAAAAACTGAAGGAAAAAACGGTAAAAAAAGGCCCACCCAGTGTGTGAGCTAAAATAGCCCTTCAAATAAACCTTAACAACCTTGTGGCCATTTTCCTCAAGAAGCCCTCTTGAGTGAAATCAAGGAAGTTCATGCTGAGTTTACCCTTGCTCTTGGTAATGCCTTCTAGCAAGCGATTCATCCCTAAACTAGGAGATGGTGGGGTTTTGTGTGGTGAAGAACAGGCCGGCACAGCTACCCCCACCCTGACAGTTGTCCTCTGACTGGGCCGCACCTGCTGAGGGACCCGTACCTGGTCTTGGACCACCGGCATGATTGAATCCTTCCTCACCGCCTTCTCCAAAGCTAGCAGATGCTCCGCAACTTTCTGCGAAGTCTCCGCCATGGAAAAAATACCTGTCCCTGGTGCCCGGGGTGCGCAGGGATCCTTGGAAGTCGAAAGGAGGGGACAAAACGTCTTCCTTCCTCTAAGTCCCACAGCCACAACCCCGCACTACCAATAGCCAATCTCTCAACCCACAGTCCTTAGACCAATCTCTCACCCCACAGTCCTTAGACCAATCTCTCACCCCACAGTCCTTAGACCAATCTCTCACCCCACAGTCCTTAGACCAATCTCTCACCCCACAGTCCTTAGACCAATCTCTCACCCCACAGTCCTTAGACCAATCTCTGACCCCATAGTCCTTAGACCAATCTCTGACCCTACAATCCTTAGACAGCACCACTTGCCCAGCAGGCCAGTTAGAGCCCAAAATCGCCCACCTCACCAAGCCCCAAATTGCCAACTACTGTTAGAAGCTAGAAAAGTTTTACATTGCAGTGACAAACCTTTCCAGGCACTCCTCTGTGGAATAAAGGCCAAATAGGATACTGAGGCATGCTTGCTTCAGAATTCCAGTATGAGCAGTAACTCATGCTACTGTACATATCAGAATGATGAGAGTTGCTGCAAACCCTGAACTTCTGCAGTTTTCCCCGGCTAAATTTCAGTAGGTTACTCCTGCCGAAATTTACTGGGATGAAATGATTGGTAAATACGGGACATAAGGCTTTTGATTTGGAACGCACCAAAATCTGCATGTTATGCCCCATTTTAAGGCTGGTATACCCTGAGCTCGGGTGGGGTCCGTTAGGAAGCATTGTGGGGGATGGCCTTCACGATCCAAGTGGTGCAAAAAGGGGAAAGGAGCCAAAGGCCGCGTAAATTTGAAAGACGCTTGTGAAACGCTACCCACTGGAGCCACTTGGTGGTGTTTGAACAGGACAATGGAGGGCCTTAGTGTGGGTCCTTTAAGCTCTTGGTGGGGCCATCCATAGCATTCATGGAAGAAGTTGTTTTTAGGTCCAAAGTTCAGGAACAGAAGCAAGGTGTCATTGCAGTAATTCAACAAGAGTGGTAATTTCATGGAGCAAGAACTGGATAAAAGGGCATTCCCTGGCCAGAAAGAGGGGAGTCGATGGAGAATATGGATGCCTGCTGGATACCTGGCATCAGGGCACGAGTCGGTGGAACACGTGGGTGGACCGCGTCCACCCACTGAAAATAGTGGGTGGACGCCATCCACCCTGCCAAGAAATTGGGCTGCACTGAAACATATGCTGAATTTTCCCAGTGTAATTTGCAAACACCTGGACGCATTCAGCAGCGCCTGCACGACATTGCACAACAACAATGCGCAGGGGGAAACAGGGGTTTCTTAGTTCAGACTCCCGCTGGGCCCATAACAAAGGCCCAATCTGAGGGGTCATCAGGCCTCCCTTTGTTCGAATCTCCTGCTGGCAGCAGTCTGGAGCCTCACACATAGAAGCAAATGCAGCAGAGGGGAAATAAAGGCTCCCACCTTGTTAGCACTTCACACATACTTCAGAGAGGCATCTTTTCAGTTTGTTCAGTCTCTGTTTAAAAGATATGCATGCACTGTAAGATTGTCAGATGTGTTGGTCTTTCCCAGTATTTGCACAAAATAAATGTCATTTATATAGTGCTTACTACCCCTGAGTAGGTGTTGAACTAATTTAATTACCACTATGTTTTCTTTTAAAGCACTATGGGTAGGGGAAGTTTACACTGACAAAAGGCAACACTGTTTTATGTGTAGCTTACCAAAGTGTGAATCTTCTGCTTAAATCAGGAGGGTTTCCCTATATACTCAAAATATGCTCAGGGCACAAGTCCTAAAAAAAGAAGTGGGGGGACGTTGACGTCACAACAGGAAGTAACGTCACAAAACGTGGCTTGCTCTCGGTGTCAGTTTGTAGTTATCGAGCTCCCGTTAAAATAAGTGGGGGGGATGACGTCCACTCGCGTGGTACCCCGACTCGAGCCCTGAAAAATGCTCCAATGTAATTGTGATAGACATGTTAAACATATATGTAAGGGCATAAGATCTGATGTCACTTCGTATGATGCCACTTCCTTTGATGTCACGCGCCGCGATGTCACGCGCCGTGATGCCACTTGCATTCTGATTAACTAGGTTAGTCCCCCCACTTCTTTTTGTAGGACTTGGGCCCTGCCTGGCATTGTGCCAGGGCTAGCTAGCATGACCATGGCACTCACTGGCAAGGCCTGCCTTCTGGCCGTCTAACCAGATGGCTATAGGCAGCGAGTTAAAGATACTCATGCCAAGCTTGGGATCACAGTGTCAATGAAGAACAAACTATGAGGCACTCTGGAGGTCTCGGACATCTGTGTACTATCACCAAATGAACTTATTAGCTCAAAATATTGCTTTATTTGTGGATGCCTGAGAGTGGACTATCAGTAAGCCCCTCCTCTCCTCTGTGATGTAATCGTGTCAGTGTTGTGCTCATGCTGGCACAAGCGCCGGCATACTAGATGAATAGCGACCAGTGTCCTCTGGAAAAGCTAATTATAGGCCTCTGTCACCCAGACGTGACATCCCCTGCAGGCAGTGGAGCTTTAAATCTCATATGAATTTGTAAGTAATGGAGTGTGCGGTGAGCCTCCACGCACTGCAGCAGAGCCAGTGTCGTAACACAGAACCCTGCCGCCACCGCGGTGCAGTGGGGCCCCCAAGCTCCAGAGGGGACCATCAGCAAAATACTCTGGCTGGAGAGCTCCTGATGGAGATCGGAAGGGGACCCTCCATGTACCTTACAGGGGGGCCAACTCAAATTATGTTACGCCAGTGAGCAGAGCGCAGGTTACAACTGGGACACCGCTCCACCAGACTCGGGGAGGTAACCAAGAAAGGCCCAATCTGTGGGGGAGAGTAGTAGGAGTGTGCGAAAATCCCATAATTGCATAAATACGTGAAATTGCAGAAAAAAATACTTTAAAACTACATGCACTTTCTTAAGATACAAAACTAGCTTTTGGCGCTGCACTCTTTTATGAATTGTGGGTACATGTGCGCTGAAGAATAGCCCAAAAAACGGCAGCATCGCAAAAGGGAGAGGTGTGGCGCCGCGCCCAGGGTGACTGATGCTGGAATCTGGGGATCGCCGTTCAATCCCCCTGCTCCAGCGGCAGGTTACCCCAGCACCATGTGACTCTGGGCAATAGCTTTCTTAATCTTCCCAAAGGCCCCCAGCGCCTAGAGACCCTTACGGGTGATTGTTCGCGCTTTACAAATGTGGAATATTAATATAAACAGCAGCCACTTGTGTGCTGGTTCTTTATGCTAATTTATTGCTGTGAGTGACACATAATTACGCGACGTGGTGTGATAGTTATTTATGGGATTTCATGTAACCTTGAATTACGTGTGATAAGACCAGCGGAACAGGATTTTCGCCTGGACCTAGAGATTAGTCCATGTGCCCTCGCTGTAAACATGGCACACGTCGAGGGTACACGCAGGTTGACGGCGTCTACCCACACAGTAATATCCTGAACCCGTCCCGGTGTAATTTTCATACAACTGTACACATTCAGCAGGGCCTGCACGTTGTCTGGTTTCATTCGGTGCTGCAACGTGCAGGCTGTGAGTGGGCTTTCATAGTGCAGAATCCAGCTGGGCCCATAACAAAGACCCACGTTAAGCAGACAAAGGCCTTCTTTTGATTGAGTATTATGGTTGGGAGCTATCTGGAGCATCACACCTACCTGCAAATGCATTGGAGGGGGAAAAGGCTCACATCAGGTTATTACTTCACAGGTACTTAAGAGACGCATGCTTTTGACTTTGTTCAGGTTCTGTATATAAGACATATGCATGCACTGTAAGAATGTCAAATGTGTTGATCTGTCCCAGTATTTACACAAAGAACAATTTAAATATCACTATTGATTTGTATTTCTTTTATAGCACTAGCCATCCCAATCCATGGTGTCGGAGCGTTTTACATCTCACATACACATTATACATAGACTATAAATCATATGTGTGTAAATCAGTGTACAGGATGTGTTACATAATACAGTGAGGGTTACAAGGTGTAGGAATCATATGGGCTTCATATCTCATTGTGCTATATTAGAAGGATTGCAATGTATGTACTGTAAATAACTAAAGGATCTCTGTTTTAAAAGCCGTAACTCACTTACCCATCAACATAACATACAAATCTGTCATCTGCGTGTCACATGATGTGCTTTTCAGGAGAAATATTAACCCTCTAAGCTACTTTGATTAAAAACTGGGACTAGACAAAACACAGATCTCTCCAACAAGTGCATTAACCACCAGAGTTATCTTACCATTATTATTATTCCCTAAGATTTACTGGGCGCACAAAGATCCATGCATCAGATGCCTTAACCCCATGAGATAAGTTAAATTGCAAAATTTGAAACCATTTAAGCAGAACAGATTTACCGCCATGTTTCTCCTCGTTGCCACTTTCTTTGTGGCAGTTTTTTTAAAGATAAATGTAAAAGTGGAGGCCCAGATGTTGCATTGTGGTTGTGTCACTTTTTGTCACAAACTCAATGCAAAATCTCATTTGTTAAATATTGTAATTTGCTCAAATGTACTACTAAACATATGTGCAAGGTCATAAGATCTGATGTCCCTGCTTGTGATGTTACTTTCTGCGAGGCCATGGGTTATTATAATGCCACTTTCTGTGATGACGCACGATGCCACACTCCGTGATGCCCCGTGCTGTGATTTCATGTGCCATGATGTCACATGCATACTGCCTAACTTGGTTAGTCTCCCCACTTCTTTTTTAGGACTTGTGGCCTGAGTGTAAATTAAATTGGTGCTTATAGTGAAGAGTAACAAATGAGGCAGAAGAAATGCTTATGCTTACAGCATCCAGAGCAGACCAAAGCGGATGCCATTAACGACACCTGTTCCAGTGTTAGGATCTCATTTTCGACTGGACTTTCTAGACTAACAGGCCTCTTCTGTTCCGGCAGCCCCCCTAAAAACACGAGCACGGCACATCTGTGCTAATCAAAAGCAAAATACTCACTCTCCAGGGTCGCTTTACACTCAGATGACCATGTATCATTTTTATGGCACTGAAACGAAACACATCTCTCTATCGCAGGAAGAAACCTACAACATTAGAAATTAACAGGTATCTTTGTAGCACGATTATCCTCCACTTCTAAACCATTGATGTACCAAGGCTTCTTTATTTTGTCCCTTCTCAGGCTTTACACCTAAGATTTAGAACAATATACTGCTTGATTCAAGACTAGGCTCTTTCCCCCACATGCATCAATCTAGGATTTTGCATTTCTTAAATAGCGAAAATTAAGGAATCGCTATTTAGGAAATGCAAAATGCTATGCATCAAGAAATCCTAAAAGTTTTTAGGATTTCTTAATTTTCGGAAATTGCGATTCCTTAATTGCGAAGTGCAATTAAGGAATGGCATTACATTGATTCCTATGGGCCTAGAGGCCCATAGGAATCAATGTAGTCAATTGGAAGGCAGTAGCAAATTGCGAGTGGCACTTAGAAAATTTCATGGGTGCAGGGGGGGGTCCTTTGGACCCCCCCCCCGCACCCATGAAATGCATTTGAAAGTGCATGTTTCACACACACATGTCCGAAGGACATGTGTGTCTGTAACTGGACAGTTTAAAAAATGCATTTTTAAGCATTTTTAAACAATTTCGCAAATTACCACGAGGTTGAACCTCGTGGTAATTTGCACTTCCAATTTGAATAATCGCAATTTTTTTTAAATGATGCATAGCTTTTAAGGAATCGCAAATTTGCAATTCCTTAAAAGCAATCGCATTTTTGGAATTCGGTAAAAATACCGAATTACTCAAAAATGCTTGATGCATCCCAAACACATATTTAGGAAGTGCAAACGGCCGAATTTACCGATTCGCACCGTTTGCACTTCCTAAATAGGTTGATGCATGTGCCCCTTTGTTTCTTTTTCCTGGTTCAAAACTCATCTGAAAAACCATCTACTTCTGAATCAGTTAACCCACCTTAGCCCTCCAGCTCACCATCTCAGTTTCATGACAATTAGGCCTGCCCAAAATGTCAGTTATACAGCATAATTAACGTAATTTTGGGAATGTTGTGTAATGCTTGTTACGCAAAATTGTATCATTTTGCCATGGCACGGCAAAATCATTGTGTGGGAGCATGGAAACAACCAAAGTGACTAGAACACAAGCAGCTGTCATATGCAGTACTTGTGTATCTGGATATTGCGTTACATTTCAGATTAATATTTTACCCAATCTTGTGTAAATATACCAACATTTTGCAGAATTGTGCAAAAACAAAGTTAGCAAATTTCGCACACTATCCTTGATAATTTTTTTATGTTAGATGTCAATGAACGACTATGTATTAGAATCTCAGTCTCTGCACTGATATACATTAGAATCCTAGTTCTCCTTCCGTCACTTACCTTTCTGCTTCCCCTTCCCCGCTCTTCAGTAATCTTCAAGTTATGTATAAACATAAATTGTTCCTTTTCTTATGAAACTATCTCATCCTTCCACATATGTGTACAATACACACAGACAACAGCACTGAAAACCCTTCTTGGATTTGTCGCTCTATCTGTTTCACTCAATCTGATGACTACATTGTTGACATGAATGGGTGTTCAAACTGGAATGTGTTCAATAATCAATGCCAACCAGTCTACTTTAAGAAAAATTAATATGTACGACACTTCATGTGCCATGTAGGAGAAGAAGAAATGTTACATTTTGCTATCTTATCTGTAAAGCTCTGAAACATCATTTAGGGTGATGTCTGCACTTCAGAAAAGAGCAAATAAAATGCTATGCACAGTGCCTCTCTAGGACTCTGCATAATGTATACCAAGCCCTCTTCTGTGCAATAGACAGCTGGTCGCAGACAATGAGAAAGCCCCTCGCTCCCCATCGCCAATATTACAATTGTATTTTTTTAAACCTAACCTTTGTGTATTTAGTAAGAAACCTTTTTTCTGTCCCCGTCTGTGATATATTTGATTTTTCCATCCAATTTTAAGGTCTGGCTTGACAGTAAAGCTGTCTGCAGACCTGTTGCTACCAATGTTTAAAAATATACATAGAGCGAGTTTTGGATCCACCCATAAGAGTATTATTACTCTCACCTCATTGCTACTGTCTATTTGGTGTATAATCCCACCTCTTGCATTACAATAATTAAAGAACTATTTTATATCTCAATAGTACCCTGAATCATCAAGCATTACATTCTTTTTACTATAGGTGCATTGTATACAGAAAGTGATTTTGTTTTTGCTGCTTTCACTGTTCAGTCAGGTCTGAAAATGCAATCCAGCCCCATTGGCTTTGCCAATGCTTGTTTTTCAGAGTAGCTCTAACAAGTGACTGAGGCACTGCACCACAGCCGAGAAGCAGTCTTCTGGTTAGGAATATGTGGTACATGCCGGCACGGTGTGGGAGGCGCAGGACAAAGAGTGATGAGTTTTGGACTCCATTCTAGTCCGACAACTATTGGAGGTCACCTAATAACAACCTGTTATTACGCTTAAGCAAGCCTACCTTCTCCAGCTTGGTCATCACACACCAAACCAGGGTTTCAAGCACACTAATGCTGTTTACTCCCTTAATCCCAATCTGACAGTTTGAACCTTCTAAGACCTCCCCCAGCAGTCCGCCGTTGAGTGCGTAACATGACCGCGAGAGCCAGACGTCCATCTGGCTGCAGCCTGTCGTCGGTCTGTCAGGGGAGTAAATTGGGATTTAGGAAGATGTGGCAAGAGGGTGTCCATAACTAGAGCCCTAACACCGGCATCGACAGGCCCTGATGCTCATCTGTGCGCCTCCCATGTGCACCGCAGTCACTTTTCTGCCACAATCCCTTCTTTCACATCACTGTAAGGTCTCTTTATTTATTTATTTATAGGCTTATATAGCGCTGGACTCGACTCCCGAAGGAGTATCTCTGCGCTTTGTTCACCCAGCAGGTAAAGGTATGGTGCTCACCAGATCAAAGACAAGGGAGATAATCAAAACAGAAAAGTCTTCAGCATTTTTCTAAAGGTTAAATGACAAACATGCATTTCTCTCTTTCTGCCACTACAGGTCATTTAGAACGTCTCCTATTAGACATGTTTGAGTTAAGGTGCCCTGTATCAGTGCTGCCCCATTTATGATCCAAGAGCCAGGCAGCGCCTTGACACTTACAGCACTGATTGACATTCATGAAGTGAGCATATGGCCTCCAAGTGGCGGAGGGATTCCCAATACAAAGGGTTTACTCGAGGGATTAGTGGCTCTTAATTGATCTAGTTTCTACTGAGCAAGCATGCTTTATGATTACAGGCGGATGAGTTGTCCCTGGGCAGAGATTTACATTGACCACGCCTTGAAGGCACTTCACATCGAGATTTCCATAGCAGAGCTGCTTTTTGTCTGTAAGTGCTTTTAGTCCCGCCCTCTCTATTAATGCTGTTAACTGCCTGCATACAGAAACTTTCTGATTGGCTGTCTAGGGCTGTTCCTGCTTGTGGTTACTTGTCTGACTGCTGAATTTTCTGTTGCTCAGTAAATTTTGTGCCACCACCGTGTCACTTTCTATTAATCTAGCAGGCATCAAATGTAAAATATAGTTTGGTCTGCTTTGAGCGTATACACTGTGAATGTTTAATCAAAGAGAGCGAACTATGGAGAACCCTGTGCTGTGAATGATGTACTTTTAAAATGTGCATACACTGTTCAGTGACTAGTTTTTTGTATCCAGTCTAAAAACAATCTAGGGATTGGGTCATTTCAAATGCTGCCTGGGGGGATGGCAATAGGACATGTATGAGCAGGGCCGGCTTTAGCGCTGGTGGCGACCGGTGCAGCAATAATTTTTGACGCCCCCACACCCCATTACCACTTCCTCAGATTCTCTCACTACCACCAGGCAAAACTGCCCCTCATCTCTCCAATCAGTTATTACTAAACACAGCGCCCCCCTCCACAGGTCAGCGCCCAGTGCGGCCGCACCAGGCGCAGTACTCTAAAGCTGGCCCTGTGTATGAGGGACAGCCAGTGGTACTACGCATATGGGCCTGGCATGAAACAGGAAAGACATTATTTCAACGGGTACAGAGAGCAACGCAACTGCCCTCATGCCCTGTTCTGATATCATTTGTGGGCAAAGAGAAATATGGGTGTTTCTTGTTCCAATTTTCACAGCGATAGCGAGTGACTCTAGCACAGAGACCAGGTGACAACCGGCTCCTGGTTTGTACTGTTATGGCTGCCCCTATATGTGTTCTTACACATGAGAGCCATGTCACGGGTACAGTGCCCAGCACTCTCCGCCATTATGACATGTTACTGACTGGAGGTGCTGCACTCTGTTGGCTGTTTGGGATCACCCACAGTGGTATTCGTTTTAGCATGAGTGAATACATTCTACATACCCAGCTTGTGACACTACTAAAGGTAGGTAACAACTGAACTTAACAATAAACTGCTGGCTTGTTTATTGTGTATTGCCTACTGCATCTTCTTTGTAAATCCATGGGGTGGACCATGGTTAACCCCCTCATTCACTCTGAGTATTTTCTGCATGTGAGTGCATGAGTAAATGTGAGGTGGCATACCCAGTTTGGGGGATCCCCTGTATGTTTGCAACCCCCAAGTTCCATAGGGTTAGTGGTGGGCAGAAGTCACCCTTGTTGCAGCATGTTGCTTACTGCTGCTCTCTTTGCGTCCCTTGTCTTTGGAATATACCTTAAATCTAGCACAATCTGGCCTTGGGTGTGCATTACCACGCGATCTATTTACACCTATGAATGGGGCCTTGCTTGGTGTCTCGCGCTGCATGTAGTGAATGGCATGACTACTGAAAAATGAACAAAAATGTTAAAAGGGTCTAACCCCATCACCAACCACTTATTTGTATACATCATCAGCTGGGAAGCAACATCCGCTCAAAGTCAGAATGTGGTTTAGAGTAGTTCCTGGTGATGTAAGGGTCAGTCTGGGGTTTTGCTACCTTTCACTACACACGACTGTCCCTGGAGTCTGAGTGCAAGAGTGAGAGAGAGATCTCTACTAGTCTTGCTCTAAGGAAAAATACTCACATCTAAAACAGTGTGAGGGCGGGAACATTTTCTTTTTTTGGCTCCCCACCCCAAAGTTATATGTAAATGGGCACTCATTATAAGCCCTTAGGGTTACCATGTATCAACGTGCTACTGAATCTAGGTTACCCTTTCAGGTCATACAGATTCATCAGGACACCTTCTACGAGATTATGAATATTGATGTCTATGCACATGACAAGTTGTGCTGTACATCTTGTATTATAGAATGCATGTCATCTCATTCAGATCCCTCATATTACACATGCAGTGCTTTTCTAGTTGTGTCAGGTTTGTACTCTTGCTGCAGATGAATGGGGTAGGTAATTGTAGTATGTGTCTACTCCAGTGAAGAACTGCCACTCACACCTTTCCCCATCTGTGCCATCCCTCCACAGTAGACCTATGACCGCCGTGGCAGCATAATGGGACTCCTTGACAATTGTAGTGAATCTACTGATCTTATGGTGTTTACTTGCTGCAAGTAAAGTAAAATTGGTCATCTCTTGATAGAGCACTTAGATTAGCACCATATAATGGTGAAAGCTGGTTCTTATAGCTTCCTCCCTGCCTTCTCAGCTGAAGGGAAATCTATTTACAACACTCTTGCCTGGGACTCATCAATAGAATGATGTATTCAACATCCCAACTAAATATGCATTTTGTTAAATTTGGTATTGAATTTTAGAAGGGAGAAGCATAGAAGCCTATTACTCAAGATGAATTTGTATTACATTAGTGTCAATCCTTGTTCGACGGGGGCCACAGAGATGATTGAGCTATTGGGTCCAACCCAGTGGGTGAGGTAGTTTGCCACTGGTGTCCTGGGACCGTCCTAGTATGATGCTGCAAAATGGACCAATGACATTGTTTCTGCACTTGACTGTCAAAGTAGTGAGTGCAAGCAGTCAAAAGCTTATCAGGGTTGTAGTGTAAGAAGCGGTTATATGATTATACCACGACTTCAGTTACCACGCATGGCTTTACCACGCGAATTTTACCTCGCAAGTGGCTTTACCACGCTGGTATTTACAACGTTGCATTTGTCTACGAGTAGAAACGTCTTACCTGCACGTCTTTCTCCTCGAGCCCTTACTTCCATCCTCCTTTGAAACAAACGTCAAAACACGTACACCGAAATAAAAAAAGGACTGTTTTTTTGACGTACACGGCACGTCTTTGGGGGAGGCTCTTTCCTCTTTCTTTTAATTTTTTTCCCGTTTTTTTTGTTAAACTAATCTGCTTGGTTTTTTTTGGGGGGGAGACCCCCCCCCAGCCCCCCCAAGCTCCCCTCCGAGCCCCCCCCCTCCCTCTGCCCCCTCATGCCCACGCTGATCGACTTCAAGGAATACCACGTCTCCCCCCTAGCCCGTGGTAAAGACGTCGTGGAAGGAACCCTGCGTGGAAGGCACCCTGCGTGGTAAGTGTCACGTGGTAAACGTGAGTAGTGGTAATGCCTTCGTGGTAAATGATGTTTCCCGTAAGAAGCAAGAGTTCAGAACTCAGCAGTCAACCAAGAGACACAATAACATATTGTCCAGCTCAGAGCTTATTTTTTGAGTTAAAAGAAAATGAACAGAATACCATAAAGCTCATTTAGAGGATTCAGACACTGGGTTGTGGTCCTGTTTGATATCTTCATTGAGGCACTAAACACTTTTCAGTACAATTCCTCTGCTAGTTTTGGCAGTTTCTAAACTCTTGGTGCAGTTCACAGCAAGAACTGCGAAGGGAGACCAGCAACCCCTCCACACATGGGTGGCTTTAGCTTCCTTCCATTGTAATAGTTTGCTTATTCTGGTTGATATCCATACCGGGAACATGCTGGGCTTCTCCTCCTAGAGGGTCTCTCCTCGTGCAAGGCAAAGCACACTCCTTCCCGCTTTCATCAGGCAGGCAGACTTCTTGCCTCTCTGGAGACACTCAGCTCCATCAGCAGAAAGTGCAGAATTCAGGTGATGGCCCTTTCTTTATTGGAAACTGGCTTTAGTGTTTACATCAGTTCTGGTTACACAGCGGCCCTTCGAGAACTCTGAAGAATTGCCCCTTACTTTGTCAGAAACAACTTGGAACAGAAAAAAAATGGAGTGATTTGGATGCCACTTTTGTACTCATTTTCCAGACAGGGGATGTGGATCCATTGTGCTGAGATTTTAGAGCCAGTTTGCGTTGGATCTATCTTTCAGATGTAATTTTCTGGTTGTTCCTTAGATATGGTCTTTGTCAGGTGATGACTCACTCAACAGGTAGTAATTGTATTTGGCTTATAGCTGGAATATTCCAACAAAGTCCCAATGGAGTGTGAGCTCCCTGCACCTGGGAGTCATGAGTGTTTCCGAAGTAGTAATTGATGACAGACAAAAGGTCAGGCCCTTTCTAGAAATGCCCCCAACTTGGAGCAGAAACTGCAGTCCCACCCCTCATCCTTACCATCACCAAATGGCAATGCTCATTAAAATCTAATGTGCAGCCGCTGGAATTTCCAAGGAGTGACAGATATCCATGCTCCATCACTTCAGAATCTAGTCTGGGTCGCACCCTCCAGCCAAAGGTATGCAGCCAATATATGTCCACTGTCTGGGGAAGCTGTTTCCTGTATCCTTTCCCATGCCAAACATGGAACCATCCAAAATGAATCCCGCTGGTCACATTACTCCGCTTCTCACCACACCCGAATCAAACTATCACACATGAGCCACACATTCACTGCACTTACTCACACACACACACTGACTACCAGCACAAGGGCCAGTGGTTTACGTAACAGTCTAAATCTACACTAGAGGACTCTGATGATCACACTTTCTCTGACACAAAATAAAAGTCCTGGTCACTCTTAAGAATTCACAAATAGTAGGTAAGCTGCAACCACCGCTTTATGCGACTTAACCAGCATATGGACAGTAGCCCTATGCCCCCTCCGAAACCATTCTTGGTGCACCCCTACAAGTCACAGAAGTCTCCCTTTTGTGCAGCCTACAGGCAGTCCAGCATTATATACTGGCCTCTGTCTCTTCAATTTAGGGTCAAATCATGAACATGTCCTACGCCTGCCCAGCACAGAAAGTACAGAATGTGTTGCTTCTGTGTGTTTGTGAACTTTACTGTCTGGAGCTCCGATTCTAACTCTCGCTATTACTCAATTTCTACGCATACTCTACCCAGCAATTTTGTTCCAAAATGGGTGCACAGCTCCGTTATGTGCCTGGGTGCAGACACAGCACATGTGCATAAGGTCCTTCGAGAACAAAAGTATTTGATCTTTTTTTTGTAGGTTGTGGGGGGCAGATTCAGTGTTTCATTTCTTGACAGTTACCAGTAAGTCCTTTTCCTTCCCTCTTAAGAGTGCTATTTACCAATGACTCGCACAGTTTCCCGTGTGAATGTTATGTTATTGGTTGTATTCTGGTTCTGTCACCCATCTTGTACAAAACTGGGAAACCCTTTATCAAGGAATTTCCCTCACCGATTACTCTTCTTCAAAGTTCAGGAAAACGTGCCATAATAAAAGTCAGTATCAGAACTGAAGGCTGTCTTATGCTGTCATGCAAACATATTTTCTCAAAGTGTTTGGGGATTGACACCATTCGGCCTGGCTTAGACAGAAACGACTATTAGCATTTTCGGCCACTTTCACTTATATTTATTTTAATATTGCTAGGTTGTTTGGCAGCCACTGTAGACGTTGGGTAGCTTTTTGCAACATTGCATGAAATGTGTGTGTTTTTTTTGTTTGTTTACTAACCCCATAACTTGCATACTCGCCACAAACACTTTTCTATGAATCTCCTGTCTTGTTTGTGTAACATCAGCGTCGAGGCTCCAGGCGCTTCATTTCTGTGACCTCTGGCCTCTGTCGAGAGGATGAGAATGTGCCCTGTGGGAAAGTGCACTTTCGAAACCCTGGTGGAGGGTACACTTTCTTCCCGTCCCCTCCTTCCCCCCTCCCGCTGCTGTGTCCTGAACAGGCCGGGTGCGCACATCCCCCTTCTACATGTTAAGTATGCAGAGCTCGCATGTCATGGCCATGAGGTCAGCGCTATCTCTGGGTGACAGCGCAGTTCCACGTGCAGCTGCCGGAAGGTCACGTGACCGCAGTCACAACGGCCGCTCCCTAAGCATTTAAATCAAGCCCTTAAATTAGAAAGTGGCGGCGGGGTTGCTTTCCGTGCTGCCGGTGTTGTGTCGGGATCGTGTATCCCCTGCACTTCAGCTGCTTGACACATCCTCCCCGTCTCTCCCTTTCTTGACGTCCCCTCTTCGCTGGAAGATTTTCTGTTCCCTCTTCTCCCATCTTGTCCTATCGCCTCTCTCTTTGCCGGGTGCTGTCTTTTCATATATGGCATCGACAGCTGTTCTCGCCTTTTAAGACAGCAGCACGAGTTGAGGGCACACGGCGTCCACCTACTATTTTCACAGGGTGGACGCCGTCCACCTTGCCAAGAAGTTGTGTCACACAGAAAATATGTCGAATTTGTCCTAGTGTCATTTTCAGACACCAGGACACGTTCAGCAGCTCCTGCGCGTTATCTGCTTTTCATTCTCAGTAGCAACGTGCAGGCAGCTTAGTGGGCATTTTTTTAATCTCCAGCTGTGCCAAACGTAATGGCAGAAGTTAAGGGGCCATCAGGCCTCCTTTTAATCGAGTTTGGGGCTGGAGACAGCCTGGAACCTCTCACTTAAATGCAAATACACAGGAAAGGAAACTTCCCAGCTACTTTAGAGATGCATGCTTTTTACTTTTATCAGTCCCTGTATATAAGTGCCCGCACTGTGAGAATGCCAGATGGGTTGGTCTGTCCCAGTATTTACACAAATAATAATATAAATAGCACTATTTTATTTATTTTATTTCGCTACTCATCCTAAGGCAGAGTCTTCCAGTGAGGTCACTTCCTCTGATGTCATGATGGATGTCACAAGTCGTGACGTCATGTGCTGGGTTGGCACATGACATGAAGTCACTTGCATACTGCCTAACTTAGTCAGTCCCCCATTTCTTTTTATAGAAGTTGTGCCCTGAGCAGAATACATTAAAATGTTATTTTGTTAATCTCATTAGAAGAATGCAACTACAAGTCCCAGAATGCAAAGTACTGTTAGGTTTAAAAGCCAGTCATGGTTGAAGCGGTCATACAATAGTATACCAAAGGAGCACCGCTATGTTTTGCTCTTCTCCTTTCTTTCCTATTATTCCACGATTTCCTTTACTTCTTCTGCTGATTGTACATACTTTACTCATCCTTATGTTCTCTTCTCTCTAAGAATTAGCGTATCCTCCAGTCTTATGGTTCAAAATGATGATAGTATGAACAAGCAACTGCAATGTAATAGGTCTCACATTTACGCGACTTTGATCTATTGGCATTGTAAATGACAATCCCTTTCATTTATATTTTTGTTTTTAAAACATAAATAAAATGCAATGTCATTTACAATGCCAATAGCTTAAACTCTAGCAAATGCAAGACCTATTGCATTTCAATTGCCTGAAGGTTTCGCTGAGTTGCCCCCTTTTGTCGCCCATGGCTCCTGGAGAGCTCCCCGTTTGCTATGAGGCAAATAAACAAGCCACTACTACGGGAGACCCTCCTGCAGTAAGAGAAACTCATCAAAGAAAATAGTGCTTACAAGCTAGAGAAGGCGTACTGTGTAACAACTGAAGTAAAAGGGCCAGTCCTCATGGGAGGTTACAAATGTAAACAAGCATTTACAATGCAATGGTCTCGGCATCATTAAAAGTAGAGCTATTGGCATTGCTCATGACATTTCTTTTTTTTCCCTTAAATCATAAATAACAGCACTCTGCACTCAACAGCACACACCACTCTGCACCTGCACTCACTGCTCTGCACACTAACTCTGCACACACTACTCTGCATTCTGCACTCACTACTCTGGACTCACTACTCTGCATTCTGCACTCACTACTCTGCACTCACTACTCTGCACCCACTACTCTGCACCCACTACTCTGCACTCACCACTCTGCACTCACTACTCTGCACTCACTACTCTGCACTCACTACTCTGCACTCACTACTCTGCACTCAATAGTCTGCACACTCTCTACTCTGCACTCATACTCTGCACTCAATAGTCTGCACACTCTCTACTCTGCACTCACTACTCTGCACTCACTACTCTGCAAACACTCTGCACTCACCACTCACTCAAAACCTAAAAAGCAGACATTGCTGGCAGGTGGACAAGCACACCCTGCTCCCCAACGGAACACCTTACAGCAGGGACCCCTCCACAGAGGCCTAAGATAGAATGGGCACGATGGCCTAACTTCTCATCGTCGCCTCTCCACCTCACACGGATTTCTCCAGAGATTTGAGCTCTGACACAATCCCCTTACTACCATCAGGCACCTAATACAACACACCATGGTGTGTCTTGTACGTGTTTTTGGTGTATATCTAGAAGTTGGTGCTACTTTTAACTGCTATAAGAGAAGAGGGGGGTGGGAAAAGCAGAAAGTGGAAATGATTGAGGAAAGTGGGGTATGGGCAGAGGGAGAAGGGACTGGGACGTCCAGAGCCTGCTTCTGCCCTGGTGAGCGGGCGCCCCCCTCTAAAGGCCAGCGCCCAGTGCGGCCGCACCTGTGGCACTGCCCTAAAGCCGGCCCTGGCGACGTCCCTATGCAGGCCTCCAACGGACTGAGGGAAAGCCATGCTCTGTTTAAGCATGAATATTGCCTCCTGCTGCTTGTCCCATAAAAGCATGTCTTGTCAGTTTTTAAAGAGATGCATTTAACTGACCCTGGAGCCACACCTCGCACAGACTTGAAGTTTTGAGCAGCGAGCCTTACAAAGACAAGGAAGGAAGCCTTAGATAAGGGACTGACTCGTCTTTGCCATCCCTCCGCCCAATAAAGTCCGAGTTAGTAAGGCCTCTCGATTTGGCCATATTGTTTGTGGCCGGCGGCGAGAGCTGGGCAGTGCCTAGCCATTCATCCAACCAGGCTGGCCGGATGGGCCCCTGTGTTAGAGACTTTGGGCCTGTCCCTTTTGGTTCAGGACCATTCCCAACTGGTGTGAAGTCGCTTCGCTGTAGCTCATCGCATTTCTCGTTCTTAGCATCACTGCAGGTAATACAGATGTGGTCGCGCAGTTCATCTTCAGTGCTGCGGCCACACAAACACAGGTGGCCGCACAGGCCCCTCGGCACAGCTCGTGTTCACCCGGGTGTGCAGGGAAGGGCATGCAGACAACCTCTGGCAGACTGCTGGCTCACATTAGCGCAACAGGTGCAGCTGCACCGGTACACAAAGGTGGGAGAAGTCCAGTGCGCCCCATTAATAGCCGCCTTTCCGCCGGACCGGGGCCAGGGGAGCCGTTTTCCTGTGTGCATTTAGGGGTATCAAAAGTGTTTGCTGGAGCGCCGCCCACCGACCACGTACGGCTTCCCAAGCAGGACCTAGAAGCGGCGTGGCCATGGCGCCAGCAAGGAGTCCTATTATTTATAAAATAATATCGTTTTAGCAGATCCGCCTAATCACAGCCTTCCTCCCACCTCTGCTTCCGATCGGGTTCGACAGATGCGAGGGTGGGGGGAGGTGTTGAGCAGAAACTGGTGCTAAACCTTCAACTCCCAAAAGATGGCCTAATGCCTGTGAAAGAGGAGGAGCAGCCAGGGGTTGGCGGGAGAAGCTCGCTGCCAGAAGCGAAGGCATCAGGATGGGAGAAGCCTTGCAGACGTACCCGTGTCCCCTCGCACAGACCACCCGGGCCCGCCAGCCCCTGCCTCCTCAGGCACGCACTAACACTGTTGGCGGGAGAAGCTCGCTGCCAGAAGCAAAGGCATCAGGAGGGGAGAAGCCTTGCAGACGTACCCGTGTCCCCTCGCACAGACCACCCGGGCCCGCCAGCCTCTGCCCCCTCAGGCACGCACTAACACTGTTGGCGGGAGAAGCTCGCTGCCAGAAGCGAAGGCATCAGAAGGGGAGAAGCCTTGCAGACGTACCCGTGTCCCCTCGCACAGACCACCCGGGCCCGGCAGCCCCTGCCCCCTCAGGCACGCACTAACACTGGTCGCAGCGCTCACATGATCATTCTCTCTGATGACCGACTTAACGCTTTCTTTGACTAACACTGTTTCCATTTCCACTGTAGGGAAGTCAAAGAAAGGCACGAAGAAGGTTGAAGTCAGAGCTGACCGCTCGAGTCAACAAGAATACGTTCCCAACATCCACCCTCTGAAACTCCGAAAATGTCACTCCTTTAATAACTCTAAATAAATGGGCAGTAGTTTTCCCGCTTTCTGTTCTATGATGTCACCCACAGGATCGTCTAATGGCAACTTCCGTCCAGAAACCAAACTATCCGCTCTATTGTGTGACTGCCGCGAAAACACCCAGGAGTCAGCGTCTCCTCCAGCGTCGCGATCGCGTGCGCGTTTCAAATCGCCTCCAAGGCGATGTGCGCGGCCAGGAGTGTCTCCTGGGAAGCACACTCGCTAACAATAAGTTCTCGGCGACAACGCGCTTCCACGCGTTTAGCCGAGACCTAAAAAGGCAGTACTAAGGAGGGACTAACAAGCCTAATTTACTGATATTAAAATACATTTACAATGTGGGATACGTTTTTAATCACAGAATGTCCCAAATACGCTTATAAGTGGAATCATAAGCCATTTGTCTCTGAGCCATGCAGTTTCATTCTTCAGCACTTCCCCTTCCTTTTTCTAATCATTTCTGAACATAAGATGTGGATTTAAATTCTATGACAGGAGGCCCCACTTGTTGGGGAGCACTGTTGATTACACCATTCTCTGCCCCTCAGTCAATGCAAAATTGTAGTCCTACTTTTTATGTGCTTCACGCAACATGTCATGAAGCCAGCATTAGATGCCTCTTAGTTTCCTGGTATTGTATCTAGACATAGCACTCACAAATGAATATAGACACCCAAAACAACCCAGAGTTGAGACTCAAACATTGGTAGAGTCAGAAATAGGTAGTGGTCTTCGGATTATCTCTTCACACTACTATCCTCTGCAATCACCTTTGGACACCATCATCCTTTGTCTCTCCACGAGCAATGTAGGTGTCTAGAAATACGACCCAGCAGAGACTACATGAGAGAAATTCATACATGAATAGCAAAATATCCTAGTTTGCAAATATTTTTCACATAATTATAGCTCTGCCTTATTTGCCACATAATACATCATCTGCTGCATAATCTGATGATTTTTTTTTATTTGTTTAAGACATTTTTATTAAACTTTTGCAAAAGAAAAACAATAGACAAATCATATTCAGATTGGGGCAATAACATGGGAACATCAATCATAAAACATATGAAGTTATTGAAATGTAAAGGTAAACAGGGGGAAGGAAAGAGGAAAGGGCAAGGCTCATTCCTAACCCCATAGGGTTAAATTATTTCCCCCCCTTCTTCTCATTTCTTCTCTTTTCTTCTTTCTCCTGCTTTTCTTTCTTTTATAATCTGATGATTTTAACAAAAAAATTGTTTGTAGCTCAAAAGGATCAAAACAACGTGACTTGTGTTGCTGTGAAGTGGAGGGCCTTTTACACAGGTTGACTGGTCACCGTTCCCACTGCTGCACTTGTATGTTAAACTGCTAATAATGAAGCAAAATCTTTGCAGAGACTGTTAGTATGTGTAAACATTTCAAAATAATAAAGTATCAGAAAATGTACCACATTACGCTGCAGCCTTTCTTTGCTGCATAATTTAGTCAACACTGCAACATAATTTTGTCCTTCATTGCTTCATAATTGCAGTGGCCCCAGAGCATTCAGCACATGCTAAAAGTGCTTGTGCATGAAGCAGAGAGACCGTGAAGTTTGCTAACTTCGGGGCATATTTACGGGAATAGTGGTGCAGCACAGCAAGTTACTTTGCTGTGCTGCCCAGCGTCACAAGGAAAGGGCATGAATGCACCGTATTTATCCAATATGGTTCATTCCTGTCCTTTCCGAGTGCGTCAGCCTAGCGCCAACAAAGGTACCCTTGCACCATGGTTTAGGGGCGTCTCAGTTGCATGCAGGATTGTTTTTGTGCAGGAAGCGGCACCTTCTTGCACAAAAAAAATCCTGAAGGGCTTCTTCCTCTTTCTATGTGTGCTGCACATATAGAAAGAGGAAAAACCAGGAAGAAGTTACGATATTTCTCCTTGATGTTCCTCCCTTGGGAAGGCGTAATATTTTGATGCAGTCCCAGGTTTACAATTCCTTGTAAATCTGGGAATGCGTTATAAATCATTGGAGTTGAGTGGGAACGCCAACTGCAACACCTCCCTTGTGCAGAGTAAGGCAAAGCAGCAATTTGTGCTGTGTTGCATAATGCCATATTTTTTAAACCATTCACAGCCATGCAAAGTGGCTTTGCGTGGCTTCATAAATATGACTTGGAGATTTGTGTCATTCACTTACCACGGTCCGTGGTGCAAGCATGACGCAAAGCCCTCGTAAATATGCCCCTTAGATTGGTGTGCATGCAAATCCTGCATTGCTGATCCCTTGTGAGTTATACTACTACTGCTGGAACAAGGCCAATGGAGTCACCAATGGGTGAGGTGGACTGGCCTCAAGGGTTCTGTGACCTCAGTGACAAAGTCTCTGCTGACCTGCGGTGTGCTAGTTCATAGGCCTGCCAGCAAGATTGGAGGTGAACTTCAGTATGGATTGTGGTGGACAGGCATTCATGGTTAACCCACACTGGTCTACGGTAGGGTCCACCTACTGGTTCTAAGAGACCAGGGCTTCTGTGGTCTAGCGGCGTCTTCTAAGGTCTAGTAGGGGAATGTGCTCCCTCAGGAGAGTGGACTGTTCATGAAGCCTTATTTCCCAGTTCCAAATTAGGTAGCTCTGGCCATAGTGCCACATCCTCCCCCCGAACACCTTTCTGCCCCACTGAGAGAAACTTGCACTGCTTACAGCTACAACCCAATTGTGCCCCATTATAAACACCTGGATGTGACTCAATTCAATTTATGCACTGTCTGGAAAAAAGCAACATAATTCTAGAAAAAGCAAACATTCATAGGCAATAACGGATTATGAAAAGTATGCGAAATTTAAGCAGAACCAACATGGTTACCTTAAAGCTTTTACACTCATTGTTCGGAAACCAATGAGTGTTTTTCGCCTCAAACATTGAGGACATGAATACAGGGCTCCTTCTGTACACAGGTGTGCCTTTGTTGCACGTGTGGACAGCAAGGAAAGGATTAAGCAGGGCTCAGAAGATAAAGGGACTCTTCGGGATAATCTGATCTGACTCACGGAAACCCACCAGGGCTCCTCCACATTCATGTCAGCCAGCTAGCTGCTCAAAAATTGATATTATGTATTCAAGTGTCCTGCAAATGATACCTTTTGAACTGTTCGGCTTAGCTAACTCGCCCACCCACAAAAAACATCAGAGCTTTTGACAGTAAAAGGCACAATTATGTTTGCATTCGGGAAATGAAGGATACATCCAGCTTCATTTTGTTTTGGTGACACAATAATATGTTAGTGATGCTGTAAAGCTTTGCATAAAAAAAATCACAAACCTAAGAGGTTCCAAAGGCAAGACATATTGGCTTTGCCAATGCTTGTTTAGACATCTCATTTGCTAACTGGGTCACTTTTAATTTGGTGCCAGACAGGGCCGAACTGGGAACCCAAATCAGCCTGACCACTACAAAGGGGTCATGGGGAGAAGGTGCTCTCCCCAAGAACATTTTGGAAACATTTACATAAATGGTGCATTCCACAGCACATTTTATTATATATTCAATTGTATTAGCTTTTAGAGCACAGCAAAGGATGACCTTACGGTGCACCAGGATATGACAATCTTGTTGGGGCTCTTCCCTCACTATCACCCTCCAACACTGCCCCTCATCTCTCTATAGCCCCCTCACATGTATTCAATTTGTTTTATCGCTCATCTCATACCAGTGTAGGGACTTGGAACACTTTATGTCATGCACACATACAGAGACAATGAATCATACGTGTGTAAATCAGTGTTTAAAAAATCTTATACAAGACAACAAGGGCTACAAGGTGTAGGATTCACATGCCATCAATTCTGATTGGCATTTTTTAACATCTAGAGAAACACAACCAGAGGATTCAAAACGTAATACAGTGGTTGGATTTACTAATAAAAATGTATTTCTACACAAACAAACCCTTTTTAGCAGTATAAGGATAATGAAAAACTGGGGAAAGAAACATAACTTCCAAACCTGCTCCATGCAGTTTGCATGCAGCTCTTTGATGGCAGGTGACTAGATTTATTACAATTGTAAGTTATACCCTGCAAGTAACTAAAGGATCTCTGTGACAAAAGCAGTAACCTACTGAGCTATGCACATTAAATACAATTCTGTGATCTGCATGGTACACGTTCTTTGCAGCATGCATATTAACCCTCAGCACTACAATAGATGAGTCAAAACTGGCAATTGATTCTGATTTCTCTCTAACAGGAAGATCAACCATCAGAGATATAAATCTTGTCTGTTTTGTTGTTGCATGAAAAATGCTGTGTTTACAAGGAACTCTACAGTGATTTATGCGTTTTTGAGAGTAAGAAGCGAGTCCTTGTGCTGGACAGCCCTGCTTGTTTTGTTAATGGGGTTTGGTTTTGCCTCCCCCAGTAACAAAACTAGCCTCCCACCCCTCCAGCCTCCGCCCGATGTCCATTATGCCAGTCCGGCCTAGGTGCCTGGGCCTATTTGTTTTCACAGTCCGACCCTGTATGGGGTACACAAGGGGCTCTGGTGCTCAAATGTCACAGAAATGGATACCTCTGGCTGCTTTTATTTATTTATTTATTTATGCGTTTTTATATAGCGCGGACTTTACCCGAAGGTGTCAGAGCGCTTCACAATAGGAACAGTAATGATACATGAGGAGAAAATTACAAGTGAACAAATTACAAAAGCAAACGTTTAATTATATGAGGCAAAAGTGACAATTGTGAGCAAAGAAAATACAAGAGGTAGCAAACGGTGGGATGTATGTCGTTACTAAGCATGCTTTTACAACGCATGCCTTTATCACGCAGGTTTTACAACGCAAGTCGTTACAACGACTTGCGTTGGGGGGCGCTGGATAGTGAATAGTTTAATTTACTATTCCAACTCCAGTCCCTGTGGATAGTAGGGAAGGTTTTGGATAGTAAATTAAACTATTCCCTATCCTACAGCGCCCCCCAGCGCAAGTCGTTGTAGCTACTTGCGTTGTAAAAGTTGCGTGGTAAAGGTACTGCGTGGTAAAAGTTGCGTTGTAAACGCTGTTCCCCCAAACGGTGCAATACAGGAGGCAAAAGTGCAGATTGGACAAGGAGCGTATTAGCTAGAGGAAAGGCTGAAGTGATGAAGGGGGGGATACAGTGAGGGGGAGGAATAGGAGAGGAGGGCACAGGGGAGGGGGAGGGAAGAGGGCCGACCTGTGCTTCTCGAGGGTGCAGCCTATTGGAGTGTAGGGGGGTCAGGGGAGGAGAAAGGGAGTAATGGGTGAAGCTAGATGAAGAGTCAGGGGATAACCGGGTCGCAGAGGAGGGGAGTACTGAGGGGAAGAGGTGGTCAGAGAGAGAGAGAGACAGATGTCTTTGCCTTGGATCATAACAGTACCGTTGTTATAGTGTGAGATAGTGAGTTAGCCGTTGATACACGCAGAGGGGGAAATTTTTTGTTGTTTCCCAAGAGGGATAGATCAATCAATCAATCAATCATGACACTTGTATAGCGCGCTACTCACCCGGAAGGGTCTCAAGGCGCTGGGGGAGAGGGGTCCGTTACTGCTCGAAAAGCGAGGTCTTGAGTTGCTTCCTGAAGGAGAGGTGGTCCTGGGTTAGCCGGAGGTGGATGGGAAGGGAGTTCCATGTCTTGGCTGCCAGGTAGGAGAAGGATCTTCCTCCTGCGGTGGCCCTGCGGATACGTGGAACGGCGGCGAGGGCGCGGCTGGTCGACCGTAGCTGGCGGGTAGGCCTGTAGAGGGTCAGGTGGTTGTTGAGGTACTTGGAGAGCCTTGTGTGCGTGGAGAGCCTTGTGTGCGTGGGTGAGGAGTCTGAACGTGATCCTCTTGCCGACAGGGAGCCAGTGCAGTTCTCTCAGGTGGCCGGAGATGTGGCTGTGTCAGGGGATGTCCAGGACGAGTTGTGCGGAGGCGTTCTGGATGCGTTGGAGTCTTTTCTGAAGTTTGGCTGTGGTTCCGGCGTAGAGGGTGTTATCGTAGCCCAGTCTGCTGGTGACGAGTGCCTGGGTGACCGTCTTCCTGGTTTCGGTGGGGATCCATCGGAAGATCTTACGGAGCATGCGCAGGATATTGATGCATGATGATGAGACGGCGTTGACTTGTCTGGTCATCGAGAGGGAGGAGTCCCAGATGAAGCCCAGGTTACGTGCATGGTCCGTTGGCTTGGGAGTGGTGCCCAGGTCCGGGGGCCACCAGGAGTTGTTCCAGGCGGAAGGCGATGACCCCAGGATGAGGACTTCCGTCTTGTCTGAGTTCAGTTTCAGGTGGTTGTTCTTCATCCACTCGGCTACGTCTTTCATCCCTTCGTGTAGGCTGGTTCTGGCGGTGGCTGGGTCGTTGGTAAGGGAGAGGATCAGCTGGGTGTCGTCGGCGTAGGAGATGATGTTGAGGTTGTGATGGTGTGCGATGGCTGCGATGGGGCTCATGTAGACGTTGAAGAGGGTGGGGCTGAGCGATGATCCCTGTGGTACACCGCAGATGACTTCGGTGGCCTCGGATCTGAACGGGGAAGGCAGACTCTCTGGGTTCATCCGGCGAGGAACGAGGTGATCCACTCCAGTGCCTTCTCTTGAATTCCGATGTTGCTGAGGCGCTGCACTACGGTGCGGTGCCAGACAGTGTCGAACGCTGCGGAGAGGTCCAGGAGGATGAGGGCCGCTGTTTCCCCGTTGTCTAGCAGGGATCTGATGTCATCAGTGGCTGCAATGAGGGCTGTCTCAGTGCTGTGGTTGGCTCGGAATCCGGACTGCGAGTGGTCGAGGGATCCACTCATCTCAAGGAAAGCGGCAAGCTGTCTGTTGACGGTCTTCTCGATGACTTTGGCAGGAAAAGGGAGGAGCGAGATGGGGCGGAAGTTCTTGAGGTCGGTGGGGTCCGCTGTTGGTTTCTTCAGGAGATCACTGAGCTCGGCATGCTTCCAGCTTTCGAGGAAGGTGGCGGTGTTGAAGGAGGCGTTGATGATGTCCCGGAGTTGGCGTGCGATGATGGAGTCGGCCTTGTTGAAGACGTGGTGGGGGCATGGGTTGGTTGGGGATCCGGAGTGGATGTTGTTCATCGTACGGGTGGTGTCTTCGGTGCTGACCGGGGTCCAGGCGCAGAGGGTGGTGGTGGGGGGTGTAGGTTTGGTGGTTGGGTGCGTGGTTGGTGCACCGAAGCTGTTGTGCAATTTGGCGATCTTGCGGTGGAAGAACGAGGCGAGTGAGTCGCTGAGGTCTTGCGAGGGAGTGATGTTGTTGTTTCCGGCGCTGGGGTTGGAGAGCTCTTTGACGATGCTGAAGAGTTCCTTGCTGTTGTGGGCGTTGTTGTCTATTCGGTCTTTGAATGCTGTCTTCTTGGTGGTGCGGATCAACTGGTGAGGTTCCGTGACAATCGTAAGTGGTGTTTTCGACTCGCACGAATATAGTCGAGTCTGGTATCTATGAACCGCAAATGACGAGTTTAGTAAGTGTGCGCAGTTTCGCTGTGCTAACTTAAACCGTTCGTTTGTTATGTGGGTTTTTCATCTGTACCCACGGGTTCCATCTTAGATACGGCATCCATTTTGTCTCTTGCCCTCAAGTAGCCAGCGAACGGACGTTGTCCGTTTCGCGACCCTGGGACTCCCAAGATATTTGCGGAAGACACATGTTCTTTGTAAGTGTCTTTATGATGAGGGGGATGCTACTGTAAGGCAGATGGCGCCGCTTGAGGCTCATCTTGCCGCACGGACTTATTGTCTCAGCCGTGCATCTCATTAGGCACGTCCCTTTGATGTCTGTATCTCGTGTTTCCCGATACCTCCCCTTTTACACCCTTTCCGATCTCCCCACTGTCTCCGTCTTCCTCTGCACCTGTTTTCGTTCCTATTTCGATCTATTTTACTGCTGATTGGAATTCACTAATGGTGGGAAGATGGGTTTTTACAGTTGGGAACCGCCAAATGTTTCCGCACTTATGTTCCGGACCTTGTGTGTTTCAAAGTGACCAAAGCGACCCCTCTGGGGGATAATTGTGGGAACCGGGTTGTAAACTTTTGTGTATCATGTTATCCTATGGGTAAAAACTGTATAAAAGGAGCGATCCATAGAACCAATTTGAAGCAGTCTCCCTGAACTACACTTGATGTACTTCCTGTGATTTCTGTGTTCCCTGCAGAAAATAAACCTTGAATCTTTGACGCCGAAGGAAGTGTCCCGTGTCTCTGTGACTTGTACGCCGGAGCAGGTTACCCACGAAGGTTTCAGGTGTTGTGCCCTGGCACCGCTGGGTCCAAAAGAACCCAGTCCTTCAGTTGGCGCCCAACGTGGGGCTGCATCAGTGGTACCGGTCCAAGCCCGACGATCGTGAGGAACTTCGTGTGAAATCTCCGAGGGAAGGTGCACTCCGCTTCATCGATCCAGTTGTCGAAATAAGTGGCCCGAAGACTTTTCCCGCGAAGATTCCCGCCTCCTGACGGCTGCGACGGACTGCTGCCCTGACTGTAGACCTGTTTTGGCGCCTGGCGTAGACCTTGGTATAGCGAGACGATTGACGGGCCTTCCTGGTGACGCCATCGATCTTTGAGTTAAGTATTTGTGGGTCGCTCCCAGAGTTCTTGGTTGTTGAACACTTTAGCGAGTGTTTTTGTTGTTAACGCTGTGTGAGTGTTTTTGTCGGTGACACTTTGCTAGCGTACTTTGTTGTATTGTTTGACGACTGCAGCCGCCAAAAACCGAGGGTTTTGTTCTTTGCTGGGACTTGGTAAATCCCGTAACCCTTGAAGTTTGTGAAACTCGGCTAGTGTGCAAGATGCCTGGTCGCAGTACTTTGTTTAGTTGTTTTAGACCTTGTGGTGCGGATTCCCGACTGGAGGACTCGTGTCCGATACCTCCGGTTGGAACTCCTACTTATGACTTATATAGCAAACATGGGCTAGGCCCGATTACCTTTAACGATTATTGGATTAAATATACAAAGAAAGACGGCGACCTTCGTTGGCCACCTCACGGTAGCTTCGAGGCGTCGATCTTAGATAATTTAGAAATAAAGTTGTTCGAACGTAAATCAAGGCCGGCCATGTTTGATGCCTTTCGGTTGTGGCGTAAAGAAGCCCGACAGAAAGAAATCAGACAAAATAAACGTAGTCAGCGAGATACTGTTGCTACCATAGTGAAGAAAGCTGAGCAGTTCCAGCGTGATAAGGAGGATAAGGATAAGGAAGTGTTTGAAAGACTACAGCGTATGACCATAGATAAATGTTACCCTGTTTTGCCTACGGAGACAGATAAGAAGGAAGAGGCAGTTGAGGATTCTTTAATGTCCTATCTTATGAAGTCGCCACCTCCGTACGTACAGGGTACCGCAGTTCCTGTGGTCCCTGCCGTACCTGTTCTTCCACCTATTGTTCCTCCGCCTGTTCCTCAACCTGCACCCGTTCTCCCGACTGTTCCTGCTCCTTTGTCTGTTTCTATTCCTACTGCTCCTCCGCTTCCACATACTCCTGCTCCCGCTACTGCTCCTGTTTTGTTAACCCCTGTCGTTGCTACTGTTTCTACTCCTTCTCTTGTCAGTCCTGTATCATATGCTTCTTCTTCTGTTCGTAGTCGCAACTCTCCCCTTGCGACTAGCTTCTTTCATTCGCTCGGACCTGTTCATGGGTCTGCTGGTTCTGGTGGTCCTCAGAGACGTAGTCAGCTTCCTGGTAACAGGGAACGCGTTGCGCTATACAATATGGCGATGGGTTGGATGGTAAATCCGCAGAGAAGTCCTCCCCGAGTTGTCCTCGAAACATTTGGTCAATTCAACATACCGACTCAGAGATATGTGTTTGACGAAATGTGCAAGTTCCTACATGATCAGATAGCGGCCGACGCGCCTGACGAGGTGCTGACCGCCCTGTCTGAACTTCGGCTTCAGTTCGCAACTGGACTGATAGTAGATACTAATGTCCGACGTGCTATTGAGCGGTTGCTATCTCTTCGTCCCGCTCCCATCCCTCATGCACTATTTGTTGAGGATATTGAAAAACAACCAGACGAATCTGGCCAATACCCCATGCGTGAAGTTCCGCCGGTTTGGATGCCAGGCGATCCTACTGCTGCCCCTCCGGTTCTGCCGTATTTCCAGAGAGTATGGATACATCTCCCATGGAAACGTTCGGAAGTGTTGCAAGTGAAGCAATCTTTGCCTGACCCTCGCAAAAATCCTGCAGGGTATTACAAGGAATTATCGCAGCTCGTAGATGCTACGGTAATGAATCTTGCCGATATCGACATGTTGTTTGGTAATGTCGTACCGCAACCGGTATGGGCGAAGATTCGACAAGAAGATCACGCAAATGAATTAGGTGGTGATTGGGCTGCCATTCTAGCGGCAGATGGGTTGCAAGTTGGTGGCGCTAAGCCTGAGCAGCTGATTGCTGCTCTTCCTCAACGAATAATAACACTAATGAAAACGCTTATGCCTGCCATGAGAGTCAATTGGGACAAGTTGTCCGCCTGTAAGCAGAAGAAAGATGAGAGTGTATCAGACTTCTTTACGAGGTTTGAGGAAGCGTTCATTGATCATAGTGGACAGGATATGAGTACTGAGGGTGGGCAACGGTTGTTTGTGGATAAATTTGTGTCGAACTTATTGCCCGATTTGAGCAATAAATTGAAGAATTCGGAAAGTGCATGGGCCGTTTCTACTTCAGCTCAGATATTGGCTACGGCGCAATATTATGAGAATAGGGAGAAAGAGGAGAATGACCGTGCTGATAAAAAGACGAAAGAGCTGAAAACTAAAGTGTTGTTACAACAAGCGTATCCGCCGCGTTCCAATCAGAATGCGCCCCAACAGAATAGATCGCAGTCGCAATCGAATCGATCACAGCCACGTAATGATTCCTTCTTCCAAAGATCCTCGTTAGGGTACAATCAATGTGCTTATTGTAGACAAGAGGGACATATTAAATTCAATTGTCCTGCTTTAAATGAACGTCATAGTGGTAATTCGTCTAAAGGAGGCCGTGGTGGTTCGCAGCAGGCATCACGTGGTAGAGGTCGTGGTGCTCAAAACGATCGCTCAGATAACCCATCCAATTCTAGTAATTGTTTTGATCAACGTGGATCATCGCAAGGACGATCTGCGCAGTACAATGTAGACGATTATTACGTCGATCAGGGAACTGACGACAGTAACTACTAGGACAGCCAAAGACAAGGAGAGGGAGTGGTATCAGTTCCGGTTGATCAGAGAGGGCCTTACGTCGCAGTTGCTACATCGGGCGTCGTTGAGCCTTTTCTGTTGGACACTGGTGCAGCGAAAAGTTCCATCATGCATTCGAAACTCCCTGGCGCACCTTTGTCTGGCTTAACAAATGTTTCCGTTGGATTCTCTGGCGCCCCCGTTAGCAATCCAGTTTCGCGCCCTTTGCCCCTTCAAATTGGGTCACGTGAGCTTCAAGCTCCGTTGATTTTGACTACTGGTTGTGGTGAAAATCTTTTGGGTCTGGATTTGCTTAAACGTTTGTACGCAACTTTGTATTGTTCTCCTGCGGGTGTAAAGCTTACGTTAGGAGAGAGGGTAGTCTCTCCCATGTATTTGTCTCTCGATAAGCTTCCTCCGGAATTGAGTTCTCTTCCTGTGTCTTTGTGGGCGACGGGTCCAAATGACGTGGGCCTTCTTGATATCTCCCCTTATGTTGTCCAACTGAAGTCTAATGTGCGATTGCCACGTATTCCCCAATATCGTATCTCCCTTGATGGTGAACGAGCACTGCTAGCGATCATTTATGATCTGATTGGGAAAGATGTTATTGAAGAGACTCGGGGAAACGTGTGCAATAGCCCTGTGCTGCCCATTCTTAAACGTACAGATCCTACGAAACCGCCTGTTTATCGCTTTGTTATCGATTTACGGGAGGTAAATAAAATTGTGGTTCCTCAATTTCCTGTTGTGCCTGACATCACGGCGCTACTGACTCTGATTCCAGCTACTGCATCATGGTTTTCGGTGATTGATTTGAAAAATGCGTTTTTCAGCATCCCGATTGCCGAAGAGAGCAGGGACCTTTTCGGTTTCTCTCTCGGTGGACGTAGCTTCCGGTTCAAACGCGCTCCTCAGGGCTACTGTGAAAGTCCATCGATTTACAGTCAAGCCTTGAAGGGTCAATTGGATGCGTTTCGGTTGCCGGTTGGTGCGGCCTTAATCCAATACGTCGACGACTTATTGGTGGCTGCTGATACTCAGGACATTTGCAAAATTGCTACGGTGTCATTGCTGCAACATCTCTGTGAGTTAAATCATAAGGTGTCACCTTCTAAACTCCAATATTGTTGTCAAGAAGTAACCTATCTAGGTCACTTATTGTCAAAGGAGGGAAGGAGATTGACCCCAGAGAGAATTGCAGCGATTGCGCGAATGGCTGTGCCAAAAACCCAAAGAGATGTGCGTGCCTTTCTAGGTATCACGTCGTACTGCAGGCAATGGATTCCTAATTTTTCATTGCTAGCGAAACCATTGGTGGCTCTTACGTGCAAGGATGTTTCCACTCCTTTACCATGGACGGAAGAATGTCAGAAAAGTTTTTCTGAACTGCGTGATTCATTGTGTTCGGCTCCTGTGTTAGGTACCCCTGACTACGGTAAGCCGTTCACGTTATATGTTCACGAGAGGGAAGGTTGTGCTTTGAGTGTCTTAACGCAACCTTTTGGTGGTAAGCAGCGTCCATGTGCATATTTTTCCTCGACCTTGGACCCAGTAGCTAGAGCATTGCCGAGTTGTTTACGAGCAACAGCGGCAGCTGCGGTCTCCATCCGACAATCAGCAGGATTGGTCATGGATAATATGCTTACGGTGATGGTTCCGCATGCAGTCGATACTCTTTTGAATCGAACGAAAACTCAGCACTTGACGAGTGCGAGGTTGTCTGGGTACGAATTGACGCTCTTGGCAAGCCATATTCAGATAAAACGTTGTAATGTCCTGAATCCGGCAACTTTGTTACCAATTAGTGCAGAGTCAGATGAAGTAGCAGAACATGACTGCTACTTGAGGACTGAAGAGGAAACGAAAGGTCGAGTGGACCTTAAAAACACCGCATTGGAAGATCCGGATGGCACTCTGTATGTGGATGGGTCATGTTTTAAGTTGCCGAATGGCGATGTGACTACTGCTTATGCTGTTGTAACATTGAATACTGTTGTTGAAACTGCAAGATTGAATCAGAATTCTGCCCAGGCTGCGGAATTGATTGCTCTCACTAGAGCATGTGTGTTAGCAAAAGGGAAACGTGTGAATGTGTACACTGATAGCCAGTACGCTTTCGGTGTAGCACATAGTTTTGGACGATTGTGGCGAGAGCGTGGTTTCTTGACGTCGCACGGTACGAAGATACAGCATGGCCAGCTTGTGAACGACCTTTTGGATGCATTGACTTTGCCTATGCAAGTTGCAATTGTTAAGTGTAGTGCGCATCGTAAAGTGACGGATGATGTTGGTCGTGGTAATGCGTTTGCAGATGAGATTGCTAAGGAGACTGCCCGGAACCTTAGCACTCGAATGTATGTGACGAGTTCGGTTAGGTGGCCTACAGAATCAAGTATGTGTGAAGATACTGTTGAGAGCGTGAAAGCCATTCAGAATGAGGCCACCGACACTGAAAAGATGAAGTGGAAAGAAAGTACGGGAAAGTTGGATGCGAATGGCTGTTGGATTGATTTGTCGGATCAGAAAAGATGGATGCTGCCTGATGCGTATGTGCTGGCCGTTGTGACAATGGCGCATGGGTTAGCACATATTAGCGCGAAAGGTATCTGCAAGTTGTTGGCTGATGTATGGAAGAATGATGGCATTACGAAATGTGCTGAACGTTTGGTGAAGAATTGTATGGTGTGTATAATGTACAATCCTGGCAAAGGAACCCCAACTCCCCCTGGCAGTTTTGCTCCTCCTTCGTATCCCTTTGAGGTGATTCAATTGGACTTCATCCATATGGAGCGATGCAATAACCTGAAATACGTTTTGGTTGTGGTTTGCGCATTCTCCCGATGGATCGAGGCCTATCCCCTCAAAGACAATACTGCTTTGTCTACTGCGAAAATCCTACTGAAGGAATACTTTCCTCGGTATGGAATGCCTAGAGTCGTGTGGTCAGATAACGGAAGTGAGTTTGTTGGAAGTGTGATGAAGAGTGTGTGTAAGGGCCTTGGAATAAACCAAAAATTCCACAGCGCCAATCATCCCCAGTCAGCTGGATTAGTTGAGGGGTACAATGGTACCCTTAAACTAAAGTTAGCAAAGATTCAGGCTACGACTGGTCTTTCGTGGCCTGACGCTTTACCCTTAGCATTACTGTCAACTAGGGCGACTGTACACTCCCGAGTAGGGCTTAGTCCCTATGAGATAGTGTTCGGCCGTCCTGCGAATGTGTGGGGGGTTCCTAGGCCAGGAATATTCTCTGATCTTGAGTATCCAATGTTGATTGACTATTTACATGACTTGACTGCTAAACTGAGGTTAATTCACCAACAGGTTTACGACGCATTGCCGACGCAGACGGAGGGTCCAGGCCACCAGCTCCAGCCCGGAGACTGGGTGGTAACACGCAACTTCTCACGCAAGAATAATCTGGACCCAAGATTTACCGGACCTTACCAGGTGCTCCTGGCCACGAGGACTGCCGTTCGTCTAGAGGGGCGGAAAAATTGGGTACATGCTACCCATTGTAAGCGAGTCCCTATTCCTTTGCCGGCAGACCCGTGGGTAAGGAAAGGCATTGCATCAACAGAAACAGAAACATTGCCGGCGTTTGTGCCTTTCAGCGACGCACAGCCTGTTGGAGAACCCTCAGCGCAGCAGAAAGCCACTGTTGAAAAATCGTTAGCAAAAGACTCAAGACCAGAACAATCAACTGATCAGCAGGACGCTGTCTCTTCAACGGATCCTTTGTTCGACGAGCAGACACGTCCCGGGAAACATCGATATTCTTTGCGATCTCGCACTAAGGACAAATAAAATTTTTCGCTTTGCTGAAATTGACAACTATAATATCCTCGTTTCCCGTGATCAGTTTTGAACTTTCGTATCACTGTGAATTGTGTACATATATATATACATATTGAGTTTCCTTCCTCGTATCTTTTTGCTTCCACAGCCGAGAGACATTGTGCTTGTACATACATATTGTGTGTTGAAGGCCGTAGGGCCGCGCGCGTACTTCCTTCTGGACAGTAGGTCTTGACGCTAGGTCAAAGGCCGTCGGTTCCTAGGAACTCCTAGGGATTGACTATTGCTGCACAGAACGAAGTGCGTCAAGAAACGTTGCGGACGGTCGTAGGGAATGGCATTCTCGAAGCTGAATGATTTGGAGGGAGCTAAGGTTCACAGATTCAAGCTGCAGCAACTCAGTCGTACCAAATGCTTCATATTTCAATTGTTTGTACTGTTTTTGACTGCTTCTGCATTATTGGCGGGTGGGGTGTACTACACGATGTCTTACTTCTTGCCTGCTACACCTACTCCTGCTTCTTACCCTAATCTTACCTCTACTGTTTCTCCCCATTCCTTTCACATGTTACCGGAACACGAGCAGGCTAGACGTGTAGAATTCCGCAACAATTCCTTTATTCAGCTCCTCCATCAGCATCAGTTAGTGGTTAACACTACTAATTGTTGGGTGTGTGGGTTGATGCCACACACTACGGATAAGGGAATTCCATATCTGGTGTTACCGTATAGTTCCCAAGGGTCAGCTCGAGCATTTCAAACAATGTTTCGAAGCGCACTGGGTTTCCACCCCATTCGAGAACCACGTTCCCCCTACTCTGGTCCTACCTCGTACCAAAAACCTTTGTCGATAGCCATAGAGGATTTAGATAGTGAGATCTATGATCCTTCGCTTATCCCTGAAGAAGAGGTACAGGCCTATAGAGTCCTAAGTAGAGGTGAATATAGTGTATTCACTAGTGAAAAGCAGCTTAAAAGCTCGCCTCCAATATGGGTCGTACCCCACACTGGTAATTTTTGTCTTATGGGTCGTGGCCGAAGATCGCAAGCCCGACTTGGAGCAAGTGCTTGCACTGAAAATTACATTCTGCCGATGTTCTCGTCCCCTGTGTTTCTGGCTGCCAAGGGTACATACTTTATCTGTTATGATCGTGCATACACATGGTTGCCCGCTGACTTCATGGGTACATGTTTCATTGCAAATCTGTTGCCTCCGACGTTTACTGTAGATGCCGATTATCATAAGACTAGAGTTGTGCGAGGCGTAATTAGTGAAGAGGATACTGCCGGTCAAGAGGCAGGAGACTTTTTCAAGGGTTTCCTCCCGTTTTGGGGACCTATGGTTAATAGTAGGAACCTGAGACAGTTGACTCGAGTGGTAGAATCGACAGCTAATATTACTGCCAGTGCCCTTGGTAATATCACCACAGAACTTCAGGCGGAGAGACTTATGACGTTACAAAACCGTATGGTTTTAGATGTCATCTTAGCAGATCGTGGTGGGGTATGTAAGGTGATCCATTCGAGCTGCTGCATTTTCATTCCAGATAATGCTCCTACTGTCTATCAAGCCATCTCGAGGTTGCATAAGATCTCCGAATCCATACACGTGGATGTAGGGGATTGGACGCTACTTGGATGGTTTTGGGGCCTGATGTCGACTTGGGGTTGGAAAATTCTGATGATCATCGGAGTCGTGGTAGTGTTCCTGTTCACGTGTTGCCTTTGTGTGCAGTGTGGTCCTGCCTTATGTGGCCTCTGTGCTACAACGTGTATGAGACAACCATCTGCTACCAAGGGGACTCGGTTGGACAGAGCTATGCTACAGCAACATCTCGATGGTCTGATGAATATCGAATATGATTCCGACTAGTGCTTGCCTACATGAGGGCAAAAGGAGCGTCTGAGGTTCCGTGACAATCGTAAGTGGTGTTTTCGACTCGCACGAATATAGTCGAGTCTGGTATCTATGAACCGCAAATGACGAGTTTAGTAAGTGTGCGCAGTTTCGCTGTGCTAACTTAAACCGTTCGTTTGTTATGTGGGTTTTTCATCTGTACCCACGGGTTCCATCTTAGATACGGCATCCATTTTGTCTCTTGCCCTCAAGTAGCCAGCGAACGGACGTTGTCCGTTTCGCGACCCTGGGACTCCCAAGATATTTGCGGAAGACACATGTTCTTTGTAAGTGTCTTTATGATGAGGGGGATGCTACTGTAAGGCAGATGGCGCCGCTTGAGGCTCATCTTGCCGCACGGACTTATTGTCTCAGCCGTGCATCTCATTAGGCACGTCCCTTTGATGTCTGTATCTCGTGTTTCCCGATACCTCCCCTTTTACACCCTTTCCGATCTCCCCACTGTCTCCGTCTTCCTCTGCACCTGTTTTCGTTCCTATTTCGATCTATTTTACTGCTGATTGGAATTCACTAATGGTGGGAAGATGGGTTTTTACAGTTGGGAACCGCCAAATGTTTCCGCACTTATGTTCCGGACCTTGTGTGTTTCAAAGTGACCAAAGCGACCCCTCTGGGGGATAATTGTGGGAACCGGGTTGTAAACTTTTGTGTATCATGTTATCCTATGGGTAAAAACTGTATAAAAGGAGCGATCCATAGAACCAATTTGAAGCAGTCTCCCCGAACTACACTTGATGTACTTCCTGTGATTTCTGTGTTCCCTGCAGAAAATAAACCTTGAATCTTTGACGCCGAAGGAAGTGTCCCGTGTCTCTGTGACTTGTACGCCGGAGCAGGTTACCCACGAAGGTTTCAGGTGTTGTGCCCTGGCACCGCTGGGTCCAAAAGAACCCAGTCCTTCACTGGTGGTGGTTGCGGGTTGTGTCGTGGCCGTCTGAAGCTGAAGTGGACGCCGCTGTGGTAAGTCCAATGAAGTCCGGTGGAGTGGCTGAAGGAGATATCCATGCAGGAGGAGAAGACTGGGTCAAGCGTGTGGCCGGCGTAGTGGGTGGGGGTGTTCACCAGTTGCTTGAGACCGAGGTTGGCGAGGTTGTCTAGCAGGGTGGTGGTGTTGCTTTCCTTGTTGTTCTCCAGATGGAAGTTGAGGTCCCCTAGGAGGATGTAGTCGGCGGAGGGGGGGACGTGTTGAGGTTCTGTGACAATTGTAAGTGGTGTTTTCGACTCGCTCAAATATGGTAGAGTCTGGTATCTATGAACCGCAAATGACGAGTTTAGTGGGTGTACGCGTTTTCGCTGTGCTAACCTAAACCGTTCGTCTGTTTCGTGGGTTTCTTTATCTGAACCCACGGGTTCCATTTTAGATACGGCATCCATTTTGTTTCTTGCCCTCAAGTAGCCAGCGAACGGACACTGTCCGCTTCGTGACCCGGGGATTCCCAAACTCTTGCGGAAGACACGTGTTCCTTTGAGGGTGTCTTTATGACGAGGGGGATGACACTGCAAGGCAGATGGCCCCGCTCGAGGCTCATCTTGCCGTGCCGGTCTATTTTCTCAGTTGTGCATTCATTAGGCACGTCTCCTTTGATCCCTGCAATCGTGTTTCTGATAGCACCCCCTTTACACTCTTTTTCAATCTGTTGACTGTCCTCGTCTTCCTCTGCACCTGTTTCTGACTCTTCCTTGATTCGTTTACTGCCGGAATGGAATGCACTAATGGTGAGAAGATGTACTTTTACAGTTGGGAACCGGCAATGCTACTGTAATTATGTTCCGGGGCCCTGAATACATGATAGCGACCCCCTATGAAATTTACTGTGGGAACCGGGTTGTAACCTTTTGTTTGCCATGTTGTCGTATGACGAAAAACTGTATAAAAGGAGCGATCTACAGATACAATTCGAAGCAGGCTCCATGAACCTACATGCTATGTACTTCTTGTGACTTCTGTGTTCCCTACAGTAAATAAACCTCGAATCTTTGACGCCGAAGGAAGTGTCCCGTGTCTCTGTCATTTGTACGCCGGAACAGGTAACCCACGAAGGTTTCAGGTGTTGTCCCTGGCACCGCTGGGTCTTAGAAAAACCCAGTCCTTCAGTTGGCGCCCAACGTGAGGCGGCATCAGCGGTACCGGTCCAAAGCCCGACGATCGTGAGGAACTTCGTGTGAAATCTCCGAGGGAAGGTGCACCCCGCTTCATCGATCCTGTTGTCGAAATAAGTGGCCCGAAGACTTTTCCTGCGAAGATCCCCGCCTCCTGACGGCTGCGACGGACTGCTGCCCTGACTGTCGACCTGTTTTGGCGCCTGGCGTAGACCTTGGTACAGCGAGACGATTGACGGGCCTTCCTGGTGACTCCATTGTTCTTTGAGTTAAGTATTTGTGGGTCGCTCCCAGAGTCCTTAGTTGTTGTGGGTGCTTAGTTGTTGCATGGTTCCATTGCATTTGTGGTTCTTCGTATTTTGCTCTTAGTTGTTCTATTTGACGACTGCAGTCGCCAAAAACCGAGGGTTTTTGCACTTTTGCGGGGACATTGTAACCCAATAACCCTTGACGTTTGTGAAACTCGGTTAGTGTGCACGATGCCTGGCCGTAGTACTTTATTCAGTTGCTTTAGAGGTTGTGGTGCGGATTCCCGATTGGAGGACTCATGTCCGATACCTCCGGTTGGAGCTCCGATTTATGAATTATATAGTCGCCTTGGTGTGGGTCCTATCACATTCAATGATTGCTGGGTCCGGTATACTAAAGATGACGGTGTCCTTAGTTGGCCACCTCATGGTAGTTTTGAGACCCCAATTTTAGATAATCTTGAAGCTAAATTGTTCCAAAGAAAAGCAAGGCCGGCCATGTTTGATTCCTTTCGGTTGTGGCGTAAAGAAGCCAAGCAAAAAGAAATCAAACAGCTTAAACGTAATAAGAGAGAAGGTATCGTTACAACGATGAGAAATGCAGAGCAGTTTCAGCGAGACAAAGAAGAGAAGGAAAAGGACATTTTTGATAGATTACAACGTATGACAGTGGATAAATGTTATCCTGTTTTACCGACAGGTACGGATAAGAAGGGAGAGGAAGCAGTAGAGGACCCTTTGTTGTCCTATCTGCTGAAGTCGCCACCTCCATATGCACAGGATACCATAGCTCCCTTGGTTCCTCCTGTTCCTCAACCTGCTGTTCCGGCTGCTGTTAATCAGCCTGCCGCTGGTCCTGTTTTTGCGAATCCTTCTGTCCCTATTCCTCTACCTGCTACTGTCCCTACTGCTCCACCGTCTATATCTACTCAAGCTACTGTTCCCGCTACTTCCACTCTTGTGGCTTCTCCTACTGCTCTTGCTCCTCCTGTATTTGGTCCTCCTATTGTTACCCCTTTACTTCTCTCTTCTTCCCCGTCTGTTCGGCGACGTATTCCTAATATTGTTGTCAACTTTTATTCTCCTCTTGGACCGATTCTTGGGTCTGCTGATTCTGATGCTCCCCAAAGACGAAGTCAGCTTCCTGGTGGTAGAGAACGTGATACGCTATTTACAATGGCGAAAAATTGGATTAGGTATCCTCTTAAGAATCCTCCGCGTATAGTTGTTGACACTTTCTCTCAATTCAATGAGCCAACACAAAGATTCGTGTTTGAAGAAATGTGCAAACTCTTACGCGATGAGATATCAGTTGATGCGGCAGATGATGTACTGGCCGCTTTAACTGAACTTCAGCTACAGTTTTCGAGTGGTATGATTGTGGGTAGCAATGTTCGACGTGCTGTCGAGCATCTACTATCTTTTCGTCCCACTTTGATGCCTCGTGCACTGTTTAAGGAGGAACATGAAGAATGGATGTCGACGCCTGGTCAGCATCCCATGCGTGAAGTTCCACCAGTGTGGATGCCAGGTGATGCTA
Organism: Lissotriton vulgaris; assembly: GCF_964263255.1. Lineage (NCBI taxonomy): Eukaryota > Metazoa > Chordata > Amphibia > Caudata > Salamandridae > Lissotriton > Lissotriton vulgaris. The sequence goes on from NC_141697.1 coordinate 966,287,522, forward strand.
ATGCTGTTCCTAATATTCCGCCACATTTCCAGAGAGTATGGATACACCTTCCATGGAAACGATCGGAAGTTTTGCAGGTTAAGCAAACTTTGCCTGACCCTCGCAAAAATCCTGCAGGGTACTATAAAGAATTGTCTCAGCTAGTGGATGCTACGATAATGAATCTTGCCGACATCGATATGTTGTTCGGCACTGTCGTACCGCAACCGGTATGGGCGAAAATTCGTCAAAAAAATCATGTAGCCGAGTTAGGCGGTGATTGGGCTGCTCTTGTGGCGGCTGATGTACGACAAGTTGGTGGGGCTAAGCCTGAACAGCTCATTACTGATCTTCCACAAAGAATAATTACCCTTATGAAGACACTTATGCCAGCAATGAAAGTTAACTGGGATAAACTGTCTGCTTGTAAGCAGAAGAAGGACGAGAGTGTCTCCGATTTCTTTACAAGATTTGAGGAGGCATTCATCGATCATAGTGGTCAGGATATGGGCACTGAGGGAGGTCAGAGGTTGTTTGTGGATACATTTGTATCGAATTTGTTGCCTGAACTTAGCAACAAATTGAAAAATTCAGAAAGTGCATGGGCTGTTTCTACTTCTGCTCAGATATTGGCCACGGCCCAATATTATGAAAATAGAGAGAAGGAGGAAAATGATCGTGCAGATAAAAAGACGAAAGAGCTCAAAACAAAAGTTCTGTTGCAACAAGCGTATCCTCTGCGCTCAAATCAAAATGATTCTCAACAGCGGAATAGATCGCAATCGCAGCCTGCTAGGTCGCAATCGCGAAATGACTCTTCTTCGCAGAGATCTATGCTTGGGTACAATCAGTGTGCCTATTGTAGAGGTGAGGGTCATTTGAAATTTGATTGTCCGGTTTTGCGCGATCGGAATAATGGCAATTCTTCTAGAGGAGGTCGTAGTGGTCCCCAACAGGCTTCACGAGGTAGAGGTCGTGGTGTTACACAGAATCAAAATGAGCGTTCTAATAATTCCTCTGATTCCAATAATTGTTTTGATCAGCGTGGGTCATCGTCAGGTAGATCCGCACAGTACAATGTGGACGATTATTACGTTGACCAGGGTACTGACGACGGTAATTACTAGGACAGCCATAGACAAGGAGAGGGAGTAGTATCAGTTCCGGTTGATCAGAGAGGGCCTTACGTCGCAGTTGCCACATCGGGCGTAGTTGAGCCTTTTCTGTTGGACAATGGTGCAGCGAAAAGTTCCATCATGCATTCGAAACTCCCTGGCGCACCTTTGTCTGGCTTAACAAATGTTTCCATTGGATTCTCCGGCGCCCCTGTTAGCAATCCGGTTTCTCGCCCTTTGCCCCTTACAATTGGGCCTCGTGAGCTGAAAGCTCCTTTGATTTTGACTACTGGTTGTGGTGAAAATCTTTTGGGCCTGGATTTGCTGAAACGTTTGTATGCGACTTTGTATTGTTCTCCTGCGGGGGTAAAGCTTACATTGGGTGAGAGAGTGATCTCTCCTATGTACTTGTCCATTGATAAGCTCCCACCGGAATTGAGTTCTCTTCCAGCATCTTTGTGGGCAACAGGTCCCAATGACGTGGGCCTGCTTGACATCTCCCCTTATGTTGTCCAATTGAAATCGAATGTGCGATTACCACGTATTCCCCAGTATCGTATCTCCCTTGATGGTGAGCGAGCGTTGTTAGCGATCATCTATGACTTGATCGAGAAAGGTGTTATCGAGGAGACTCGGGAAACGTGTGTAATAGTCCTGTGTTACCTATCCTGAAATGCACTGATCCATCTAAGCCTCCTGTTTATCGTTTTGTCATTGATTTACGGGAGGTGAATAAAATTGTGGTTCCTCAGTTCCCTGTGGTGCCTGACATTACGGCTTTACTGACTCTGATTGCAGCATCCGCTTCTTGGTTCTCAGTGATCGATCTGAAGAATGCTTTCTTTAGCATTCCGATTGCTGAGGAAAGCAGGGACCTATTCGGTTTCTCGTTAGGTGGTCGCAGCTTTAGGTTTAAATGCGCTCCTCAGGGCTATTGTGAGAGTCCGTCGATATACAGCCAAGCCCTGAAGAGTCAACTTGACGCGTTTGTGCTACCGGCTGGTGCGGCCTTGATCCAATATGTTGATGACTTATTGGTGGCTGTGGACACACGAGAAATTTGCAAAACAGCTGCGGTGTCTTTGTTGCAGCATCTCTGTGACTTACATCACAAGGTGTCACCCTCTAAACTGCAATATTGTTGCCAAGAAGTAACCTATCTAGGTCACTTATTGTCAAAGGAGGGAAGAAGGTTGACCCCAGAGAGAATTGCAGCGATCGCTCGAATGACTGTGCCAACAACTCAGAGAAATGTGCGTGCCTTTCTAGGTATCACGTCATACTGCAGGCAATGGATTCCAAATTTTCCATTGCTAGCGAAACCATTGGTAGCCCTCAGTTGCAAGGATGTTCCAACTCCTTTGCCATGGACGGAAGAGTGTCAGACAAGTTTTTCTGAACTGCGTGATGCGTTGTGTTCGGCCCCTGTGTTAGGTACTCCTGACTACAGTAAACCGTTTACACTATACGTTCACGAGAGAGAAGGTTGTGCGTTGAGTGTTTTGACGCAGCAATTTGGCGGTAAGCAGCGTCCATGTGCATATTTTTCCTCGACCTTGGACCCAGTAGCTAGAGCATTGCCGAGTTGTCTAAGAGCAACAGCGGCAGCGGCGGTGTCCATCCGACAATCTGCAGGATTGGTCATGGATAATATGCTCACGGTGATGGTTCCGCATGCAGTTGACACTCTCTTGAATCGTACGAAAACCCAACACTTGACGAGCGCAAGGTTGTCTGGTTATGAGTTTACGCTTTTGGCAAGTCACATTCAAATAGAGCACTGCAATGTTCTAAACCCGGCGACGTTGTTGCCAATCAATATGGAATCAGACGAGGTATTATCACATGATTGTTATTTGCGAACTGAGGAAGAAACAAAGGGTCGTGTTGACCTAAAAAACACTCCATTGGAAGACCCCGATGGTACTTTGTATGTGGATGGTTCGTGTTTTAAGTTGCCGAATGGTGATGTGACGACTGCGTATGCTGTGGTAACGTTGAGTACGGTTGTGGAAACTGCGAGATTGAATCAGAATTCTGCTCAGGCGGCAGAACTAATTGCCTTGACAAGAGCGTGTGTTTTGTCGAAAGGGAAATGGGTGAATGTGTTTACCGACAGCCAGTATGCGTTTGGTGTTGCCCATAGCTTTGGACGATTATGGCGAGAGAGAGGTTTTATGACATCGCATGGTACGAAGATCCAGCACGGACAGCTTGTGAACGATCTTTTAGACGCACTCACATTGCCCAAGCAGGTGGCGATTATTAAATGCAGTGCGCACCGTAAGGTGACGGATGATGTTGGTCGTGGCAATGCGTTTGCTGATGAGATTGCTAAGGAGACTGCGAGAAACCTTGCAACTAGAATGTATGCGACGAGTTCGGTAAGGTGGCCTGTAGAAACTGGTATGTGTGAGGATACTGTCGAAAGTGTGAAAGCAATTCAGAATGAGGCCACCAAAACTGAAAAGACCAAGTGGAAGGAGAGCACAGGAAAGTTGGATGCGAATGGATGTTGGATTGATTTGTCGGAGAATCAAAGATGGATGTTGCCGGATGCATATGTGCTAGCTGTCGTGACAATGGCACATGGTTTGTCACATATTAGTGCGAAAGGTATCTGCAAGTTGTTGTCCCCTGTATGGAAGAATGATGGTATCGCTAAGTGTGCTGAGAGATTGGTTAAGAATTGCATGATATGTATGATGTACAACCCTGGCAAGGGCACTCCTACACCCCCTGGCCATTTTGCTCCTCCTACATGTCCCTTTGAGGTAATCCAACTGGACTTCATCCATATGGAGCCATGTAATAACCTAAAATACGTTTTAGTTGTGGTTTGCGCATTCTCCCGATGGATCGAAGCCTATCCTCTTAAAGACAACACTGCCCTGTCCACTGCGAAAGTCCTACTGAAGGAGTACTTCCCTTGGTATGGAATGCCACGGATTGTATGGTCTGATAACGGAAGTGAGTTTGTGGGGAGTGTGATGAAGAGTGTGTGTAAGGGCCTTGGAATTACACAAAAATTCCACAGTGCCAATCATCCCCAGTCAGCAGGTTTGGTTGAGGGGTACAATGGTACTCTCAAACTAAAACTCGCAAAGATTCAGGCTACGACTGGTCTCTCGTGGCCCGACGCTTTGCCTCTGGCTCTTTTGTCCACTAGGGCAACTCTACACTCTCGAGTAGGGCTCAGCCCATATGAGATTGTGTTCGGCCGTCCTGCAAATATTTGGGGGGTTCCTAGACCCAGTGCATTCACAAGTCTTGACTATCCAATGCTAATTGATTACCTTAATGATCTGACTGCTAAACTGAGGTTAATTCATCAACAGGTCTTTGAAGCACTGCCGGCGCAGACGGAGGGTCCAGGCCACCAGCTCCAACCCGGAGACTGGGTGGTTACCAGAAACTTTGGCCGGAAGCGAAATCTTGAGCCGAGGTTTATTGGACCCTTCCAAGTGTTGCTCGCCACGAGGACCGCTGTTCGTTTGGAGGGCCGTAAGCATTGGGTGCACGCCACCCACACCAAAAAGGTACCAATACCTTTACCAGCGGACTCGTGGGTGAGGACTGGCATTGCTGCAACAGAAACAGAAGCTTTGCCGAACTTTGTGCCGTTCAGTGACGCTCAGCCTGTGGGAGATACTTCAGAGCAGCCAGACAATTTTGTTGAACCTTTGCCATTGGAGAATTCAAGATCTGAACTATCGTCTGACCGACAGGACTCTGCTCCACAATCCGATCCATTGTTTGAAGAGCAGACTCGTCCTGGAAGAAGCAGATATTTTCTTCGTTCCAATACTAGAGACTAATAAAAATTATTTTTGCTTTTTCCTTTTGAAATTCACGTTACCCCCATGATCACTCTGAACATTTTTGAACAATTTTGGTTTTGTATCAAATTCTGAGTTCTTTTCCACATATGTGTGTTTTTCCACAGCTAGGAGATTTTGTATATATTGTTTGATTAAAAGAACCTTACATCCGGGTTGACCTTAGGGCCGTGCGGGTACTTCCTTCTGTTTAGTAGGTCCTGACACTAGGTCGGAGGCCGTTGATTCTTAGGAACTCCTGGGGATTGACCATTGCTACACAGAACGTCAAGAACGTTGCGGACGGTTTTAGAGGATGGCATTCTCAAAGTCGTCGGAAGTGGAGAAGACTCAAGCACAAAGATTCGAACTGCATAGGGTTGTACGTAGCAAATGTTTTATGTTTCAGGTGTTCCTACTGTTCCTAACTGTTTCCTCGTTATTGGTGGGTGGAGTATACTATGCGATACAATCATTATTGCCTTCTGCTTCACCTACCCCTTCCTCTGAACCCAAACCTACTTCCACTGTTTCTCCTCATTCCTTTCACATCTTACCCCAACACGAGCAGGTTAGACGTGCGGAATTCATGAACAATTCCTTCGTTCAGCTCCTTCATCAGCATCAGTTGGTGATGAACACTACCAACTGTTGGGTGTGTGGGTTAATGCCACATACCACGGATAGGGGAATTCCATACTTGGTCCTTCCTTGCAGTTCCCAGGGTTCAGCTCAAGCATTCCAAACAATGTTTCGTAGCGCACTAGATTCCTACCCCCATCGAGAGCCACGCACTGCAGATCATGGTCCCGGCCCGTACCACAAGCCTTTGGCAAAAGCGATTGCCGATTTAGGATAGGGATATCTTTGACGCATCGCTTATCCCAGAGGAAGAGGTGCGAGCATACAGAGATCTGAGTGAGGCTGAGTATAGCATGTCAGTGGGTGATCGGCAGCTTAAAAGCTCGTCTCCGATCTGGATCGTACCCCATCTCGGTAATTTCTGTCTGAAAGGCCTTGGCCGAAGCCCGCGAGCTCAGCTCGGGAGGAGTGCCTGTACCGAAACATATTTTTTGCCGACGGCCTCTTCCTCTGTTCTTCTGACTGCCAAGGGTACTTACTTTGTTTGTTACGACCGCGCATATACATGGTTGCCTCGTGACTTCTCAGGCACATGTTATATTGCGAATCTGTTTCCGCCGACCTTTACTGTTGGGTCGGATTATCACAAGACCAGAGTTGTGAGAGGCGTGATTAGCGAAGAGGACACTGCCGGTCAAGAAGCAGGAGACTTCTTTAAGGGTTTCTTGCCATTTTGGGGACCTATGATCAATAGTAGGAACCTGAGACAGTTGACTCGAGTGGTGGAATCGACCGCTAATATCACTGCGAGCGCCCTTGGTAATATTACAGCAGAGCTTCAGGCTGACAGGCTTATGACGTTACAAAATCGTATGGTTTTAGACGTTGTCCTTGCAGATAGAGGTGGAGTATGTAAGGTGATCCGTTCGAGTTGCTGCATTTTCATTCCTGACAACGCTCCAACTGTCTATCAAGCCATCTCGAAGTTGCATAAAATCTCCGAGTCCATACACGTGGACGTAGGGGATTGGACGCTACTAGGGTGGTTTTAGGGCCTGATGTCGACGTGGGGTTGGAAAATTCTGATGATCATTGGGGTTGTTGTAGCATTTCTGTTCACGTGTTGTCTTTGTGTGCAGTGTGGTCCTGCCTTATGTGGCCTCTGTGCTACGACATGTATAAGACGGCCACCTGTTACCAAGGAAGCATTGATGGATAGAATAATGTTGCAGCAACATCTGGATGGTCTGATGAATATCGAGATCGATTCTGATTCCGACTAGTGCTTGCCTACATGAGGGCAAAAGGAGCGTCTGAGGTTCCGTGACAATTGTAAGTGGTGTTTTCGACTCGCTCGAATATGGTCGAGTCTGGTATCTATGAACCGCAAATGACGAGTTTAGTGGGTGTACGTGTTTTCGCTGTGCTAACCTAAACCGTTCATCTGTTTCGTGGGTTTCTTTATCTAAACCCACAGGTTCCATTTTAGATACGGCATTCATTTTGTTTCTTGCCCTCAAGTAGCCAGCGAACGGACACTGTCCGCTTCGTGACCCTGGGATTCCCAAACTCTTGCGGAAGACACGTGTTCCTTTGAGGGTGTCTTTATGACGAGGGGGATGACACTGCAAGGCAGATGGCCCCGCTCGAGGCTCATCTTGCCGTGCCGGTCTATTGTCTCAGTTGTGCATTCATTAGGCATGTCTCCTTTGATCCCTGCAATCGTGTTTCTGATAGCACCCCCTTTACACTCTTTTTCAATCTGTTGACTGTCCTCGTCTTCCTCTGCACCTGTTTCTGACTCTTCCTTGATTCGTTTACTGTCGGAATGGAATGCACTAATGGTGAGAAGATGTACTTTTACAGTTGGGAACCGGCAATGCTACTGTAATTATGTTTCGGGGCCCTGAATACATGAAAGCGACCCCCTATGAAATTTACTGTGGGAACCGGGTTGTAACCTTTTGTTTGCCATGTTGTCGTATGACGAAAAACTGTATAAAAGGAGCGATCTACAGATACAATTCGAAGCAGGCTCCATGAACCTACATGCTATGTACTTCTTGTGACTTCTGTGTTCCCTGCAGTAAATAAACCTCGAATCTTTGACGCCGAAGGAAGTGTCCCGTGTCTCTGTCATTTGTACGCCGGAACAGGTAACCCACGAAGGTTTCAGGTGTTGTCCCTGGCCCCGCTGGGTCTTAGAAAAACCCAGTCCTTCAGTGTGGGCTGATGAAGTCTGTGATATCTTCGCTGAATTGTGTGCGTGGTTCCGGGGGTCTATAAATGAGGGTGCCTCTGAGGGTGGTCTTGGGGATGGCGATGGCGATGTCGGGCGCTGAGGAGGCGTTCATCCAGGTTTCTGTGAGGAAGGCGACGTCTGGTGAAGTTGTGTCGAGCAGGTTCCAGAGTTCGACGGCGTGTCTGTGGACGGAGCGGGTGTTGAGCAGGATGCACTTGAGGTGATTGCAGCTGGTGCTCGGCTTGGCGGGTGCGGTGCCGGTCTGGAGGCAGGTGAATTTGCAGGCTTGGCATGTGAAGGGTCCGTGGGTGTGTTTCGGGGTGGCTCGGTAGCAGGGGTTGGTTCGGCCGGCATTGAGTGCGTTGAGGGTGGCGGCATCGTAGGTCCGTCGTGTGGACTATCGAGGACGGGGGCCAGGGGTCCTGGCGCTAGGCGTGGTCCAGGCGCGGACGGGCGTAGACGGGCTTGCCTTTGGCGCGCCTTCGGCGCACAATCGGCGCGCCCGCTGTGCTCGTCCGCTGCGCTTCCGTGCGGCGACCTCCATAAATGGTGAAGTGGGAGGGCGGAGCAGCTGGGAGGCGGGAGCGGGGTGGCCAAAGGGTGGGAACAGAAAGAAAAGGGGGCCGGGCCGTAAGGGAGCAGCGGCAGGGAGCGGGGAGGGGGAGAAGCGGCGAGAAAACAATTGCGGGTACACAGGGACATCTAAGTAACAGGGGCACAAGCTAGTACAGAACTAATAAACTGGCACAAGTTACTAATACAGGCAAGACAGGGGCACAAGCTATACAACAGAACGAAGAAACTAACACAGGCAATCCAGGCGCTTAGCAGAGCGAGGCAGCAGCGGAGGGGTCGTGGTACTCACGGGGGGGGGGGAGCTGCACAGTGCGTGGAGCGACTGGCCCTGCAGGCAGGGACAGAGGTCATAGAGGAGGATGAGGTGATGTTAAGGGAATTATATATGCTGGTGGACCAAGAGGGGATGTCGTGAGTGAAGAAAATTAAATCGTTTATGAGCCTCCCAAAATGACCATTGTAAAATTGAGCAACAAAAGGGGAATCAGGGAAACGTTCAATAGTGTTATGCTTCAATCGTTTTACTGAAGCTTTAGTTTGGTCGGGAGGATAAATGATTTTGTAGCAATTAATTCCAGCCTTAACTCGAGTGGTGGCCATGTTAGGAAAATGAGGAGGAGATGGGTGGGGGGGGATATGAGAAGGGTGTTACTCGGAAAGAGGTGGTGAGGAGAAGTATAAGAACATATAGGGTGCACATATTCCAGACTTCTGGTGAAGATATCAGAACTAATTTGCCGTCCGGGAAGTGAGGTGATTAGGAATAGGTTGTTACTTCAGAGCAGAAGAAGATGGGGGGCTGGGGAGTCTCTGCGATTCCGCTGGTATTTGTTGGGCCCTTCATCTAGGTATGCATGATGCCACCTGGCACTAGATAATTTTTACAAGGGAATTGTTTACATATGACAGGGCCAACTGGACCACTGTCAGACACATCACAAAGCAAATTTAGTAAAAGTAAGACAGAGCCTGAAACAAATTCAACACTGGAGTCCTCTTCCTATCCTTGTGGCGTCGTCAGTCTGGGTGAGCCCGAAAATAAAGAGCAGATGAGGTCAAGGGCAGCTCAAGGGCAGGGCTGCCAATGCATCTGAATGTGTCCATTGTATTGGTCACAGTGGGGGCAGGCAGGTGGCCTCCTCACTAAATGAGGTGTAGATCACACTGTAGCAGCAGGGCCACCATAGGTAGCTGTTTTCGCATGCTGATTGATTGCTTGCTCCTGTGATTGCTCCTACAGTAAAACATGACACTTAAAGTGTTGCTGGGCAGGTCTCTGCCCACAGATACAGAAGGGAAGGGGGAGGAGGTCCTGGCAACTGCAGAGGTCTTCCTCAATGTGCACCTCACAGGGCTGGATAATCCCATCATATTTTTTTAAGTTTGGACTATTCCTGCCGTCCTGGGATGCATTTTTAAAATGAAGAAGTAGGGGAATGGACTTTGTTGAATTAAAAAAGTAGGGGCATGCCTTACCCTTCCGATCCCGCCCACTTCGACCACTGGTTTAACAGCGAAAAGGGATAAAGGTGTATGGCGGGCCTAAGGCATTGAGGATGGGAAAGGGCAGAGCACATACCCCACTTCCTAACCTGCCTCATCTGGCGCATGCAGGTGCAATGCAGCTAGCTACTTGAAAAATTGTCTGTGAGTCGATACAGAGTTAATGCTTATGGCAGCGCCTGATATTGTACTGCTGAAAAAGCAGTCTTAAGTATACGTTCCCTTATAGTCATAGTCTTCCCATAAAGTAACAAGAAGTGAGTTATTGTTTCACATATTTCTGAATGTTCCTGATTTGTGTCCCATTGCTTAGACTATGTTAACAACGGACTTATACCCAGCTTAAATTTCTGATGTAAATGTTGTAGTGCCTCTGTACAAATTACCTCCAACCACGCCATCAACCCACCATATTTTAGTGAAGGCTTCTGACCTCAAGTGGAAACCCTGATATCTCCAGAAACTCGAGTTGACCATTTAAGCAAGTTTATTCTTCAACCCAGAGTACTTGTGTGAACGTAGAGAAGTAGCGAGCACCACCCCATCGGTGTAGTAGAGATGGAACATGCAATCCCATATAGCCTCAGCAACAAGGCTCCAGGTCCAAATGAAGTCCCTGTGTATATATTTAGTGAAAATATCCCATTATTGGCTCCATTATTAACTAACATGCTTAGAACCACAATCCTCTCTGCCCCGCCGAGGACATGGTTTAAATCGATCACGGTGTTAATTTTCAAAAAGGGATTCAGGAGTAATACCAGTTGTTGTAGACCAATTTCACTTCTGGGTTCCAGAGTTAGTATCTTAGGGAGAGATTTGCTGGAGCATTTAGAATCCTGGGTAGAATAGAAGTCTATTTTGTGTGTGGTTAGTACAGATTTTGACACAGGGTGGGCACAGTGGAACAAGCGCTGAATCTGTACTATCTTTCTATCAAGTATATGTTTGTGAAGAAGTCACCCGTTTTTCTAGCATTCGTGGAGCTCAGTTGCAACTTTGGCAATGTAATTCGCCCTTATCCGTGGTCCATCATGCTAGATTTGAGAGTAGAAGAGCCACTGGTAATTTTGTTAAGAGAAATGCATAGAGATATAACAGCAAAGGTGCCATTTGGCCTAAACAGGCAAGGTATCGAGGCCTTCGGCATAAACATAGGCGTATGGCAAGGGTTCGGACTGGCACCATTCCTCTTCTTTCTATCCCTTTAAGGTCTGGAGGATTCTTTGGGTCAGCAAGGTAAAGATATCCCCAGTTGATAAACAACCAACCCGTCTACTGCTATATACACACAATGCTGTCTTGCTGGTCAGGACTGCAAATTGGTTATAAAGGCTATCAGACTCCTTTACCACCTTTGCTGAGTCTGCTGGGGCACCTGACAAATCTCACCAAGTCATTTTAAATGAGGTGCAGTCCGACACTATCAAAACTCGTGGTCCATAAATCGATGGAATACATTTGGAATCTGCATCCACCTTTAATTATTTGGGATATTGATACATTCATCATCTGTTGCTGGGGGAACCTGCCTAAAGTTAGGAACTACCAATTCCTTTTTTTTTTTTTTTTTAAATATTTTTTTATTTTCTTTCATTTTTTCCGTAAGTTACATTTGCAATAAATACAGTACAGAATTTTCTCACAATTATACAGTCATAAATATATATTATCATACAACTAGAACCAACCAAATAGAAAACAAAACAGAGTAAATCATAGCCTAACGTAATCCTAGAAGAAGAAGAGTTTTTATGCCTTACTATTCTTCCACTCTTCTATAGGGCGCCATATCTTCCCCCCCAATATTCTTGCCCTTCTGCCTTTCTTATCATAGATGGCTTTCTCCATATTATATATATGTAGCATCCTTGCCATCCATATTTGAAATGTCGGTGCAGATTTATCTTTCCAGGCTTTCGCAATAATTAGTCTGAAAACTGCTGTGGCCACAAATAAAAATTCAGGGTAGTTATTATTATCACCTATACTGATGCCTAATATTAACAGTTCATCTGTTAATTTCACTTTTAGTCTTAAAGATTTCTCAAGAAATCCCTCTATTGCCACTTTTAAGGTGCATAGCTGTGGGCACTGCGAGAACATATGCGTAAGATTAGCACTTGATTAATTGCAGCGTGGACAAGTTATACCAGTGCTACCCCCCCATTGTGCAATTCTAGCTGGTGTGTGATATAGTGAGAAGATGGTCTTATAATGTTGTGTTTGTAGGGTAGCAGAACAAAGTATGGTTCTTCCTAAGTCTAATGAGGCTTGCAGAGATTCCGGGTGGGCCCCAACTTGCTCAACCCATTTATTACTGAATTTCTCCCTATCATCAATTATATACTCTTGTAATTCTATATACAGTTGTCTAATTGATCCCCTTAAGCCACTCCCTAAGTAATCCATAATCCTACAACTTGTCATGCCTACTGGCCCCCCCTGTTTTAAATGAAAGTAGCTTCTTATTTGCAAATATTTGAAGAAGCTGTTTCCAGGTATTTTAAATCTATGTTGGATTTCTTGAAATAATAGAAACCCCCCTTCCCCATCCAGCAAGCCTCCTAATTTCTTAACTCCTTTATCATTCCAAACTTTCATTGTAGTATCCCAAAAAATTTCTGTTGGCAAATCGACATTTAAGTATAGCCTCAGATATCTATTATATCTTCCTAACCCTACTTTCTTCATAATAACCCTCCAAATTTTGTGTACTGCCTCCAAGGTCTTAAATCTAGTATGTTTGAAGTAGGTAAAATCTACTGTATTAACCAGGGCGTTCTCTGCCCTTTCCCCCAACAACGCTTTATAAACATTCTCTATACCTATCCCTTCCTCTTGATAAGAACTGCCTCCTAGTAGCGCTTTGGAGTATTGCAGTACTGCTGCCCAATAATAAAATCTGAAGTCTGGTGCCCCCCAACCTCCTTTTTCCCTTGGTAGTGTCAGAAATCTATAAGCTCTGCGTGTCTTCCCTTGTGCCCAGATTAACCCATTCAGTGTTGCTTCTATTTTGTTAAACCATGTCCCATCAAACAGTAAAGGGATTGCCCTAAAAAAGTATAAAAATTTGGGAAAAGTGACCATTTTAATGAAATTAATACGCCCCATTAAAGTCAAATGTAGATTATTGACCCTCTCCAAATTCCTCTTAACCTTCCCTAATAATGGTCCCATGTTTATCTCTACCAGTTTCCCTAGCTCAGCCGTCACCTTAACACCTAAGTATGTTGCTTCTTGAACTACTCTTGTATCTCTAAAGTTGGAGTGGTTATTCTGCACTATCTGTGTTTTCCCTCTATTTATTGAATATCCTGAAAACATACCAAATTTCCTTGCCTCGTGTTCAATTTCAGTCAGTGCTTGCTCTGGCTCTGGAGTTATAATCGCCACATCATCTGCATAGGCAAATAATTTATAATCTTTCTCATGCAATGTAACAGGCATGATCTTACAGTTCGCTGTTAACCTTCTCAGGTAAGGGTCCAGATAAATGGCAAACAACAACGGGGAGGCTGGGCACCCCTGTCTTGTCCCCCTCCCGATCTGTACCGTTTTTGAATAGGATTTGTTGATTCTTATCCTAGCCGTAGGTTGTCTGTATAGTGCCTGAATTGCTACCATAAATCCTTTACCTATTCCTGCCCATTCCATCGCTTTCCATAAGTAGGCCCAGGAAACCCTGTCGAAAGCCTTCTCGGCGTCTAAAAAGATTGCTGCGACAGGGTCTCCAAAGGCCTCTGCTGCATCTAGGACAGTGATCATTTGCCTGGTGTGTTGGGTAGTCCCTTTACCAGGTATAAACCCATGTTGTTCCGGGGACACCATTTTCTCAATGACCTTACTCAGCCTATTAGCGAGGGCCTTGGCATAGATCTTCACATCAGCATTTAGTAATTGGCCTATATGACCCCGGTTCTGTTGATGGTTTATCCTTTTTCAAGATCACAATAATGTCTGCACCCGACCATGACTTTGGGACAATCCTACCTCCCTGTGCCAAACAACATATTGCCCACAAATCTTTGCCTATGACATCCCAGAAAGTTTTATAAAACTCTACAGGTATCTGATCCTGTCCTGCTGCTTTACCCGATGGAAGATCAGTGACTGCATCCCCTATCTCCTGGAAAGTTAACACCTCATCTAATTTGTCCCTCTCTTCTGCACTAAATTCTGTCTGTGGTCTTGGTGTTAAATAACCCATACTTTCTTCCTCAATCTCTCTCGTAGTTACATCTTTCTCGTATAAGACCTCATAATACCTCCTGAATACCTCCTGTACATCCTCTACCTTATTCACAATTGTCCCAGTGCTATCCCTAACCTCTTTTATCTCCCCTGCTGCCAACGTTTGTCTTGTTCTAATTGCCAGGAGATGCCCAACCCTTTCATTGAATTCGTAGCACTTCTCTTTTTTTGCTAAGTAATTCCTAGCTAGCTTCTGTGCTAACGAGACACCTGTTTCTGCTTTTTGAGTTTCCAACTCGAGTAAAATCAGTTCAAATGGTTCCCGCTTGCTTATTGCCTCCACCAGGGCCTCTTCCATTGTCCATAGGATTCTTATCTCTTCTTCCGTTTTCTCCTTCTCCCTTCTATTTCTTGCAATTGTATAGCTTAGTGTCTCCCCCCTTATACCTGCCTTGAAACTATCCCATACCACATCTGCCGAAGTAGAGTATCTATTAATGTCCCAAAATTGTATTATCCATGCTTTCATTCTTATAATGTAATCCTCATCCTTTAGCAGCCCTCTTTCAAACGTCCAGGTAGAACTTGTTCTCTCTTTAACTTGAGCGGTTTGAATACTTAATACCAGGGGGTTATGATCTGACACTATCCTGGGGAATCGCTCTATATTGGAGATACCTACAAGAGAGCTAGAAATGAGAAAATAGTCCAATCTTGCTATTGACTTGTGTGGTGCAGAGTAAAAGGTGCTGCCTGAACCCATTGGATTTTTTTCCGCCCACATATCGCTTAAAGCATTATGACGAGCAAGGTTTTGTACTGATCTGCATAACTTTTTCTTTCTTCCCATATATCTCCCCCCATACTTCTCGAGCAGACCATTTAAACCGTTAATGTTAAAATCTCCGCAGCATATCACAGGTTCTGGCCATAGTGCTAGTTCTCTATCCACAAATTCAAAAACATCTGGATCATCATCGTTTGAGCCATACACTGAGACAATTGTATATCGACTTGCATTTGTTTCCAGCTCAATCATCACCCATCTCCCCTCACTATCCTCCTTTTTCTTTTTGACTTTTGTGCATCCTTTCCTTGCCAACACTGCAACACCCTTGCATCTTTCTACCTGACATGTATAGGCGAGAACATCAAAACCCATTTGCTCCAACAGGTACTTCTCATTAACGGCTACATGCGTTTCTTGTAAACAAACTACATCAATTTTCCAGAATCGCAGTAGTGCCCCCAGTTTTTGTCTTTTTTCTATGTTATTTAGACCACATATATTCAACATAATTATCCTAGTTTCCATCTATCATTTTTTCCCTTTTTCCAGCTTTTCAAGTGCTCGTGCCCATGCCCATTGCTTCCAACATTTCCTCCCATCATAGTGAACAAAATGACTTTTACCAATCTGTACTGTATTATTACGCCAACCAACAACCGTGCCCCCCCCACCTCCCTCCCCTTCTGTATCCCCCCTCCCCAGCTGCTGCCCCCCCCCCCCTACGACAGGCAAATAGGTCAGTCCTGACCTATGCGTGTCCACTGTGCATTGCGGCGTCGCCCCCCTCTCCTCCCCTACAAATACGAAAAAAAACCTTCTCCTGAGAACTCCTATTCCCCCGGTCTTTATATGGCTTTTCCATTTTTCTCTTTACTGCTCTTTACTTTTCTTTACAGTTTATCTCTTCTTTTTTTTTTTTAAGTCTTCTTTTCATCCCCTTTGTCTTTTTTTCCCCCTGCCCCTCCCTATGCTAGTACCTCTCATTGATACTATCTTCTAACTCCCCCTTTTTCCTTCAGCTCTTTTAACTCTTCTAGATATTCTCCAGCTTTAATCTCTGAGAAGAACATTCTGACTCTACCCCCAACGATAACTTTTAGTTTTGCCGGAAACATCAAGTAAGCCTCAGCGCCTTGGCTCTGAAATGCCAATATCAATTGCCTGAGCCTCCACCTCCTTTCCACTGTGACATGGCAAAAGTCAGGTCTTGCAAAGAATGTTGTTCCATCCACCGTCTTTTTAGAATCAGGTCTGGCTTTATCCATCAGCTCTTGTCTCGCCAGGAAATTTCCAAAAAATACTAGCATCGCTCTTGGAAGTGAGCCGTCACCTCTTTTTTTCCCCTTTGTCGTGAGCGGAAACCTGTGTGCTCTTTGCACCTCTTGTTCCCATTGCCAAGGGGCCTCTGGAAAGGCACCTTTTAACAACTTAATGACGAAGCCTCTGGGATCTTGCCCCTCTGCCCCTTCCTCTATTCCAAGGAGTCGGGCATTATTTCGCCTCTGGCGATTCTCCAAATCCTCCACCTTCCATTGTAGGTCCTCCATCATCTTCGAGTGTTCTTCTCTGTTTGCCTGCCAGTCCGTCACTTCCTCCTCTATCCTGCCAGTCCTTTCTTCCACTTCGGTAACTCTTTCATCCACTTCCTCACATTTTTTGTTTATTCTCCTGATAGAAGCTTGGATTTTTTTGGTGTCATGCCTGGCTCTTCTACTCTCCGTTCTAGCTTCCATTTGAATTTGTTTTAGAGTTGCAAATATCAAGTCTAGTTTCCCAGCCTCATTTTGGGAGTCTTGCCCATCTTCTTTGTAGAGATTCGAGGTAGCGGAGTAATCCCAAATCAACTTTTTATGAGTACTCTTATGCAAGCTTGTAGGAGAGCCCATTTTCCTGCCAGTCGGCTTGCGTTTTTTTTGTGTGCCTTTCCCTTTGGAGCCCCCTGTATCTCCAGAACTAGAGCACGAGTCTCCTGATTCCCTCTCATCTTCGCTGCTGGTTATGGTAGAATCTGATTCTTCAGGGACTGAAAAAAATCTGTCCCCCTCAGCACCCTCTGCACTCTCTGCGCCCTCTGTGTAGTCAGTGTCAAGCTGCTCCTTTTGCCCTTGCCGTGTTCTAGTACTAGTCACAAAGTCTTTTTGTATATTATTCCCGCTTTGTACTTGATTTACTAATATTCCAGCCTCCACCTCCCGTAACGCTTCTAGCAAAGGGTCTGTGCTCGATGGTTCAGTTATTTTATCCCCATTCACAGCTCTCACCTCATTCTCGGCATCGGTAAGCTCAGCCTTCCCTCCGGCGGTAATTGACTCGATTGCTGCTTGCTCCGCGGAAAGCGTGAGCTCTGTACGTTCCGTTTGTGCTGGTTGCCTAGTAACGCTTTTGGTTGCGTCCACGAGAACGCTGATTCCAGAGCCGGCTGCCGCAGAGTTTTCTGTGCCCAGGATTGCCGCTGTGTCTTCTGTTGGAGCCGCCGGGAGTGCTTTGCTGTTGAAGATCTCTATTACTGAGGGCTGACGGAAGGTGAGGTCGCCCTTCTTTTTCTCCTTGGTGGGTTTTCCCGCTTGGCTGGATTGACTTGCTTGATTACTGTAACCGCCGCTGCGAGTGTCAACACTCGGATTAAGCTCCTTGTCTCTGTCTTTCTCGGCGGCTCTTTCACTCTTCTCGATTTTCCGTTGTTGAGCCTTAGAAGCCGTTGAGATCGTGGGTGTAGAGCGTTTGTTGGGTGGGGGCATTTTAGTTTTCGGGATAGTACCAGTTCTTCCTGGATCTTTTTGACATGTCTCTTTAGCTGGTCCGAAGCTCGAGGCCGATGTCTGCTTATCTTTTGCACGGTTTGCCATCTCGGACAAAATAGCCCTTTGAAGCTCCCAAAGCAATGCTTTCAGTTGAACTAGACCTTGTTTTAGGTTATGATAAATGCCGCTTTGTCCCTCAAGCTTCAGCCAGCACGACCTCCGTTGCATACTGCCTTGGTATAGCCGATCAGGTACCTAGACCATCCATAGGTTGGAGAGGGGTCTAGATGCGACTTGCACCTACAATGCTACAGCGGCCATCTTGCCCCATAGGTTGGAGAGGGGTCTAGATGCGACTTGCACCTACAATGCTACAGCGGCCATCTTGCCAGGAACTACCAATTCCTGAAGGCATTAGAAGAAGTATTTAGGTTCGCCACAAAGCTGAGACAGAAACCAATCCACAAAATGATGACAATTTATACAGGTTCATGTTTTTCTCTGGCTTCTGGCTGTACCACATATTTGACATATTGTGCCAAGATGAGCTGGAGACCTTACTTGTGGAACATTTGATAAAGATTAAACCTGATCTTTTATGGGCAGCTATTTGGGTGAAACCCGGGGCTAGACAAACTATACCTATACTCCAAGATTGCTTGGGCCTGGAAAAAGGATGTAATATATCATGGATAAAGTACCTTAAAAAATTATGAATTGGGTGTTCAATACTTCTTTGATAAGCCTGAATCTGTAGAGGATTCTTTCAAAGATTCTGTCAAGCAAAGTACTTGGAGCGTGTTGACAATTTAAGGATTGAGTGTCTTAATCCATCAGTGCAATTCACATTTAGGTTTAATTTCGCCAATTACTTGGTATTGTTTCCTTTTAAAGGGTATTGCTAGACAGATGCTATAAAATGTCCTTGTGATAATGTTTTATATCAGAGCATATTGCCCTTTATTCTGCTCTGCAAGTTCGATACGAGTTCCAGGAAACGATGCTTGCTACTGATACTTTGCACCTTTAATCTAAGAGAGTGTTGCCCAGCCCTATTTATTCTACAGACTCTCCCATCCCCAGTCATTACTGTAGCTTGTGTAAATGTTATGCCTAGCGCAGACAGCATTAGGAAAAGCTTTTTGATATGGGTTGTAGATAGGATATCTTTTTCTTCGAGCCACTCCTGCATCCTGGTAAGGATGATTCTGCCTGCTGTTTTCATTAGGCCATCTAAGAGCGAGATGGGCCTATAGCAGGCAGGATCATTTCTATCCCCTTTTTTGTGTATAGGGACCAGGATGGCCTCCTGCCAGGTTTTGATGAATCCGACTTTATTAGAGGAATTAAGGACGTTTGTTAAAATTGGGGCCCAAAGGTCAGGGAGATTTTTAAAAACATCTAATGGGACCTTGTCTGGTCCTGGCGCTTTTGCCGCTGGACTTTCTTTTAAAGCTCTTTGAACTTCTTCTAGGGTAAAGGAAATATCTATTGGAAAGCTAAAACCCTCTATTACATTTGTAGATCTTGTAGTCGTGTGGTCCTCATCAATAGGGACAATGCAGTACGGCTTTACTAGAGGAAAGGGAACAATTGAACAAGGTTTAAATCTTGCCCTTATTATGTCAAAATATGTTTATGCCAAAAAGGTTAATTTGTACATAACATATGTAGATCTCAGTTCTGCTTTCGATTGTGTAAGGCATGACACCCTGTGGCAGATCTTAGAAGATATCGGTCTAGATAGCAGGATCATAATCTTTATCAAAGAACTCTACTCGGGGGCTGGTGCACGGGTGAGGTTCGGCAAGGGAGGCGAATGTTCGGATTTCTTCCCTATCCGTAGAGGAGTAAGGCAGGGGTGCATTCTTGCACCCCTGCTTTTTAATCTGTACATAAATGATGTGGGAACCTTGCTATCAGAGAAGTATAATCACTATCCAGTGATTAAAGGAAAACCCATACCCATACTCCTTTACGCCGACGATGCGGCTATCTTGTCACAGACTAAGAGAGGCCTGCAAAACGCAGTAAATACATTCTCTGAGTACATGAATAAGAGGGGTTTATCTATAAATGTGTCCAAGACTTTCACCATGTCCTGTGGCCCACGGAAACTCAGAGCTCCATGTAATATAAATTTGGGTAATAAGTGTGTTGAATTAGCAGACATTTTCTGTTATCTTGGGGTTCATATGGACAGACAAGGTAATTGGAAACCAGCAGTGAAAGCAAGAGCGTTGGCATTCACTAAAGCAACGGGAGCTCTCCTCAACTTTGCGAAGAAGATTGGATCAAGGCCACCAAGGGAACTTTTACAAATTTATAAATCTACCATTGGCACGTATGGGGCTGGGTTATGGGGGATACAGTCTGTGGAAATCATCCAACGAATAGAGAACAAATTCTTAAGGTATGTCTTGGCAGTGCCGCCCAGCACATCAATATATGTCCTGCATGCAGAATTGGCCATACAACATATCTCTGATACCATTAAGATGGCACCAATCTTATTGTGGCATAACATCTGGACCAACCCTGCCACAAATCTCAACAGAGCGGTAGCAGAGGACTGCCTGCAGTGCTGCGGGGTAAAAAACATCATGTGGCTTAATTATGTTAAGAGTCTGTGCTTTGAGATCGGCTGTCCAGAATATTTCTCTAACCCAGCCACCATGGACTCTATCTCCAGATCCGCGCTAAAGAAAATACTGACTGAACATTGTGAATCAAACAGATGGAAAACCCAAAGGGTCAAGATGTCAGTCAGAAATCACGATGAAGTGACACTTCATAGAAACATCCAGTTGTACCTTACTGTTGACCAACCCTTTTTTTATCGTAGAATATTAACATCTTTCCGATTTGAAACATTTTTCAGACTTATTACTCTTCCAAGGTGTAACGACTGGTCCAAAGCTAAACTAATTTGCCCCTGTGATAAGCTGTCAGTCCAATCCAATATTCACTGCACTTTATATTGCACTTTATACGCACTTCCAAGGCGACAAATATTACGGCCCCTTTTGTTAAAGTGGGGCATAAGAAAATCGAGAGAAGCATATAATAAATTGCGATCCCTGGAAGATTACTATACAATTAATACTGTAATGATGTCCAGACGGGACATTACGCTAGAATAAGCGACGTTATATTGATGATACAACGGTTCTGCTCGAGGTTATGCTCTATTTATTACTGAATACATAATTCCCACATGTCGTTCCAATTTTAGCATATACATGGATTTTTTATACTGTTTTTGTAACAAGAATTAGTTTTTCTGCTTTCCTGATTGTATGTATGCTTTTATGAATTGTTTTTAACATTTCGAATAAAGCTTTTGAACAAAAAAGATATGGGTTGTAAAATATTGAATGAACCAATTATATTATTGACCTATTCTACTATTTTAGACTGTCAATCATGTTATGTCACACTTTTTTTTAACTGTTTTATATTCCTTCATGTCTGATTTTAATAAGTTGTTTATGAATCTGTTATGGCTTTTAGCTGAATAAAGAATTTTGAACTGAATTGACTGTACGCATTACTGTGTCTCACAACAAGGCCCATGTCTGATATACGTCCGAGAAGACTCTATCAGGGCCTGGAGTTTTGTTTAGTTTTTGGCTGTGGATGGCATTAGTCACTTCTTCCTCTGTTATTTAGCAGGGCAGCTAGACAATGTGTAGTGTACCCTTTTTTTGGGTGATTCTGGTTCTTCCTGATTATTAGTTTTGTAAAGTGCATCAAATGGGATAGCCTCTAGATTTATTGATGGCTCATTGCATGTGACTCTAGTTCCCAGAACATTGTGGAGTCTTTTTCTTTCACAACATTTTTCACGGGGCTCCAGGCTTGTGTTGGAACCCTTTTCTTCTTTGTTTTCATTTCAGTTTTATAGTTCTCTCTCCCTAATTGTAAGGTGTCCTTGCCACCCTTAATTTGGTGTTGATGTTTCAGGACAAAAATTAAATCTTTTTTTTCATTCAGTCTTTCCATCTTAGGGCCAGATGTAGATGGTCCAATACCGGTTGGTAAAGGCCGAAATTACTGAATTTCCGCTGTTACCGACCAGTATTGGGCATTTGGGATGTAGGTGGCCTAAATTGCAAATTCGGTAATTTACCGATTCGGTATTTTAAGGAATCGGTAAATTACTGATTCCTTAAAATACCGAATCAGTAAATTACCGAATTTGCAATGTAGGGAGCACTCAAATGAGTGCTTTTCCCATTTAAGGATTCGTTATTTACCACCAACTATAGGTTGGTGGTAAATAAGGAATACCTTTGAAAATGCAAATCTGTGCATTTTCAACTGTGCCATGTGGCAGACATACATGCCCTAGGGCATGTATGTGTGCCACATCTGCACACAAGCACGATTCAGGGGTGCAACAGGGTGTCAAAGTGACACCCTGGCACCCTTGAATGTTTCCCCCATTTTACCGAATCAGTATTTACCGATTCGGTAATTGCCACTCGGGACTGCTGATTTGTCATTAGGGCTAGTCCTTCACCATCTGGGTCTATATACAGCTTTTGAAGTAGCTTGCTTTTGAGGAATTCAAACCAAGATGAACAATAAATGTGCCATAGTAACTTTCAAATCTTTGCTACACCTTCATGTCCAGAGGGATTCCCCAGGGCTCAATATTGATTAGCATATGGTCGATAAGACCTAATCTACTGACGCCCCTAAAAGTATTTTGTGCCGGGATGCCCGATTCAATACATCCGTTTAGAGCCTTTAGACCACCTACTGCTTTCAGGGCTGCAAATTGGGCACCAAATCTTAGCTCTTCTAGACCAATTCATTTTGATCTCGGGTATGTTCCATGCATTCTCCTCTTCCACTAAAGCCTTTTCTACAAGGCTAGTGTCTGGCTTTGAGCTAAAATCACCACAGGCCAGGCTAATTCTTAGTCTTAGGCTTCAATATTTCTCTTGAGTTTATTACCTTATTTTCCAGTATCTTGAAAGTTTGCAAGTTTGTCTAACCTTGGCTTGGAGGAAAATAAACATTGTAGATTTTGATAACCTGATTTCTTTTTACATGTAAGATGTTTTATATGTTACTATCAGGGGCTGGGTGTACATATGATTACAACATCAGGGCTACAGGGAACTAGATTATCAAGCCACTTTGATTGTTGGAATCATACATGTGGTGTAGCCATCCAGCCATCCATACAGATTTCGTTCATTGCCCATTTCTTTTAGAAACAACATAATTCAAATGACTATGTAGTGTTTCCAATTCTTGTCTTCCAGTTTTTGTTTCAGTCTAGCATTTCCAACTTATCAAAGTGACGGCTTCCCTATGGTTGCAGCTCCAACATGCTCTCAGTTGTTGTTGGGTATGTCTAGAGGTGGCAGAGGTTGAGATAGATCCGGTGGTGAAGGGCCCAATGCACTTAGCAGGGCAAATTGTCATTAATTTGCCCATTTAAAGCTTAAAGTTGGTTATTCAGTTTTCTCTGGATGACTACTTTTTCCCCAGGGGCTGGTTTGTACTATAAATATTTAATAAACCATTAGGAGCACGGACGAGTAAAATTGAATATACCAATCAAGACTTATTAATCATGGGGATCTATCCCAGTAAAATAAAGGGCCAAGCTATTTGTTATTTGGAAAGAGGAAAGGGTAACTGGATAAAAGACCGAGTCACCTCAAATTGCTATCAAACCCACATTCCAATGTGTAGTCTTGCCCAGCCAGTCAAGGAGGAATCAGGTCTTCAGTAGTTTCACCAGGCAGTTGCTTAAAGCATTGAGCTCTGTCAAACGGGAATGAAGTGTAAAAGTGCACGAGAAGTAAAGTATAGGCTAAGAAATCTAATCTGTATCTGCTGCCCTCAAGGTAAGTATAGTACAAATCTTTATTCGATAATTAATTAAAACAATTCAAATTAATTAATACAATACAATTCAATTAATTAAGAAACAGTACAAATCAAGCGTATATTAAACATACATAAGAACAGTTAAAAGTTTATTGAGCCTACAAGCAACAATGCATGGGCAGCATAGACTAAAACGGTATTCCGTCTTGAAATCATCAATTAAAAGTCCTAAGTGCATTAACCGGAACTTCTTATTTGGGTACTCAGGAACTGCTAACGGTCTGTTTGTTACCATTCGCCGATTCTCTCAGTAACCTTGTCACTGAATTTTAGAACATTTCACCATATGTCTGCAGTCTATTCCATGAAAGCAGTGCTTAAAAGCCTACTAACAAGTATGAATATTTAACTCCCTGAAAAGTAGTTTAAGCAAAAGCCTCCTTCTTGCTTGCTTGAAGGTAGGACAAACACATAGGACATGGGCTAACGATTCTTTAGGATAGGAGCAGAAGTGGCAAGAGTTATTAGGGAGGTTGTGTTTTCAATCTTGGGCTATTTGACCTACATCAGTTAACCAATCTGAAGCCTTAAAAGTCTAAGTTTGAAGGTCTTAGGAAAAAGCAGTGAAGAATAATGTTGAGGTGACAGTTCTGCATATTGATTGTGGTTCTTAGCCTGTAGGGATTATAAATCCATCTTGGTGATTAGTGACAGTTCTCTTCCAAAGGTGTTTAAAACATCCATAGGGAATTTCCAACGACCACGGAGGAGCAATTTGAAGTTCCATTAGGATCTTCTCAATAGCAGTGTGCCACAGTGTGGAGGATAGTCAAGTCTAAGCCAAGATGAAACGTAGAACTCACAAATCTATTTGATTGGTGCTTCTCTTGTAGAGCTTGGCAATCTAAAGATTGGTCTAATTTTCTAATTAAACTTGATTGTTATATCTGGGAATTCTTCAAAACCATAAACGAGTGAAGGCAGGTGATTGCCACCCCTTGTAGTTAAATATTTTGTCCACCCTAAGCGTGGAAGGGTATACTCAGATGTGAGTCCCTTGCTCACTGCACCATCAGGATTCAAGCAAACCGGGCCGACGACGGCTGAAATGCCAGAAACCGGTCCCCAGAAGCTTGTTTCCTTCCCAGTGTAAGAATTGGCTTGGTAGTTTGGTTTGCCCTGTTCCCATAATGCACTGGGACAGGAACAGACTAATTTGCATATAGCCAGGTTCTGAACTGGGATGGTGCAGTGAGCTAAAAAACGGTATTGGATCTAGCCCTGATCTCTTGACTGGGTGAGAGTATTCTGCTTAATTCAGAAACTCTGTCCATCACCACCCCTTGTTGTTAAATATTTTGTCCACCCTAAGCGTGGAAGGGTATACTCAGATGTGAGTCCCTTGCTCATTGCACCATCAGGATTCAAGCAAGCCGGGCCGACGATGGCTGAAATGCCAGAAACCGGTCCCCGGAAGCTTGTTTCCTTCCCAGTGTAAGAATTGGCTTGGTAGTTTGGTTTGCCCTGTTCCCATCATGCACTGGGACAGGAACAGACTAATTTGCATATAGCCAGGTTCTGACCTGGGATGGTGCAGTGAGCAAAAAAACGGTGTTGGATCTAGCCCTGATCTCTTGACTGGGTGAGAGTATTCTGCTTAATTCAGAAACTCTGTCCATCACCACCCCTTGTAGTTAAATATTTTGTCCACCCTAAGCGTGAAAGGGTATACTCAGATGTAAGTCCCTTGCTCATCGCACCATCAGGATTCAAGCAAGCCGGGCCGACGACGGCTGAAATGCCAGAAACCGGTCCCCGGAAGCTTGTTTCCTTCCCAGTGTAAGAATTGGCTTGGTAGTTTGGTTTGCCCTGTTCCCATCATGCACTGGGACAGGAACAGACTAATTTGCATATAGCCAGGTTCTGAACTGGGATGGTGCAGTGAGCTAAAAAACGGTGTTGGATCCAGCCCTGATCTCTTGACTGGGTGAGAGTATTCTGCTTAATTCAGAAACTCTGTCCATCACCATCCCTTGTTGTTAAATATTTTGTCCACCCTAAGCGTAGAAGGGTATACTCAGATGTGAGTCCCTTGCTCATTGCACCATCAGGATTCAAGCAAGCCGGGCCGACGACGGCTGAAATGCCAGAAACCGGTCCCCGGAAGCTTGTTTCCTTCCCAGTGTAAGAATTGGCTTGGTAGTTTGGTTTGCCCTGTTCCCATCATGCACTGGGACAGGAACAGACTAATTTGCATATAGCCAGCTTCTGAACTGGGATGGTGCAGTGAGCTAAAAAACAGTGTTGGATCTAGCCCTGATCTCTTGACTGGGTGAGAGTATTCTGCTTAATTCAGAAACTCTGTCCATCACCACCCCTTGTTGTTAAATAATCTCTTGTAGAGCTTGGCAATCTAAAGATTGGTCTAATTTTCTAATTAAACTTGATTGTTATATCTGGGAATTCTTCAAAACCATAAACGAGTGAAGGCAGGTGATTGCCATTTATCACCTGCAGTAATGGTGAGAGGGACGGGCCAGCAAGCGTATTTGCCACTTCGTTCAAGGCAAATGTGATCTCTTTAGCCTTGTTTTGAAGAGCTTATATACGAAGTTTGCTTAAAGCATAGGATTGAAATTCCACACCAAGATATTTATAGGAGTTCTCACTGGTTATTACATGTTGCCCTAATTTCCATATCCAAGGATGATTCTTATGGATCCGGGAGAAGTTGACAACTTTCTTTTTTTATAAATTTAATTCTAAGCTATTTTCTTCACAAGAAGAGGCCACCGTATTTAAGTAGTGCTGAAAGCCAATCGCCGAATAGTCCAGCACCACAGTATCATCTGCATACTGCATGGCATAAAGTTGTTGTCCATCAAGTTTTGGAGGACAGGCCTTTTGGTTTCTCATTGCTGGTTCCATATCGGCGATAAATATGTTGGAAAGAATGTGGGCCAGCACACTCCCTTTTTTACCCTATATTTACAAAAACCTTATCAGAGAGCTTGCCATCCCTACTAAGTTTTATTTGTATCCAATTATTGAAATATTGGACGATAATAGCATTCAGCACCTTGGCCAGCAGGCCCCTGTTGCTCAATTTCTGCCATAAAGTACCCCTATTGATTCTATCAAATGCTTTTTTATAGTCAGCAAAGCATGCATTTAAGGCTCTTTTACAGGCAAGTGTTTTTTGGACTAAATAGGAAGGTGCCACAATGTTCTCAATGATGTCAGTGTTTTTTCAGAAGCCAGTCTAGAGCCACGGAATCAAATTTGCCTGGGTAGCCCATTCTTCAACTTCCTTTACAATCATGGAGGCAAAGAATCGGTCCTCAAAGTAAAGCAGGGCTATCAATCTGTAATTCAAGGCATCATCCTTGATCCTTGATGCGGCAGTGGATGCGTCAGTTCCGCAAGGGCAAACACCATAGACGTACTTCCAAGGGTTTAGGACTGGGGTGGCACCACATGGCAGAGCACACTCACAGCTTGCAGAGTCCAGGTGTAGGAGCAGGATAGATGGAAGTCTTTTATGTCCCTGAGACTTCAATCAGGAGGCAAGTCAACAAGCACTTGGAGTCACTTTGGGTTCTGGTTTGGAGAGATGCTGGTCCAGTCCTTCTCACTCCCAGACAAGAAGACAGCAGGCAACAGACCAGCAGAGCAAAGCAGGAGTCCAGTAGAGTGGCAGTCCTTGTAGCAGCACAGCAGTCCTTCTTCCTGGCAGAGTATCCAAAGGTCCAGAGGTGTACTAAACTGGTGGTGACAGAGGTCCACTACCTATACCCATTTGTGCCTGTGAAGTGGGGGAGGCTTCAAAGAAATGTCTTTGAAGTGCACAGAGGTCCTACCTTCCAGCCCTGGCTCCAACCTCACTACAGGGGGTATGCAGTCATTTGTGTGTGGACAGGACATAGCCTATGCATGTGTAAATGTGAGGCTGGGACCAGCTCTCCCTCCCATCTCCAAGGATGGCCCATTAAGACACACCGAAGCTCATTTTGTGTGTGTGAGGCAGCAAGCACAAACATGGCTAACTCTATAAAAGTGCCATTTTCAGAACTGTAATTTGAAATCCAACTTCACTATAGGTTGTGATTTGAAATTGTGAGTCCAGAGACACTAAAACTTGGGGTCTTATCACGTCCCAATTGGAAATTACAAAAACAACTTTGGGAGTGTAGGAAGCTGGCAATTTATATAATATACCAAGAGGTGGACATGGCTTGCTTTAAAAATCCCACTGTGCTCTTTTTTGTGGTAGTTTGGTTGAGCAGCCTTAGCTTATCATGGAGGAATGTTAGACATTTTTATTGAATACACACAGCCAATACGTGATACACACACGCTCAATAAGGAGATCCACACCAATTTAGAAAAATAACACATATTTTTATATACTTTTTTGACAAAGTATAGTTCGCGTCCTCTGCTTCCTATACTTTTGTGCCTCCTGTACTTAGAATCTGTATTTGTATTTGGTGATTGTATTTTGTGCCCTGTATTTGTATCTGCCATTTTTGCCTCTGTTTCCGTGATTGTACCTTCCTCTCCCTCGCCACCCCTCGAGATCGTTTCTCCCGCCTGTGCACCCCCCCGCTCCCCGATCCCCTCCGCTGCTCCCCTGCGGCCCCACCCCCTTTTCCTTTCTGTATCCTCCCCTCCTTTCCCCATTCGCCGCCCGCTCCCACCTCGCAGATGCTCCTCCCTCCCATTTACGGCCGAGTCCACGCGGACGCGCAGCGGGAGCACCGATTACGCGCCAAAGGCATGCCCGTCCGCGCCTGGACCGCGCCCAGTGCCAGGACCCCTGACCGCAGAAGATACCAGCCCACAGGACGGACCTACGACGCCGCCACCCTCAACGCTCTCAACCCAGGCCGAAACCCCGCCTGCTACCAAGCCACCCCGAAACGAACCCACGGACCCTTCTTCTGCCAAGCCTGCACTTTTTCCTGCCACCGGAGCTGCACCACCCCCGAAAGGCCAGACACCGGCAACAACCACCTCAAATGCATCCTGCTCAACACCCGCTCCGTCCACAGACACGCCGCTGAACTCTGGAACCTCCTCGACACAACATCACCTGACGTCGCCTTCCTCACGGAAACCTGGATGAACGCCACCTCAGCCCCCGACATCGCCATAGCCATCCCGGACGGATACAAGATCACCCGGAAGGATTGCGTCAACCAGACCGGAGGAGGCATCGCCATCGTCCACAAGAACACCATCCGCATCACGACCAACTCCGACGACACCCTCACCGCCGCTGAGCACCTCCACTTCCAGATACACACCGACCCCAAGATCACTCTCAGAGGCACTCTCATCTACAGACCCCTGGGACCCCGCACACAGTTCAGCCAAGTGATCGCAGACTTCGTCAGCCCACACGCCCTCGCCTCCTCGGACTACATCCTCCTAGGGAACCTCAACTTCCACCTGGAGAACAACAATGACGGCCACACAGTCACCCTACTGGACAACCTCGCCAACCTCGGACTCAAGCAACTGGTGAACACCCCCACTGACTACACCGGCCACACGCTTGACCCCATCTTCTCCTCCAGCCAGCACATCTCCTTCAGCCACTCCACCGGACTCCTTTGGACTGATCACAGCTGCGTCCACTTCAACTTCAGGAGCAGGAGCTGGAGCAAGATCACCGTCGACCAGATCACCACCTCCCACAGCCAGAACCCTGCCGCCAGCACATCAGACCCCAACGAAGCAGCCCGCAACTTCACACAATGGCTCACCAACAGCGCCGACGACCTCGCACCCCTGAAGAACCCACCCAGCAGACCCGGCAGCAAGAAAGCCCCGTGGTTCACCAGCTAACTCAAAACTTCCAAGAAAAACTGCTGCACCCTCGAAAAAACATGGCGCTACGACCAGACTACAGAAAACATGACAGCCCTCAAGAACGCCACCCGCATACACCACCAGCTGATCCGTACCACCAAAAAAGCAACATTCAAAGAACGACTGGACAACAACTCCCACAACAGCAAGGAACTCTTCAGCATTGTCAAAGAGCTCTCCAACCCCAGCGCCGGAAACAACGACATCACAGCATCGCAAGACCTCTGCGACTCTCTCGCCTCATTTTTCCACCGCAAGATCGCCGACATACACAACAGCTTCGACGCACAGACCATGCACCCTACCACTGAACCAACGCCCCCCACCACCACCCTCTGCAACTGGACCCCAGTCAGCACCGAATACACCACCCGCATGATGAACACCATCCACTCCGGATCCCCCACCGACCCCTGCCCCCACCACGTCTTCAACAAGGCCAACTCCTTCATCGCACCCCAACTGCGAGAGATCATCAACATCTCCTTCACCATCGCCACCTTTCCGGAGAACTGGAAGCATGCAGAACTCAGCGCCCTCCTGAAGAAACCGACAGCAGACCCCACCGACCTCATGAACTTCCGCCCCATCTCGCTCCTCCCTTTTCCTGCCAAAGTCATCGAGAAAACCGTCAACAAACAGCTCGCCGCATTCCTCGAGACGAACGGATCCCTCGACCCCTCACAGTCCGGGTTCAGAGCCAATCACAGCACTGAGACCGCCCTCATCGCAACCACCGACGACATCAGATCCCTGCTCGACAACGGGGAAACAGCTGCCCTCATCCTCCTGGACTTCTCTGCAGCGTTTGACACAGTCTGCCACCGCACACTAATACAGCGCCTCAGCAACACCGGAATCCGAGAGAAGGCATTGGACTGGATCATCTCGTTCCTCGCCGGAAGAACCCAATGGGCCTGCCTCCCCCTGTTCCAATCCGCGGCCACCGAAGTCATCTGCAGAGTCCACAAGGATCATCGCTCAGCCCCACCCTCTTCAACGTCTACATGAGCCCCCTCGCAGCCATCGCACGCCAACACAACCTTAACATCATCTCCTACGCCGACGACACCCAGCTGATCCTCTCCCTCACCAACGACCCCCCCACCGCCAGAGCCAGCCTACACAAAGGAATGAAAGACGTCGCCGAGTGGATGAACAATAGCCGCCTGAAACTGAACTCAGACAAGACGGAAGTCCTCATCCTGGGATCATCCCCCTCCACCTGGGACGACTCCTGGTGGCCCCCTGCCCTGGGTACCACCCCCAAGCCAACGGACCACACACAAAACCTGGGCTTCATCCTGGACTCCTCCCTCTCGATGACCAAACAAGTCAATGCCGTGTCATCATCCTGTTTCAACACCCTGCGCATGCTCCGTAAGATCTTCCGATGGATCCCCACCGAAACTAGGAAGACGGTCACCCAGGCACTCATCACCAGCCGACTGGACTACGGGAACACCCTCTACGCAGGAACCACTTCCAAACTTCAGAAAAGACTCCAGCGCATACAGAACGCCTCTGCATGACTCATCCTGGACATCCCTCGTCACAGCCACATCTCTGCCACCTGAAAGACCTGCACTGGCTCCCCGTCAACAAGAGGATCACGTTCAGACTCCTCACCCACGCACACAAAGCTCTCCACGACCTGGGCCCCAAGTACCTCAACAACCGCCTCACCTTCTACACACCCACCCACCAGCTGCGATCGACCAACCTCGCCCTCGCCACCGTACCACGCATTCGCAGAGCCACCGCCGGAGGAAGATCCTTCTCCTACCTGGCGGCCAAGACATTGAACTCCCTCCCCATACACCTACGACTGACCCAGGACCATCTCTCCTTCAGGAAGCAACTCAAGACCTGGCTTCTTGAGCAGTAACGGACCCCCCCCCCGTGCCTTGATACCCTATTGGGTGAGTAGCGCGCTATATAAAACTGACTGATTGATTGATTGATTGACCAAGACCTCAGTTATTGGGTAAGTACTTTTTAAAATAGTAGTTTTGAAGAAGACAGATAAACTCACTTGTATTGTCTCTAATGCAGAAATGTTATCCTATGGGGAAAAACACATACTGCAGACGGGTACTGAGCAGCGACTTACAGGACTAATCGTCTGGAGTTAGGTAACTATGGGACACCTACAGGGGTTTTTTCAGTACCAAGACATGTAAAACTTAAAAGTACATGCCCTGCCTTGTAAATACAGTGCACCCTGCCCTGTGGTTTATACAGGGCTTACCTTAGGGGTGACTTATATGTATAAAAAGGGAAGGTTTAGGTCTGGCAATAGACTTATCTTGCCAGGTCGAAATAGTAGTGTAAACTGCATGCACAGACTCTGCAGTGGCAGGCCTGAGCCATGGTTAGAGGGCTTCTTAAGTGGGCGGCACAAGAAATTCTGCAGGCCCACTAGTAGAATTTAATTTAGAGGCCTTTGTCACATGCAGAGCACTGAACAAGGGACTTCTAAGTAAATTACATTTTTCCATTGGGGACGAACAAATATTACCATGTTTTAGGGAGAGAGTACATGTACTTTAGCACTGGTTAGCAGTGATAAAGTGCTGAGTGTCCTAAGGCCAGCAAAAACGAGGTTAGAAAAAGTGAAGGAGGCCGGCAAAAGGTTGGCGGGGAAGACCACCCTTAGGGTGTCAGGTCTAACAATCCCATTTTTAAAAAGCATGAAAACACAAGGCCACCACTTCATCCTAAAAAGAATCCCAATTGGTCCCTTACCAGTTCACATTTAATGATTGCTCACATTTACGTTATGGTGTTACAGCCATAGCCTTGGAACTGGAGAATGGTTCTTTGAGTCACAGCATTGGCTTGACATCCTCTGATTCCAGGGTGCGCACAGTTTTAAGATCTTTTTAGCACTTCGCTTTGTTTAAAAGAGCATACTTCTGGTATGTATCTCGTTCTAAGGACTTAAGTGCCTGATTTTATTTACAAGAAATGTCACTTTGAGGGTCACATATTTGGAAACGGAATGTCACTCAAAGGTGCACTGAAATCATGGAAATGTCACACATAAGCTATCTGAAAACTTGGCAGCTAAAATGATATGGATTCTCTGATACTTATGTTTTGAGACAGAGGAGGCCCAAATACTGGAGTATATCAACAGTGATAATTAGTACTTGGGTCCAACTTTCATTTTGTGAGCTCATCAATCGTGCCGAGGCACAATTAATTGTCAGCCCACCTCGCCTTAAATTTGGCAAGAGATGCACAGAGCCTTATAAACACTGCAGCACACACAGGCAAACATGCAAGAACACTAACACAAGCATTCATGCACACACACACACACACACCCACACACACACACACACACTATCTCATACACACAGTCCCCATCTCCAATAAATAACACCCTTTGCAAATTGTCCCAAAAATATTTAGGGAGCAGGGCATCACCCATCAACAGTGCTCTAAATCAAAGTTCAGTGTAAATGGCAATGAAAAGAAGCCTTGGCTCATTGTGGATCCACAGAGCTCTTTTCAGAGGATGGTTTGCACATGCCCCACTGCAGGCACCGTTTGATGTATATATAACTAGGGCACCCGGTTTTATGGCATTTATTTTTTTGACATTACCGCCTGTATTTATCCATATTTATTTCTGGTAATTTTATCTGTATTTATCCATTTTTATTATGGGTTCTGTGTAAAAATGAAGCTGAAATTAGTATATTTCCACATTTATTTATCTGACAAATATGCACTCATGCTTGAATGCCTGCCAGGCTTCGATGCAGTGAAAACCAGCTGAAGTTAATTCAATGCACTCATATGAAAATATGCAGATCTCAGTATCAAGTGTGTGTATATCTACTGCTGTTAAAACCCCTTTACTAAAACCCCTTCCCTTTTTTACCCTCTTTACCTATCAACCCACATAGCTATTGGCTTGGCAGGCATGGCAGACAGAATTTATAATTGCTAAAAAAAAAAAATGTTTTTATCCAAATTTAAAAATAAATACAGAGACAAAAATAAATGTTTTCTGTCTGCATTTATTTGTAAAAATTAGTCAAACCGAAAACAGGAAGCCTTATGTCTAACATATTCTTAAGCATGAAGTAAGTGCCTGGAGCTGGCCTGCGTTCTCAAACAGTCCTACTTCCTCACTCTCTACTCACGCCCCATGAAAGTAGCACCTGGCATCTGTGACTTGGAGCTGCCAGCCAGGAGGGTGTGGAGCGAGTGGGTAATTCCAACTTCAGAGCGGTTTTGGCAGAGGGCAAGGCTTGAACCTGCCAGAGGCGTGGGTACAAGGTTCAGCATTCCCACTTCTGTTCCTTTGTAATTTACTGTTCAGAGCCGTCAAACTGGTATTGCACAACTGGCGGCATAACAGCTCCCAACACGAATGAATGACCGTAGTCTGCACATGCAGGAGGAGTACCTCACACATTGCTGGCACGCGAACGCTTCCTGCGCACACCGCCATGCCTGGCAATGCACAAGACTGCATACTATGGGAGGGAGCGTACCACAAACCCAGAGCTGTGTGAAAATGGCTGCTTTATTGAAACAGTTGCACATCACATAAGAAATTCCTTGGTAAACGCCTTACAAAATTAAACCTCACTAACCAACCATATACCTAACCCCCAGGCCTGCCCTTAAAATGTTCTTGACCCTGCCCCCATCCGCACATTACAACATTACACATCAATGCAACAAAATACAACCCCCAAATTACAACCTTCCGTTAAAAATCCTCCCCTGCCTGCTTCTTTACCACTGTCAAACCCAAACCTGCGTAAACTAGATACAAGATAACTTGCCTACCCATTCCCTGTCGATTAACCAAATCCAACAATAACCAAAAACTTCTTTCAACCCTGGCAAAACTTCAAATCACCCTGCCACCCAGAAGGGGGGAGGTAACTACCCCCACCTTTCTGCCCCCCCCCCCAACTAGGCCAGCTGCTTTCCCCTTTACCCAGAATGCGCCTGTACTTGCAAACACTGAGTCAATGCTTCCCTAATCTCAGGCACATAAGAGGTCCATGCCAAGTCTGGACAAATGTACCCCGTCGCCATTGAAAAATTTGACCGCCTCAAAACGAAGCGCCCTGTGTGGCACCCTACCAAAACCGAGGTGGCGACAGAACCTAGAGATTTCCGAGTTGACCTTCCTCCGAGCCCTGTAAATGGCCCTTGGGTTCAAAGCACCCCTCTACACTCTGCTTGGCACCAACTCTGTCCACAAAACGTGGCACCAAGCCCATTGCTCCTTCAATCTTCTTAAGTCTTTCTTGATGGCCCTCATCAAAACCACACCTTTTACACCCACCAGATCGTTCTCTCCACGATGGATGAGCAACACATCCGGGCACTGGACTTCAACCAACCATCTATTAAGAAACGAGATCAGCTCTTTTCATAACATCCCACCCTTACCCTTCCAAACAATTCAATACATATGGTCGTTAAAACCCAACATTTCACCAAAGTAACGACGGCATGCTTGAAACTGTGCCCACTTTACAAAAGAATGCCCCACAATCCAAATGGTCCACTCCGGTGAGTGGGGCTCAGCCACAGAACCTGTAACGAGAAAGAGAAATTGAGACTGAAACAAAAGAGGATGACGGATGCGCCTCCTCTGCAATCTGCCTTATGTAGTGGTGATAACAATCAGATGACCAACGCCCCAACCTCATGATGTGCCCCCACAACCAGCCCCTGTTATGGGCCTCCGTGGCCACCCCAATCCTGAAGGAATGCGTCTCATACTCTGCCCCGTCCAAACCCACAGTGCACAAAGCTTTCCGCAACACCATCCACAGCTGGTAGTCCGTCACCCTCTTCCCATTAGCATGCTGGAAAACCGCCTCTGGTCCCATACCCTGCATCAGAGCATGCCAGCGGCGCGCCCAACTAAGGGGGCAGGTAGCAGCTGGCACCACCACCTCCAACCTCACCCCTTTTCCCAGACCCCTCTTGTCCGTTTTTGAACTAGCCAACCAAATATTTATCCCTTCCTCCCCCATGGACACATCTTCCCATCACACACCCCTCTTCCATTTGTTGCCCAGGAGCTCAGACACCCGGAATGCCCCGAAGAACATCCACACCATAAGGGTTGGGAATAAACAGGACTCAAATTCATCCTTGCAGACCGCTAGCAATTCCTCCAGTATACACGGAAGTTTCTGCCAGGTGAGGGGGGGTAAGCATCACACTCTCCCCCCCTCTCCCTAGCCCACCCTTCCAACATCCTCCTACCCACTTCCCCTGCCGACTGAGTGTAACCCCATAGGAGTTTCCTCATGAAAGCGATACCTGCTAATTTTCCCGCAATTGTAACTTTCGTAAGGCTCGTTTCAATGAGTACCAGCATGAACTGAATCACATCCTCTGATCAACGCCAGACCTCTGTTCGCTTACAAGCACCAGATGCCAAGAAATCCCTCCAAGCCAGATTTATGCTGCCCATGTCGAAGCCAACAGGGATCCTACCACCAGTTGTAGCACCCTACATTGCCTACATACCAAAGATGCTCTGGCATTGGGGTTGGTGTCCTGTCTGCCTCCTTGGCAAGCCCACGGAATCTCCCCTATTGTGAATGAGACAAAGCATCAGCAATGTCATTGTCCACACCTGGTATAATCAACGCCCGAAAAGCAATGTCATTTCGGAGGCAGCCAAGCACAAAAACTCGCAGCAACTTCAGAATTTGTTCATTCTTTGCGGACTGTCGGTTAATGACCTCAACCACTGCCATGTTGTCCACCCGAAACAAGACTTTCTTATGTGCCAACTCTTCGCCCCACAGTGACAATGCTACCAGTAACGGGAAAAGCTCCAGGAAAGCTATGCTCCTCCCGCCATCTTTTCACTACTGTGGCCACTGCTCGGTGCACCACCTGCCCTTCCAGTAAATGCCAAATCCTTCCCCGCCCGCTGCATCAGAAAAGATCTGCACGTTTCACTGGACATCCTGCTTCCTGGCGAATGGCACTCCATTGAAAGACTGCAGAAAAACTGCCCACATACGCAAACCCTCCTTCACCCCTCCTGGTAAGCGAATATGGTGGTGAGGTCAATGTTGACCTGCCAGCGCCCGTCCCAACCACCTGCAAAATGTCCTCCAAGCTCTGACCACCCTGCATGCAAAATTAAGATAACTGAGGAGCACCTGTACGTCCTTCACTGTCACCTTCCGTTTAGACAGCATTCCGTCCAACAATTGCAACATCTTTACCTTCTTGTCATCTGGCAAGCGAGCCAGCATTGCCACAGAGTCAATTTCAATTCCTAAGAAGGACATGACCGTGCAAGGACCCATTGTCTTCTCAGGTGCTAACGGCACCCCCATGTCACCCATGAGCTCATGGAAGGTGTCCAGGGCTGCCTGGCACTCCGTGGAGCCCGGTGAACGGACAAAGAAGAAGTCATCAATGTAGTGCGTCACCAATGTGTGACCTGTTTGTCACGTGAAGTACCACTGCAAAAAGGGGCTAAAGCATTCAAATAAAGCACATGACATAGAACAACCCTTCGGTAGAGCTTTGTCCAAAGTACCATTTCCCCTCAAAATCCCAGTCATCTGGATAGACTGGAAGCAACTGAAAGCCGACTTTATGTCACATTTTGCTATCTCTGGAGTCACTCCCGTGGTCACAACTAGTGACATGGCCTCGTCAACTGAGGAATAAGAAACTGAGGTTGTCTCCTCATCAATGAAGTCGTTAACTGAAGACCCCTCAGGCCAGGAAAGGTGCTGAATCGACCTGTATTGCCCTTCCTCCTTTTTGGGCACCACCCTGATCGGTGATATGATCAGGTTCTCTATTGGCCAATCATCAAAGGGGCCCGCCATTCTGCCCTCGCGCACCTCCTTGTTTAGTTGCTCCTGTACCACCTCCCTGTGTTCCGCTGCTGACTTCAAGTTGTTCGCCCACCTTCTCTGTCGTGGACCCCGATAGCCCAAGTGAAATCCCCACTGAAATTTCTCCCTCAAAACCTTTACTGCTCCATGAACCCCATACCCCTCCAGGCCCCCCACCAGTTTCGCTAGTCTAACTGGCGTAGGAGCTTTTGGGCCCAGTGCCCTGAAGTCCCTTGCCCCCTCTAGTGCTCTGGAATTGCTGTGAGGGGCCAGAGGTGCTGTTACCTGACTGCTGCTACTGCTGGTTTCCCTGTAGTTTGACGCCCCAACAGTTAACCTGGGGGTGGCGCTTCCCGCACTTTGAACACTCATGTTAAAACTTGCAATATTCCCTCATGCATAGGCCTTTATAAAAGTCCCAGCACACAACTTTCCCTGTTTGCAGGGTCCCTGCGCCTTCCACCCCTCCCCAGGTGGGCTTCCCCTGAAAGGGCTGTACACCAATGGCAGCCCGCTAGCCGTAAAACACAGTCTTACCACCTGTGGCCGACCCCATGGGTCCGTGTCTAGCTCCCCCCATTTGGCCTCCGGGTCCCATGCCATACGTGCCCAAAACTCCTCATCATATTGCCCCCAAGCGTATCCACCCCCGGTGATCTGTGCCTTTCTAATTTCATCCATGTATTTGAATATGGCTATGCACCACTCAGGAAACTTCTCACAGTATACACTGATGTATAGTAGAAATGCAGACATCCAGTTTTCAGTTGTCACCGGCACCTTAGGCCTTTTAGCCAGCTCATATTCTTCCTCTTTAGAGCCCTCTTTGGCCCTGACCTCCCTATGTAATAGCGTCAATCATTCCACGTATTCCCCCTTCCAGATACACTCCTTGGTGGCCAACATTTTCGTTACCCCCATATACGGCAGCTTCTTAATTTTCAACTCCTTGCTCTGTAAGGGCTCCTTGCCCCCCCAGACGCCTCCGTGTTTGTCCCGCTCTCCACCTTGGCACCCTGATCCTCCTCCCCAGCTTCATGTCCCACCCCTGCGTCTTTAACGTATTTCCCTCGGGGCAGTCTTCCCTCCGGCACCTCCCCATCCCCTTCACTCCCTTTCCCCAAAGACACCATTTTTGGCTTGGCCCATGGTCTAGTAACCTCACCTGGCTCTAAGGAGGGTGCCCGGACAGGCACCGACCGCCTCGCCGCCTCTTCTGCATAAGCCACCGGCCAAGGAGCCCTCACCACAGGGCTGTGTTCTCTCGTGGACCTAGCTGCCGTTGTCCCTCCGATCGGCGCCACTACGGGTACCTGTACCAACTATGAAAAATGTGAGAGGGCCCCCCCTCATCCAACTCCCCAGCTCCCCCTCTTCAGGGGCATCCTCGTCATAATCAAGCACAATAGGCTCCTCCTCTTGGAGCACCACTGCAGCAAATTCTACACACTGGGCATTATTGGCCCAAACTGTCCCATACCAGCCCTAACGGCCTCTACATGACCTCCGTGCGGGGGAGCCATCTGTACACACCTGTGTTCCCCCATGCTTTGACCTCTGTGAAACTCTCCCTCCACTGGTAAAGTTGATCATTGCGCTTCACTTGTTGTTGAAGCCAGCGAGGCCGTGCTGGGCCTTCATGCGCTGACCGCCACAGGATCCCCGCCGGTACAGGATGCGCCATGCTGCGACGCCCCCCAACCTGTAAAGAAAGACTTTGGACTGATGTGCTGGGACCATCACTCCACTCCTTCACCCTCTCCTCCTAAAAGCCCATCAATCCCTCGCCCGCTTGCCTGCCCCCGTCCAACCCAGAACCAATCGTGCACCCATGCTGGGGGGAGTCCCCCCATCCTCATCCCCACTCCAGTATAACATCGCCTACACCAACACCGAGGCCAGTCCCCAACTCTGTCCCGTGCCCCTGACAGGTCCATGAACCCCCCCGACCCCTCTGCCTTCCAGCCACCCAGAGGAGATGCGTGCTCCTGCCCCCGAACCAAGGTGGGGCCCGCCCTCCGGCTGCCCCTCTCCCGCCGTTGGCCTGGACCCCATCCCCCACGAATGAAAAATATCTAGGCCCTCCCTGGCCCGGACTCCCCTTGCCGGTTCCAACTCCCTCACCGCATCCCCCTCCCCCCTCCAAACAGTACCACCAACCTCTACCTCCCCTACCACACCCCCTACCACTTCGAGGGCTCCCTCCACCCCCTACTGTAACAAGGGGGAGTCCTGTCCGATTCATGGGCCCTGCCTGGCCCCAACCCCTGCCTGGCCTTCCACTCCCCCACTTGCGCCCATTTCCCCTCTCCCAACGAGCTCCCTCCCACCGACAGCCTCCCACCCCTAACCGGGCCCGGCAGTGAGAACAGAAGGGGGCTAATACAAGTAACCCTCCCCCATGACCCCTGCCTCTCCAGATAAGGGCTCTTCTCCACTTGTGCGCCCAGAGGGTACCACAGATGTCAGGTCCCTCAAGCAATCCGACGGCCCACTGCTAGACCTCCCATTCCCCCCTCACCATCACCCGCCTCTGGCCGTAACCGCCTGCTCACAGGCGGGGGATGCCCCCCCGCATCCCCTTCCAAATGCATGCCAACTGCTCTGCCACCCGCCCCCTTCGCCTCCCACTGATACCTCGCTGACAAAAGAAAGAGCAAGGAAGCGTAGCTTGCTGCCCCGCACCCCGCCGCACCTCCCTGTGCCGCGGGATGGAAACAACCCTCTCCCACAATTCTAATACCGGGAGAGGGTCACTTGATGGTCCCAACGCGCCAATCAGCCCAAGTGCGGCCCCCCGACCCCCAGCCCAAGCCCGTTCGCCTTCCCAGACAACACTCCCTTCCCTGCCTGCAACACCACAGCAGGGGCTGCCTTCTTGGATCACAGGCGGCCCGCTCACTTAACGGCGAAGTCCGGATACGCTCTGGGGACTTGCAGGCGGCCACCGCCACGCCCGCAGAGGCCTGTCGCGACGGGCCCACCACCTCGCCGATTACGAGGTCTATCAGGCCTGCTTCGCTGAGCAGCCGGAGGGCCTCCAAGACTCTGTAATCCTCTTGCGCCATTACCGCTTCCACTGACTTCAAGGAAACTGCCTCAAAACACTGCACCCATGCCTAGCCTAAACCAACCAAAAAAGCATAAGCTACGCTTAAGCTCCCAGCCACCAGGTCACCAAACCTAAAATGGTGACTGAGAGCAGGAGCCCAACCCTTTTACGGTTGAGCTACATTGGCCTACATTTGGGGTATCAAATTGAAAAGCCCAAAAAGAAAATGTCCGGCCTGGGCCTGACACCCCACTAACCCCCGGCCCCTCCCAAACCACCGGTGGGGGGACCTCCTTGAGAGATCTTTCGTGCCATCTTTTTTGTTCTTTCTAGTTTGCCCGTCATTCTTTCCTATACCTACTTTTACCGATGTATATCTTTTCTTTCCCCTCTCACTTTCTTCCTATCTTTTACTCCCTCATTTTACCTTACTCTGCCCTATACACCCAATGTATCTCTTTTTCCCTGTCGCACCCAACTAACATTCTTTCCCTCTCGGTAACTGATTACAAACGAACCTCATTCATTCTCAGTGTCTGACTAGGTTTGTCTCCCATTCACTCTCTCGTTGAATGATGTAATGTAATACACCTATTTCCACACAACACAGTGTTCTCTCAGAGGCCAGGGTTGAACTGGCCACAGAGCAATCTCGCTGTGCCAGAAGGACTGACCTGGTAAGTCAGTGTGTGGGCTGCCTTTTTTTGTTGCTGTTTGTGGGCCTGTATTGGTCCTGTGTGTAGGTTTTTACTTTTAATTTATCTGGTATTCCCACACACTTTGCCTACAGCAAGCAATCATGCATGCAGTGTTCCTTACACCACAAAACACCCATACAGTGTGTTTTTACAAGTTACACACTGCCCAATTTGTAAACGTTGAAAGACATCTTTTATTTTAGTGACCGGGTACAGGGCTTTAAGTGGGATGAAAAAACTAGGGGGTCTCTCAAAGGGGCGTGGCCAATGTAAAAATGTGTGCTTAACATAGTGTGCCGTCCAACTTGTATTTTGCTGTTTCTGTCATTGCATCCAGATACATGATACAACAAGTAACATCATACTTACAAGAAGTCAGGTCTATCGGCTTTGTCAGTGGTTGTTAGTTGCATAAGATAAATAAGCAGCAACTATGTCTTGTATATATTATTGAAAAAGCTTCCTGGTGACAACACACCAATGTTGCTGCTCCTGAGTTTCAAAAAGAGAAGAGACATCCAGAGAGGAAATGACTCTCTTTAAAGGATTTCCCTTCCCCCTACAACACTCACCTGGAATGACGTCATGCCGTAACTTCTCCACTAGTGAGAAGTGAGCAGCGCATACGATGTGCCTGCTGTCACTGCAGTCTGGTAAAAACACGACCTAATGTGCCAGGGCACAAAACAGTGCCCGAAAGGGACCCATTCGAGACCTCCTAAAAAAAACTGAAAGAGTTCAGCACCGGTGAGACCCGGCCCACTTAAATCCCTGACCAGGCCTATATTCTGTGCAGGTCTGTCCCGGCCTACAAGTTGAAAGATTTCATAGGATGTTTCCATTTCGAAGGGATTCAAGAGAGTGAGTAAAGTTTATTGATTGATTAATTAAAATCTTTACACAAGACAATTGCTCCGTTAAAATAATAGTAAATCATTAAAATTACATTTTTGATTAACAGTAAATCTTAAAATTGTGGACGTTCTTTAAAAACTACTTAAAAAGCAAATTCATATGTTCAGAACTAGGGAAAATATATAATCATTGTAGATTCAAAATGGCATATTATTCCAATTTTTTCCATACTATTGTTAAAAATGTTGTCAGGGCAGAGTTAATGGATAGATCGTCTGAGCAAAGGCATCGAATCAAAGCTTGTCTCTGTCCTTATTCCTCTCTCGTTAAGTAACCTTTTTAGTATTGATAGTCTTTCATTTCTCAGTTCAGGACAGAGACATAAGAAATGTATTATATTTTCCCCACCAGATTTGCACAACCTGCACAGTTTGTTATTATCGAGTTTTTTCCATGGTGGTGCGTGG
The DNA here is from genome assembly GCF_964263255.1 of Lissotriton vulgaris. Lineage (NCBI taxonomy): Eukaryota > Metazoa > Chordata > Amphibia > Caudata > Salamandridae > Lissotriton > Lissotriton vulgaris. The sequence goes on from NC_141697.1 coordinate 966,329,729, forward strand.
GCTTTACCCGGCCATATTCCAAATCGTGCTGTGATGAAAAGCTGTTTGCTTTTCAACTACCATGCCGTGACCAAATATTGTTGTGACCTCTTTTTCGTATAGCCATTTATTATGGACCACACATGTTTCCTTTTGACAAAGGTAGCTTTGTCACTAATCATTGATAGGTAATCAGTTGTGTTATTCACAGCTTTTTTGAACGATTCCTGTGTTATAGGAGAGGTCCAAATTCCTCTAACCTCAAATTCCTCCAGAGCCATGTCCAAGTATTTCCAGGCAGGTGATTTATTGTTTCCTTCAATTTCTTTCCATAAAAGCTGTGAAATTAAGTTCTCCTTATCTTTTTTTACTCTGTTCCATACTTTAATAGCATTATCCTTTTGTGCTATCAGCTGGTTATTCAAACCGAATTCCAGCCTGATCTGGGCTTGTGAAGCATTTTTTGGAAGGCGGAAAAGGGATTTAAAAGTTTTTGAAATAGCGTTATTGATGATCATTGCATCTTTCCCATTTAGGGCCTCGCTGCCATAAGTTAAAGATGGTAATAATTTAGCCAATATCACCTTAAGGAGAGGTTGGTAGGTTAGGTTACTCGTTGACTTTTTGATGATCCCAAATGCAGCTGTTAGGGCATTTGCTTTCCTAGTGATATCAAGTTTTTGGGGGGTAAAGTTGCCGTTGAAAATGACTCCCAAATATCTATAGGTTTCAACTTGTTCCAAGTTCTCCTTCCCCAGAAACCATTTTGATTTCGAAGGGATTCGTATCTTTCAGAATTGCCTGTGTGCCTACTCTGTACTCTGTGACTGACCTCAGGCCTCAGAACCTGTTCTTTTGGTAAACAGTGGCCCCGGGCATCGTCTACAGAGCAGACATGTTGGAGTTATGTTATTTAGAAGAGGAAATGGTATCACTTACCAACGTTCCAGTTTGCATGATAAGCATTTGACATTCCAGATCAGCGATGCATGCATAACCCGTGGCTGTGGCACACACTGGTATGGAATGTTTTATGAAATCCAATGATATTAGGGACTGAGTACAACGTGAGTGACTGTTTTATGACGTGGCTGCAAATCTCTATGTGCACATTAGGCATCATCAAAAGTTGCCCGGAAAAATACTTGTTATTTCTGCCCCCCAGGATTGTTCGTGGTCCTAGTAATCCAGGAGGGGGGTGGAAGTGAATAACTAGAATGCCAATTTTTTTTAAGCATAACATGCTGGAATCAGTTTTTTATGTCGATTAATGCATATTTCCCCCTGATGTCTCACATCAAGATTTCCACTACTTTCATCAGAGAACATAAATGTGTTAAACACCACAAATTGTTTACCTCTGGGGGCAATAACCCCGGCTACCGGTTACAACATGATTCCGGGGGCGCTTGTAATAAGGCTCTTAAAGCGCTCTGAAAACACAATAGGAAGGAGACTGAGAAATGTTGCGAGTTATCTTAAACAACTCATATTTTTTTGTTTTGAGATTTGCAACATGTGTGTTCTATTGGTGTGCAGCAATTCCAGAGAGTGTGTCATGCGAGGTTGCGGGATGGTCAGATTTTCAGGGCAACACGTGCTGTGGAGAGCTCAGGCTTGACAATGGTGCAGCTTGTGTTACGATGTGAACTGATCTCCAAGCGTGAAATAAATAGCTGCCTGTGTGTGGGTGTTTTAATAATTTATTACAAACTGCAGGGACATCACAGATTAACACAGATGGCTTTTTGTAGTATGGTAACTTGGGTTTTTGGTAGTGTATGAGTTGAGTTTCAGTAATGAAAGAGGTTGGGTTTTCTGTAGTACAATCGATTGGGTTTTCGGGCGGGCAGGAGATTGGGTCTTCAGCGCAATATCCTAGGGTTTCAGTAGTACATTAAGTTGGATTTTAAGTAGTACATTATGTTGGGTGTTTGGCAAAACAATAGGTTGGATTTTAGGAAGTACAGTAAGTTAGATTTTAGGTACTGCAGTGGATTGCCCTGTAGGTAGTACAATACGTTTAGTTTTCAGGAGGTCAACAGGCCATGTAGCATAAACAGTTGTTTCCACAGAGACGTTTGGATTGTGTGATGTACACAGAATTTATAAACTAAAATACAATTTCCAAATCGTTACTGTGGATAGAGGAGAACATATAGTGAGAAGTGATTCTGCGAGGATATGCAGAGTAGGAAAATAAGTTGTAGTAGAAGGTTTGTAAAGTGGGTTGCATTTATGACTGAGGGAATACCTTTGCAATAGGTTCCATACATTCTGAAGCTGTGCATCTGTGGAGAAATCTTAGTTTTCCTATGAGGAACCACTGGCCTTCTCAATAGTTCCCCTACCTACATGTGCTCACATAACAGGAGTTGATGACTATACAACCAAAACGCCTTAGTTTGCACGTTAAAATGAAATGTCCATCCCTTACACCTCTTCTTTGAGAAATTATTTTAAAACCTGTATTAACAATTGCTTAAATACTTGGACTTCTACTTATGATCTTGAAACTGGGGATATTCTCGTGGATATCGGCAGAAGTCTTGTTGCCATAGGCTTTGACCCAGGCTATGGGAATATAGCCCTTTACTACGCAATGCATTACATCGCGTGCTATTACAACGCAGTCAATACAACAACCGCTTTGTTAGTATGCAATGCATTTACACTGTAAGTCTTTACAACGAATTCCTCTACAGGGCGCGCTGGACTTAGGAATAGTTTTATTTACTATTGCTACTCCAATTTGAGCAATAGTTGGGAAGGTGTTGGAATTCATTTCCAATACCTCAGCGCCCCCTAGTGGAATTAGTTGTAAAGATGTGCGATGTAAATGTATTGCATACTAACAACGCGGTCGTTGTATCAACCGTTTTGTAAAGGTATCGGGGTGTAATGACCGCGTTGTAAAGGTTGTTTCCCATGTTTTTACTTTCTATTTCTTTAGTTTGTCATCAGAGTTCATCTTGCGACCAAAACAAACCTTTTTTGTTCTCTTTGCAGATCCTGTGTGATTGTACCAAAGCGCGACGGGAAGTAGAGCATCACTGGCGGGCCTCTTCAGGGCCGCATATTGTTCGAGTCCTAGACATCTATGAAAACATCCATCGTGGGAAGAGATGCCTCCTCATCATCATGGAATGGTACAGGTCTTTTATTAGGCATCCGTTGGTTGAGGAGGAGAAAACGGAAAGTCACGTTCAATACCTACATGTAGTGCCACCATTGGGGATACAGGGACACTCCAGCAACACCTGTGAAACTTCACTAATTGCTCCATCATCCAAATCCAAAATCCTGTTTATTCACCTGCTTTTTGTTATTTATTCTTTTTGCACTCCCTCCTTGACCCTTTTAACCAGGGACGTCTCACTCTTCAGTATCCTGCACACTGCTCCAAACCTGTCTTTGCTCCTCAGTCTTTTGCTATCAATGGCTTCATTAACATAATTACTGTGGACGACCTTCTCTTTCTGTCTTCAGTGACCTACCTTTCTCTTCTGCTTCACTTATGTGGCTCATCGCACTTTTAGCTAAAACTCTGCCCCTGGCGTACAAAACCTCATCTTTGGTTATTAGCTCATTCTTCCATCCACACCTTTTACCTCCACACTTTGCTCCATCTTTCTGTCCTATTTATTCCCTCTCATCTCAACCAACACTTTCAGCACTAAGCTTTCAAGTCAGGAACGCAGCTTCAAGGAACCTACCGTTTGCTCGTGCGTTTTTATCGAAAGCGCTCAACTCCTGTTGTTAAGATCCACTGGTTCCCTTCCAAAAAGTTTTCATATCCCAGGTCTAGCCCCTTCTATCTCCTACATTCATAGCTCTGAAGCCCTATTTTTTAAGCATTCCTGTTAGAAATTGGGTTACTGGTTGACTGGGGTGGGTTACTTGGTGACTGGAGTGTGAGGCCTGTTCAAGCAGCAGCCACAATACTAGTCAGGAAAAGAAACCAGCAAACTCCAAGTTAACCAGTGCTGGTAGCCTGGCACATAGCAGTCAGGCTTATCTCAGAGACAATGTGTAAAGTATGTGTGGAACACATCAAACAGTAAAACTGTGAAAGCAATGCATAAAAAGATCCCACTCCAGGTAAGAACAATAGAGCAAAATGTAACAAATAAAACATGTCAAAAATGACAAAAATCCAATCAGTCAAACCGGGGTTGTGATTTTTTAAAGAATAAACTGTATATAGACTGTAAAGTAGTACCTAAAGCATGAAGTGACAACTGGGATTGTCTGATCACCCTGGACTGCCTCAAAGTCAAAAGTTCAGGCCAACTGAAATGGAGCATGGGTTGCACAGTCCCAGATTAGTTCTCCTGGAGTTTTACCTTCTCAAGTATAGTGCCAAGAGTCCCGATCGGATCAAGGCGAGCACTGCAGGCAGTGGTCGGCATGGTGCAAAGAGCACCACATGGCTAAGATAAAAAAAATACCAACTTTCTAAAAGTGCAAAAAAAACAGGTAATATACAGAATGCTGAACAATGTTAAACATTCAGCCCAGCACAGAAATCTGGGCCTAACTCCATCATTTTTTTTCTCCCCATGCCATTCCAGTTTAAACCCATCCGTATGAAAATCAGTCTTTACCCTGCTCTCTATGGAAACAATCCAGACCGAACTGCCAGGTCATGTCCTTCCTGGACAGGAAACAAGCATCCTGAGACTAGTTTTGGGGTATTACCCCTCATCAGCCAGGCTAGCTTAACTCCAGTGGCATGGAGAGCACGAGACCCACGTCTGGGCATACTCATACCACTCGTCGTGACAAATGCAAAAAGAACAGTTGATGGACAGAATGCTGAACAATGTCTTACATTCACCCCAGTACAGAGATCTGGGCCTAAATCCATTGTTGTTTGCTCCACATGCCATTCCAGTTTAAACCCAACCATATGCCAATCAGTCTTGACCCTTTTCCTTGTGGGAACAGTCCAACCTGAATTGCCAGGCCAGGTCCTCCCTGGACCGGAAGCATCCTGGGTCCGGGTCCAGGATATTACCCCTCATCAGCCAAGCTAGCTTGACTCCAGTGGCATGGCGAGCATGGGAACTTTCTAAAAGTGGCATTTTCAGATTTGTTATTCAAAATTCAACTTCATCAGGAGTTAGGTTTCTAGAGATTCAAGACATGGACCAGTTATCAGTTACCATTTTGAAATAACCTTATAAAATGTAATAAGGCAACTCCAATGTGACCTATGGGAGAGAGTGGTCTTGCAGAAGTGAAAAAAGAATTTAAGAGATTTTCACTACCAGGACGTGTAAAGTTTAAAAGAAAATGTCCTGCCTTTTAAATGCATTGCACCCTGCCCTCTGCTCTGTCCATGGCCTACCCTAGGGGTAATTTATATGTATTTAAAAGGAAGTTTTCGGCCTAGCAAAAGGTTTGTTTTGCAAGGTCGAAATGCAGTTTAACCTGTGTGGTATCCTACTCTTAAAGGTGGCAGTATCGTAAGGAAGGAAAATAAGTTGCATCTCCCCTCCACCAGACTCAGTGGTGGGAAAAAGGATAAACTTTTTTATACAACCCTCACCCACTCTGGTAAAGGCATGCTTCATCATCAGGTTTACCCCGACTCCTAAAGGTCGGGGTAGGCTCGACCGTATTCCAGGGAGCTCTTTGAAGAGGTTTGCATTTTTTGTTGGGATTATTTACTATTAGATAAAATTCCTCATGCACCCCAAGGTATCCCATTATTTGTGGGTGTTGGGACGGGAAGAATTACACTGAAAATACACAGAGCAAACAGGGTGTTGTGGTCCCATGATCCTAGTGTAAAAACACCTACATGTTTCTGCCCTACACTATTGGCCTAATATAGGTCTTGGTCATTCCTCAGGGCAGAGAAAGTGGAGTGGTTCACCCAGTGGCGCACCACGGTAAAGGTCTTACAGGTAATGCACAGCATGCAAAGGTAAGCTTTTGCATGCTGGTAAAAAGGGGTTTACTTGCCGTTTTGGAAGTACTGAAAATAAAGAAGTAATACCAGTTTTTTTCTTTAGATATTATCTGTATAGCATGTATTGGCTTTGTGGGCATACTTATAACCTTCTTTTATCTGAACAATGTTGTAGACTGCGAATATAGACATTTGTTGCGCTTCTAAACTTCAGGTGCCGCATTCTTGTACTAAATATCTTTTTTTTATGTTCTGCGCTTGTGTTGCAAATATGATGACAGCAGGTCCTCAGCTCGGTGCTGCTAATCATATGTCTGAATTTCAGACTACTAATCTCTGTCTTCGGTACGGCAAGTGTACTGTGAAATCATTGTGAAAAACAGTCATTCATGTGAAGTAAAACCCAACAAATTGGCAAGAGGCCAGATGGCCATGACATGCAAATTTAGATGAAAGCACTGAGCGCGTGCTATATTGTCAGAAAGCACCAGCTACATTTTGACAATGTAACAGGCACTCAGTGCTTTTATCTAAACTTGTCAGGTTTTGAATCAGATAGGCTATGTAAAAGTCAGGCAAGCTATTTTAAAGGCAACCCAGTCTTTTATGGGATGCTTCAGTGGCATAACAATGGCTCCTACCGCCCCTGTGGTGCGGGCGGAGGCCTTGAGCTCCAGGGGGCCCTCTCCGGCACTGTGCATGGGCAGGCCTGAGAGCTCCTGACTGGGTCCAGAGCATAGCGGGCCCCCTCCATGTATTTCGCATGGATGCCCCCACAAGTTTTGTTACACCACTGGGAAGCTTGTGTACAGATTCCCATGCCTCAGATAAGTCGTCCCTTTTTTGGCTACTGTAAACCAGTATTACAGCCACGGTTTTGGCTACTTAAAGTGTATTTATAAGTGTGCTTCAAAATCCTGCATACAGGGAGTAGATAAATCCGACAATTGACTCCTGAACTGACTACCAGACCATCATGATGGTGAAAAAGAAGAGGAGTGACCTTTTCTTAAAGATTGAAGCTGGAAAAGGCAGAATTGTACCATCACACTGATTCATTTTATTCCAAAGTAATATTGGCATCCAAATTGATACCCTGATGCTCTACTTTTTTGTTGGAGGACCATACAGGACAAGATGGGGTGGCATGAATATATTTCCCAAGACCTGCAGTATATTTTTGCACATTGTCTTGATTAACTCCTTAGGTTTTCTATTCGGTCATCGAATTGCAGTAAAAGTTCACTCAACAGAGTTGTAGAGTCCAAGTGCCGTTGTTACTCCATTTAAACAAATGTTCTTTTAAAACAGAATCTAAAAACCAAAAGATAGTTCCAAACGCCAATATTGGTCAATCTTGCCTTATGTTTCAATCAAAATGGCATTCTGCTTCTTTAATACCTAATCGAACCATCATTCCGATAGGAGAGGTGTCCTTAATCCACTCACAGAAGGCACAATTAACTGTGGATTTTTTAGCTAATCTGGTTCATCTAAAAGGGTTTTCTTCCTTCCTCAGCTCTGTTTTCCTTGTTTTCTGGAATTTTTCAAATATTAAGGATGCTTGGAATAAACCTATTCTGAATTCACATTCGATTATCCTTCAGCCCGAGCGGGGGATTATGGGCAACATGCATCAACATTAGGAATAGCGATTTACTAATTGCTCTTTTCTGCGAATTGCAATTAAGTAATTCCTAATCTATGAAATTCCAAGAGTTGCATTTAGTGATTCCTAGGGGGTTGCAAATCAACCTACCTCATTAATATGCTGTCCTAATTTTAAAGACGCTTTGCTCTGTAGTGTTACATTTATCCTCTTGTGCATAGCATATCATGACCTAAAATGAAGACCATTGTAGGTCCATAAAATAATGTAAAGTTCATTTTAGGATCTGAGTCATAAATAATTATATTGGCTCAAAACTGGCCAACTGGATGATCAGGCATTCCATCTCTGTTAACCAATAATCTTTACTATTTCTTGGAACTTTCTGAAGTCATTCATTTTTGTTTTGCAGTAATCATGGTGAATCAGAAAGTGATTCACTTCACTCTAACTAGATTTTGCACCCAAATAGGTAGTTTACAAATTCTATGGGTGTCCCACCTAGACAATCCGATCATTTATGGCCTTCAAGGTTACTTTGCTGCCATTGAGATGCTCTACAACAGGACAAAGTTCAATTAGTTTCCTAACTTTTGTATGCATTGGAGTCCTAGTACAAAAAACATATGCAGTAACCATTTTGGTCTTAAGCTTTTCTCTTGTTAATCCGGGGGGAGATCCTTTCATTCATAGACACTTTTCATTCCATGTCCTCTCAAATGTCAGTAAATAAATTCTCACCAGGACTCAATAGGGAATTAGTTTAGTCAGTTTAAGGCTCGCTGTTTTTTGTCTCCAGTATGATCATTTTTCTTTTGCCCATCAAAGCCATAATACTTGTGTATATCTTAGGATAATATCTAAATGGCGTTTTATGTGACCAGAAAAGTCGCTGTAAGTCGAGTCCAGACTACTAATTAACCATTGATTATTGGATGTGGACTTTCTCCTCTTATGTCCAGCTCTGTGTATAGAATCCGCTTTCAATAATGTAGGAAATGGGCCGAGTCAAGGCCAATGGCACAAATACATTCTGCAGTCTCCCCCTACTTCAAACAAATGTATGAGCTTTACATGCCTAACCTCTCAGTTGAATATTTATTTGTTTATATGGATTCACTCAAAACACAGTTTAGGTTTTAGAGACTTTGTCCTTCAAGGTGTGCTCTCTGTTTCTGACTCTTCTAAGGCCAGAAGGAAGATCACATTGGAGGGAATTCCCTCTGTTGCTCTGAGGTGGTGATAGATGTGAACTAACACAGGTTTTACTATTCTGGAGTGCACCCAGAAGAATAGTGCATCCTGCCGCCCTCCCCATCCCCTGCTCAGTAAACAGAGTGTTGAGGATGAGAAAAATACAGCTGCAGTGCAATTACCGATGAGGGTGATTTCCACAAGAATAAAGGATTTGGGCAGAATGGATGCTCTGGTGAGAAGTCAAGCAGCATTAGCTGCCCATGGTCTTTCAAGTAAAGAAACGTTGCATTGTCACTGCTCTGTGACACAATTAATCACTAAGTGTGATCTGTTTAATGGTTGCCTGTGTTTTGCATTCATTGTAGTTTGCCTGGGTGTGCTCACTGCTGACATACCTAGTTTGGCGGGTTGAGCCAGTGGCTTGGATTAAGAATTCTGCAGCCCATATTTGAATATTATGGCCCGATTTATTATTCTGGGGAAACGCTCGTACTTTTTGGCAAACTTACCGGCAGCAGCAGAGGGGCTCACGAAAGGAGGAGAACCACGCTCCCCACAAGCCAGCGGGGCAGAAAGACGCCCTTTCGACACGCCTTGCCCAGGTGGAAGTTAAATACCTCTCGCATTTCCCGCTCTGCGGGAAACGCTCGTACTTTTTGACAAACTTACCAGCAGCAGCAGAGGAGCTCACGAAAGGAGGAAAACCACGCTCCCCACAAGCCAGCGGGGCAGAGGGACGCCTTTCGACACGCCCTGCCCTGTATTTACTTAGATGAATAATCCCCCTTCGCGGGACGAGCCGGGCGAAACACAGGCCAAGGGCGGGCCCGTTTGAGCCCGTTCGAGCACGGTTGAGGACAGGACGGGGCCCCCCTTTAACATCCGTATGACAAAGTTAGTGTCCTACTATTGGCAGTTTTCTAGTCTAGTTGCCTGTGTAAGTTGTTTTGCGAAGGGACCTCTTGCTATTATAGGCTGGTATAGATAGGCTACTTAACATCAGTGGAATGGCAGCAAAGGGCGTAAGGGGTGTTAAACCAACTAACGCCAGCTCATTTATGGGTACGCTAGACCAAATTATTGTACGTGCGTCCTCAGCCCTAGCACATGAAATAGAACATACCGAAAAGAGACTGTCATTGGACCCAGCTTTTAACAAGAGGTCATCAATGGGAAGGCTGGCCCAGGTGGTGTCTCATATTCCCATCCCGGGTCCTGTTGTGTCCTCATCCGAAGGCGGTAGGGATGTCCAGGGGACACAACCGGTCCAGGGTATAACGGGAGATATCACTGAAGTGCGTAATGATTCATCAGGATGTAGTCTTGTCTGAGTCTCCCGAGTGCAGCCCGAGGGTGAGATCCACACGAAGCACGAAACCTGGTCAATCTGTTCTGGTAACTAAAAGAAAAAAAAGTGGGCGCTGCCAAAAAGGCAGAAAAGCAAAAGTCAAGAAATCCAGTGTCATTGTTGAAAATTTTGGGGCAACACCGTCAGCATCAAAAACCAGTAGCGAAGTCTTATATCCCCCAGTTGTTGTGGCTACACCAGCAGCGGGCTCCAGGACTGAATGGCATCCCGAATGGAGCCAGGATATGTGGTTAAACTGGAACAATTATTCTACAAGACATGTACCCCTATTTATAATAGACTGGATAAGATTGAAACTAGACTCACAAAACTAGAGACTGTAATGATCCAGGAAAAGGATAAAAGGGAATCAGGGGCTATTGTAGTGGCTTATAGATTGGAAGCACGTGTAAATGGTGTAGTGTTTAGCTCGAGCTCTAATACTATTACTCCCGACCAGATTACGAAGGCTACGAGCACTACTGGCCGATGTACTCCGTCCCTCAGTGTCCCCTCATTGCACCCTTGCATGAGGGGTGACACTGGCGCACGGCCCCTGAGAAGTAGTTCTGAAAGGTTGGAGGGCTTGAAGTCCGGGAATCAACAGTTAAGTACAAGATACCGGGTGCCCAATGACCAACCCCAGAATGCACTACCGTGTATCGACCTCCCCCCGGCATCTGTGCCATATGTGACAATAATGTGGAGAAGTGTGGCTCACTGGTTAGAGCAGGCAGACCCTGAAGCAGAGGTCAGACCCGGGACCAGGGTTCAACTCCCGACGCGGCAGGGTCTTGAGCTCAAATGTCCATGGACTCGATAATTCTCGCTTCGGTGCCTCACCTAATCATGGGTTCACACTCTGCAACTCTGGGCATTAAGCTTGCTTAATCTCCACAACGCCCCATCCCCGCGGCGGGATGCCTGGCTTTCACCTTGGGGGACCCAGTAGGGGCTATCTCACAGGGAAAAGCCAGGACGGGTTCCCAAGGCAAGCGGGGAGATACCCCTTTGGGGGTCGATTCTGGCGCTATATAAGAAACATAATAATAATAATAATAATAATAACTAGTGGGGGTTCACCTCTGAGAGTAGGCCAAAGGGAGCATTATGTGGATTTGAAAAACAAGTGCATCTACTGGCTTAATATGAACCGGCCTCTTCCTCCTACGGTATCGGCCGAAATAATTTTGCCAGAAGTGTGGATTGGGTGGGGCCCAGGAAGAAGACAGTTGGGGGCAATTTTTTTATCATCAACTTCAGGGATAGAAGAGCTGCTGAGCATATCTGTGGATGGGCGCAGATAAGCACGGAAACCCAAATTGAATCACTTTCCTAATGTACTTTTATCCTGGTAATCATCTGGTCCCTGTTGTTGTGCCATTGGCCGGGGTACCTATTCTAGAGTAAGTAGGTTCAGCCCCAGTTGTTGATAACTTAACTCCCACTGGGGGAATTATTGATAGCCTTCAATCTGGTCCCACATAGTAAATTGTGGTGTGTCCTGAGAGAGATGGGGTTGGCTTCAGAATTACTATCCTTGATTGTCCGTCTACATGGGGATAACCATGCCAGGGCTTGGTGGGGTTCCAGGGGGGAGGTTACTGAGTCTTTCCCCGTTGGCAGAGGAGTGCACCAGGGGTGCGTCCTGGCACCTACCCTGTTCTCACTCTTCGTCAACGGGGTGGCTGATTTCCTCTCCCTGGTCCCCACCGATGCCCCAGTGCTAGCAGGTGACCATATTCCTATCCTCATGTTTGTGGACCACACCCTAATTATTTCCAAGACACCTAGTGGCCTGCAAAGGGCCCTACACCGGTTTGAAGATTTTTGCCATATTAGGGGGCTAGAGATTAATACGGCAAAAACTAAGTTCATGTCTTTTAATGAACAAAGTTTATATGAATCATGCCCCCCTGGAAAAAGTCAATGCCTTCACTTATTTGGGTTTCACCCTACAGTCGGACATGAGATTGTTAAACCAACTTGACATGGCTATCTTAAAACATAAGCAACAGTCAGGGTTGCTTATGACTAAACCTAAATCTTCCCTCAGTAAATCAATAAGCCCAGTGTTGGAGATCTATGGTATGAAGGTGTTAAGCTCTGCCCTATATGGAGCCGAGTTTTGGGGGTTCGCCAATTTAAATCATTTAATTATAGCCGAGAATTCCTTTTTTCGTAAGGTCACCGGAGTCCCTCTGAGTACACCTATGTTGCCATTATTGCTGGATCTAGGCAGGAAAGCGGTAGAAGATCTGGCAATACTTCGCCCTCTACTATACTGGCGAAGATTATGGTGTACGGAAGAACGATCGCACTATGCCAAAGGCCTTAAAGACATAATGGATACTGATCGTTTCCATAAGATAGCTTGGTTGAAAGAGATCAGATCGCTCTTGTTAAATCTGGGTATGAGCGAACTGTGGAACGAGCCTTCCATTGCTGTCTTTCCCTCTAAAAAGATCTTGAAGGAGAGGTATTGGGAAATGATCATGTGTCAGTGTGCTCTAAAGGACTTTCAAAGCACCTAACAGGCCGTTTCCTGGAATTAAAATCAAGGCCTTCGTTAGAAAAATATTGGGATGCTATTGAGAAACCCCTTGACCGTAAATTATATTTCCAGCTAAGGGCAGAACCTTACCTGTTAGGTTCTTTACCAGCAAATGGGCGGGTGCCAATACGAACAATGTTTGCCCACTGTGTCCTGATAGACAGGAGACGATAAGTCATCTATTGTTTTTTAGGTCTCGCCTGTCGATGCGCATGCGCATCGAGCAAGCGAGAGTATTGGGACTTATCCACTCTTTATCCACACTGCAAGGAATCGTGGCGATTCCTTGCAGTGCCCGTGACTTTTAAGCTCAATGCGCATGCGCATTGAGCTTAAAAGCGCGTGCACGTCCGTCTTTGTTTACCCGCTCCGCCCCCTCCCCTTCCCGCCGTCTCGCATTTCCCCTGCCGCATCAAAGGCTTTCACGGCCGGCCGGCCATGCTTTCAGTTTCACGACCGGCCGGCCGTGTCAATTACATTTCAAAGCCCGCTCTCCCTGCTCCGCCCCCTGCTCCGGCCGAGACGTGCAATTTCATGTCAACAACGTAAGTACGGAGAGGCATTTTTTTACTCTATGCTTTAAAAACGCAATTCGTTATTTACTAAGACACCTTTCCCTTGCTAAAATGCCCCTTAATTGTGTGTCTGATGTTAGCTGCGTGCCCAATACAACTACCGTAATTCAAGCACAACTAAACTTAAAGCCACCATTTTATACAAGTTTTCGTACAATCTGCGCCGTGTCGCATTTCTCCTCCCCCCTCCCCTCTCTTCCCTCCGTCTTGTTTGTTATTTTACCCGCTCCGCCCCCTCCCCTTCCCGCCGTGTCGCATTTTTGTTCATGCCTTTTGTTTTCATCCCCGGTTTGTTATGGGGTATTGGCCTCGACCATTGCATATGTAATTTTCTACACCATTTTATCATGGCCCCCATTTTTGCCCGCTTTGTTTCTTTTCATGTTGTCCTTTGTATGTTAAACCTCGTACTGCATGGGTTAAACCTATCTGTAAGCTATTAGGTTTTAGAAGTCATGACGATGCGCTAAGAGTCCTCACTACAGATCCAGCGTTACCGATAGCGATTGCAATGGCCAAGTTTTTGGGTTGGGCCTGGTCCATTCGATCTAAAGGGCCTCACTAGGGATGTCACCAATTGTAATCTGTATTTTACCATTGATCCAGAAATGTTATTGTGTAAGGAACTTATGAAATATTGTTCCGTGATTTAGGGCAACCTTAGATGAATTTTATGGGTTTTCCCAATGTTCTAATTTTAACGTTTTAAAATGATCTATTCGTCAGTTATAATGAATTTAATAACATTTTAAACTATTATGTATTTATATGAACTGTTGTTGTATGTGAATGAATTGTTGTTGTTGTGCTTTTATGACAAAACTGTCGAATAAAACTATTTGATTTGATTATTCTGGTGGACGGCCAGTTGTCCGCCAGGGTGAGAAAGTAAATTACTTCATCACTCTGACAAAGGTGACACCTGCCATAATTATAAATGACCGCTAGCTTGGCAGCCATTTATAAAGCATCGGCAGGAACTGTCAATGGTTTTCGCTGTTTGGTTCAGGGCTCCACCAACATGACAGAGCTTTACGCCAAACTGTTTTCTTTTTCATATTCAAAAAGAAAATCTCAAAGTGGGATTTATGTAGTGAAAATAAAAAAAAATAATGCCCGCCTTGCCATGGGAGTTATCTCCCATGGCGAAGGGGGCATTGTTTAATTTTTTACACCCTTTATCATCAGGATTTGCCAGGCAGTGACAGACAGTAAAAATAAATTGCTATATGTCCACCCTTCCTAATTGTGTGGGCGGACATATAGCCAATTCTCCAATGACCCTTACTCCATCGTGAAGTTTGGGCTTGGCTGAGAAGAAGTAGTTTACGCTGTTGCCAATCTAAGTCCCACTCACATATAAATCGGGGGTGGACCACTGTGTAGGCAGGGAGGGAATTCCATCGCCATTGCAGAGGAGTTCCCTCACAGCAACATTTAAACCTGGCCCTTAGTTATGATTGAGTGACGACACATGCACATGCATACACACGCACTGAGTTGTGCACTTCCATGAAATTCTATATTTTTATTTTTGATATGGAAACTTCCCCTCATCGTCTTTAATGGAGGCACCGCATTGTGTTGTGCTCTCAAGATGAATGTGTCCTCGTGTAACGCAACTGGTGCTCTGTAAAGCGCTGGGATACCCGGTATTCGCGCTATATAAAACTCCTTTTAAAAATGGCCTGATAGTCACATTTTTAAGGACTTATGTGAAATGCTTTGCAGTGCAACAGCCCCGTGTCAATTTGCGAGTCATATCCAGCTATCTGAGGGTGTGGGTAGACTATCATATCTGCGCAATCTACTGCACATGCGCCCAATTTTGGGATGTAACAGCAAAACGTGCATACCACCTTATCATTCTATTGTGTTTGCATCAGTATAGCGCTTACTGCTTTTCACATGTAAACAGGAACTATGCCTGGTCATGCTCGGCACTTCTTTAAGAGTTTTTTTTCACAGTGGGGAATAGCCATGTTTCTTTACAGGAACAGAAAAGAGCAGTGTATTCCAGCGAATTCTGCCCTCTCAGGGAAAAAAGGATTTTTTTTTTTTTGCAAGCTTCTGATTACACATTCTTGAGTGTATTTTTGTGCTTTCTACATACATGCAGCGGCAGTGAGCCACAGTTCCTTATCTCAGATGTATATTTCACGTACCCAAAGGCCTTCTCTCAAAGGTTTGGCACCTGTGCCCCTTTTTAACTCTACTGAACGCACTCTCACTGCCTCACCTCCTTTCCCCTTCTCTCACTGCCATTGCACATCTGCTGTTCCTTCATCTGTGATATTGTCCATTGCTCCCACCCATTGCGCCTCCACTGTAGGTTCCTAGAAGCAGGTGCCTGGTCCTGTTTCTGACCACTAGTGAACTCAGCCTCCCTTTGTCCATGCATGTGCTCTTTGCAGTGTACACTACTTTACCCACTGACACCTCACCAGATATTTTGTTTTATGTTTTAGCATGGAAGGGGGTGAGTTGTTCTCACGAATCCAGCACCGTGGAGATGCCGCTTTCACCGAACGAGGTAATGTGTGCCATGTAGAAGTAGTGGACATATTGTAGGTGGGTTCAGTCGTCAGAGCGGTTATTTTAGGGAGGAAGTGGTGCCATAATGGCTAGAGTGGCTGATCTCTAGGGCCAGAGTGGTGATTTAGGGGGAATGTGATAGCACAGTGCATAAAGTGTCTGGTCTCCAGGGTGAATAGTAATTCAGGGAAGCAGTGGTGTTATAAAGGATAGAGTCCTCTCTGGGCTCCAGGGTGGAGAGATATATAGGAAGGACGTAGTCTTATAGTGCATATTTTAGAGTGGCTGAACTCACGTGTTGAGTGGCAGTTTAGTGAGAATGTGATGTCATAGTGGATAGAGTACCTTCTCTCTAGGGTAGAGTTGTAATTCAGGGTGGAAGTGGTGTTAAAGTGCATAGAGTTCCTGGTATCCAGAAAAGAATGGTAATTTGGGTGGAAGTGGTGTCATAATGCATAGAGTGGCTGGTCAACAGGGTGGAGTGGTAACCTAGGGAGGAAGTAGTGTCTTAGTGGATAGAGTGGCTAGTCTCTAGAGCAGGAGTTGTCATTTAGGCACAGAGAGATGCCACAATGCATATTGTAACTAATCGCCGGGCGGAGTGGAAATTTGGGAAGAACAAGTGTCATAGTGGATAGAATGGCTGGACTCAGCCGTGGAGTGGTAATTTAAAGAGGAGTTGGTGTCAAGGTGCATAGAGTGGCTGGTCCCCATGGTGGAGTGGTCATTTAGGGAAGACGTGGTGTCAAGTGGATTGAGTGGCTGGTCTCCAGGGTAAAGTGATATTTAGGTGGAAGTGGTGTCACTGTGCATCGAATGGCGGCTCTCTAGTTTGAAGGAATGACTTATGGAGGAAGCAATACCATGTTGTATAGAGGGCCTGGTCTCCAGGAGAGAGTGGACATTTAGGGAGAAAGCAGTGTTATTAGTAGATAGGTAGGAAACCATCAAAGCCCGGTGGTAGTTTCATAGGGGGTCACAGAAGTAAGCGAGGGAATAGAAAGCAAATCATTGGGGTTTAAAGCAGAAGTGGGTAGACGGCTCAGTGTCAGGGGTGTGTTGCTTTGGCACAGAGTTATCAATGGAGTAGGGCAATGGTTGTGGACTCATCAGGGTTGATTTAGAAATGATTGATGTGTTTCAGAGGCATCCGAGATCATGAAAGACATTGGCTCGGCCATCCAACACCTGCATGCAATGAACATTGCCCACCGAGATGTCAAAGTAAGTGGGTATGCTGTTGAGCAAGAATGACCATCAAGTTTGATAACCTTTGATTTTCTTTATAGGTTGAGCGACAAGCATCCACTGGAGTGGCGGGCAGGCTGCACATTCGAGTATGAGGCTCAATTAATTCAATGTGCTCTGCCTTTGACTAATTGAAACGCCCTCTCACCCTTCACTCTGCATAGAACGGACAGCATTTATCCGCAATCTTTCAAACCTTTATTTCGGCTAAAAGCCATAAAAATACAAAAAAGATATCATGAAAAATAAAAACACTAGACTCATGCAAGCATATGACATAAAATCAATAAAAGCTATTTAATACGACTGCATTTTCAAAGCAGCACTTACGTAACAAACTTAAAATAAAATAAAAATAAAAACGTGCCACGAAATATGATGTAAAGTTAGTAATGGCCTCTTCCATTATTTGTGATTTCAAAATGAATCGATGTCTCTCAACCACACCTAACTCCATTCCTTAAAGTTAAAGCAGACATGTTGTGGCGTTGTTTCTAGTATATAGCACCTATTTTTGTGCTATCACACCTAACACCTGCCTCAGAACCCAGTTAGCTACTCGTATCCTGAATACAGAGAGGTAATAAAGTGTACTTACTCCAGTGAAGGAGTAGTCACACATTCACGAATGCACGCACGGAATCGCTGCCATCAAGTAGGCACACGCCTCCTGTTTGCGGTGTTTCCTCTTACAGTTAGTATCGGTATTATCAGAACAAACAGTCACCCCGATTACCAGCGCGCAAGTACTTTCCCGGTCTTCCGGCAGTTGTACCCTCCAGCTATCAAGCGGTGGTTTGGCTTCTGAAATAAGTTAAGATTTGTCTGATCTGGCGCTGTCGTTTCTTTCTTGTGGTTGGCCGCCCCGCCCTTAACTCACATAAAAGACTAAGAAAGAAACGGCTCTGGCTGTTCTGATCCTTTTGCTTCTTAAAGTTTTAAATCTGGAATTTGATATTCGATATTTTCTTTGTAACAATTAAATTTCCAGACACTTCGGTCTGTTTTTAAATTTTTGAAATGCAGTTCTTCCCCTTCTTCAATTCCCATCTTTGTCATTAATTTCTGTTTGTGTTTAGCTACTTGGGCTGAACCCCTTAGCAAAGTTTCCCTTACAATTGTTCCTACTCCCTGTTCAGTGATCTTGGGTCTAGCAGTGCCAGGGTTCGTCAGAGGACGGAGAGGCCTCTATGGCCACCAAGATGAGGAACCAAGGGATGTCCTAAGGGCACATTTGCAAAAAGTGATCGCACTTTGCTCGACTTCTTTTTTGTAAACAGACTTGGAATTTTCTGAGGGACCTATGTACTACTAGATCACTTTGCAAAATCACCCTTTTCAGCAGGTTTGCAGAATGACATTTCTAATTAATATTAATTATGCAGGTCACAATTGCCGACCCTCTGTTGTTAACCACAAGCCCCAGTATGGTGGACTGCAAGAGACCACAGACCACCATCCATGTTTGCATTTCTAAATGGAAAGTCTTTAATTTTTCTTTAAGCAGCCTATGTTCCTTAAAGGAACCAGTGTGCCTTTGAAATCTATGTTTCCTATTTGGCAAAACCTCAGGGGAAGTGGCTGGTGGTCCCTTGGATCACTCCTTACTCCTCTCTGAAGCTACCAACGCACATCATAAAGGGAAAAAGGACCCACAGGGACACCTTGCCCTTTGTGAATCAGTTACCCTTTCTTTTGAGGGGTAGTCAGGGCCGGATGTAGCGCTGGTGGTGCCCGGTGCGACAAGCATTTTTGGTGCCCCCACACCCCATAACTGTCTCCTCGGATTCTCTCAATACCACCAGCCAAGAGTGCCCCTCATCCCTCCGATCATAAGTTATTGCCAAAAACAGACCCCCACCCCTGAGGTCAGCGCTCCCTCCACAGGTCAGCCCCCAGTGTGACTGCACCAGTGGCACTGCCTTAAAGCCGACCCTTGGGGTAGGTGAAAGTTCAATATCAGAGCATTAAAATGTTGAGAGCTCCATTGGAGACAATGGTGTGTCTCAGGGCTAATAAAGATGTGTAGAGGCCTTCTGCGCCTACATTCCAATGTGGATCTTTATGTTTCTGCCTAATTTAGAACATTCCATTCTCAGTGGGTGTAATGTTCTAATATCGTTAAGCCCCTTCTGTCTCAAGCTATACCGGTTAAGGTCTCTCCCTTGTTTTCGGGCCTTGCCTGCGGCTGTCTAAATAGAAGACCAGCGAAGCTTGGTCTTCCATGGGACAGATTGTATTGATTGTGAGGGTGGATGTGAAGGAGGCTTACACCACATAGTCTGGGTATGGTGTCTGGGTAAACATTTCAGTGTCTTTCTGTTTAGTTGAATTCTCATCTTGTGGTGAGTGTTTATGTTTTGACATTTCGTTATGTGCACACAGAGTACATTTGTTTGCTCCTACGAAGGTCATTCCTTATGGATAAAAAACACACTGCATCTAATATTTGCACGTTCCTTATGCATCAGAGGCGGCTTTCTTCCTTTACAAATTTGTTGCTAAAGTTGGCTGGTGTTATTTGCATGTGCGCTCTCAGGAAAGCGTGCAATAATCTCTCAGGCATTGTCTCTTCTTCGAAGCAGTCCAATTTTGCAGTCTCTCTTCCTGTCTTTAACGTTCCATCTATCTGCACAGGAACGCTTGCAGTCTGTCTTCTGTTTGCACACTACATAGAGACCGTATTCTGTACCCCTTCAATGCTGATGACGGCCCCCAGCCGTCATGCAGTACGGTGGGTGTGTGCTGATGATGGCTGGGTGCCGTCATAAACCCTCCCACTCGCGATTCTGCCGCACAGGCGCAGAATCGCGGCCGCGCCAAAGGGGTTAAGAGAACCAAGAGCCAAACCCAGAGGGGACCAAGAAGATTAATAAGAAATAAGAAAATTTACTTACCCGTCTTTGTACTCTCCTACGTCTTTTTCTTCTTTCGCACGATGGCACTTAGTGGAGACCCAAGCAACCCTCTTCTGCCAATCCCTATGCTGGTTTCATGCTGTAGATGAGCAGTTTGAGAGCAGCACCAGGATTGGCTGGAACAGACTGCCTCCACTCTCCAGCAGGCAAAGAGAGCCTATGCCTGCTCTCCACCCTGCTGTCAGAGCTAGCTAGGTGGAGAGATTTACACTGCACATGTCAGGCTGGCCGTCGCAAGTGACTTGCGTTTTAATGGTCACTTTTGCTGCACTGGCAGCATTGTGGCGACACTCCTCTGCCCTAATGGGGGGGACCACTGCTGCTGTGCGCATACATATGCTTGCAATGCAGTGTTGTTTCTGTCATATAAGCATGTCGTAGCATTTACAGTGTTCTTAGCTCACTGCCTGCTTTCAGCACTACATTCAGGATAATGTAACAAAACTCTTCCATTGCACTGAAACTGAACGTTTATATTTTTGTTCCTTTCTCAGCCAGAGAACCTGCTCTATACGTCCCGGGAGAGCAATGCCGAGCTCAAAATCACCGACTTCGGCTTTGCTAAGGAGACAACCATGCACAACACCCTACAGACTCCATGCTACACACCCTACTATGTGGGTAGGTGCACATAGAAGAGCTATTTATGTAATCCTCTGATCTCTCGTATATGCCAAACATATGCATGACTTCTCTTTATATTGCTTTACCAAATGTGCCCCACCCCCATCCCTACTGCATGCCCTATTCCCTTAGTCTGTCCTCTTATCAGTGTTTTAAATCTGTGATCAGACTTCATCATGTTCCTTATTAAATTCCTACGGCTGTGACTCACACCTTTTCTGAGCAATCTTGTCCTCAGATCAGAAATGGGTACTGTAGAAACATTCATACATTCCTCAAGATTGTCTTCCAACTATGAATTTTTCCTTGCTGTACAACCATCCATGCGGACTCTGTGGTTTTCGGTGCTTTCATAACACTTGAAATCACATGTTCTGTCAGACGGCCATCCAAATATTAGCAGTGTCTCATCTTCTCCATACACCATCAGCTTCCTTTAAGATCCTTTCAACAAATTCCTGCTTGTGTTATTTGTTTTATGGTGGTTTAGAACAGTTGTGATCTGCCTCAACATTGCTGCATTTAAAACAAACTATTTTTATGACAAGATTTTAGGGGGTTGATGAGTAAAGAAGAGATATGCTTTTATAGTAGTAAATACCGTATTATTATTTGGGGTTTTCACAGGCAAATGACATGAATTAATAGCTCTGTTAATAGTGCATTGTTAGTTTTAACAGTAGTTTAGGCGAGACCCTTAGCAAATAAATGTCTAATTAAAAGTAATTATGTGAAGCCAAAATGAGCAGAGTATTGATACCAGTGGATTATGTATTTAGTAGGTCATGAATGATGTAATATGTGAGGTAATAAGCAGTGAATGATAGGAGTGCAAGTTGCGGTTAGTTTACTGAACCATAACTGGCAAATTTCAGTTGTTTTTAGTTTTTTTCTCCTAACCATCACTTCCTTTTAATTGTGTTTATTTTTCGTGAATTTCTGAGGTGCTTTTCAAACATAGGTTATGATATTCTCAGCAAAGCCAATCATAACTTCACTTTAACCTTTTTTTTCGTCAGTGAATTTCTGGGGTCTTTTCTACATCACCTTCTGTTTACTGTTAATCGTTACTGCATGGATGTCAGCTGTGCATAGTAGGGGCAAGCTATGTGCCCAGGCTGCTTGGAGGGCTGGACTGGGAACCAAAACCGGCCCCGGCAAAGTGCTCGCCGGCCCCCGTCCCCACTCGGGGGGGTTGGAGGTGCCGCCGAGCTCTTTGCCGGGGCCGGTTTTCGGCCGATTTTGCAGCTATGCTGCAAAAATGGCCCTGTAACAAAAACGGCCCGAGGGGCCCAAAACCGGCCCCCACCCGTGCGGCGCACCGGGGGATTGCCCGGTGCCCGCTATGGCCAGTCCTGGCCTGGCAGCTTGTGGGCGACAGTCCCTTCAACTCATGGCATTTAGCCATGTGAAGCAAGGGTTGCCTGCTCGGCATGACTTATGACTAGAACTTTTGTCCAACCCTTCAAGGTTCGCAAACCCCTGCTAACACAGCAGTCGGATTGGTTACAGGGCCTTTTTTTTTCTTTAAACATATGTTGATGTGTTATACCAAAGTCAAACATACATTTACTGTAAGATTTATTTTTCAATGGTTTCTGCAAGTTAAAAAAAAAACATTTATCACACCCAAGAGTCTCCTGTGTCCAACCCTTGGCAAAAATCCACATGAAATTTGGAAAATTATTATTATTATTAGCTAGTTTGTAAAGCGCCTGGTTACTCCAACGGAGTGTCCCCGCACTAGAACATCAAATGAAAACCCAGCGACAGCCCTGACCTGATCTTTAGTGTATTTAGTTTCTGTTCATATGCCAAGTTTTATGCAGATCAATCAATGGGGAGTAGTAACTTAGGCACCTTATTCCAGATCTGCACTAAGTTTGGCAGTCCCTTTCATGTTTGGCTTACTCTTGAAATACTGAGTTTCCAAAGTTATACCCAAATCAAAAATACACCATCTGTCAAGCTATCTCTGAAATGTAAGCTCTTCATGTCCCCACTGGAACACTTTTTAAAGGCTAATTTTCAACGCCTACTGAACAGATTGGCGCTAAGCCAATCAAAGATACTTCTCGAGTAAAGTTCTGCAAATATAAGTTTGCTGCAATTTCGTTCTGTTGTTTCCAATGTATTTTTGGGCATAGAATCCAGTGGGAGGTAAAATGATTGTTGTCACTTTTTATTACAATTCTCCCCTACTCCAATGGTTTTTGGGTTCCATTTGTTGGTTGTGCATGAAACTGGACAATAGAAATCTATTGAGGATGTACCTTTTTTGTGGAAATCTCTAAGCAAAATTGTCAAATGGTACAAAATGTATCAAGAATATAAAAAATACATATTTAATGAAAACTCTAACCTACTCACATGTAAATAGGAGCTATTAACACTGGTTTTGTATGTATATAAACAAGCATTGGAAATTCAATAGGTCTTGCATTTATTTGAGTTAGAGCCATCGGTATGGTAAATGACAATGTCTTTTCTTGTGTGTTATGAAGTGTATGTGTGTGGTGTGTAGTGGAAGTTTGTGGGTTGGGGAAGATTTGATTAGATAGTTGTGGATTTGTGTGGAGTGGATTTGTGTTGTGGAATTATGTGACATGGTGTTCTCTCGAATTATGTGGATACAATTTATGTGGTATTGAGTGTACTGGAATTATGTGGAGTGGGTTTGTGTGTTATGGAGTTTAAATATGTTCAGTGGTAGTTTGTGTTGTGGGGTGGCATGTAGTGGAGGTTAATTAGGTGGTGTGTTGTTGAATTTTGTGGCATGATGTGGAATTTTGTGGTGTGGATTTGATGTATGTGTAGTGTAATTATTTTGTTGATTTGATATATGAGTTTTGGTGTTGAATTATGTAGTGTGGACTGGAAATGTGTTTAGTTGAATTACGTGGTGTGGAACTGTGTGTATAGCTTTGCATTTTTGGTGATGAAAAAAACCAAATAGGTAGGAGCTTCGCTTTAGATCTGTGTCTTCGGGTTTAAAAAAAATAATGAAAAACTTATGTTTGGACGCATAAGGGGAGCATTTTTGGAACTCCTTGTCATTATGTTTATCGGCAGGATGGAGTATAAAAAGAGGCAAAAGGTGCCTCCTACCTGAGGAGAGAAGGTATTGGAAGAGTTACAACAGAGACAAAGAGAGGAGATCTTCAGCACAACCATGATGCCTCCTCAGAGTTGAACATAGATTGTGTTCCTGTGCATCCACTTCCAAATATAGCCCCAACACCATTATTAATCACTATGTGCCACAGTCCTTAATAGCATTGGCCCGTATTGAATAGTTAATGTTCCTGTGATGCAGCTAGGAGTTATGGCCCGCTTAGGGGCTTGGTACTGTAATAGATCAATGTTATGAAACAGAAAGTTCTTGCAGTAAATAGAAATTAAATGAAACATCTCTGTCAAAAATGGATCTATTTGGAAGCGCCATAAAGCTATTAAACATAGAATTGCATTGTGATGGATGCTGGCGGCAGAGTAAGCATTGGCAGGGTCAAGCTGCTCGCAAAGCTAGTGATCATATTCTGGCTTCATTCTTTTTTGTTAAACTTTATAAATAAATTATTGCAATGCAAAACAAACTGCTTGCTCAGCGTGTAACAGTCGAAAGACCAGATTTAAAAGGGTCAGTCAGTGGCAGCAAAATGGTTTTTTGATGGCGCTTGTGTTGGGATTTTGAATTGATTAGTGGCAACCCTCACCGGATTACCCCTTTAAAGTACCATAAAGGCACCTTGCAACATTGAGTTGAGTTTCTCAGAACCCCCACTTGCGCATGGTGTGAATGAATTCAAAAAATACACCCCCTCCCCCCCAGCTAATGGATGCAGGTGTTCTAAAGTTCAGGGAGACACCATGTCTGAAACAATGTAGGAGATCTGTGCTGCTTTACCCATGTGGTCAAACTTTGTTTAAATATGCCCAATAGTGGATGTCTGCTCATTTTTTGCGCCCCTTTCATCCCTGCCTCGATTCATCTGGGTAGAGGTGTAGTTTTAAAGTAATTTGCGAAAAATACATGAAGGGCCCTGCTCCATAGGTATTATCTTGTGAGAAGTTGATGCCCCCTTTGTCCATAAGAGCCTTTAAATGGGAGGGGTAGGTGTGACCGCCCCAGATAAACGGACAATCCAAATGGCAGAGCTTAGGCTGGGATGGGGGGTTGTCTAGTGACTAGAACGTGTAAATATCGGTGAGTGTTGCCCGCTATAAAACTCCCAAGGAAGTGATACTGAGCTCAAATGAACAGATCTTGAGTTGCAGGAAGTACGACCATTTGTTAAATTAAAGACAGCTGTTATAAAGAAAGGGGTGTGGTCTGCGATCCCATAATATAGACCTTAGAAGGTCCTTCTAGGGGTGCCCTGGAGTCAGCTGCTTGTTTTCATGTTAGCATTTGCACTATAAAGTAGCCAATGGTGTGGTCTTGGAAGTTTAATGATACTTAGTTCACGGAGATCGGAGGTGGTCTCTCCACCATGATGGCCTTCGCCCATTGTAGCCTAATTACGCTATTAAAAGTAGACATAGGTTGCTCCATTATTTTGTAAAGTTAATGTGACGTGAAAAGATTGTGTATGTTGACAATGTGGGCACAGTTTTGCTAAACAGGGTGGAGGGGTACTTTTCCTGCTCCCGTATTAGCTTACATTTGCAGCTCCACTTAAGAGATTGTCCACTGGTCTGATACTACTTTCTTTTGGAAATGCCAAGTGCTTGGCTCGCTTTCTGTGTGTGGATGTGATGGCAAAGTGAGACAGGCCCCTGACAGGCAGACGTGGTAGACAGTAACCTGCGCAATTTCTAAACGCAGGCGTGGCTCTTTAGACATGAGCCACTAGTGTCAGTCAATCAGTCATTAAAACATTATTTGGATTGTTACAACCATAAAAGTATACACTTTACATTTTGTAAAAAAAGTTTTTTTAAAGTTTGATTTATTGAGGTAAAGAAAAAGGGGGAGGGGAGGGGGGAGAAGAGTTACAATAAATGGATCAAGGAAATATACAATGTAATAACAATAATAATTTCATTAAAAAAAGTAAGCATTACAAGCATGAAAATTATGAGCATATCATTAGAATGGAAGACCATAAGTAAAACATAATACAGTAGGACTTAACGATGATAGGTAATCTAGTAATCAAGTAAAAAGAGCAAAACAGGTAATAAGCAATTCATGGAGGTTTGCGAACTTCAACTGTTTCAAATGCAGGAGAAGGATGAACGAGGGAAGAGGAAGAGAGGTATATTACCAAAGGGAGTCAAATCAGGTCCCGCTTTACAGCTAGGGAAATGGGGGATACATAATTAGTGTCTAAACGATGATTGAAACAGATTGCATTCCACCAGGACTGATAAGAAATATTTGCAGCTTGTTTCCAGTTAGAAGTAACAATGTGAAAGGCAATAGCAATGAAAAGATCGAGTAAAGGGTAGTGGTGGGAGATTGAGGGAGGTCTGAGGAAAGAGAGCCAAGAAAAACTAGTGAGGGTGAAAAGGGGACCTGAAAATGGAAAATCCTCTGAATCTGCCGCCAAACCAACTGCCAAAACTGGGAAGTAGACGGGCACTCAAACAACATATGTTTAAGGTCAGCAGAAGGGCAGGGACAGGACCAGCAGGTAGAAGGGGTGACTGGTAAAAAATGGGACAAAGTCAGTGGAGTGAATAAAGTTCTATGATAAACGAAAAATAAAGTTTGGGTGGTGTTAGCAGCTCTAGAGGTCTTATGAAGTTTAGTCCAAATTTTATCCCACAAAAGTACAGGCCAGGTCTGAGAAAGATCAAGCTCCCATGCAAGTTCAATGCGAGATTTCAACCTATCAGTAATGAAACGGAAAGAGTTATATAAAGCAGATGCAGAAGGAGATGCTTCTAACAAAAGGGAAGTAGGTCTGCGATCCAAAGGAATATTGTTGGAGGTGGAAAGGGATTGGAGATAGGAGAGCAAGACAGGTTGAAGAGAATTATATTGCGAACGGGCAGAAGCAGGTAAAGAGAAAATAGATTGAAGATCCTTGAAGGAGAGAGGCGCATTCTGAGAAAGTAATTGAGAGATCCAACATATTCCTCGGGAGTGCCAAGTTTTCCAATAAAAAGTACGATTACGGATTTTAAGATGATAGTTATTCCAAATTGGTTGCTCATGGGTGGATAGCAGGGAAGGAAAAGATGAAGTTAAGTAAGGAGAAAGAAGAGTGCGAGAATGTGAAAGAATAGGCGAGCGAAGACGAGTTAAAGAAGATGTGAAGGACAGGAATTCACGGAAGGTGAAAGGAGAGATGAAAGAGGATTCCATGCTGAGCCAGACAGGGGGGTAGTGAGGCAAAGTAGATGAAAACCAGCGAGTTGATTGTTTCATGGAAAAAGCACGGTGATAATGTTTAAAATCAGGAAAACGTACTCCAGATTGAGTCTTATCTTTCCGCAAAGTAGTAAGCGCTATTCGAGAACGCTTGCCATTCCATAAGAATTTTAATAATAAAGAGTCAATTTTCCTAAAGAAAGAAAGAGGAATGTGTAAAGGAAGCATGGAAAGAGTATACGGAGCAAGGGAGATAGCATCCTCTTTATAGAGTTGAGTCGACCCCACCAGGACAGAAAGAGTGGATGCCATCGATTGATAGCTGTGTCCATTTTCTTGAAAATATAGTCAAAATTGAACTTGAGAGTATCAGATAATAAAGGAGCAAACCAGACCCCTAAGTATTTGATTTTAGATGATTGCCAAGAAAACCCTGTAGAGGAAAAGAGATGTTTCTGACAGAGAGGATTCAGAGGTAAAATGTCACACTTGTCGGCATTTAGGCGGTAACCGGAAACTGTAGAGAAGGAAGAGACCTGTTTAAGGAAAGAGGGAATAGAAGTGGCAGGGTCGTAGCAATAAAAAAGAATATCATCGGCATAAACTGAAAGTTTGACTTGTTGGGAACCAAAATGAAAACCAGAGATAGAGTCATCTAAACGAATTTTGGTTAGAAAGGGTTCTAATGCTAAAACAAAAAGTAAGGGTGATAAAGGGCAACCTTGTCGAACTCCTCTGTGTAAGGAAAAATAATCAGAGGACATCCCATTTACAAAAATAGATGCTTGAGGGTCAGAATAAAGTAAAGATATAATAGAAATGAATTTAGAAGGAATACCAATCCAACGCAAAGCCTGAACATTAAAAATCCTTGGCAAAGGCAGTGAATTCAGAACAAAAGGAGGGTTCCAAAAGTAAAGCATTGTTAAACCGCCATGTGCCAGAGTGGGGAGAGAATGGGAGTAAGTCAAGGTCTACAAAAACTGGGGCATGATCGGAAAGTAAGATGGAGCCAATTTCAGAACGTATAGCGTGTTGGGACAAGGATTTGCTTAGGAATATATGATCAATGCGGGATTGGGATTGGTGGGGAGGGGAGAAAAAACTATATTCTCTAAGGTCGGGATTGCATAATCTCCAAATATCTACTAAAGCATTGTTTTGAAATGAGTTCACAAACTGTGTGTGCATTCTAGAAGGAACAAAAGTGACTTTTGAGTGTCGGTCGAGAAAGGGATCAACAACCTGATTACAGTCTCCTCCGAGAAGTATATAATCTCCAGAAAGGGAAGACAGCTTGGAAGAGATAGCGGGCCAGAAGGATCTATCGATCCCAGTGGGGGCATATACATTAAATAGAGTGAGTGGGATGTTATCAATAAGTAAGTTAACAATAAGCCAACGACCATCAGCATCACACTCATGGGTAATCGAGGAAACATTTAACTTTTTATGTAACAAAAGAACAACACAATTTTCCTAGACGTCGTAGGAGAACAAAGAACATTACCCACCCAAGAACGTTAAAGTTTCAAAGCCTCCGGTTCAGTAAGATGAGACTCTTGAAGTAGGGCAATATCAGTTTTTAGTCTCGCTAAATGTGATAGTACCCTTTGTCGTTTAATGGGATTGTTTAATCCCTTGACGTTCCATGTCGTTACACGGAACGAAACAATTTAGAAAAACAGTTGAGCGTAACATGCTCAGTAATGCATAAGAAATACAATGTAGAGAAAGGAAGAAGAGTGAGTAGGAAAAAAGAACAGAGAAAGGAGGAGGAGAGTAAATGAGAAGAGTTAAGGAACAGAAAAAGGTAAGGGAGAGAAAGGACAGATACGAGAATGAACAAGAAGACAGTGCATGTCCA
This sequence comes from Lissotriton vulgaris, assembly GCF_964263255.1. NCBI lineage: Eukaryota > Metazoa > Chordata > Amphibia > Caudata > Salamandridae > Lissotriton > Lissotriton vulgaris. The sequence goes on from NC_141697.1 coordinate 966,358,425, forward strand.
AAAAGAACGACTGAATAACATACTTACGAAAACAGAAACGCAAACAAGGGTGGGGGTGGTGACACCGAGGGAAGACGACAAGAGCGACCAGAACGAACACCAGACCTCCATGACGAAAAATCGGATGGCAGCACTTGGATACAGTATGATAAAATAGAGTGAGGTAGGGAGGGGAATCATCTGAAAAATAGAAAAAACATAATAAGAAAATAGAAGAGCCAACGAAAAACATAAATGTCAGCAATTGAACAGTATGAAACATAGAGAGAAAGGACGATTATCATGGCGAACAAAGATGTGTCAAAACAGGAAGACATAAAAAGAAACATCAGAATCACAATATAATACAGTGAAATAGTCGGAACATTCTATCAGCCAGGTCTGGATAAATCCATAGCTTCTGGGCCAAGCTGTCGAAGAAAATCTTGTAGGACCGCAGGATCTTCATACGTGGTCGTTCGATCTTTATATGTAACTTTAAAGAGGCAAGGATGCAGGAGGCCATATCTAGCATTAATGGCTCGAAGCTGTGGTCTCATGTCCAAGAATCTCTCCCTCCTGTCAGCAGTGGCTTTTGAGACATCTTGAGAGAGATATAGACGATGACCTTCCCAAATGATTTGCTTCCTGAGCTTTGCAGCTGAAAGTACCTGAAGAAGGTCAGTGTATTGCAAAAATAACATAATGACACCTCTGGGCTTAGTAGCAATCTTGAGTCCAAGGCAATGAGCTCGTTGGATGTTGATTGAAGATAAAGCCGGAGCATCTAATATCTTAGCAAGAAAGGATTGGAAGAAGGTGGTGGGGTTATACCCTTCTGAAAGTTCCGGAAGGCCGTAAAGGCGAAGGTTGTTTCTACGATTTCTGTTCTCCAAATCCTCTGTGTGACGCTTAAGTAACAATATCTCCGCTTCCATTGATGAAATGTGGGAGCATGAGGACCGTAAAGAGTCTGTGGATTGTTCCAAGGATGAAACCCTCGAGTCTAAAGATGTCCATTTCTCCTGCATAGCCTGCATGTTTTTAATGGTAGCTTCCATAAAAGGCTTAAAAGCACGCAGCTCTTCCAAGATGAGATCCATAGAAGATGAAGATGAGGGGGAGGTGCTCCTTGGAGAAGGCGGATCCTTTTTCAGACGTTTAGAAGAGGTTAAGGAGGACGGCAGCTTGCCTCCAGCTTGAGCTTTAGGGACTGCTCCATGTGATGCATCAGATTTTGAAGGTGCGCCGTCCGCCATGTCGTAGGAAGGAGAATCTGAATCTGATCCAACAGAAATTTTGGGAGCAGTTGTGATCTTCAGAGTACGGAGCCTCCCCATGAAAACCCCAGCAAACAGAGAGTCTGTAAAGCCAAATGAGGTTAAAAAGGAATGACCTGTGAAGACAAAGCTGAAGTGCTGAAGATCCAATGCGAAGAGATTACATAGATGTCCGAAAAGAAATTGTGAAGAGGCAACCAGTCAGCAGTAAGCCTGTAGAAAGATATTAGAAACCTCTGACCTGCTTACATTGAAGAGAAGAATAATAGCAGGAGCCCACAAAGAAAGGAGCTCTGGGCGGCAAAAGCAACATTCTTGAAGAAAAAGTTCCAGCCAATGGAGAGGAGCACGTTGCAGCAGAAGAGGTATAGGAAAGCAGGCTTAACAATGCGGCAACCAGAATAATTGTAGTAAAGTAAGGCAGAAAAGTAATGAGTACAGAAGAGAAGGCTTCATTTTATGAGGGAGTCCAGTTAATAAGGAAGACTAAACAGCGCCTGAGGAAATTTACAGGTGATTGTTGAAGAGAAATGCAGAGGAAAAATCACCAAAACCCCATTTGGGCTCACCAAATTGTTGCAGAAGCAAGCAGGAGCTGTAGAAATCGAGCGAAGTTCCTCCGTGTGAATAAGCAGGCTGAGGATATTCAATGAAGGCAAAAAACGCGAGCAGCGCTCAAAATGACGGCCGCGAGCGTCGGAATCTGCATTTTCGAGCAGATTCGCGAAATGTGGAAGAAATCGGGAAACAATGAGGGTATTGGGTTCTCCTCACGTTCCGGTTTGCAGTGCTGTAGTCATTCCTGGAGAAAATTCATCCAGGCTGCCGAAATGTGAATAAATGCCCCATTTTGTAAAACTTTTAAAAAGCACATAACATAATACATTCATAGAAATGCGACACATGATCATTGCATGAAAGATAACACAGCTCCTTTAGGCACTAATCAAATATCTTCCTAAGAATATTGGAATCACAATAATTCATACATATATAGCCAAACCTTCCAAACACAAAATACATACATTACTGTTAAAAAATGCAGTCTAATTTTATATTTAAGGGAACTGCTTGCGCCTGTTACTCTGTACACTGGAGAAACACCCTAACTTTGCTCATGAATTTCCCCAAAGCACAGGCTATATCTAAGTTTGCCATTCCCACTAAAAGTTTAGCAGCTTGCATCCTATTCATAAACCTGTATTTTTTAAATATCTGGCATAAAATCTCCTTTCGTATATCTAAAACCATACTACAGTCTAATAAAATATGTACAATATCACAGGAGGTACCTAACATACAAATACAGTTACAATCACTATTTATCATGACATTTTTTACCCTATTGTTCACGTAACAGGGGTTTATTCTCATTCTCACTTTTAATACCTTACGTCTTAGACAGTAATTCCGTAGCCTGTCTATATAGGGATACGGTTGATCTTCTGAATCCCAAGCCTGGGTCATATTATGTAGTGTAGTTACTATATTCCCAATAGGCTCTGCACATTGGAATAACATATACTGTAGATTAGACGTAGGACTGAGGTCGACTAGGTCTCTATCGTATATATTGGACTTAATAGTGAGAGCCAGCTAGCTCAGAGGTCACAAGAAACTTTCTCGAATAAACAAGTAGGGATTAGTTTCTGCCAACCACATAAACATGACAACTTTGTTTCCCCAGGATAAGAAACGTATCTCTAGAGTCGCGGAAACAATAGATAGCTATTTTACCCAGTCAATAGTGCATGCTTCGTTTCACCAGAGGTGCTAAGAAAATAGAGAGACAGGCGTTTTCAATAAAAAGTATTTATTGAACAGTCTTCTTTCTCAAGCATAAGAAATGTACTGCTGCAATCGTAATACTGGTTATAAAGTACAAGGCATATAATACGAACAGTATTACAAAGTAGTACTGTAAAAGCATGATATGGTTTCTAAGCCATAAGTTGCCTTAAAATATTTAAAATACATACAGTGATAAAATAATGACTAAAAGTACTCAACTGGTGTACCTAACCTAAGTCTAGTACGAGGGAAGGAGTAAGTGAGGAGTAGCTTAAGTTTAGTATTTCTCTGCCAAGGATCTGTCCAAGAATTCTCCAAGGGTCTAATCAGCTCCGTACCTTGGATTTAGAATGAAGGAGGTCTTGTATCTCTCTCTCAGGACTCGATTTCCCAGCATCCCGCAAGGGTAGTCTGGAAACACTGGAGCTGGATTTCTCGACAAGAGAAAAGACAGCGTCTCTCAGTGCGTCAGCTGGAGGGTCGGCTTCCTTCAACACTTGCTGCTGCAGGGCGTCGGGCAAGTAGTTAGTCGATCTGCTCCAAACCACTGTGTGTTTGTCTGGGCAAATGTAGGCATATTTATACTTTGAAGGTGCCGAGTTTGATGTATGATTGGACTTAATAACATCACTCAAAGACCCAGTTCTGTGAAAACTCCATGATTTCCTAGATAAATTAGTATTCAGGCGAGGGGAAGTCCCTAGCTGCTGAAGGCGAGTTTCTCTAAGAAATCGTTGTTGATTCTCGGAACTTAGTGGAAGTAGCCATGCAGTATTTGGGCTGCATAGGCTCAGTCTAAATATGGTATTGATTCTTATGCTTATATAAGGAACGGATAATTTATACCTATATAAGGGCATGAATCGGGAAAATTACAATAGGGTCCTAGATTCATTTACAACACCCACTCCACGATAGTAAGTTCAATAAACTAAATGTATAAGCACTGAACATATCTAAGGCATGTGTTTATAATCCCACCCCAAAATTCATAAAATGCATTTGAAATGGTTGTACACGAAAAAATTGAGCATTTCTACTGTACGCATTTTAGGGAAAATGATGTCATTCTAAGCATAAAGTATCATATCTGAAATGCAAACTGAATGAACCATGTAATTTACATTTATGAAAATAGCTCTTAAATACAGAAAAAAGGTCGAGACTATTTCATAATATAACATAGCATGCCAATATTTATAGTAATGAGGACAAGGCCAAATATTTCCTCTAGGAAGTGTTCAAAAACAATTTCTTGTTCTCTAAGAATAGTTCTACTTTAAGCAGATTACTTTGTGCCAAAAAAGTTCAATGTTTTGGAGAGAAAAATTCAATTGGTTATGAAAAAATAGAGTTCCAAAGTTAGAAGTCCTTGTTTTGAAAAAATGAAGGCGGAATTTCAGAGTTCATGGAACGATGTGTGCATGAATCAAAAGTTATTCTCGGTGTCAGGAGAAAACATCAGATCATCTAGGCTGGCAATGAAATCGTCTACCACAGTAGGTGAAAGTGGAACTATTTCATCAAGTAGATCAAATGTACACAGATGAGGGGCACTGCCGTCAGCGCCAAGTGCCACGTTAGCAATGTTCATATCAGATGGTACCTGTGTGCCTGTTGTTCCTCGTATCTCACCCTCAGTTAGACTTACTGGTGAGACCTCAATGAATGCCGTCATCAGGATTGGTAGCCGTTGGGGACAACATGATGCATGAGTCGTTACCGGACCTAGCAAGGCGTCGACATCCGTTGGCAGGACTGATGGAAGTGTAAGACAAATGTCCAACACGCATTCCTCTCCGCAAAGCAGGCATCGTAGAACAGGTAAGATGCAATCTTGGCAGATTGGTCTGAATGATAGAAACCAAGTTATGTTCATATCTCTTAAATGAGCCAAGCCAAGAATCTGTGTAATTCTCTCATGATACCTCATGGCTAGATGGCATTGTTCCATGGTATTCTGGGTATCGCTGGTGACCGGACTTGCCATATCAGAGCAGAAGGAATAAAAATAGAATTCCTGCTACGAGTCCCAAAATGAGAGGCAGACCGCCGAACACAGAGTGCACGAAATTTGGAAAAATGCAGAGGACTGCTTCAAATGGTGTGAACAGTCCCGAAAAAATCTTCTTAAATACATGTGCGATGCCACTGGTATCAGACATGTTTAAGATTTGACTTAACAATTATGCGAAATGTACTGGGCAGTTTGTTGATGATAAGGTATGTATCTGCAGAAGTCCTTGCTACTTGCAGATCATACGTTTCTCTAAACGAGGTCAGTGGCACAGTCTTTTGCAAAAGAATTACTTTCATTCTGCTTAAAGTATCAATTCGCATAGAAGAGATATTCAGTGAAGGCCATAATGCCGTCCCACTGTCTGTCTTGCTCTTTCGATACAATACTTGCATACAACAAGTGACCCTGGATGGCACACTAACGACATAAAGTTTTCCTGGCAACATGTCACAACAGCTGTGATCATAGAGCATAACGTAGCTGTCATTGGATAGCTGCCTGAAAATGGTTCTATCACTGTGGAGGGTGTACTGTGCAGGTGGCAAGAGAGGTTATGTGCATAACCTTTGCAGGCTCCGTGTAAATTAATACCTTGGCACAGAAGTGTACCACTTAGTGAGTTCTTACAATTTTTACTACTAAGGAATACCTCCTTTCTCTTATTCCAACATTTGTGTGTGTAAGGTAAAGTCCAGGTCGACTTAATGTATTCTTTACCCACCCTTTCATACAGGCCAGCTGGTATATGCTGTAGACAATACTGAAATTGGAAAATCGTCACTGGTATCGTAATGGTGCCATGTATTATCCATTCAATTACAGATTCCTCAGAAACTGTCAATGGTAATCGTTCCAGTTTTTCAATGCTCAGCACCGTATAGTCTGCTCCTCTATGTGCCAAAGAGATTTGTTTATCTGTAAGGTTAAATACAGCAAACAATGACATTGTGTTGATTAGACGCCATGGCACGTAGCCTGAACGAAGATTTTGCAATGTCCAGCCTAACTGCATTATAGAACGTAATTGAGACTGGCCATGTTGTAACATTAGCAAGTCCTGTTCCATTATGTCAATTGCAGAGGATACAATGCTGTCCAACGAATATATTCTGGAGGACAGAGTCGTTAACCCATTGTCCACTACAGAGAGAGCTTTCTCTAAATGAATACAATCAATTTCTTGTATTCTTTCTGCAGTTTCCATTTGCATTATTTTCCAAGCTTCGTTGTACGCAGCGTATATACCTGCGTATATGAAACGTTTTTGACGTGGTTTGCGAGGCCCCATCAAGAAATCTCACAAATCATTGCCTTCTTTAAGTAAAGATAAGTGTTGTTTGATTTCTGGGAAGTGTGGATGTCTGTAGCCACTCAAGGCATAGTTTTCCTACACTGTATGTTGTTACTATCCCTGAATGTTGTCTCTGGGAATATCTAGGATCTGGCCTGTTCATTCTTAACCCCTGTGTTTTGTTCAGGAATCTATCATGACAGTTATTAGTGTCTGTGGGCCAGACTAACCATTATTTCCAATCAGGATTAGTTCTGTTGTGTGTTAAAATATATGGTACGTCTACCTCCTTTTCTGTAGTATCATTACTCTCAGATGTTGGTTTGGGTATAGACGGTTTATTTAAATCTTTTATCTTAGCCAAGTCAAGACAAGAAGTCTGTTGAACAGTGTCTTTTAAAAACATTATTTGTTCTGGTATAATGCAGGCTCTGAATAATTCTTCTAAACCTTGCACCTGCCAGTCTTTCGTTCCCCAGACAGTTTATGTCTCAATGTTGTCTTTCCAAAAGTCGAAACCTAATGTAGACAGCTGAGCATAAAAGTTTGCAGAATAAATTTGTTTAGTATTGGTCAACATTGTTTTCATTCCTGTCTTATTTACATTTTTGAGATAAAACGTTTCTGGATTTCTCATATTAAACCCTGAGTAGTACGGAAGTTTTTCATACATTTTTTTTGTACTGCCCTTTGTCGGCGTTGGACAATGTTCCCATTGATTATATGTAAAAAGATTCCTTGGGCTTGCAGATTTATGCAAATATTGGTGACCATAATGATTAAAACAATACATTTGTTCATAATCTGATGACCCTTCTAGGTAGTCATGTTCTGTAAATTTTGCAGACATTTCTAAATCTGACATCATATTATTAATAGTCTCAAAGTCCCAATCATCAGAAAATTTGCTGGGTGATACAAAGTCACTCAAAGAAACCTTGAACTGGTGTAGAATCTTCAGCAGCTCCACCGGGCCATAGATGTCATAATCTTGTTCTGTCCCATGCTATACCACCAGGTATAGGAACGGCTGTGATTTTTACTGATGACAGGTCTCTTTTTTCACGATGAGGTGATTTGTGAGGTTTTAGGACCAAGTTGATTTTCTGACTTGCTGTGTCCATTGTACTGTATTTTCCATCCATCATTTTTCCCAAGCTTAAAACCAGAATGAGCCAGAGCAGGAGGAAAAGTACACCTAACACAATCCAAAATTCAATCCATGGTGAAACCAGATATGTTTTTTCAAGAAAGAGTTCTGTTATTTTTTCTTTGAAAGTTTTGTTTGCTGGCGTTTCTTCAGGTTCACTGGGATCCTCAGAGAAGGTATCAAAGTTGATCAGATAGCCAGAGGCAGTTCTATCAATTGTTGGAATTGCATCAGGATTGTTATTAATCTTTGGAGTTGCTTCTTCCTTTGTCATATTGGTATAGTCCGAGGCTACATCATTGGAGACAGGTGTTTCTTGACAAACTGTTATTTGGGTCTTAAGAGTCGCGATTTCCATGGCTTTGTTACATAGTCCTTCTTTTCTTACTGCAGGTTTATCAAAGGTGATAAGTCTTTCAGTTTGAAACTCTTGGATAGTAGCAAGATTTGGTCTTCTACTACATATTGGGAGTCTACTGGGCCTACTACTTATTATTGGCCACATGTTGTGGTTTGACCAGGTCGATGGACACAACTCTGTTCTCCCTTTTACCAGCAAAGGGGGGGGGTAGTACTACTGATCTTGTTCCTTGGATTGCCAAGACAGGTATTGCTTTTCTGTAAGAAGGCCCAAATTCCTTCTTTGCCACAATCTTTTCCCTGACTAGATCCCCAATCTTTGGAATCCAGACAGGTCTTGCTGGGACAGGTGGTTTTTCTTCAGTGGTTGTTGGCTTCTGTATCATGTTACTCAGACTTCTTCTTGTTTCATTTAAGTCCTGTAAAACAGCCAAATGATCTTTGACATCAAAGGGTTTTTGTTCCACCACTGAAGTTTGACAATCGAGGTCTTCGATTATCATTCTAGTACCAAACAGTAATTCATATGGAGTGATTCCGCCCAGAGAATTTCTTGGCAGATTGTTAAGACTACGTTGGACACTTATAAGATGTTTGACCCATCCATCACCCAAACCTAATACCTTAGCTATTATGGATTGCTTTATGTCACAGTTTTTTCTTTCCACTACCGCATTACCCTCAGAATGGAAGGGACTAGAATACCGCAATGCAACGCCCAAGCTAGCCATGGCCTCTCTGTAAGCTCGAGAGCTAAACGCAGGACCCTGGTCAGAATGTAGCATGCGATTGCGAATGTGCCGATAAAGACTCGCCAATCCTTTATAACAGTTCTGGCGTCAGCCGAGCGCTGGGGCCACATCCAAATAAATGTTGTCCTAGTAGTTGTGGGACCGCATCTGTCCAAGGTGACGTCTGCATGTAGATAGTCTAATGCTGTCTAACAAAGGTATCTGAACTGGGCTGGCTACACTGTAGTCAGGTATCTGGTGGTTGTCAAAGCTATGATATCTGTAACAGGTATCACAGTTTATTCCAAATTGGTAAACTTGGATGCTTATTCCTGGCCACCAGTAATGTAATGTAAGATAGCATTTGTACCGCGCAGCAGTCATTCCAAGGAGCATCAAGGTGCAAAATACTGATCCAGAGATGTAGGAAACAGAGATGTAGGAAACAGGTAGGGCAGTACATCTCTTCTAATTCTATTAGAGATTCTAAGATACCGTGATGTCTCAGACCCTCTCCCATGTGTGCTTTGTGTACCAAAGCAGCTCTCTGGTTCCTGTTTGGAATTACTCTGTCCCCCACTCCAGGGATTCGAGCAAAAGGAACGGAGTTTGCATCAATGTATGTATTACCAAGTGGATAGTTTAGAGGTAATGCTGCATAATTGCCTTCCATTGAGGTTTTTACTGCTAATAACGTTTCACCGTCTATTACTCTTTTTGAGAGAGCGATTGTAACTACAGAAGCCGTTTGCACAGCTGCCTTTGCGGCTTCATCAGCCAATGAATTCCCTACAAGGTGAACGCCATCACGCTGATGACTCAGTGTATGAATCATGTGAGTCTTTTGTAGTTCTTTCTTTAAAAGAACTATGTGTTCCCAAAGCATTTTATGCTTAATTGTGCCACCTTTTGAAATTTTTTAACAGTTTTTAACGCAGTTCTGCAAATTTTCGTTGTAGATTCAATGCAGAAATACGAATCACACACTATTAGTGTGGGGAATTTGCGATCATTATTTTCAATCGCCATCTTGAAAGCCTGTAGTTCAGCTCGCTGAGCTTTACAGTCTCCGAGTGATTGAGTTTTAGTGACCATAGGTCTAAATTTACCTTTGCGCCAGCGACCTTTAACAATCGCGCACGCAGCACTATAGCCTTGTTTACCCCCAATTGCCGGCTGTGCTGATCCGTCCGTATAGATTATACAGCCGTAATGTTCTAGAGGCAGAATCTCGGTCGGCAGAGGACATTCGTATTTGTATTGTAGGAATTCTTGTGTTTTCAAGCATGGATAAAAGACGTATTCAACGTCTGTGGCAGCAAGATAGTTAACCCATTGTATCCATCTCGGATATAAAGCTTTTGCATTTGGAATGCGTGCTTTCGTCACTGCCTCTAAGGCAGGTACAGGTGTAACGATCATTATTTGTTTTCCCTGTGCGAGAGCTCTCTCTTTTGCTACTGCAGTTTGAGCCGCTGTCAGAATTGTTTCTGTAGAAGTGAATTTTACTTTAGCTTCTGTGTACAAGTGTGATTTGTATGCTATTGGTACCTTTTCACCTTCATTAAAGGTCAGGTATGTGAATCTGCATCTCCGTGGAATGACTTGGATCACAAGATTACGCATATTGTCGCATGTTCTAACTGTGTTTTTGCTAACATGTCTGTTTGCACTGAACGCAAAATTTCTGTATGGTTTTGAGTACAATTGGTTGGTTGGAAATCAGGTTTGAATAATTCGTAGAGAGGTTTAACCCTTTCTGCGTAATTCAGAACATAAGTTCTTTCAAAAGTCAGGAAACCTAGAATTGACTGTAAGTTTTTCAGCGTCTTTGGAGGTTGGAGCAGCGCATATTTCTCAAGAAAGTTGGCTGCCAGGCTTTTCCTTCACTTGATAACTCGTAGCCTAAAAATAGGACGTTGAGGTGGGCAATTCGTGATTTCTTAAAATTGAATTTATACCCCTCAGATGCAAACCCAAGTATTATGGTGTTCACTCTTTTCAAGTGCACGTCCAAGTCGTCGTCTGTAAGATAGATGTCATCAACATAAGATAATGCCTCATCAGCGTACGTTTGTAGTAACTCTGTTACTCTGGCTGAAAATAACCCTGGACTATTCGTGAATCCCTGGGGGGGACAGCAAAATTGTCGCTGTGTCCCCATAATTGAGAAATCGTTCAAACCCCTTCTTTCAGGTGCAATGTTTTGAGAGAAAAACCCATTCGAAATATCTAAAGTGGTTTTATATTTTTTCCGCACTATGTTATTCATCAATGCTGCACTGTGTGCATTTTGTACTGCAAATGTTTTGCAACAGGAGTTTAAATGTCTGTAATCCAAAACTAGACGATATGAATTGTCTGGGTTGGAGACAGGAAACAAAGGATTGTTCATTGACGAGGTGCATGTTTCAATCACCCCTTGGTATTCAAGTTGAATTAATATCTCCCTGACCTGTTTTTTAGCCTCTTGCTTAACTTGATACTGCCTCTGAGCAGTAGGTTAAGTTTTTAACTGGATTTTATGGTAAGGAGAATCCTCATCCCATCCTGCGTGATTTTTATATAGTGCTGGAGCCTGGGCCACAGCCCATTTTCTGGCATATGTGTATTTTTTGTGAATTGGAATATGATTTGAGAAGGCTGGAATAATTATCTCTTCGCCATGTGGGCACTCCCTGACAAATTCAGGTGGCCAGTCTTGTTCAGCTAGAAGGATGTCAAAGCCCTTAGAGAGCTTCTCGCAAAAGAGGGCTCTTATTTTCTTAGTTATGTCCCCCTCCGTCCGGAGTGTTACTTCATATAACTTGTGGGGTACACTAACCCTGGTGTCTGCAGTTTCAACTTGAATGCATTCATTCAAGTCCACTGTCTCCAGATGATCCATCAGGATCCTGCGAACTATGGTGACTTCTGCTGCGCTGTCTAGCATTATCTGAGACCACTCCCCGTTCTTGAGTTGTAACCTCAAGATCATCTGCATGTTTTATTTTTATGCTTGCTACCTTCTTTTTGGTGAATTGAGTTTTTTTATTTTTTGGAACGTGCTGTTCTTCTTTGGACTTCACACGTTCCCCTTTCTGTTCTGATCGTCCTCTCCTCTCGGATTTCTGCAAGGAAGTCTGAAAGGTACGAGAGGAACGTGTATCAGTATCTTGATATCTATCAGATTTTCTTAAAGTATCCCTATTTCTAAGGTTATACCTTTTTTCAGAGGGCATGTAGTGTAGTTCCTATATTCCCAATAGGCTTTGCGCGTTGGAATAACATATACTATGGATTAGACGTAGGACTGAGATCGACTAGGTCTCTATCGTATATATTAGACTTAATAGTGAGTGCCAGCTAGCTCAGAGGTCACTAGAAACTTTCTCGAATAAACAAGAAGGGATTCGTTTCTGACAACCGCACAAACATGACAACTTTGTTTCCCCAGGATAAGAAACGTATCTCTAGAGTCGCGTAAACAATAGATAGCTATTTTACTCAGTCAATCGTGCATGCTTTGTTTCACCAGAGGTGCTGAGAAAATAGAGAGACAGGCGTTTTCAATAAAAAGTATTTCTTGAACAGTCTTCTTTCACAAGCATAAGAAATGTACTGCTACAATCGTAATACTGGTTATAAAGTACAAGGCATATAATACGAACAGTATTATAAAGTAGTACTGTAAAAGCATGATATGGTTTCTAAGCCATAAGTTGCCTTAAAACATTTAAAATACATACAGTGATAAAATAATGACTAAAAGTACTCAACTGGTACTTCTAAAATACGCCTACCCCGGTGTACCTAACCTAAGTCTAGTACGAGGGAAGGAGTAAGTGAGGAGTAGCTTAAGTTTAGTATTTCTCTGCCAAGGATCTATCCAAGAATTCTCTAAGGGTCTAATCAGCTCCGTACTTTGGTTTTAGAATGTAGGAGGTCTTGTATCTCTCTCTCAGGACTCGATTTCCCAGCAACCCGCAAGGATAGGTTGGAAACACTGGAGCTGGATTTCTCGGCAAGAGAAAAGACAGCGTCTCTCAGTGCGTCAGCTGGAGGGTTGGCTTCTTTCGGCACTTGCTGCTGCAGGGCGTCGGGCAAGTTGTTAGTCGATCTGCTCCAAACCACTGTGTGTTTGTCTGGGCAAATGTAGGCATATTTATACTTTGAAGGTGCCGAGTTTGATGTATGATTGGACTTAATAACGTCACTCAAAGACCCAGTTCTGTGAAAACTCCATGATTTCCTAGATAAATTAGTATTCAGGCGAGGGGAAGTCCCTAGCTGCTGAAGGCGGGTTTCCCTAAGAAATCGTTGTTGATTCTCGGAACTTAGTGGAAGTAGCCATGCCGTATTTGGGCTGCATAGGCTCAGTCAAAATATGGTAATGATTCTTATGCCTATATAAGGATCAGATAATTTATACCTATATAAGGGCATGAATCGGGAAAATTACACTAGGGTCCTAGATTCATTTACAACAATGAGACACCAATGTTTTCCGCAAGAGATACTCTCGATCACATATACGGGGCATGTTGGCTCCCAGAGTCCTTAGTTCTTTTTTGCCTATTATGGCGTGTCCTAACTGCGGGCATAGTTCTAATCCCAGCACTCCATATGCTTCTCTTAATGAGGCTCTTGTTTCTTTCACCCAGGATAACTCACTAAAGGCAATTTCACCTCTACACCACTGGGATTTTTTTGGGGACGCAGATACATGGGGTAGAGGAGGGAGCGTTAAGGCATGAGCTGCCAAGGTTTCAGTCTTGATGTGGGATCAGCACCCTGTGATCCTGGCCAAATCACGTAATTTCCTGGTGTGTATAGAAAAAGGAATATGTCCTCATACAATATAAGTGCCGCTTATGTAAGGCGTTCGAGTATCTCTGAGTCGAGTTCATGCTAAAGAACAATGCAGAAATAAACAAGCCGACAAGGAGGAGAGAGATTGCATCTGATGTGGTCTGTGGCGGATTGTGTTTTGGTAAGAAATGCTTCTGTGTTTGAAAGGCTGCTTTGTAGGGAGCTGAGCAGTAGCAATAAGTTGAATGTGGACGTATTCTGGCCGGACAGCAGCACGCTATAACCTGGTGCAGAGTGTTGTTGTCATCAGTGTTGCCCTGAAGAGCAAGCCCACTTTGCAATTCCGTGCAGGGGTCCCTCTGCCAGCCCTTTCTAATTAGCACCACCAAAACAGCCACTGCATTGTAGAGAGCTGAGAAGGAAGTTGAATGTGGACGCATAATGGCGGTCTGCAGCACGCTCTTACCTGGGCCAGAGTAAGGGCTGCGTTGTAGGAAACTGAATGTGGATGCATTGTGGCAGCCAGCAGCATGCTCTCACCCAGCCAGAGTCCGTGCTGGTAAGAGCCGTGGGGTGGTGGGGCCTGGTGAGGGGGGATTTCGACGAACGATGATGAGAGAAAATGAAAAAAATATATTTTTTTTGTCATCGTCCATTTAAATCCCCCTCACCTTGCCCCACTGCTCTTACCTGCACGGGCCGTGGCTGATCTAACCTGTTGCAAAGTAAGGGCTGTGTTGTAGGAAGCTGAATGTGGCTGCATCGTGGTGACCACCAGCATGCCCTCATCTGGTGTAGAGTGTCTGTTGCAGCAGCGTTGTTCTGAGGAGTTAGCCCACGTTGCCGTTTCCTGCAGTGGTCCCTCTGCCCGCCCTCTCCAACTAGCGCTGCCCTAACAGCCACCTCGCAAAACGAAATTGGCATGCAGTGCTGCTCACATTACACATATATTTTTTTTTAAAAGAGTTGGGCGAGCCGCACATATGAAAATAAAGCCACTCAGCCGCCGCTGCTTAAGAAACACATAATATTTTTTAAGAAAGAGTTGGGCGATCTGCACATGTCAAAATAAAGGCGCACGATTGCTACTGTTAAAAACTAAGCCGACTTAAAAAATAAAAGTGATAACATTCAGACGCTATGGAGCTGGGAGGGAGCGTCTTTAAAAGATAAAGCGTGGCATGCACAATCAGGTGCCACGCTGAGCCAGGAAAACCTGTGGAAGTGGGAGAAAGTGTGGTGCCTGCAACAACAACAGCTAGGAGAAAGTAATTAAGGAAATAGTGTTTACAATGTGCAAATACCACATTCTACGTAACAACACATGCAACAGGGCCAGGCCTTATGGGAGGTTACAACAGGAGAAAAGGTGGTACTAAGGAGGGACTACTAAACAATTTGACAAATGGAAAAACAACATTTCGAAAAGACAGAGGAGCCAATAAAAAACATGGGCGGTAAATTAGCAGAGCTTAAAGCCCATATTCAGAATACAGCATATCTAGAAGGAGTGCTAAAAAGCAGGAAAGTAAGAGAGGGGAAAAACGGGCCACAGTAATCTTTTGTGTATGTTTAATGTGGCTTATACAGGATGAATCAGAGGAACCCAGCATGAGAAAAGGTGACAAACAAAGGTTAGAAATAAAAATGGGGTCACGCTGCGTGAAATAAAATATATACTTTTTCTGGAATCTGAGAGGCAACTAGACCAATATACAATGGGTGTACAGCAAAATTGCCAAGTACAAACAGAGTGAATCGAGAGATATGCTATCTTTGATTGTTTGATCCGTTATTTCAAGTTCATTAAAAAGAGGAAAACTTCAATAAAGCCAACGCATTTCGCCCATATCTGGGCTTCTACAGGGCTGCAATATATATACAAATATGACTTACATTAATCCTTTTATTCTTGCAAGTCATAACAACATTTAAATATACATTTTATATAAATACAGTTAATTAATTAAAAACAGATTAGACTAGGCATTAATAAATCAAAAATCAGAAACATTTGATCATTTACAACACATATTGATGAACATACATTATACAGTTGAAGAACTCATATGAATCAACTGTTTTTCTTATTAATTCATTAGAACACAGCATCCATCAATTGGTATAAATGCAGTTTTATCAGAAACTGAGTACACACCAGGAAAAACTGCAATTAACAGTGTTTATGAACTGGAAATAATACCCGGTGATCTGAGCAAAAGCCAGCAACATTTTAATCTCACTGATATAGTATTGCTTGATGTAATTAGAGGTTTTACACTCTCTAAGTCTAATGGAAAAAACCTTTCGCACATACCAACCCAGTATCCGCTCAGTATCTGTCTGTGACTGTAGATCCATCTTACTGGTTAGGGCTAGAATATTATGATGTGGTTGAATATTCTTTGCATTGTGGAATGTTGAAATGACTGGTGGGTTATATGATAAAAAGGCTGAGAATGATGTCTGGTTCTTAGTGGGGTGTGTATTCTACCTACCATATGTGTAGCGAACCTAAGAAGTTTAAAACATCATAACATGAATAAAATTAAAGAATTAGACTTTATCAATCAATGAATCAATCAGTCAAACAATCAGGATTTGTAAAGCGCGGATAATCCCCCAACAGAGTATCCAGGCGCTTACAGGCCCTGGAGGCTTATTCGAACAACCAGGTCTTGAGGTCCATTCAGAATTCAGGACATGAGGTGATGGTCTGGAGGTGTGTGGATAGGCAGTTCCAGGTCTTTGCTGTGATGAGGGAGAGGAGCTTCCTCCACTTCTGTTTTGGTAGCTGCGGGGAGAATGGTCAAGTGAAAGGGAGTTGGAGCGTAGTCTTCTCAATGGTTGTTGGAAGTTCAGGCAGTGGTTAATGTAGGAAGGTCCTTAGTTGTGCACAGCCTTTTTTGCGTGGGTAAGCAGCTTGAAATTGCATCTCTTCTGTACGGGGAGCCAGTGGAGTTTCCTGAGGTGAGGTGTGATGCGATTTCATCGGGGAAGCCTGAGAATGATTCTGGCTGTGGTGTTCTGTATGGTCTGAAGTCTCTGTAGAATTCCTACATTGAGGGCATTGCCATAGTCCATTCGGCTGGTGATAAGGGCTCGTGTCACAGTGCGTCTTGTGTGTAGTGGTAGGTACTTGAAGATCTCACATAGCATGCGCAGAGTGGATAAGCAGACGGAGGAGACAACGTTGATCTGAGATTTCTTGGTGAGCTTGTTGTCAATGATGATTTCGAAGTTTCTTGTGTAGTTGGAGGGAGTTGGTGCGGGCCCTAGGTCTGATGGCACCAGGAGACATTGCATGTGTTGCTGTTGTTACCAAAGATCAGTACTTCCATCTTGGCTGTGTTCAGCTGCAGACAGATGTTTTTCATCCAATTAGTGACGTTTGTCATGCATGTGTGAAAGCTGTTTCTGGTGGTGGTGGAGTCGTCGGTGAGTGAGAGGATGAGTTAGGTGTCATCTGCGTAGCAAATTATTTTTACACCATGGGATCTGATGATGTTGGCCAGCAGAGACATATATGCATTGAAGAGCATGTGCTGAGGGATGTGCCCTGGGGGGCACCGCAGGTGATCTCCTTGGGTTCAGAGGTGAAAGGTGGGAGGTGGATCCTCTGAGTTCTTGCAGTGAGGAAGGAGATGATCAATTTGAGCTCATCCCCTTGGATGCCGAAGTGGTTGAGTCTTTCGATCAGTGTGTGGTAGGATACAGTGTTGAATAATGCCGAGAGGCCAAGTAGGATCAAAGTTGCTGTTTCTCCTTGGTTGAGGAGTGTTCAGATGTTGTCGGTGACTGCGATCAGAGTGGTTTTGGTTCTGTGATTGCTGCGGAAGCTGGATTCGGAGGTGTTGAATATCTTGTTCTGATCCAGGTGTGTCATGAGTTGATTGTTGATGATCTTTTCAAGTACCTTTGCTGGGAATGGGAGCAGGGAGATTGACTGGTAGTTTTTGAGTTTGCGGTGTTTGCAGAGGGTTTTTTGAGTAGTGGCCTGACTTCGGCATGTTTCCAGGTGACGGAAACAAGCATCCTTGGACCGGTCCAGGGCAGACCTGGCTTGGCAGTTCGGGCTGGACTGGCTCGATGAGGAACAGGGTCATGACTATTTGGCATATGGCTGTGTCTCAACTGGGTAGGCGAAGTGAGCTAAAGAATGATGATGTGTTCAACCCAGATCTGTGACTGGGGGTGAGTGTCTGAAAAGTTTCGGCGCTCCATCCATCATGTCCTTGTGTTTGCTTTGTTCGCCCTAAGTTGGCAGGGTATGCCCATATGTGGGTCTCTTGCTCACTTTGCCACTGGATAAAAGCAAGCCTGGCTGATGAGGGGTGTTACCCTGAAACCAGTCCCAGGTTGCTTGTTTCCGGTCCATGGAAGACCTGGCTTGGCAGTTCGGTCAGGACTGTTCCCATGAGGAACAGGGTCAATACTGATTTGCATATGGTTGGGTCTGAACTTGGTGGCAAAGTGAGCTAAAGAATGATGATCGATTCAACCCAGATCTGTGACTGGGGGTGAGTGTCTGAAAAGTTTCAGTGCTCCGTCCATCATCTCCTTGTGTTTGCTATGTTGTTTTCGTTGGCAGCCGTGTTGGAAACTTCCTTAACGATGTTGAAATAATCTTGATGTTGTAGGTGCTGGTTTCGATGCATGCAGCAATGGCTGTCTTCTTTGTTGCCCTCAGCAGGCATTGGTAGAGGTTGGGGGAGGTCTTGAAGGCTGCCCTGTCAGAGGTGTCCTTGTTGGTGCACCATCTCCTCTCCAACTGTTCGCTGTCCTTGGGTGTGCCAGCTGGTCTTTTTAGAGTATTTTCTCTGGATGTTGCTCTTGATGGGTACGATGCTGTCTACACAGTTGGTGATCGATCCATTGAATTTTTTTCTCTCCCTGTTCAAGGTTGGTGGCGGTAGTGGGGTTGGAGATGTTGAGGGCATTCGCCCAGCTGGTCTCTGAGATTTTGTTCCACCTCTGGTCTGGGGCATTGGTCATCTTACGGGTGGTGGTGCAAGGCTGGAGATGCTAAAGTGGACGATGGAGTGATCGGTCCATGTGAGTTCTGTGACATGGCTGTATTCGAGGCAGTTGCTGGAGGTGAAAATTGGATCCAGCATGTGACCTGTGGTGTGTGTAGGATTGTAGATGATCTGGGTCAATCCAAGGCTGCTCATACTGTTGAGAAAGTGTGCGTTTTTTTGTCATTGGGGTTGTCGATGTGGAAATTCAGGTCACTGAGGAAGATGTAGTCCTTGGAGTCTAAGGGTAGGGGCACAATGAATTCAGCAATGGAGTTGCAGAAGCTGAAGTGTGGGTAAGGGGAATAGTATGCCAGGGTGCCTCAGATGGTTGTCTTATTGTCCGTCTGGAGCTTGAAGTTGAGATGTTCCATGGGTGGTGGTGGGACACTTTATGGTCTTTTTGTGGATGATGGCTGTTTTCTCCTCCCGGCTTGTTGGTGTGCTCCTGGTGAGTGATTTTATATCCATCTGGGATTACCGTGGCAATGTCTGGGGCGGATGTGGCGTTGAGCCAGTTCTCAGTTAGGAAGACTATTTAGGGTGCAGGGGTGGTGGTGAGGGCCCATAATTCTGTGGAATGCTTGCATGGTGAGCGTGTTGAGAAGGACCCAAATCTCAAGTAGTTCACTTATTAACTCTACTTTTGTAATTTGACGGTTTAGATAGTATCTAGTCTGTTGTTTTTTTTATCTTGAAAACAAACAGCCCATCAGTGCACAACAAAATAACCTGATGATTGTTCCAAAGACAAATAGGATTAGTTCCCAGCACTGGTCTTCACAAGGATAAACATTACTTCAATACTACTCTCATCTGTATGCTTTTGCCAGCGGATATCAGGAAAGATTTTACTATTTCAGAGATAGCATCTATAATGGGCATGACATCACTAACCTAAAGAGCTTTACATCCATCATCGAAGTGTGTACATTTCGTGCTCTAGGTTTTTCAAATGTGCTTTGCTATTGTTTATAAGAGATAGGTACGCGAGAGTCATCATTTAGGAATTAATCTGTTATCAATTACAGGCTAATCCATTGCCTGTATTTTGTTTGGTGGCTCGCTGTCGCTGGTAGAAACAAAGTGCATTAGTACAGAGATCACTATTAATCTAGCATTTCTTGTGATAGCTGGCTGCTGATAACCTGTCTTCCTTTTTCAGTTCCTAGCTGTCATCCTGCCACTAGTGATTAACTTCTTTGTAGCAATTATCAGCAAGTGAGATAAACAGATCTAGAAAGCTGAAGACTGTAAAACAATTAAAAGAAACATATTAAGAACCTGGAAATGGAAACACCATTTAAATTGTGTGAAAGCTAGAGCACATTAGATTTTAACACTAAGGCCCTGATTTCAAGTTCGATGGTGCTGGGGTAGCTTTAAAATCGCATGTAATTTTGCTGTTATTGTGTGGTAATTTCACACAAGTACCATAGAATGAAGAACTATCATATGGGACCAAGTTTTCCGGTCATAAACCACGCAGCATCCTCTAGTCCTTACAGTTTACTGCAGATATTCATCACATGCTCTGAGCAGGTGGTAAATGTGTGGGCTTTCATTTAAATAATCAGTGCACTCAAGGAATTGTAAACTTTCTTCAACACATTTGATAAGAATGGTTTATAAAGGTGAAAGTCTAGGATTAGGTACACAATGTTTGATGTACATGGAGTGAAACCCCTATCCATTTGCATGCAGCACTTTGCACTACACACTACCTTACGCAGAGAAATGAACCACAATATCTCACGATCCTGGATTTTGATGAATCTGATAACTAAACAATTCTTAATTAAAAAAAAGTATCAATAAGAATAATACATCAGCACAGTTGTGATAAGCCCAAAATCAACATTGCATAACCAATCGTCTCACATGCAGCATAGCAATCCATCTCACAAACTAAAAACTTCAGCAGTCCACAACAAACACTTCAAAAAAACGCAACACACAGGAGCATTCCACCCTATTCATACTTACACTCCAAATCATCCACAACAGCAATTCAAGTCAGACTTCTCTGCAACAACTCGCTACCAGGAGTGTCACTAGAAAATTCACTATCTCCCTATACTGGGCATAAAGGGAAAAGGAAAAAGGATCTCTTAGAAAAAAGGAAGTACTCTTTAACATGCAACCATCCTCTGCCACCAAGATTTGTGGAAGAAAATCATCCCCAAATTTGTGACACACCAAAATTTGCATCATTCTTTTTTTCCATTGTTTACTGTATTGGAGATGGTGCTAAACCTCAATTTACTAGGGCAATGTCTCCCTGCATTAAGGCACCCCCTAAACCTCAATTGGCAGAGCAAAAAACAGTTCATTAAATAATGGAGTCCACTTAATAATTGTTTTCTAGTTCAATGAAAAGTTAAAGTGTTTTATTTAAAAAAATACAAAATAAGTGGCATACAGTCAATGCTATGAAGGCTCTTGGATGCAAAGAGTCTCAATAGGAAACAAAATGATTATAAAATCAGACAGCATCCCAGGAGCATAAGACAGCTTTGGAAATTTCTGGCTCACCCCCAAAACCAAGAGGTTCATATACAGAAGTTTTGCATAGTAAATTAGAGAAATTGCTAAATCATTGTGATGTGAACAAAAGTATAATTTCTTTAGCAAATAAGGACACAAAAATAGTACACCCCATACCTTAACACATAAGCAATCAATCAATCAATCAGGCGTTTGAATAGCGCGGCTACTCACCAGTGAGGGTCTCAAGCATCATCCCATTTTAAAAAAATACATACAATACTCTTTAAACTAATGTCATCCGGAGATGTTCAAACAAATACGAAACATCTAGACAATAAGACTTTTCCCTATAAACAAATTCAGTGAAGAAACTACATGAGATAGATGCTTGTTTGCACAATAACACTTTCAACACGAACAAGGCAACAACTGCAGTGGAAATTAACTATTATATCATCAGCTAAACAATGTTCTGAGAAGCCTGAGAAGAGAGGTTGTTTGCGGGGGAGCAGGAGTGAGTAATGGAGATGGCATACATTTTGTTCAAGAAGGAAATTTACACAATCACGTGACCTACATAAAATACATTAACTTCACTTCACTTCTAAAGATCAAATGAAATTCGTTTCAATTACAGCTATATTAATTCAGTCTGTATATGTAGGATTCTTTGTAAAATTGCATATTATATGCCAATATTAATGCATTAAAATATAAAATGGAAAGAAATCCACTGAAGCATATATTAGTATTCAAGAAATAGAGATACTGGACATGTTAAAGCATAGGGTGGATGGGCATTAGAAGAGCACTGTCACCAATATTCCAGAAAGAACATTGATTATTTGGGCTTGAGACTGAAGTATTAAATTTACTTATGGAAATATTTTTCTAAATGTTGATGTCTCCCAGACCAGTGCCTTCCTCCAGAACTGCATAAGCCTCGAGAAAACAAAAAGAGGGAATTCCACATGAAATGACCTGAGGACAGGCGAGCGCCTTATGCCTCACGAATGTGCATGGAGTGCATGCATAGAAAGGCAGGGATACATCCATTATGCCCTGACAAAGGCCCCAGACCCGAACGGGCTCATAGCGCAGGCCGAAACATGTTGGCACGATCTTTTGAGGTTATTTGAGCAGTTATTCAAAACAAATCTCAATATATGCTTTTATCCATACCCCAGGTACCCTTGGAATAACGGAATACTTGTGGGTATACCTGTTGGTACTTTTAACTATTAACCCCTATCTGGATCCCTGCTTATCCAGTTATTCCTTCTAAGAACTCCTATTTCTATCTGTGGTTGAGTCCGCCCTGGTGTGGATAGACGCTGAAGAGGAAGCATGACACAATAAGCGAGTGAGGTGTCTACTCCAATATCTTTGGATACCTCAAAGGTTTGAGGAGGGACTTCCCTTGAAATATTCCAGTTGCCCTTGTGTGTGGGAAGCAATTAATATTTCTCTTAGCTCAAATGTAATTTTGTCAGCAAAGGGGCTGCGTTTAGTGCAGAGTGTATATTCCTTCTTATTCCTTGCCATCAGCGGCGTCACTAGGGGGGTGCGGGGGGTGCGGACCGCACCGGGTGACACCATACATAGGGTGACACCAATCTGACTGGTTACGCTGTGTAACACAGCTCTGCAGCCTCGCCTCTACTCTGCAAGCGCACCTGCTTACAAAATACTGCAGTTTGCCCTGAGCTCGGCTTCCCTGACAGAGTCCGCCCATGCACTGCCAGAGCCCCCACCCGCACAGACAAAGGATGCAGGGGTCAGGACACACGGGCCCACACAGTCAGACACACGCACAGCCCCAG
Source organism: Lissotriton vulgaris (assembly GCF_964263255.1). Classification (NCBI taxonomy): domain Eukaryota; kingdom Metazoa; phylum Chordata; class Amphibia; order Caudata; family Salamandridae; genus Lissotriton; species Lissotriton vulgaris. The sequence continues at coordinate 966,381,149 of NC_141697.1, forward strand.
CCGCAACCCCCCTCCCCCCCCCCCCCGCCCCTACAGCTTTAATGGTTTCATTTACATTCTGGCTCTTGCAGTTTTCCTTTTCTCGTTATAAGTAGAGACTCAGCTTCTAAAGTATGGATGTTTCACATTTCAGACTGGATTCGGTCGCATTTATTTTTCTCCAATTAGCACTTATCCATATTTTTCAGTGGTGAAGAAAGTAGTATATTTTCACTTTTATTTAAATGATAAATGTGTACAGTACTTGCACCGTGGTGTCTTAGTGTGTTAAGGAGACACATACAATAAAGTATATATTCGCCTGAAAATATTAGCATAACCCTGGTTATTTTTAATCCGAGTGGAGGATGGTTTACATAACCTTGTTTGTTGTTTGTTGTGGCCCATTAGGAGGATAAAGCAACAGTGCATATTCTGGTGGGGAGCAGGAAGTTAAGAGGAGCAGTGTGATGCAAGAGAGTGCGGCTGAGAGATTGGAACCTGCACTTGGAGATGGGAGAGCAGTGCACAGCTAGTTGAAGTGAAGGTTCCCTCCTTGCACCAAAGCACATATATTCGCCTGAAAATATTAGCACAACCCTGGTTATTTTTAATCCGAGTGCAACAGTGCACATACAAGAAAATATTAGCATAACAGTACTAACAAATCCCCACACGTGCGGCTATGTAAACTTCATTTGGAAATCTCTTTTTAATCTCCCTTATGCGCAGCTATCGGCCGGCCATCCGTCAAGCGTATCGCAACAATAACATAGTCCAGTATTTTTCAGCGTTTACAAATAAATGGAAACAGGGATCGAACTTTGGGCAGATAAGGGAATTATACAGTTTTCCCAGAATCACACAATTTGGTGAAATCTGGATTAGGAACTAATGGGCAGATTTACAAGCCCCTTGCGCCTCTTTTACGCCACTGTTGCGTCACTTTTGTGACGCAGCGGCGGCGCAAAAGATGTGCCATTGTGCGGGGTATTTACAACATGACACATCTCTTATATGCATCACGTTGTAAAGCCCTGCGCCAGAGGGAGGCATTCCATCACGGGGGGGCGGGGGGGGGGGGGGGGTGTTCCGGAGCAGGAACGTCTCCTAAAAGTCACTGTGTAAAATCTACAAGATTTCACTCAGCCACTTTAAAGGCCATGCTGCGTCAAAACCCTGCGCCTGCTTGAAGCAGGCGTAAGGATTGATGCAGCATTTTCAGGATAGCGTACCCCCGAGCCTTGCTGGAGCTGCGTCCAGCAGTGCACTACCTTACGGCAGCAGATGCGTTACGCATCTGTACATTTTTGTCCCATGGTGCGCCACATTTTAAATGCGCCGCATCCATGGTGGTGGAGCTGTGACCCACAATTACTGGCGCATCCCTGCTGAAATGCAGGGATGCGCCAGTTTTTGTAAATCTGCCCTAAAGTATCCTGTTCCTGCATCTTGTAATTTAGCTGCTGGAGCACGCAAAAATGGAAACATTGCATGAAACATGTTAAAGGCCAATTAAAATGTCTTTCCTTTTTAATTCTTCAGGCACAGGAATGTTCTAAAAGTTGTGATCCAATTTTGGAGTAATTTATTGCAAGTGGGTGACGGGGCACATAGGTAGACAGGATGTGAATGTGTAGACATGATGTTAAAATTAGGAGCCGTGAGAGTAAGGGGAGGTGAGGAAAGATAGAGATGGGATCTTGCAAGAGGGAAGGAGCAGCAGGAAGTTAATGAGCTGGATTGGGAAAGGAGCAAGAAAAGTTGGGAAGAGAATGCCAAAACAAGAAAGAAGGATGCAAGAGGAAATAGCCTTTAATTTGCTTATCTGTTAGGAACATCTCTACTAGTCAAAAGGTAGTAGGAAGTTGAGGGTGTCGTTAGAAGCACTCCGGGTTGACTGACGTGCATTCTATTCCATAACAATTCAATTCTGTCGGCTCAAACTATTTTGAGAGTTTCATTATTAATTTCTTTACCAATAGTTTTTACATTCTGTTTTGAAGATTTGAGGCAATATTCCGACACGTTGCGATCTGAGCTATGATAAACAAACCTGCTTTATCAAGAAATGTATATTTGCTTATTAATAATGAGTGAGAACCAGGCTTCAGCTTTCATGTCCCCCACAGATTATGACGTCTAATGCAAAATGTATTTGTATAGGGCTATGCAATGCTCAACGTGAAGTGCTTATGCCAACTCCTCCAATTTCAGGGATTCATACAGACTAGAAGATGGAATAGATTAAATGCCTATATTTCAGGGGATTTCAAACTAAGGTCCAGGAGATTTCCAGGCTATCCACATAAGGTAAAAATCCTTAAAATTATTAGAACTAGAAATTAGTTTCACAGCCGCTGCGGCTGCTAGTCATTACCAAGCAACTCCCCAGTACCTTGACTGCCCTTCTCCTCTGCTGGGGCCATTTAGTATCCTAATGCCACTTGTAGCTAGGGCCACTGGAATTATGCAGCAGAGGTGGGCCACATTATGTGGGAGGGTTGACTAAATTATGCAGAAAGAAAAGGGAAATCACCTGGTGTAATGTGGCATAATTTTTGATAGGGTGGCATGGTCCTGTTATTTGCCAACTGTGTCCACTGGCGGACTCGGAGCAGAGGAATTCCATGCGGTAAGTCGTGAGGGGGTGACACCATGAGTTACCCGCACCGGGTGACACCAACCCTAGTGGCGCCACTGCTTGCCATATGTCCCTTGTCATTCTGTGTAACTGCTTGCATTCTTTCCAACCGCATCTGTGTTAAGTTGTCCTTTATATTTGTGTCAGACTCTGTGTTTGTGGGTTTGTAAACCTTGTTACCTAGATTTCGTTGGCATAGCGCTAACTTTCCACCATCCCCAACTCTCCATCAGACATCCGTTTTTCTTAATGTCTTTCCCAAAATGTGTAGATCCTGCCCTCACCTGCTCCCTCCTTCCCTCTTCAGCAGCTTATTTTCCACTTTTCTGCTTCCGCCTTCTCTAAAAAAATACCTAACAGGGGTCTCCAACCTTTTATGTACTGAGAGCTATTTATGTTCAATGGAACAAATTGAGAGCTACTAACATTAGTAGTGTTGTATAATTTCAACGTTGTTATAGGTATATTTGTTCAACCTAGCAAAATATTTCTAATTCAATGAGCTGGGCTGCACACAGGTGATTTACCTAGGATTCGCTACTGACTACGAATCAGTTTTGGAGAAGATCAATCCAATCACAAATTTTATTCCATCTACCCTCTATTGTGTTCTCCTTTTCGCTCTCATGTCACATCTAGACGTTTGACAAGGCCTTAGAGCAAGCAGCATAAAGCCCTATACGTGCAAGTATCATAAAATTACTCCTCTCAGTCTGTGTATTGGTGACTTCATGTAAGATTATCTACATGTATGGGAGCCAGTAGGTCAGTGTGCATTGGGGGACTTTATGTCTGCTGCTCTGCAAATGTCGTGTGTCTTTGAATATCTGTAGGTAATTTACTCGGTCTGCATATTTGACTATACATATCATATATGCTACTGACTTCTTGTGTAAAAGTTGTGTGTTTCTCTGCTCTTTACATGTTCAACACACAAGCCAAATCTATAGGTTTGGTCGGCGCATGTTTCATTATGAGCAAGGAAGTAGACTTGTGGTATGCTCTTTGCAGTTAGGATGCAGATGAAATCCGATTTCACCGAAAAAAAAATTTCAGGCCAAGGAGAACTTTGTTTTTCATGAACGGTGCTGGATTGGTGTTGAGTTAAACGCAATCAACCGACATATGTTTCGCTCAGGCAGGAAACGTTTTCAGTGCAGTTCACAGGCTAAAACGTTATAGGTCAAGAGGACTTCATGGTGGTAAATGCTAGGTCAGGCGTGTCTTCTCCATCGAAGAGAACAGGGATCCAGCCTCACCCTCGGGTATAGTCTGCTCATCCTGGTTTTCTGGTTCGTATGTCAAGGAGCAACATGCACATGGATCTCACCCTTTTATTCCCTCCCCTGTTGCTTCTAACATGGCAGTGCTCTCGTGGGGACAGCTCGAGACCCTTCCCCTATGCTTGTTACATTGGGGAACATTCTTGGGACATTCCGCAGCAGCTTCCTCCCCCCTCTGCAGTTCCTTGCAGGAACTGATAGAACCTTCAGTTGTCAGTCACTTGCCTGTAGTTCAAAAGGTCAGCACTTCTAGATCCCAAGTTGTTCGGTTGTTTTTTTCCTGTTAGCCCTGGTAATGACCCAACTCGTCATTTCCCCTATTTAGTTTCAGGATTGCTCACAGAGACATGTGTATGTTTTCTGTGTGAGTAATGCTTCTGTAGTTTCTGTTGAACTCAGTGCTAGTCATGTTCTGGTAAGTCTCGGGCAGCATGCTGGGGTTAAAGCAGGGTAAGGTGGTTTTCTCCTGTTCATTGTCAGCAGTGGAAATCTCTATTAAAATCGACACTAGAATAAAATACAAAAATAGGACTCTTGTATTCTCTTTAAATAAATTGGGTAACCACGAATCATTGTGCAGATTGAGGTAAACCCCGGCCTGGCTGCCTGATCAGAGTGCTTTTAGATTATCCCCCACCCTACATCCCCTCTTTCCATTCTTCTGGGAAATTGCATCAGGGCTGCCTGCCAGCAGTGTTTATGGCCAGCTCAGATGTTTGACACATTATGGAGAGATTCTATGTTCCTCTTTCTGAGAATGATACAATTTAGTTGTGTTTCTGTCAACTTTCCGTATTTCTTTCACTTACCAAATACTTACTTTCATTTTTAAAAAACTGCCACATATTTTGCAGAAATATTGAAAACAGCATGGTTCTCTTGGGCTTACAAGTTTATTTTTTGATTTTCGTTCTGTGCCAATGCATTCTGCCTTCTGTGGGTTTTGGGACAGGAGAGAGAATTCATGCCATATGGACAGTAGCTCCAAGCATAGTCTTCCATATGTGAGACGTAGTCTTAAAGTGGTTCGTTTGTGGCCCATTACTTTTACCAACTTTGTCCTTCCCCACTTGATTGCACCTACAGTCCTATCCCATTGTGTTTTGTGGATTTTCTACAGAGCGGGGACAACTTTCACATCTGGGAGAGGTGTGGGGCCGCGGCCAGGGTGACTGATGCTGGAATCTGGGGATCACGGTTCGATCCCCGGCTCCGGCGGCAGGCTAGCCTAGCACCATGTGACTCTGGGCAATAGCTTGCTTAATTTTCCTGACGGCCCCCAGCGCCTAGAGACCCTTACGGGTGATTGTTCGCACTTTATAAATGTTGATTATTATTATCTGGTCAAGAACCGGTAACGCCATTCGAGGGAAAGCATTCATAATCAGCCTGGCATATTACCTGTTTTACAACAATAGAGGGATGGTATTATATCCATCAATGATTTCACAGCAATAGCTGGGTACCCCTCCAATTCCACCCCTCTCCATGCATAAACATCCACGAGTAGTAAATAGGTAAATAAAGAAAACACTTTGGCATAAATAAGAGATGGCTTAGCACATTTGCTGAACTAGTATTTTATCTGTCTTAATCCCCGGCTCTAAAACCCTTGGGTTTGCCCCTGAAGGATAACTTTTAACACACTGGGGTAGCAAGGGAACGTACGCTCCCTGATTTATTTGGACAAGTAATACAGAAATCGTGTCGAGTCTCCTAGACATCAATTTCCTTCTGACCCAGTGATCTTGCGAATTTTTCCATACCCAAGAGGTCCCATATTTTATATAACCACTCTCAGTGTTAAAGAAAGCCTCTTACCGCTTCTGCAATGTAGGTGGTGTTCTGTTAATCTAATAATCTTAGAAATTTGGAAACAGTGAATCTGGGAATACCGGTGGCCAACATGCTGTCGTTTGAGACAAGGATACCTGGCCAGTACCTGCGTATCGGTGCTGTAAAAGATGAGGTATGGTAAAGGATCCCTACATCTATGCCGGCACCTCTCTGGCCTCTGGGAATCCCACACATGAAGCATGAAATTTGTTTCATACCAGTACAATGCAGTTTTGAATGTAGCTTCTTTCCCTGCAATGTGCCCAGCGCCACACTGTATCCTTGAGAATATTTCTTCCTACTTGTCTTCTGTTGGTCTAACTTTATTTGACAGTGTTTCTGTGTTGGGGGTATATCTGTTATGGGGATATCTATGAGAACTCTATAAATCTTGGAGATTAGGCTTTTTTCATATTCTTTCATCAGAAGCCATGTTTCTTCAAATAGTAGGAAGTTTAATAGAATGATAAGTACCCAATGCCGTATTTGAAAATGAAATCGCTGCACCTCCGGCAAACCAGTTGAAATGGGAAGCAGATATCTGGTCTTGTTGAGTGGAGATATTTAGCATCTGGCACTTTTGCAAGTTGATGCTAAATCCCAACACCTCATCATTATGCTCTGATTTTTTCTTCGAAGGAGGGAACAACTGAATGGGGTTAGTCACAGAACACATGTTGTCTGCATACATAGTAAATTTGCATTCATCTCTAATGATCAACTGGCCACTAATGTTGACATTGGTGTGCACCATTTCTGTCACTCAGTCCATGGTGAGAGCATATAATAATGTTACAAAGGTGCATCTCTTCGCACCCATTGACCTTATCACATGTATTAGTGTTTTAGAATCTGCATAGGAGATTTTCTTGGAATCTGGAACCAAATCCAAATGCTTTTAGCGTTTTACCCAGGAATTGGAAGTTGACCTGGTCAGGTACCTTCTCAAAGTCAAGTGCCTTCAACGGGTATTTTTGTGTTCTCTGAATCTTCTCTGATACAGATATTAACTTTTCTGTATTGTCCCCCGCCATTTACCCAGGGATGAAGCCTGAGTGGTTACAGTAAATAAGACCCAGAAATAGGCCTTGCCTTGACTTCTAAGACATCTTTTTGCAATTTAGCATCTACATTTAATGGTATGTTACACTTACAACGTAACTTTTACGTCGTAATGCTGTTACAACGCAGCTATTACAACGCAGGATCCATTACATCGGATGCCATTACAACGCATGGCATTACATAGCAGATGCTATTACAACGCATACCATTACATCGTAAGTATTGGTAAGTATATAATTTTTTTTATTTTATTTAATATTATATAATTGATTTAATTATTATTAATTATAAATAAAAATATTTATTTATGTTTTTAAATATTATAAATTAAATATATTAATTTAAGTAATTTTTTAAATAAGTATGAGTATAGGAGTATATGTTTTGGGGTGTTTGGGTATTTTTAGGTTTTAGAGCAGGGTTTGGGTTTTGGGGTACAGGGGTGTTTTTAGGTTTTAGGGCAGGGTTTGAGTTTTGGGGTACAGGGGTGTTTTTAGGTTTTAGGGCAGGGTTTGGGTTTTGGGGTACAGGGGTGTTTTTAGGTTTTAGGGTAGGGTTTGGGTTTTGGGGTACAGGGGTGTTTTTAGGTTTTAGGGCAGGGTTTGGGTTTTGGGGTACAGGGGTGTTTTTAGGTTTTAGGGTAGGGTTTGGGTTTTGGGGTACAGGGGTGTTTTTAGGTTTTAGGGCAGGGTTTGGGTTTTGGGGTACAGGGGTGTTTTTAGGTTTTAGGGTAGGGTTTGGGTTTTGGGGTACTGGGGTGTTTTTAGGTTTTAGGGCAGGGTTTTGGGTTTTGGGGTACAGGGGTGTTTTTAGGTTTTAGGGCAGGGTTTTGGGTTTTGAGGTACAGGGGTGTTTTTAGGTTTTAGGGCAGGGTTTGGGTTTGGGGGTACAGGGGTGTTTTTAGGTTTTAGGGCAGGGTTTTGGGTTTTGGGGTACAGGGGTGTTTTTAGGTTTTAGGGCAGGGTTTGGGTTTTGGGGTACAGGGGTGTTTTTAGGTTTTAGGGCAGGGTTTGGGTTTTGGGGTACAGGGGTGTTTTTAGGTTTTAGGGCAGGGTTTGGGTTTTGGGGAACAGGGGTGTTTTTAGGTTTTAGGGCAGGGTTTGGGTTTTGGGGTACAGGGGTATTGTAGGGTTCAGGGGTAGGTTTGTGTTTTGGGCTAATTAAATTATATTTACCATTTTTAAATTAATTAGAATATATTTAATAAATTAAATTAATGTTATTACATTAATTACATTTTTAAATTAAATTAATTTAATTAAATAAATTATTTCAATTAATTTAATTTATTTTCAATTATAAAAATATGTACATTAAATTAATTTCATTATTTTAATTAAATTACATTATTTCCATTTTTTATTAAAATTACATTCATTAAATAGATATTATTTTATTAAATTAAATTAATGGCTATTTTTAAATGTATTTTAATTAAATTAATTAAATTAAATTAATTAAATTAACTTAATAACATTTTTTAAAAAAAGGTATACTTACCTATACTTACGATGTAATGCCATGCGTTGTAATAGCATCTGCTATGTAATGCCATGCGTTGTAATGGCATCCGATGTAATGGATCCTGCGTTGTAAAAATTCCGTTGTAACGGAATGCGTTGTAAAAATCCGCGTTGTACTGACACCAATCCATTTTTAATAAGTAAATGGGTCTGTAGGAGCTCCAAAGAATGTAGTTCTTGCCAGGTTTGGAGGTTCCAGTAACTCTGACCTACTTCATAGATTAATTCATTGATCCAGTATTCGAGAATGAGTTGAATATCCATGTCAGATATTTCATAGCGAGCATTTTGAAGGTCTTGTAAAACAACAGCATGCAGCTATAAAAGACTATGGATGTACCTACCTTCAATGACGCAACAGTAGAGATCATTTCTTGTGTTTTAGTGTGTTGTTCTAATTGTTCTGCATGTTTAAGCAACAATTTCTCTGTCTCTCAGCTCTGCAAGCACGTACCAGTAGCAATTGGGATTAAAACCACATCGTCCACTTGGTATAATTTATTATAGAAGGTGCCAATCACCCATGCTATTTCAGGGTTGTCATTCCTCAGTGTCCCCCTTGTCTCTAATGGTTTCTATTCTGCTCTCACTATTTTAGATTTCATTTTATAAGCCAACAGTTTCACAGCCCTGTTCCCCCACTTTAGTAATTTTGTTTTGTCCTAAGCTGTGCATTTTCAGGCTTATGATAACCTGAGCCATTACCCGTGCCCTAAATCTACACCAAATTGTAGTATATCTAATCCTCTTATGTATCCCTTCCAATTTCTGATGTAGGAATTTCAGATGTTCCTTGCTTTGTGTCTTTTCCTATTACACTCAGCAAAGGCAAAGACAACAGTCTCTTATCTGACCTTTCAGTCCATCCTAGTGACTTCTGTTGAATAAATCCCCATTAGCATTGACTGTTATCTATAGACTAATACATTCTTGCTCTTTTATCTGATGAACTAGACATGCATTAACCTATCTTGTAACTACCAGTGGCCATAAAGACAGGTATGTGTGGGAACGAGAATTCTCCCTAAATTGGGGTGTGATCTGAGAAACCTCTATGGCCTATGTCTGTGTGTCAGGAAGCTCAGAGGATGCAACCAGAAAGTGATCCATGCCAGTACCTGATCCATAAGTTGCTGAGAAGAATAAGTAGTCATTTTAGTTAGGGTGCTGAGTGTGCCAGATATCCACCAGTCCCATGCTACCTAGCCACTCCTTACCTTCTCCTGAAAGTGAAGCAGTGTGTCCAATCCTAGAGGATCTGTTCTCATTTCCGTCATTATGTTAAAATCTCTTCTATAACTGTGCAAGACTGGGATATATGCAATTGTCTCTTTAAGGAACCATTTTTTCCTCTACAAGGTACATAGATTTTGGGCACAGTGAATTTGCAGGCACCCATTCTGAGCACCACAGCCAAGGATCTGCCCTTATTGTCTGGTATAACTTTATCACTTCACACAGAGAAGTGTGAGATATAATTATTGTGACTCTCCTTGTGTTGAGGGGCCCAAGAACACATCCTCTTTGGGGAAACAACCACATTTAAGATAGAACCAATCTGTCTTCAGCAAATTAGTTTCTTGAATTAGACCACATACCCCCTTTCAACTCATGTAATATATTTAACACCTCCAGATATTTTGCTAGAGTTTCAAGGACCTCAGCTTTAAAATTAATACATTTCATCATGAAGCTGCACGGCCCATGAATTGCCACAGTCAACATGCACTTGTAAATATACACTCCACAGTCAACTCCATTGCCTACCCAAGAGCTTGCTAGTTGAGCCTTTCCACTGTGGACCCCCCCCCCCTCGAACTCACAACAAAAGTAATAACACAGCAAAATTTAAACTAATAACACCGTGTACAAAAAAACCCTTAAACAAATGTAATATGGGATTCCTACCTCCACTGTAATACCCTGAAAATCTGGCCTTATACCTGCTGATGGATGAATGTTACCGTTGTCCACAGGGTTGGTTTTATGAGAAGAAGCACTCATACACTTTTAAGGGGTTCCCTTTATTTGTCTGGAGTGCACTTTTGTGGGTTGCCTTCATCTGTAGCTGTTCATTGATATATGACAGCATGAAGGAGTGTGCAGGTGTCTACAGGCATGATTCCAGTTTTAAAAAACAACAAGATGATGGAAGGAAGGCTTGAATTAATGTCGGCCATGAGGCCCCATTCCAGACAATTGTCTTTTTTGCCACTCTGATGACTCTGATTTTATCCATGTGCTTGTATCACCTGGTGCCTAATTGTCCGGATAATGCGATGCACCCAATAAATATTGTTCCATTTAAATTTCCAAAATAATTAAAACTTACACACTTTTCATTTGCCTCTAGAGTTGTGCACCTTTGTTTACCTGGGTGTGCGCGTCGGTATGTATTACGAGGTTCAGTGTTAGCTGGTTGCTAAGGCGCTATGGGGTGATGTTTAACTTATACTAATATACTGATATTTTCTGTCCTCTAGCTCCAGAAGTCCTTGGCCCTGAGAAGTATGACAAGTCCTGTGACATGTGGTCCTTAGGAGTCATCATGTACATCCTGTAAGTTTCTGCTGGGCAGAGGAAGCTGTAGGCTTTGTATTGCATCATTTTTGGGTGGATGGACTTCTAAGGAAAGAGTACATGTTACCTCATTCTGCTTGTGACATAGAGGGTATAAGATCCACCATGACTCCTGGGGTACATTAAATCGTAACTCCTGTTATGGATGGCTTCACTCTGCAGTAACTCATACGTCCTGGTGTGGATGCCTACACTCTACATTATATCATAACTCATGGTATGGTGGCTACACTCTGCATTAACTCATCACTTTAGGTATGGATGGCTGGATTCTGCAGTAACTTCCAATGCTAGGGATACTTTTAGGAAGGGAACTGGAATCCTTCATTGCCTCAACAGCTTTGGAGTGGCAAGACAATTCTGTATTGGATGACGCTACTGTGGGTAGAGGTAGCTCATACAACACTGATTGGGTTATAGATGTGGTTGTATTACTGTGATGTGACTTTAAAGGTGAAATTGAATGTGATAGGTGCTGACTTGCTATCTGGATCATAAAATAGGAGACTATGCGTTGATGAACTTTGAAGGTGTTTCAGGTCAGTACACAATTGTATTGACTCTTTTAAATAGGGCGATCATAGACGGTTTCCAGTTGGCCTTCTGTTATCTTGTCTCCCCAAAGCCCATGTTCTTATACTGCAGAGTAATCATATGGGACGGCTTCAACAGCTTATGCACCTTGAGAAGGAGGTCCCCAATTACATAATAGAGAATGGTTAAGGGGCCGATAAGTGACTCTTCATGCTCTGAACTTTATAGACCAAATAGATTCAACTGCAAATGAAGGAGCATGGAAATTGTTTCCTGTCATTCCGGGATAAAATTTGGGTCCATCAACACATAATCACATGCTAGGGTTGCAGTGAGCCAGGTATTGGAATCCATAAAACAATATAATTTGAGTTTGTAGGCTTAGTATTAATCAAGATGCCTCATTTGTAGAGTGCTCCAAACTGCTTGAGCATTGACAAACCATGGTGATACTGTCTACACATGAAAAAAGTAAAGGAAATTACTTTACATAGAACAAGAGGAACAAGGCATTAAGAAGTTTGTGACAAAGATGATTATTCATAAGCTAAGTGGCCAGTTGTGAGGTCTGTGGCTGGTGAGCCAGTACCAACAGGGTTCCAACCCTCATCCATGCTGATGCCTATATTGTTGCTATAAGCCTTTAGGTCAGCACAAAGAGCAGGAAGGAACATACCACTCGAGCTTTTCTTTGCTTTACCTGTTATTGCATTAGAGTTCTTAAATAATCATTCAAAGAGATTTAAATGGGTAGCCCTAAAAGACAAGGTCAACTAGTGAGGTTATCGCACAAGAGGTATAGCTGAGTTACTTTTCCAGTGCTATAGAACAAGTGAATTGACCTGGAGGTGATGTATTACATTTTTCTAGAGACTAATATATTGTAGTCCAACCTTGATCTAACAAAAACTATTGTAAAGAGAATATGAGGCAAGAAAGAGGGAAAAAAGCAAATGAAATCCCTTGACTCCATCACTGAAGGGCCAGTGATAGGGCACTATCTTTGTTACAGCCGTAATTGTTTACCAGTAGCACCAGTAAGGGAAGTCTTATGTCACTTTATGTCACTTGGACAGAAGATGGGGTCACAAGGGGTTTTCTGCTGCCAATAACCCTAACCTCAATGTTATCCAGGTTAAGATCACCTACTAATGCCCATCCGTTCCTGTTTATTTGCCATATCTAGTGGTTAATCAGATCACTAGCAACTCAAAGAAGGATCTGCTTGTTAGTAAAATTGGAAGGCTCAAGGACCAAATAGGTGCACAAGAGACTTGAGTTGTATCTGACATATGTTAAGGGGCAGTGATGAACGGTGTCAAGACTTGCCATCTAGACCACACAGCTTACATTTGAACAAGAGAATGGAGGCTTCCTGCAGCAAGTTCATTAGAAAGTATGTGAACCACTATCATACCATGACACTTGGCCCCAGCCCTGGATGAAGTGATTTTCTGTGCCAAATGCTATTGACAGTATTCGTCATAAGGTCACATCCAAATGGACTCTCATCCATCTGGGACTTAAAGCACCAATCTGGGGATGAAACCCAACCTGGAAAAAATCCTAATGGTCATCTAAATCCAGGGGCAATATTACAATAAGTGCCCCGGGGCGCTATGGGCATTGCGCCCACTTTATGTGACCCTGGGGCAATTTGGCATTACAGAAGCAGCCCACATGCTTGTGCGTCCCCTTCTATAATATCAATAGCGCTGGTGCACTTAAAGCGCCAGTGCTACCTTCAGAGGGTGTTCCCTCATTTGCATAGGGGCTTGCCCTATGCAAATTAAGGAATTCCTTTGCCCCTGCGCCCGCGCCATATTATTACAGAAGCGGGCACAGAGTCAAAGGAGCTCTAAGGAGGCACACTGACAGTGCGCCATTTAAAAGGTGGCGCACTATCAGTGCGCCTCCTGACAGCAGCCCTCTGCAGGGGTTAAAGATGGTCCCATGGACCCCCCAGACATCCCCTTGCAGGGGGGTGCAGTTACTGACTGCACCCGCCTGCAAGCGGATCTCTAAACCCCCCCTTTGAAAGTGTAGGCGGGTGCCGCCTACACTGTGAAAACACGGAGCAGTTGCTCATTGTTTTCACATGAATGCGCTGCCCCCAGGGCAGCGCTAGTTCAAGGCTGCACTGGGGGCAGCGCATAAATCATAGTAGGGCACATTGGGATTGTTTGCGCTCGGTGCACCTTTCGAAAGGTGTGCCGGGCGCAAACAATTAGAATGCATAAAACGGCCCCAGGTGTTCCCTAAGCTGTGAGGCTACAATAAATGCAAGGTCTTTGGTGGTAGAGAAAAGGGCAAATTAAATTAGGCCTCCAGCTGGATGTGTCTGAAGGACACAATACAGATTTCTTTTGAAAAGGAGAGCGAGTAGCACAATTAAAACATTTATAGGGATACTTTGAGATTAAAATGAATGGTGAAGAGTAGTAGCCACAACACCTACCTTAGGCATGTGTTTATTGTGAAACCACACATGACAAGGATCTAAAATGGGCTGTACTTCAGTCTCTCCAAATCAGAACATTATAAGCCTTCCTCTGTATATTCAATATGGTAAAAACACATGTAGACCTTTCCAGGTCAGGTGATTATGCTTACCACAATAATCCCAGTGTGATTACATATTTTATGGCTTGTGAGAGGCAGTGATTTGGGGAGAAAAAAATTAGAAGCCAATAGTCATAAGTAATAGTAGGTAACTGGATATCTAAGGAGGAGAAATTGCCACTGCTCTGAAGAGGTGTGTTGAGGTAAGGTGTATTACACTCATATTCAGTTATCTGACTAACCTTTTCTTACCTGTGTCTCTTCCAGTCTCTGTGGCTTTCCCCCATTCTACTCTAACACAGGCCAGCCCATTTCTCCAGGGATGAAGAAGAGGATCCGCATGGGCCAGTACGAGTTTCCAAAGCCTGAGTGGTCGGAAGTATCAGAAGAAGGTATGGACATGAAAATGTATGGAGGGGCATTGTATTTGTATTCTTTTTCCCTTTGAGTTAGGTTTGCATGTTTTCTACATTGTGTGGTTGGTACCAATTTAGAATGTGAGACTCACCAGGTCGTTAGTACTGTCGTAAAGCAATATCATAGGATCGCAGGTTCAGCATTGAAAATCTTGCCTCAAAGCCCTTCGGAAATGTTCAGAATTTGGGAACTTGTAAAATCTCTATTGTGTCCCTCTCATGTTACTCGGTCAATCAATTGTGAGCCTGAACCCCTAATCTGACTGGTACACAATCCCCGAATGCAACTCTTTAAACATGGGAACTGTCGTCATTGGTATCACTGTGACCTTGAATTAGGAGGCTGGCTTATGTTTAGGAAAGGTTTTTTTCAATTAACTGAGTCTTTCCCCCAGATGTTCTGTTACTAGCACCCAAAACCTAAAACAGGTTCTGCATCTCTCCTTGAGGCTGAGAGTGATATTGTCTCTGGCTAAGGTAAGACAATATTGTTACATCTCTATTTAGTACTCTGTGGAGTGTCTCAGTTCTGCCTGCTGGGAATTATCATAGTCCCCCAACGAGACAATTTTAGTTTTGAGTGTGCTTGATGTCCTATATGTAATATTTCTCTAAGGGAAAGATGGTGGTTACAGGGTTTTAGAACTTTGGAAGTATATCTATGAAGCAAGTGATCTTGAACTAGAATCCTAGATTACGTGGAGTTTTAGCTTTAGTAGGATTAGCCCAATTAAATTGGTCCACACAAATGGTCATTGTAATACTTTGGTCAGTGCTACACCAGCCTTATGCTAGTTTCAGCACCAATAAACACAAAAAAAACTTCACTCCATCCATGGCTGGATGCACAGAATACACTCAAATACATCCATACCACTTTACTTACAGAAAACATCTAAACATTCAAGACAGTGTTTGCAGACAATATCAGCCTGCAAATGCAGATAAACCTTAGATTGGTAGAGTGCTACACCTAGTGGACTCCAGGTCCACAGTGCTGACATCTTGGTGGAGCAAGAACCTTACCTCGCCATTTGCTTTTTCATGACCATGAAAGACCACGTAAATGTCCCTGGCTGCATATACATTGCGTACTGTTTTTACTGCTGATAGCGGGATAGGTAAGAATGGTATTTGCACTATGCAAACTTGGTGAAAAATCCAGACTCCACTATGTCACCTTAAATGGATCTTTATCTCAAACTGAAGCTAAAATCATAAACTCAATGACATTGCAATGACAGTGAAGCAGATTTGCCCCACAGTAACGACAGAGATTCATTTCAAACCATAAAGGTTTATGATCACATAAGTAAAGATACAATCTCAGATCAGTACATTCAATCATAAATGATAATCGCACAGCTATGTCTTATTTGTAATTCCGTCAGTCATATAAACAGTGCAAATGTGGTTATCTAGTGGCAGAATAGGTAACATAATGGTTCAGTTCCCCATACGGGAAATATCCTATGCTAACCTTAGGTGACACTTAAGGCTGGCTAATTAATAAGCAGCTGGCATCAGCAAAGACAGAATCTCAAATAAAACGAAATGAACGTTCTTATCAGGAGAAGTGAAAATGTCCTTGCGCTTGTTAGGAAGGTTATGAGTAGAAATATAAGGAGCATTGAATATCAAGAGAGGGTAAGAATCGCCCTTTTGCAAAGATGCACAGGGACAAAGCAAGTTTGATTCACTAACAATGGTGTCACACAGTTAAAAATGGAGTTTCATCGAAAAGTTACTTCCTACAGGTTCCCAGCAAATAAGGACCAATAAAAAGCCAGTGTCCCCACTCCCCAATCAAATCAGTGCCTGCCGCCTTCTCACGTTTATTATAATGGCAACTTCTTCCATCGCTTCAGCCTTCACGATATCACACAAAGGAGTATTCACCTCCTATCCTCTCATCCTAGGCAGATACTGGAATCAACATCCAAACAATTAATTGAATCTAGACGACTTTCAAACACTCAGCTAACAAGGAATATCATTTCTAAATGAGAACTCGGTGACTTTTATGCCTGAAACAGTAAAAGTGTTATGTACACCAAGCAGAAATACAACATTGATTTCAGAATGGAGCAAGTCACCTAAGTCTACTCACAACAATGTTAAGGTGCACATGTCCAAACTCAAGGCAGTCAAAATATCTGATTAGTTTGGGAGCATATTATCAAGACAGGTGGTACAACTATCGCTGTTTTAGCGGCAGAAAACTGCAGCTAAAACAGCGATAATGGGCTTGATAATATGCTCTATGGAATTCCAATTGAAGCCCATGTTAAATGTGAAGGACATCTAACACGAGCTTCTATTGGGATTCCATGGAGCATATTATGAAGCCCATTATCGCCGTTTTAGCGGCAGTTTTCTGCCACTAAAACAGGGATAATTTTATCGCCTGTCTTGATAATATGCCCCTTAGTTTACTATATCTAAATACAAATTAAAATGTAGAGCAATATATAGAGTATTATGTGAAATAACACATAACTCCTGTGTAAAATGAGTAAATCATGCAAAAAATGGTTATGCAGGTTACAAATTAACATATCATTAAGCACAAGTGAGTGATGGTGGTGTTGCAACAAGGGGTGGTGAGGGACAGAGTCTCTGAATTAAGCAGAAAGCTCTCACCCAGTCAAGAGATCAGGGCTAGATCCAAAACCGTTTTTTAGCTCACTGCACCATCCCAGTTTCAGAACCTGGCTGTATGCAAATTAGTCTGTTCCTGTCCCAGTGCATGATGGGAACAGGGCAAACCAAACTACAAAAGCCAATTCTTACACTGGGAAGGAAACAAGCTCCCGGGGACCGGTTTCTGGCATTACAGCCGTCTTCGGCCCGGTTTGCTTGAATCCTGATGGTGCAATGAGCAAGGGTCTCACATCTGAGAATACCCTTCCACGCTTAGGGTGGACAAAAATATTTACAACAAGGGGTGGTGAGGGACAGAGTCTCTGAATTAAGCAGAAAGCTCTCACCCAGTCAAGAGATCAGGGCTAGATCCAAAACCGTTTTTTAGCTCACTGCACCATCCCAGTTTCAGAACCTGGCTGTATGCAAATTAGTCTGTTCCTGTCCCAGTGCATGATAGGAACAGGGCAAACCAAACTACAAAAGCCAATTCTTACACTGGGAAGGAAACAAGCTCCCGGGGACCGGTTTCTGGCATTACAGCCGTCTTCGGCCCGGTTTGCTTGAATCCTGATGGTGCAATGAGCAAGGGTCTCACATCTGAGAATACCCTTCCACGCTTAGGGTGGACAAAAATATTTACAACAAGGGGTGGTGAGGGACAGAGTCTCTGAATTAAGCAGAAAGCTCTCACCCAGTCAAGAGATCAGGGCTAGATCCAAAACCGTTTTTTAGCTCACTGCACCATCCCAGTTTCAGAACCTGGCTGTATGCAAATTAGTCTGTTCCTGTCCTAGTGGTGAAGAATTGGCTTGGTAGTTTAGTCTGCCCTGTTCCCTGTTCCCATGATGCACTGGGCCAGGGACAGACTGATTTGCATATAGCCAGGTTCTGAGCTGGGATGGGGCAGTGAGATAAATAACGGTGATGGATCAAGCCCTGATCTTTGGACTGGGTAAGAGTGGTCTGTTAAACTCAGACACTCTGTTCATCACCACCCCCTTTTTGTAAATCGTTTTTGGCCACTATAGGTGTGGCAGGGTATACTCAGACATGAGTCCCTTTCTCACTGCTCCATCAGGATTCAAGCAAGCCGGGCCGAAGAAGGCTGAAATGCCAGAAACCGGTCCCCAGTAGCTTGTCTCCTTTCTGGTGAAGAATTGGCTTGGTAGTTTAGTCTGCCCTGTTCCCATGATGCACTGGGCCAGGGACAGACTGATTTGCATATAGCCAGGTTCTGAGCTGGGATGGGGCAGTGAGATAAATAACGGTGATGGATCAAGCCCTGATCTTTGGACTGGGTAAGAGTGGTCTGTTTAACTCAGACACTCTGTTCATCACCACCCCCTTTTTGTAAATCGTTTTTGGCCACTATAGGTGTGGCAGGGTATACTCAGACATGAGTCCCTTTCTCACTGCTCCATCTGGATTCAAGCAAGCCGGGCCGAAGAAGGCTGAAATGCCAGAAACCGGTCCCCGGTAGCTTGTCTCCTTTCTGGTGAAGAATTGGCTTGGTAGTTTAGTCTGCCCTGTTCCCATGATGCACTGGGCCAGGGACAGACTGATTTGCATATAGCCAGGTTCTGAGCTGGGATGGGGCAGTGAGATAAATAACGGTGATGGATCAAGCCCTGATCTTTGGACTGGGTAAGAGTGGTCTGTTTAACTCAGACACTCTGTTCATCACCACCCCCTTTTTGTAAATAGTTTTTGGCCACTATAGGTGTGGCAGGGTATACTCAGACATGAGTCCCTTTCTCACTGCTCCATCAGGATTCAAGCAAGCCGGGCCGAAGAAGGCTGAAATGCCAGAAACCGGTCCCCGGTAGCTTGTCTCCTTTCTGGTGAAGAATTGGCTTGGTAGTTTAGTCTGCCCTGTTCCCATGATGCACTGGGCCAGGGACAGACTGATTTGCATATAGCCAGGTTCTGAGCTGGGATGGGGCAGTGAGATAAATAACGGTGATGGATCAAGCCCTGATCTTTGGACTGGGTAAGAGTGGTCTGTTTAACTCAGACACTCTGTTCATCACCACCCCCTTTTTGTAAATCGTTGATGGTGGCGTTGCGTCACCACTGCTTCCTCTTTGCTCATGAGACAGAATCGTGTATCCTCTACAGGTAAGACTACGGCTCTTCAGAAATAAACCAAGCAATGTTGTGCTGGCTTGAAAGTCTGAGGTTCCTAGACGCAGAGAAAGCTTTCGACCGTGTTGCATGGCAATATTTATGGACAACCATGGCACAAAGGGGGCTTTGGCCCTGGCATTGTAACAGCTATACAGGCCATGTATCATCGGCCATATGCCAAATAGAATATCATGGCAGAAGAGTCCGCTTCAATAACAATTGCGAGAGGGACAAGGCAGGGGTGTCCCTGCTCGCCAATATTCTTTGCTATTTATATTGACATCTTCATCGAGCAAATTCTCCAGGACCAGACTATCACCCCAGTCCAACGTAATACCTGCGAGACAAAAATATGGCATATGCCGATGACCTGGCGGTAATAACAACAGAGCCAGACAAGGCGATAATTCGAATCCAGGAATTAGCAGAAGAGTATTACCGGAAATCAGGTTACCTTTTAAACGCAGGCAAAACACAGATTTTATGAAACATTAACACCGGGTGTAATGATTCTCGAAAATTGGCTGAAGTAACCTATTTAGGTATTAACACCTTGACTGCTAAGGCAATTCCAGCTGTGTGCTAAGGAATGCAGGATCCCATTGTTCATGACAAGCTCAGCTCGTCATAAACACACGACCAGTGTACTGCATGACGAGCTGAGCTCGTCATGAGCAGGGAAGGGGTTAAGATCACTAGAGATATAGGTACCATCTGGAAAATAAACATGCAACCTATATGTGATCAGAGTAGCATAGATCTTCAATGGTTGAATAGACTCCACTTATCTCTTATAGGACGATGCAACGTCTTAAAAATGATTGTGTTCCCGAAAATTTTATATTTGTTTAGATGAATACCAACCATTATCAAAGAACAATTTTTAAGAAGAATAGATAGCATCTTCAGCTCTTTCATTTGGAAATACTCTAAAATTCGCAGATCTTTTACATTTTTAACATTACCGCAGGAACAAGGAGGATGGTCTGCCCCAAATATTACATATTACTATTACGCGTGTTTTCTGCAGCAAATGGCATATGTAATTATGCCAGGCAGCAGGGGCAGGCAATAACCTAAATGATGATCTACCCTCAATTTATGAGCTAGCCGTAGGTAATATCGCTCAAGGGATACTCTCCAGACAAATTGAGCCCAGCTATTATAAAAAAAAATTAAAAAAAGATAATGTTTGCAGTTTGGAAGATCTGGAAAAAGATGCAGATTTTATTTAATATACATGTATATAATAGATATACTCCGCTATGGCGATCCTTTAATTCCTCCCCATTGTAGTATGATAGAACAGCTTGGCAATGGGAGGAAAAGGGAGTACTCATGGTGGGTGATTTATATAGTGCTGAACAAAGATTGCCAATTCTGGAGCTTCAACAAAAATACTGCTTATCTGATAACTCGCTTTTTAAATATAATCAGATTACAAGTTATCTGAATAAAGTTATAAAAAAGGGATTAATGCTTCATAAGATACCCTTAATTGAAATGATCTCCAATCCGCTGACTCGAATTAAGAATATATATAAAGTCTTAATGGATACACTCCCAGATGATCTGATAGCGGTTGAGGCTAAATGGGCTATGAAGACCGGGGATCGTAATATCGATCTATACAGATCCTTGAATTTATCTAAGGAGAATTTTCTGGTTGCGAATTTAAAAGCCCAACATTATTATACACTATATGATCTTTATTTTACCCCTGAAAAATTACATTGTTGGGGTAAAAGAGATAACAATAAATGCCCTAGATGCAAGCAAGGACCTGCAGAAACGATACACATGTTCTATAGCTGCGATCAACTGAATACAGTGGTGAAACAACTGGAATCTTTTTTGACAACAGCAGTAGCACATCCCAGTAAAATATCTGCCTCCTTAATGTTATTAGGATGCGATGAAAGTTTAACAATGCGACTACCTTGCGAGCAAATTTGTCTTTATCGCAATTGCGGTAATGAGACTCCAAATTTCAACCCATTGAAAAGATGCAGATCCCCCACGATTTCAAGCATGGATCGGCCGTCTACCGGCTATATATCACTTGGAAAAGGAACTTTATAAGTGTAAAGGCCGGGCTGCCTGAAAACGGGGTGGAGTAATTTGGGCTCCGCTTCATTGATGGATTGCTGATCCAACCACTACAGAGTTAATTATCACTTAGCTAAAGTTGGTCGGGGGATCGGACTAATAATAATATGTCAACCTGTTTTTCTCTTCGTTTTTTCTTATTTTTTTTCTTTTTTTTCTTCCTTTTTTCTTCGTTCTTTCTATGCTGGGATTATATAACATTGCTTTTGTGATTTAAGACATATACTATACGATATATTAGCTTTAATTGCTGAATACGTTAGATATTATAAGATTTACATGTATGAAATAACGATGAAACTATGTTTGCAAATCCTCTTTATTAAAAAAAAAAAAGGAAATTAGGCAGGCATCTGTCTACACCAAATTTAGGCAACTTCTAAAGACGTGGTCGTTTACACAGGCTTATAAATACTAGGGATCCTCGACTTTTCATTAACTAGCACCTAGAGACCTACCCAGTGATTGCGAGCTCTATAAATACCCAATAACATAACATAACAAATGAGCAACGTATTCTCAACGCCAGACTTCGCATCAGAAGCCCTCATTGATGGTGTCATGTTTTAGGCTTTGACAAGGGTGTGCTTATGTATTATTGAGATGTGAGAAATGTGGGTGTGGAAAATTATATTAATTTAAGACCATACCTTCAACCAGAACTGTTGAGTAAAGGGACATAAAAAAAGCATATGAAATAAATCAGCATTTAAAGCATTACATGACCAACATTTTGGGGTGGCTGTAGACTTAAAGTTTTGCAACGAAGTTGGAGTAAACATAAGTTTATTGTATAGAAAGAAAAGAGTTTGAGTAGTACTAGCCAATCTTTAAGTCTTACGGATTTTTAACCATAATTTATCTCAAAATTCGGAGAGCCACGAGGAATAGAAGCCTTGTTCCCATTGTAATTTAATGTTAGTCTTATTTCTGTGATGTGGAAGTTTATTGAGGAACATGTAAATAGATTATGCACTTGATTGGGAACTTAATAAAGGGAGAATATTGTTTAAGATAATAAAGAAGGTGAAATGGAAGATAATGAAGACTGAGAAGAGGATGTGGTTTGAAGTAAGATCCCAAATTTATTAGAATATGATTTGGGTAAATTATAGAGTAATTGTGCTTCAAGAAAGGTAAGAAATTTACCACTTGAATAAAGTTGATGAACCCGAAGCAAACCTTTATCCCGCTAAGTTTTCCAATAAATGGATTTATGATTGAAAAAAAAAAAAATGAAAGGCCGAGGTTCCTTACAGTTGACTCCAGACAAAAGTCCACTGGGGCAAGTAATCCAATGGCCAGTATGATCTTTACGAGTCACATCACTTTTCCATAAAAAGAGATGGCTTTTGAGATTCTCGAATTTAGGAGCTGCGTGTGAAGAGCTGGGCTGCCAACCTTGTCCCACAGAAGCCAACTGTTTCTTTCCATAAATGATGCTCGGATCGTCATAACTAATATGGGGAGTATAGCAAGGATGTACTATAAAGATAAGTGTCTAAATATGTGATACATGTGCCACAATCTGCACAATAGTGCAGTTATTTGAAGATTAGATACAAAGACAAACATTAATGAAGCTTGAGGAGCCAAAACAATCAACATGGCATATGTGAAGCCATTAATCTCCAAAAGCCGCCCCTTCCAAACAAAGAGTGCTGCTTGTCAAGTCTTCTTTCGTTTATTCAGGTTGATCACTGTAATGAGCACCAGGATGCATGTATAGGTAACAGATAGCACTTTACAAGTGAACTATTAATAATAATAGTTAGTTTATATGATTCAATCCTGTGTTTGACTCAATCGGAGCGCCCTGCAAACTGAGTTCAATCCAGGCAATGAAGAATTTAATCTTTAATGGTGAAGGCATCCTACTGTATGGCTTTGGGTTGAATCTGTTACCGAAGCAGATGAGCTGCGTTGAATAAGTTGGAAGGCATACAAGTACCCAGGAGGTCGAGTTAAGGAGGGTAAGTTGAATCTGGATTCTTATCCCTCAAGCCATATCAAAGTGGAGGGGAGGGAATGTCTGGTGCTGCAGAGTTTGTGCTTTTTCTAGGCAGTGAAGGTGGTTCCATTCCAGCAGGAGCACTGAACATTGAGTGAAATCCAAATGGGTGCTTGCATGAACAATTCGGGGAAAGTGGTAGATATTGAGGTGTGCTTAATGGCCTGTGTCAGTTATTGGGCATGCTGTGGTTCCTGGCTAAGACTGTTCTGAGCTGTGGCTAAGTGCCTTGACTTGAGGGAAAAGTTTCTAAAGTGGTCCTCTGTTGTTGCACTTTGCAGTTCAATTTCTACATGCACAGTCAACTTTATAAACCATTATAGGGGTCTCCTCACAATGCTGCTCAATGAAATAAGCTCTCGTAAATGCCCAGTAGATAATAGAGAAAAACCAAAAAGTACGGGCAGGAACTCACTAGCAGAGGGTCATACCACTTCAATAGCCCCAGAGGAATCTTACATGAAATCTTCATTTTTAAGGCCCAGATATTGGTAAAATTCTGAGATCCATTTCTTTGGCAAGATTTTCATGCTTCCACTTTCGTATGATAATATGATTCTGAGACACACTGGTATTTTAGGGTGTAAGCTCCACCCATTAGTAAAAATCTGATATCGGTCACTCAAAATTTCATACCATAACACATTCCCTTCGTTAAAAGAATCACCTTATCCATGTCCTTGGAATGTGACTCATGGGCAAAAATCTCTCAGAAGTCTTTGAAAATAACTCAACATAGCGGGGGATTGGCTCTCTAAATAGAATATAGCATTTATTCCGGTCCTCCCTAGTTTGCTGATCCCTGCACCCTAGAGAGCAATGGACATCAATCATCTCCCTTTCCTGCTGAACACTAACAGAGCTCATGATGTACATCTTCTCACTTTCCAGACTAAGAAAGTGTGGCTGCGACCACCTTTCAGTGCTCTTAATTGAGTTGTTTCTTACTTCTGGCACTCACGTCATATGTCTTACACCCTTTAAATCTGGTTCTAAATTGGCATCCTGTGGAGTACATCAGGATCAATAGTATCCCAGAAACTATTCACCATTTGTTTGGTCCTCCTAGCCCAACTGTGGGTTTGCATTTCTACAAGTAAGCTGATGATAAACAATTAATCTTGAAATATCAGCTGTCAAACTGCTCACAATTGACTTCCACACCTGTTTCCATGAACCAGCCAGCCAGCCTCATAACAGTCCACCACTGGATGGCCACCAACATCTTGAAACTTGATCCCTAAAAATCTGAATTTATAAACTCCAGAAGTGACATTCATAAATTCAACTTTTTCATCTGCCCTGAAGGTATGGGTCTCTGTGCCAAGGTGGTATGCAGTGGTGCTGATACAATTTTCAGAGTGGGGGTGCTGCCATCAATATTACATCACTGAAGTTGTAGGGCTCTTGAAAAATCCTAGTGTAATTCAGAAAAAGAGAGTAGCAAATGAGCAACACCAATTCAGCAGGTGAGAGGTCAGGGTATGATATGTAGCTGGTGGTGCAATCAGGAGCACACTATCGCAAATATATTACGAAAGCACGGTGTAGCAGTGCACCGTGATTTACAGACACCACATTTTCCATTAAAATGGTCACTAAATTTGCACAGATGTATAGTTTTACTCATAAAACTCTATTGTGCACAAACATTAATGTATGTTAAACTCGTTTCAGCAAATACTTAATATTTGTGCATCCCCAAGTGCCTTGATTTGTTTTAATCCTAATAAAACCCTTGTTTCCATCCCACTTCAGAATAAAAACTATACACAGTGCCTGTCAAACAGTGCAGGGATGGGAAGGGATGGCCCCAGGGCCAAATGTGGAGGGCCAGGGGCATGGGGACCCTGCTAGGGCACCCCAAAGACACTTTCCAACAGCAGTCCCGACATGAAACTGCTGTCGGAAAGTGCCATCAAAATCCCAACGGTGGAACGGCTGTCCTTTAGGGATTATGAGGCCTTTCCGACTGGTGTATGGGCTCCTTGAGCCCGTCAGAACCGAGTCGGATTCCACAGGCAGTTTTATCTTGGACTGCCATCATTGTAATACGGCGGTCATAGTTTAAACCTACAATTTCGGTCAAAAAGCCTCCGGTCAGCGCGTCGAAGGTTTTCCGACGGACATTGTAACTAGGCCCATAGTGTAAAAGCACAGCAACTGTGACGATTAAAAAAACAATAACAAATTCACAGGCATCTGTATATCTCATTCATCATCCAAACCTCATAATTGTCCCTTTTCAGGTGCGTCAGCATCCCTGTGTCCTACTTCTAGTGCCTATAGTGGTATATTATTTTGGTATTTTTTTAGACTCTGATCTTACTTTACAACTTCAGATCTCCATGGTGGCTAGTACAAGTTTCTAGCAACTCAAATGTCTGAGGAAAATGATGCCCTTTATTGATATCTATCACCATATGCCAGTTGCCCTGGTGTCAATTCAATCTTGTTTGGACTATGGCAATGCCAGCTCTGTGAAGCTCCCAGTCAAACCTTTAAATTACCTGCATTTCAGGCAACACATAGCTGTCCGTCTTTTGGATCATCGGCTCTTCCTAAAGTGAACACATCTCTCCTGTCCTCAAACAAATGCACATCATGCAAATGGTTACCCATTAGGAAGAGGATCTTATTTAAGTCAATGATCATCATATATCGGATAACCCATGGTTCTGCTCCTCAGTTTCTGTACTCTAAACATATATGTGCCCCCATGGGTGTCTTCATCCTTGTAGGCCTTTAATGTTGAACATCCCAATAATGTGGAGACAAACCTATACAGATAATGCCCTTTCTATCGCCGCAGTAAAGGAATGGAGCAAACTCCCCAGTTAACTCAGCTCCTGCCTAGCCCTTCTTAATTTCGGAAACTTTAAAGATCTATATTTTTAACCTTTCACATTCATTGTTTATTTACCTTCCTCGTTCTGTTTTAGTTCTTCTCAAACTCAGGACCAGGAAAGTAGTAAATGTAAGCTTAATAAACACACAAATACAAATATGTCTGGTTTGGGGCTTACTATGGATGGAACAGCCAAGATCAGCAGCAGACAGTGTCTGCAGTAAACCCGTCACTTATGAGTTCTCTTTCTCCTCACTTCCTTCTGCAAATTGCCGACTTGCAATAACTAAATTCATTAGGTTTTCTCTTGGCTTTAATTCTACCAATGATGAAAAAAGATGGTAAATGTTTTTATACTCTTATGTCTTAAACAGTGGGAGATACTTAAAATCTGTCTTTTGAGTTGATCTTGTCATACAGAATTGCATGATTGTCTGTAATTAAAATCTCTTTAGCCACCACCAACACGAATAATTCCAGGAAACAATTGCACATTATGTTTTTTCATATTAGGTTGATGGTTAAGCTGCCAGTCTTTTTTTTACACCATGTGGGATATTGTAACAATTCCCATGGGGAGATAAATTGGTACTTCTTACTAAACCTCCTACCCATTGGCGGCACAAGTTTTGGGGGCGGTTGTCTCCCCCCACTCTTACCAGCGGCCGTGTGGGATGGCTCAATTGCCAGCACCCCCTCTCTTTTCCGACCGCCACGGGCAGCAAAAGGTCTAGCTGCACCACAGTCCCTACCTTTCCATAGCCAGGGTTCAATTGTTTATTGGTGTTAATATTTATGATATTAGTTTGTATTTTAGAATTTAGTACCTTTCAGTGGTAGCTGCCTAGCCTATCAAAATGTGAGTGTGGAGTTAACAAAATGATGACTGAAATTATGTTTATGTAGAGAGAGAGGTTTGCCTCTGCTCCACATGGTAAAGACAGGTACCTCTAGTCACACATGGTAGTTGCTCTGTTTCTTTTAACACTTGCATAAGAATCTTGATGGTAATTTCACAGCCCATTAGACTTTTCTGCTTGTAAGTCGATTAGAGGAGCTCTGTAGCTCCGACAGAAATGCAGAAAGTGGCCCCATGCACCTTGCAAAACCTATAATGTCTTCATTATGCAGATATTGTCATCCAAATCGCTACCAGAAAGTACAGATTTGCCATGTTTTTTCGCCTATCACCTACCTTTCACCACTATCAATTGTAGTAGCCAATTTGTTTTTTGGGCCTTTTACTGAGTGTTATACATTCAACCTGTCTTCTATTTAGTAGTCTTACTAGTCTGTCTTGTTGTGCGTTAAAAAGTAAATGATTAATGAATTGATGACTTGAACAAAATCTCGATGAAAAAGTGTGTTGGAAGAGTGTCATTTGGATTTTATGGATCTAGTTCTTAGAATATTCCCATTAGCTGAAAGTAGAATCATCACTGACAATTTAGGGCATTAAGATTTAAGATGAGTTGTAAGCATCGTTCAAAAGGGCTCAGCAAAATGATTAGGTAACACTTTGGTTACCAAGGTGAGGATGACACAGTACTCCGAATTGTGTTTCAATGGTAGAAGGCCTGCATCTTAAGATACTGCAAAAGTGTTTCCCAACAGTGAGTAGGTCAGTGGCGACTAGGACACCGGGGGAGTATTTTTCTGTTGTGAGAGCATATGGTGGCCACCTGTCTGCGTTTGACCTCAACAGTTCCGCTGTAGCCCAATTGGTTTTGGTGAGAAGCAAAGGTTACCCTTTGGAAGTTTTATTATTTCCACATCTGAGGAAATCTTTGCTTGGTCCACTGCAGGATACCTGGCCCACTGTGGCATATGTAATTTCTAATTTAAAACATTTATAAAGCGCAGCGTGCACCGAACGGTTTCTTGGCGCTAGTGGAGGGTATTGGCTACAGAGACAAAAGTAAGATCCGGTGGTAGAGCCGGGGAGGGGGTTTACACAGGGAAAGCCTGTTTGAAAAGAAACGTTTTTAGTTCCTTACGGAAGGAAACATAATGGGTAGCCGCACGAAGGTGGTCTGGGAGGGAGTTCCAGAAAGTGGGGGCCAAGGTGGAGAAGTTGGACCCACCCCACTTTTTGCGTCTGAAGCGTGGGATTTGAAGGAGGGATTTGGTGGAGGAACGAAGTTCTCTGGGGGGAGCGTATTCTTTTATTAGTGAGGAAATGAAGGCGGGGGCGGTGCCTTGTCGGGCCTGGAAAACCATGCAGGCAGTTTTAAACAGAGAACGTTCTTTAACAGGGAGCCAATGAAGCTCCCTGAGGAGGGGTGTGGAGTGGTGATAGCGTGGGAGTCCAAAAACCAGCCGGGCAGCTTGGTTTTGGACCAGCTGCAGCCTCCTGAGACTGCATGCTGGTATGCCATTGTAAAGAGCGTTGCCATAATCCAGCCGTGATATCACTAGACCGCTCTGATCATTTTGAGTGCCTGGGGGGAGAAGAAACGAGCGACAGTGCGGATAGTTCGGAGGGTGAGGAAGCAGGAGGAAACCACAGAGCTGATTTGGGAGTGAAGGGTAAGTTGATTATTCATTTTGACCCCCAGCGTTTTGACCGTGGTAGAAGGAGTGGGGGCGGGACCAAGGGTTGGGGGCCAGAAAAGAGAGTTCCAGGGACTGGAAGAACCACCGGTAAGAACCAACTCGGTTTTGTCCGGGTTCAATTTGAGATGGTTGTGGTTCATTCAGTCCCTGATGAATGTCATGGTGTGCTGAAAGCTGGAGACAGAGAGGGGAGAAGAGGATAGGTCAAAGATGAGCTGGAGGTCATCCGCGTAATTATAAACGGTGACCTCCAGCTGCTGAAGAGCGAAGATGAGGGGAAAGATATAAAGATTGAATATTAGGGGAGACAAGGAAGAACCCTGGGGGACACCACACGTGACGGGGAGTGGGGTGGTTGTGAAGTCTCCTAGCCGGACCGCCTGAGTGCGGTCCCTCAGGAAGGAGGAAAGCCACACCAGGGCTGATCCCTCAATTCCAGCCGCCTTGACACGGGACAGTAAGATGGTATGGTCTACCGTGTCAAATGCGGCGGAGAGATCGAGGAGTACCAGCGCCTGGTGTTTGTTGTGATCCATACCCTTCCTGAGGTTGTCCAGGACTGATACCACGACTGATTCAGTCGAGTGCCTAGGTCGAAAGCCAGCCTGGCGGGAAGCCAGTCCCCCATTGGCCTCTACGTGGGTGCTGAATACCGCGGTGACATAGCGCACCAGCACCTTGCTGAGGTAGGGCAGCAGGGAAATGGGGCGGTAGTTGGCTGAGATGGATGGGTCAGTGCCAGGCTTCTTGAGAATGGGCACTATGGTGGCTGATTTGAGCGTAGGGGTCACGACTCCCCGCGCTAAGGAGCTGTTAAGGAAGGTAATGGGGGGTTCAGGGCAGGAGGAGTAGATTTGTTGGAGGATTCGCGCCGGACAGATGTCTGCCGGGGAACCTGATTTTACTTTGGGAAGTATCCCCAGGAATACCTCTTCAGTGAGGGGGGGGATGGAGGTGAGAAGGTTTTGAATAGTAGGAGGAGAAGGGTCAACAAAGGCAGGCGAGGGGGGGGGGATGTTGGCCTTAATGGTAGCGATCTTGTCAGGAAAGTAAGTGTTTAGTTGGTTGCATAGGGGCTGGGATGGGGGGATTTGAGGTGAAGCCCTATCGGAGTAAGCCAGGTCCTGCACTATGCAGGCTTGTTTTCAGCAGTGATTATTTTTGTTGAAAAATAAGAGGTTTTGGCGGCAAGGATTGCGGTCTTGTAGTCGGCGAGTGATGTCAGATAGAGGGTTTTAAGTAAAGGACAATAGTTTTTCCTCCAGTGCCTTTCTGCCTGTCGAACGGACAGTTTAAGTTCTTTTAGGTGGTCATTAAACCACCTAATAGACTCCTTGGGTCGCCGAACGGAGATGCGACGCAGGGGAGCCACTGAGTCACACCCTCTAGCCAACCAGGTGTTGATAGCGTTGGCTTGAGAGTCGGACGGAAGACCAGAGAGGGACGGGGTAGAATTCCGAAGGTGAGACGTCAGGGTGGGAAAGTCAACTCTGTTCCAGTTCCGCGCCTAGGTGTTTTTGGCGTGGGGGACTTTGGAAACCGGGTTGAGAGAGATGGAGAAGGAAATAAGGGCATGATCAGACCAAGGACAGGGGGAAACCGTCACCGGGGAGACTGGAAGATTAAGGGACCAGACCTGGTCAAGTATGTGACCATGAGAGTGAGTGGGGACAGAGATGTGCGACATAAAGTTTAAAGATGTGAGAGACTCAGTGAATTTTTTCGAGGCTGTGCACTCAGAAGGGTCCGATGGCCAGTAATTGAAATCTCCTAGTACCAAGACTGATGCATAGTTAACCACCAAGTTGACCAGTAGGTCTTGAAAAGCAGGCAAGAATAGAGGCGAAGACTGGGGAGGACGGTACATTAGAAGACAGGTGATGGGGGGGGAGAAGGCGAGGGAGCGAACTGTAAGGAATTCAGTGGAAGGAATGGGGGGAGAGGGGATGGTTTGAAAATTTAGTTCCGACCGAGCGATTATCGCCACTCCGCCGCCAACCCTACCCGCTGGACGATCAGCGCGTAAGGCCACGTAGGAGGGGGGAAGGGTAGCCAAGAGAACGGGTTGCTGTTGGAAATTAAATATATATATATATCTCCAACAGGCAACTTCTCTTTTGTATGTTAATGAAGTACGGGCCACACAGATCTAGTCAGGTAAATTGTCGGGCAAAACAACAGATGCGTTTAGAGCAATCCTGCTCTTGGTATATATATATTGTTATGCACACACGTATTCAGATTTAACTGGCTGTGCCCTAAAACAATATCTTGAGTTAAATAATGTATAACTGTCAAATGTTGCTCAGACGTTATTGTAATTAGGAATATTATGAATTATACATAAAATGCAGGAAATATTTTTGTCAAAAATGGAGGGATGTGGATTGGAGGGAGTAACCGTTGATAGGGGATTAGACGTTCACTAATGCTTCTATCATTGTATAAAATATGCTTTTTTATTCTTTACTTTTGTAAATGTAAATGAACCCTAAGTTCTCCTGTTTTCCATGTTTATTTAGCCAAGGAAATGATTCGGCAGTTGCTGAAAACAGACCCAACTGAACGTATGACCATCACAGAGTTTATGAACCACCGTTGGATAAACGTAAGTTTGTCTATACTTTAACCTTGGCCTCCTCACAGTCTTCCCTTCTTTCTTTGTTAACTGTCTCTGCCCCTTAAACCTATACATAAACCTCAGCAGCTTGACAGTGGCAAAATGTATTACATTGGTAATCTATTTTATCCCCTTTCAACCATCTCTGTTAATCTCCTCCTCCTAATCCCCTAGTTCTAATTTCATGCAATTTCTGGTAGAACATTTGTGAACAATGCATATCAAAAATTAATGCCTGCCACTCTTTAATTACATTCGGCTTTCTATACACATTAAACTCCCAGCATCTGATCAACGTGCAAAAACAAATGAGTCACATTTCTTTGGAAAAAACCTACCTGGTTTCCCAGAATTTTTTTATTAAGCCTGGGTGAAGTTCATGGAGTTTTACTCCGCGGATCTATGTAAAATGCCAGGAAAACTCTGCTGTGCACCGCGGAGTTACGCTAGCAGCGGAGTCTGTGAAGTTGTGCTGTTCGCACTGATTTTTAGCACCAGGAGTTTGTCTCACTCTCTAAAATCAGCACACGAGGCACTATGCGTTACGCCAGAGGGCACTGCAGCTTGAGTAGACATTGAGTAGACATTCTGCTCAAGCTGTAGCTTCCACAAAGTGAGCAGTCGCAACCTGCCACGACTGTCCGCTAAGAGAAATCTCGCTAGGATGATGTCTAGCGCGTTATTTTTTCTCGTAGGCACTTGTCAATTTACCGCTGGCGAGCCACATGAGAAAAAAAACTCTGCTCTGCGCCACTTCGGAGAGTTTTTCGGAACTCAGCACGGAGTGGGCAAAACGGGAAACAACACTTACAACGCAACTTTTACAACGCACTACCTTTACAATGAAACTTTTACAATGCAACATCCATTACAACGCAATCCATTACAACACAACCATTACAACGAATGTCACTACAACGCATACCACTACAACGCATGTCATTACAACGCAGTCATTACAACGCATGCCATTACAACGCATACCTACACTATCCAACAGTTTCCCTACTGTTGCACCCCCTGGAGTTAGAATAGTAATTTTTACCCATACACAATCCAACACTTACCCTACTGTTGCACCCCCTGGGGTTAGAATAGTACTTTTTACCCCTACACTATCCAATACTTACCATACATGCAATGTAATGGTATGTGTTGTAATGGTATGCGCTGTAAATGTAGTATGCGTTGTAGTGGAATGCGTTGTAAAGGTAGTTTCAAAGAATTTGTTGTAATGGCATGCGTTGTAATGGAATGCGTTGTAATGGATGTTGCGGTGTAAAAAATGCGTTGTAAAGGTATGCGTTGTAAAAGTATGCGTTGTAACGACATACATCCGGGCAAAATTCCACCAACTCTGCCTGCAGAGCGGCATTCTTCACCCATCCCTAAATTTTATGTTCTCTTCCCTGGCAAGACTCAGAAATACTTTACAAAAAGTGAAAACTAAAGCAGTATTATTCCCTCTTTAAAAAGAGCACAATGTAATGCTAAGGAATCTCCCCATTGCAACAGGCTTTGCTTTGTGAAGTTATCTCAATCAAGCATAGAGCACATCTGGATGGGGTTCGGACATGTGAATCCTCAAATTACAGTCCTCATACAAGAACTAGTTTTCGACAGAAGGAAGACTTTCTTATTTCCTATACAGTTGTCTGAAATTATGCCCATTCGTGATTGTAAAGCCAAGGGGTAATCTCAAAGAAGGCCATAGGTCTACCAACTGAAGTGGAAAATGTATTCTGTAGCGTAAAGCTGGTAAGTGATGCTGGGTGCAAGCCATCTACGGTAGACATCTGTGTTTAACCTGAAATGAGGGTTTTGTATGCTTTCAAGTTAAATTATTCCTTAAGTCCTCATAGTAAAATATAAAATGCTAACCATCGCTTAGAGACAAATCAGTGCATGTGAAAACTAAGCAACTGTTTATCACTGCCAGGAACATATTCTATGAGTCACAGGACTAAAAGGGTGAAAGAGACTGTTGAAACAAACATATGGCCACCTTAGTTAGCAATCAACTTTTAGGCACTTTTCCAAGTCTGTTCTGGGCAGGAACAATTTCACAACATTCCTGCCATCAATGTTAAGATGATTTTATAAAAGGTTTCACGAGTCTCAGAATTTTTTTAAAGAACAGACACAATGATACTTTTGTTAAAATTGTATTTTAACACAATTTTATCCCCAAATTAAGAAAGTGCTACATGAAAGAAGTCTAAAGTTCACCAGTGCATACCTTACATTGTCTCTAGCTCCTTGGTGAAGTAATGACTGTAAGCAAAAAAGAAAGAAATGTGCGACATAATTCATATTCATTGGTACATTGGAACTGGTCATTTTTTAACTTTTATTTTAATATTCACACTCTTCCCAAACTTTTACATTTGTAAAAAAACATAAATAGAGGGCAAGTAGGTGCTCCAAAAGTAGGTTAATGGTAGAGGATTAGCTCAGCAAAAAACATCAACTTCTATTTGGGGAAATTGCAATCCAAAACATTTAGGAACATTCTCTCAAAATAATTTTATATGGTGGGGCAGAATTTGCAGGCTCCAGGTTGACTGCCTTTTTCCGCCGGAACTGTATTGCGGGCTCCACTTTCTACCCATTTTTGATGTGTGGAATTTGGAGCAGGTTCTGACACTAGCTCTGCTTTATAAGTGGACTTGATTGTGCTTTCCCAGTACAATAAAGGAAGGCATTCATGTTAGCTCTTAAGGTTTTCATATGGGAGCATCAGTGCTGCGTGAACATGAGGGCAGAGCCACTATCTGGCTTTTGCTTTGCTGAGTATTGAGAGAGAAGAGTAGTACTGCTGTTCAATTCTTGGCATAGTAGAGGCCCTATATCGCCCCCAGAATTGCAGTGGGGATATCGAATGGGAGTACTGGGTAAAAGGGGAATACCGTGCTTGAGACGATTGGTTGTTGCTAAAAATGGCGCTGGAAAAGCCCTTCGCATTGATGTTGGAATGAGGAGGTGATGTGGCTTCTTTACTCTTTATTTTTTGATAGTATAGAGCACAAGGATCAAAGTTGACAAGAGAAAACCTAGGCATGATAGGATAGACTTTTACAGACCCAAGACTTCTACTTGGAGTTTTAGACACCATGAGGATACAATGAAGTGTCCTCCGACTTTCAGTGGAGCGAAACGCACTCTATGGGCCTGATTAAGAGTGTGGAGGCCTTCCGACGTCCTCACTCATGTTGGCACAGCTGTGGCAGTCCACCGTTTGCTGTATTATGACTTCTAAAGTCTTACCTGCGGCTGGACCACCGACTGCGCCAGGGAACAGTCGTTCCTTGGTGGTGGCGGAGCTGCGACGCAATGTAAAATGCTCCGCTGGACTGTTCCAGTCCCGTTGAGCTTTTTTTTTAGTTCCTGCACCACCAGCCATTTCATGGCGGGAGCCCCACCCTGAAAAGGCTGGCATTGCAGGAGTAAAGGCCCCCATGCCTCCCCCGCAATGGGGATACATTCAGGGGGATACAACATGTGTCCCCCTGTCTGTATTCCCCCAAAGTTTCAGCACTTCATAGATGTCACTGTCCATGCCGTACTGCAACTTTTTTTGCTGTTCCTTCGCAGTCAGACTCCCACATCATCACAGAATCCCTTGCCTCTGCAATTTCCAATGATCCCTCTGTACCTTTCAATATATTGGGGAGCCTCACATTTAAATCAATCAATCACTCTGTCAATCAAACAAAGCAATCATAAAATCAATCAACAATCAATCAGGCAATTTATAAAGCGCAACTGCTACTCTCAGAGAGTGTCCCAGTGCTAAGAAAACTGCAACACCAGCCCAGCCATAAAGATAGCACACTCAGACAGCCAGATCAAATACACAGGTTTTCACACATTTTCCAAAATAGGTTGCTGGACCTAATCCTGTACACCAATTAAGTGGGAGCTGATTCCATGCTCAGTCCGCATGATAAGTGAATGACTCTCCATCCTGCTTCATACGTCTGATCTATGGGAACAGAAATAGAAAGGACTCCAATGAACAAAGAGATCTAATCAGTTGGAAATGCAGTAGTGTCACATAGAGATAGCTGGGCATGTGCTACGATAAGCTCCAAGAACCAAGATTAACATATGAGCAGTGAGGTCTATTCTCCAGATCTTTGCATTTATAATGCAAGCTTTTCAGCTGGATATCATTTTAAATCTCTGTATTTCAACCTTTTCTTATAGAATTGTAATCCTGGTTTCAAGCCCAATCAGTCCTTCTGACAAAAGAGCCATCTTCTTGTCTAATGAACCCATGTTGTTGATCAGCATATCTGTTCTTGAAGTTTTCTCAGAGCCCTAATTGATTTTAAAAGGTTGCACATGGGTACTCACAAACTTTCTCTCGGGGGCCAAATTTACAGTGTGGTTTGTGTCTGAGGGCCGCACTGATGGGGGCGGGGTCAAGGGGGACGGGACGGGGCTAGAGCTAGAAAAACTGTGACCATGAGGTTGAACACAGGTCCCTGCAGCGGACGCCTTCGTCCACTGAGCCACCAGACTCGACACACACACACACCTCTCTCTCTCTCTCTCGCTCTCTCTCACCCACCCTCTGTCACCCTCACTCTGACTGTCTCTCTCTCTCTCTCTCTCTCTCTGTCTCCCTCCCTCCCCCTGTCTGTCTCCCTCTGTCTGTCTCCCTCCCTCTGTCTGTCTCCCTCCCTCCCTCTATCTCCCTCCCTCTGTCTCCTTCTCTCTGCCACCCTCCTCTCTCTCTCTGTCTCCCTCCCTCTGTCTCCCTCCCTCTTTTTCCCTCCCTCTCTCTGTCTCCCTCCGTTTCCCTCCCTCTGTCTCCCTCCCTCTGTTTCCCTCCTCTGTTTCCCTCCCTCTGTTTCCCTCCCTCTGTCTCCCCCTCCCTCCTTCTGCCCTTCCCTCAGTCTATCTCCCCCTCCCTCCCTGTCTCCCTCCCTCTGTCTCCCTCCCTGTCTCCCTCTCCCTGTCTCCTTCCCTCTGTCTGTCTCCGTCTGCCTCCCTCCCTCTGTCACCCTCCCTCTGTCACCCTCCCTCTGTCACCCTCCTCCCTCTGTCTCCCTCCTCACCCTCTCTCTCCCTCTCCCTCCCTCTCACTGTCTCCTCTGTCTGCCACCCTCTGTATCCCTCCCTCTGTTTCCCTCCCTCTGTCTCCCCCTCCCTCACATGTCTCCCCCTCCCTCCCTCTGTCTCCCCCTTCCTCCGTCTGTCTCCCTCCCTCTCGTCTCCCACCCTCTGTCTGCCTCCCTCTCTCTGCCTCCCTCTCTCTGTCTCTCTCTCCTTCTGTCTGCCTCTCTCTCCCCTCTGTCTCCCTCCCCCCTCTGTCTCCCTCCCTCTGTCTCCTTCCCTCCCTCTGTCTCCTTCCCTCCCTCTGTTTCCCTCCCTCCCTCTGTCTCCCTCCCTCCCTCCGCCTCCCTCCCTGCTTCCCTCCCTCCCTCTGTCTCCCTCCCTTTGTCTCATTCTCCCTCTGTCTCACTCTCACTCTCCCTCTGTCTCAATCTCCCTCTGTCTCACTCTCCCTCTGTCTCCTTCCCTCCCTCCGTCTCCTTTCCTCCCTCTGTTTCCCTCCCTCCCTCTGTCTCCCTCCCTCTGTTTCCCTCCCTCCCTCTGACTCCCTCCCTCAGTTTCCCTCCCTCCCTCTGTCTGTCTCCCTCCCTCTGTCTCCCTCCCTCTGTCTCACTCTCCCTCTGTCTCAATCTCCCTCTGTCTAACTCTCCCTCTGTCTCACTCTCCCTCTGTCTCACTCTCTCTCTGTCTCACTCGCCCTCTGTCTCTGTATCGACTGCACGTCTACACCCGAAAACTGATCTCACTAGTCCGCTTTAGTCTGATGTCCTGGAACTACTGGGTCACCCACCATAAAGTGTTGTGGTGCACAGGGGTAGTGTGATTCAGCAGGGGAAGGCAGCGCTAAGCTTCTGCATATTTCTGCAACACCACTGGTCTGTTGTAGAAGTTTGGATCCAAGAAGGTACCAGAGGAACAAATCTGAGTGGGAAAAATCAGAGTGGGCACAAAGCTCCTAAGTATCAATACTCAACCTAAAGTCTGAGTGATCTTGAAATTAGTCATGGTTTTAAGTGAACAATGATACAACATGAGTAATGCAGAGGACTTCATTAAGCTTGAAGTTCACGAAACCTAAAGATATCTGCTTGTGTGTTCAGAAAAAATAACCGGGCGGTTTGCCGTAATGGGATATAGAAATAAAAAATCGGTACCCTAAATAAATACCGAAAGTGTTGAGATGAAATACTTTCACTATGAAATATTCTATTTTATAAACACAAAGGCAAGGGTTTGTGTTAGGCTTAGGTTTAGGATTGGTTCAAGACATGTTTTAATGCATTTCATATTACTCTTTTAGAATTGTAGTAACAGAAATCGTTACTGTTGTTCTGGTATGGAAATGTCATTTTTAATAAAAATAAATGTACGTTTTTGTCCAGTTAATTAATGTGCACATCTAGCAGTTGGGAAATATTAGCTTTCCTAACATCTTAAATTGTGTCAAGTTGAGACAGGAAGGCGGAAGAGCATTGTAAAGCTCACTCATTCAATGTAATTGGTATTTTAAATAGTTGGATTATGAAGAGGAAATGCCAACCTATTGTAAAGCGCTCTGATATCCTTTGGGATCTTTTTCGCGCTATATTAAACTTTACAAATAAAAAAAAAAAAACCTAAAACCCCTGTTTACTTTCTGCTTTCTTACTTCTTGCCTTTGTCTGTCAGCAACAAATATGAGGTTATTGATGGGAAAAGGATTCAACAAGCAGGCAACCCTGTGTCTCCCTCCCTCTCTCTCTCCCTCTCCCTCCCTCTGTGTGTGTGTCAGCCGGGACTGAGACAAGACAGCTTCCAGGCGCACCCGAGTACTTCACAGGTCATTAAAAGACCACTTACTCGTTAATGAGGCTTTGATATGTTTCACCTCTTGGCGCCCCTGCATGTCCGCTCTGACCTTCCCTGGATTCGCCCGGCCGCATAGAGCGCTGCTGCCACCGGCAGAGTTTGGACACAGGACACTTAAAAAAAATATTTAAAAAAGACACAGGTAGGATGGCTGCAAGGTCCGCGGGCCGCCAAGGAAGGCTTGCCGGGCCGCTGGCGGCCCCCGGGCCGTACTATGAGTACCACTGGTATCTGACCTGGAGACCATGGTGGTGTTAGAAAGTATAATACCACAATTATACTATGCTTTGATGGTACTCGGGACATGAAAGCTGAGCATTATGGATTCTTTAGAATTCATTATTTACAGATGAAGCAGCTGTCATCTAATGTGTGTGTGTGTGTGCAATATTGCTTTTTTCAGACGAGGAAGTGTTGTCTTGTGAGATAGACTGGGTGGAAGTAAAGCATCCGCTATATGTTGAAACTCACCTGGTGGAGGAGTACTTATACGTCTTATTTTTTGTTCTCTTCAGCAATCCATTTCAGTGCCACAGACACCGCTGCATACAGCCCGTGTGCTTCAAGAAGATCAGGAACACTGGGATGAAGTGAAGGTGAGTGGAGCACAGCAGGAGCCACATCACACACTTAGTAGTAATATACAGTTGCCATCATGGTCGGTGTATAACATGCATGCTTTCAATTTGCACATCGTTTGTTCACTGCAAGAGTCTTCTGACTCGGGGGGGGGGGGGGAGGGGGGAGCTCTAGTGGGGCCTCAAGTGATCCCATGGGGCTCTGGCCAAAAGAAGCATTATGCTGATAACATACCTTGTTTTCAGTGGATGAAAAAATGAGCGGCAGTAAGCCGCTCTTTAATGGGCAATCTCTAACATCTTTTTTCATTTATATCCTGCCAGGGAGAAGGTCAAAAGGGAAGCAACTCCAAATATTCTTCAAAACCCCCACCCCCATTTCTAATAAACACAATGCAGATACTTTTACACATTAGTAAGGCCTGTCTGACCAGAATAGTATGTTTGGCAATCGTGTATTTGATTATATTTTTAAAATGCTAACAGAGGTTAGCTGCAATGTTTAAATAAGGCCAGACATATTTAAATATTGCCAGTTTAATAGAATAATGATGACAATTTTGAGGGTGGTAGTCCGAGGATTTTTTTTTCAATGGGGGGTCTTGGCATTAAAAAGTTTAAGGACCCCTGGTGTACAGTGACCCAGAATTTAAGGCAGGTGTGATATTAGGCACAGACTTCCCTGCAGATATTCCTCATAGTGTCTAAAATCATGGAGCTGGTATTTTCCACTGATTAGGGGCCTATTCACAAACTTCATTTTGTAGTATGTTTATTAGTGCTACATTAGTTCTACTAAACTTGCTACAAAATTCGGTTCATATACCTGTGAGAGAAGATCTACACCTCCACTTTTCCTTAGTATTATGTGAAGATATCTCTCCTCAATTAAGTATACATGTTAATTGTAAATATGGGAGGGGGTCAGGGGAGTGACTGGAAAAGGGGAAATACATACTCTTAAAGGGTAGAGGTTGAGAAAGGAGTAAGGAGTGGTAAATGGAAGGTTAGAGAGAAGTTTAGTGAGAGACATGCATCCACCCACAAAAGAGTAAGCCCTGTCCGATTCACAAACTGTCCTTCCATGGTTACTATGGCCAAAAAGGACCCAAAACAGTCATCAATGTTCTCTGTCTCAGAGACTGAATAAGTCTAGCACCTTCCGTGGCCACTCACAGGCACTGCAACACCCTCTC
The DNA here is from genome assembly GCF_964263255.1 of Lissotriton vulgaris. Lineage (NCBI taxonomy): Eukaryota > Metazoa > Chordata > Amphibia > Caudata > Salamandridae > Lissotriton > Lissotriton vulgaris. Next base: position 966,421,174 of record NC_141697.1, read on the forward strand.
AAAGAAAATAATGGAGATAAGGACTTAAAAAGAAGTCCCATAGGAACTAAAGTTAAAATAAATTAGATAGTTGAACATATATATTTTTTTACATTACATTTTCTTTCATGGTAAAAAAATTCAAAAAATAAAATATAATTATTAATGTATTTTAAATGATTTGATCAAACTTTAAAAAATATGCAACTTTATTATTTCTTGGAAGAATTAAATTATTGTTAAATAGTTCTATAAGTCACTTTTAATAGTTTCAAATGCATAATAAAAAACATAGTGTTTTACTTTTGAAGGGTTTTCTTTTAACTAAACTGCAGCAAAATAGATTTATTTTTTACATTTCTTATAATCAATATAATTACATTTTTATTTAAAATTAAGTTAATCCTGTAGAATGTTTTATTATTCAACATTTAAAATACATAAATAAAATGAATTACCATTAATATTTAGCACAAAACACGTTTCTATATTTTTTTCAACTTTAGTAACTTTAATATTTTTCCTTACAGTTTACCATAGAATGAACTCTAACTGGTCCGACATGTGAAAATATACAAGAAGTATATGAACACTTGTACATTAGGGAACAGCTCCAGAATTATGGGTGTGGGTGCATATATGTCTGCACTTTTGAGTAACTTTATACTCATCGATGGTGAATAGCCTTAAGTAGTAAAGTTACTCAAAAGTGTAGGAGTAAACTCACACATTTAGAATTACCCAAATGTATGTTTACATTTATGAATATGCCCCAAGGATTTCAGTCAACCCCTAGAAGACCACATTTCTAAGACCTGCTTGCTACCTCCTTTAGTCGTTGCCATTTCTGCCTTCAATCTCTGTGGCTGTTTAACAATCTAGGTCCTGGATAGATTGTTTCGATAATATGATAATAGGGGCTGTTTTCCTAACTAGTTACATCTTTTGTATCTCTGATATTGGCCTCCAAGCTTCCATTACAATATGGCTGGTGGTTCCACTCTCTCATTTCCCCATTCTCCCAATGGTGACTGTTGCTGTAGCTCGTCTCCAATTCCGTGTTTACAAAGGGTCATAATGATGGAAGCCTCTGTATATCTATAGCACAACATCCTGTTTGTATTCCGAACTGTCCTTATTCTATTCAAAATAAGTAATGCTCAATTCAGCTGTTTAGTTTTTAAATATCTAAGGGAACCATCTAGTTGTAGTAGAAAATATCAGGCTCTACTTATGGTCAACCACATTGGCCAAGTAGTCAAACGCTATTGTCAAATCCGAGGATTGTGCTCCATCGGAATAGTATTCAGAAACCAGTCCTGTTTACTGGCAGACAAGCTCTCAACACATTCCTATGTTTCCATGTTCTTTCTGCTTATCACAACGAAGGTAACTGACAAGGACACATAAAAAAGTCAGGCTTTTAGGCTTACTCATCAAATAAAAAAACCTTTGTCTTCCCCCATCATTGCGTAGGCATTAGGGCTGTTTCATATCATCCTCTTACTAGGGCGCGTCATCTGTGCAGTGCATGACTACTGTGTCTCCATGACCTATGGTGTGGAGTGAAAGGGTGGGTGCTCGTTCTCAGATGCCTAAGCTTATCTACCGAATGACACAGCTTTGCTAATAAAAAGACAAGACCTCATTAGTTTAAAAGCATTTCACTAGCATGTCATAATCTACACTGGCTTACTGCCAAAAAAGAATCCAGTTAAGGCAATTTGAGTTGTCCACAAAACACTGTATTTGATCCCATTTGCAGAGAAAATCCAATCTGATTCAGCAACCAGAAAGCTCTGCTCGAGTAAAAATAAAAGGAATCTACTGCTCATCAACCCATTGTACAAAAGAGAGAGTTTCGGATCAGGAAGCGTTCTTAATTTTGTAATCCACACCCTTGAACCATCTTCCTGATTCCATTATGGTTATAAAGAAACATTTGAATTTAAGTACCTACTAAAAACATTTTTAATTTCCTGATGATTTTGCTCTTTCGGTCCCTGACTGATATCCAGTGCCAAAATGACAAATGATAAATGTTGCACTTTAGAGCTAAATAAAAATAAAAAATGGAAATTAAAAGTTCTTTCTAGTTCTGTCGCTTTCAGCCTTCCGGCTCCACTAAAATGCTTCTATGGCTGATGGGCAACATCTACATCTGCTACAGAGGAAGCAGCACAGGTTCATAGGGAGCTTGGCTTAAAAATCAGCTATGTGTGAATCCGTGGTAGATTCTAAGTAGCTCTGTGTTTGATCCAATTTACTTCTTCCACCTTCTAGATCATGACTTCCCTCTAAGAAGTGCTTTTCCAGCAGGGCTCAGGGAGTAGATGAAGCTGTCCGCTCAGCATGCCCGTGAATGAAGGACTGAGCGGGGCACCCTCCCTTGAGCCTAATTGTGCCCCAGTTAATCTGTCTCCAAGCTAGGGTTGTGCTTATCTTGTTTGTTTTGGCATTTTCGAAATTAAAAACCAAGAATTCTGAGAAGTTGAACACGGGTGAATTAAAAGATTTTCTAGGAGCATCTTGACATATGTGTTTTTGAAAATCCCAAAAATGTGTTATGCCATTCCTCTAGTGGCAGAGTCACAGATTCAACAAGAGGCATCATCCAACTGTGCCCCCTTAGGGTCTATAGTTGGGAATCCATTTATTGGATTGTAATGCCCTCACAGACCCTTTCAGGTGTCATGCTTTTTCATATGGGCTGATCCTCGTTGGGTCGGCGGTGCAATACTCAACGAGCCCCCTCGAAAGGGGCACTTTATCGGAGATCTTTTATCCAACAGCCGTCAGGTGAAGTGCGGGTATGGGGCCAGAACCGTGTAGATGTGTAGTTGTGAATTTAAAATAGGATTGGGAGTACCTAGTATGAATTGATTTATTCTGGGGGTCTCCTATCCTAGTTAAAAACGGTGAACAAGGCACTCATCCGAGTGTTATGTCTCGTGGTGGAGTGTCCTTTGTATAAAGTTGTTGGTCATATGTGTTTTGAAGTCACATAAAGAACTCATTCAGTTGCTTGCTACATTTTTACCTGTTATCCAGTGCTGCTTCTTGTCCGCGAATAGCATGGCCATTCAGAATATTTAGTTTTCTAGATGGAGATAACATTGATAGTTTGTCCTGCATTATGCCTGCTTAAACAGTCTGTTTTTTCACTGCACTCTATGGGGCCTTTCACAAAGTTAGTTTTACATGTAGAGATCACCTCAAATGTAGATCCACATGTACACCTAGGTGTGGATCTCTTCTTGGATAGAATTAACTTTTTCTATTTGTAGATCTCTGCCTAGATTTTGACTTTTGAGTTTCCAACCCCTCAAAATAGGGAGTTATTATTCATACGAATTCATTTAAAAACGAAAAGGTGCAATTAGTGACTTATCACCTATTTGTTGAGGTCTTCGTCACAGAAGCAGAGATCTCCTTTTTTGAACTAATAAAAACATATGTTTTTAAAATTAAAAAATAATAAAAGCCATTTCTCTAACTCCTTTTCACCTAGGACAAGTGCCACATTATTACATTTTAACTAATTATTTTTTTTTATTTTGATTTAATTTAATTTAAAAGTTAATATTTCCTCGCTTGTCTCTCACAGAATTATTTGTGTTAAATGTGTCACAATCACTGATGCAATTTATATATTATTTTCTTTGTGATTTAAATTGCTAAAAAAACAATCATCTATAATATATATTAGTAAAATGTTATAATGTATATTAACACCTTACCATTTAAAACATTTTAATAAAAAATGGAATATAAAAATTCCATTAAATAAAGTTTATATAAAATATTATTCAACTTAATTTTATTTTTGTTTTTTTGTGACATTTTAGCTTTTTTGCTAACCTCCATTGATTTCAATGGGAATGTGTTGCAGAACCAGTGGTTGCCCACGTATTGTGCACAACTTACTTCAACTCCTAGATGGAATACATTTAGGGTCTTATTATACGATTGGCAGTCTGACTGCCGGAACGCTGCATAATACGACGGTTGGACCGCCAAGCTCGCGGCACCTCAGACCGCAACTGTGGGTACTGTCATTCATGGACCGCCAAGCTACTAATAAGGCTCTTAAGCCACTTCCGTCAGTAGCGCTAAAGAAATACATATAGGTATGTATTTAGTGAATGGCAATTTTCTTACCCATTTCTGGCTGGGTTTTTGATTTAATATGTCCCTCTGAAACCTCCCCTTTAGTTTCCTTAAACTCAACGTATCCTATAATACCTACTGCCCAGTTTACCACCACTTCCCCTTGCCCCTCACACATTTAGTACTAAAACCTATACTTACATGTGTGGTGATTTACATCACTGTGCCGTGGCGAAGATTTCTATCACAATGGCGAAGATCTACTGACAGAAAAGATAGGAGAGGCAGAGGGCTCTGGCTTAATGTTTTTGAATTGCACTTTCAAGAACATAAGGTAGCACTACCTTATGTACTCCAAAAATGCTTTTTTGAATGGGCCCCCATGTGTTAATCTTAAATATCTCAGGCATATTGAATTTATTGATGTAAGAAGGTCAATGGTTAAGTTAGTCACTTGAGTCAAACCCTGCGACCTACAAGATGCAACTAGCTCTCTTCAGCAACTACCTAAATTGCAGTAAACCAAGAACAGTAAGACATCTGCTGTTTGTGTTATATAAAGATCCAACTCCTTTCAGATAAAGCAAAAAACATAATTCGCCTGAACATTTCTGCTTCCACCCACACATGGAATTCTGTTGAATATTGCTTAGTCACAGCATCAGCGTTATCTGGGTGACACAAGTCTGGACTTCATCCTAATTGTTTAAAAATTTGCTTTTTGACACAGCAACAACAGCACCGACTTCAACTAGGAGCCCAGCCCACTGGAGTGGGACGGGACGCACCCAGACTTTTACAAGGGAAGCAGACACTCCTAATCCAATTATAAATGACAGCCCGCACAGGATTTTTTAAACATCTGAAAATGACTGCTTTCTTTTCCATATAAAAGAAGTGAATACATGATCTGCCATTCTGTTGGGCACCAGAGGGAATTGCTTTCATTTTCACTAGGGAGAGGAGGGGTGACATTTGATAAACTTGTACAGTACAGGGCCTTTGATGATTATTATAGCAAATTGATTTTGTATAAAAACAGATGCACTTCGTCACTATTGGCCTGATTATGATTTTGGCGATACAGTGCTGGGTCAGACCCGCTGCTACACCACCAAAGCTGTGGTCATGCCGTCTGATGGATTAGAAGTTTCCTCCTGTCTGGCCAACTGGTTTTTGGCATTGCTACGACCGGGCCTCAGAAAATGGGCACCGCAATGAGCGTATCAAAAACAATTCCAGCACGGCATTGCCTGTAAAGTCCATGCTGTGGAGGAACTGATGTGCATGCGAACAGGGGGCCACATGTTGTTCCCCCTGTGTGCATTCTGGAGGAGGCACAGGGGATCCTATAGGCCCCCTTTGTTTCCTCTCCGCCTTGGTGTTCATGGAGTAGGAATCTCCAAGACACTGCTGGCAGCGAGGGAAATCGTAATATGGTTGGCTGGACCGCAGTGGTCCCGCCAAGCATATTGTGGCCTCCTGACTGCTGCAACACCTCCAAGGAACAACTGTTCCTGGCAGCAATGGTGGGGCAATGGTGGTCCGACCACCCTAGTCGTAATAGGTCAGTCGGGAGACCACCGTCGCCACGCCCCAACGAGTCTGTCATTCTGTGGATCGCCAGACTCATAATCGGGCTCTTTGTGTTTCAACCAACAGACACATGCACAGCCCGTTTCTGACTTTAATTATGTCTCCACCACAGTCGTGAACTGAACGCTTTCTGATAAATCCACTTTGTGGCAAACTCAATCTATCAGTCAAATCAATCTATCAATCAGCCATGTTCAATTCCGCTGTGAAAACCCTTAAAACCATATAAAAACAGGAAAACAAAGGCAGTGTAAAATGTCATTAATAAGAACCAATGTTAAAAAGGTAAAAGAGTACAAGAATACCCGACCATTAACTAGTTATTTGAAAGCATGTAAAGCATCTGATGATAGTCATTTATTTTACTGCTCTGGCCGCTAAATTTTCTTGGCAGTTTCAGGTTTGTTTAGGGCACTTATGTGGTCCACGACGTGGCATACGCTTTACAAAAAAACCTACAAATGAATAAAGACCTGATAATGCAATATTTAAAGTCCTGGTGCCAGTTTGGGCCTATGAAAACAAATATTAGTGAATCATAAAAAGGTTCAATGGTCAGCTACCAAATTACGAAACAAGTTTGATAACAGTTAAAGTTACCACAATTTGTGTAATGATTAAAGCTTTAACCTTTAACCTTTTATTGAAGATGCATCAGCAACAAACATCAAACATGCAATACATAAGCTCGGCACAAACAAAACTCTCCAGTAGTCTCCCTCCTTCCTCTGTAGTCTGAGTGCTAATGGAGAGTGGGACCAAAATGCAATTACAAGGCATCCTCTCCTAAACAAAACACGGCAATTAAAGGTCTATATTTCAATCGCCCACACCACTGATACACAAGAGAAATGTGTTGGCTGCATCGACATGTGTAAAGGAGTAGCCTTTCCCTCCTTCAAGCACTCATCTTTTCTGGGAAGGAAAGGGGAGCATGAACATCTAGTCCAATCAGATTTCTTGTACTGTGAGCAGAGAATTCTTACGATCCCATGTCTCAGAACTCATGAAAAGGGACATGGATGACCTGTTAAACACAAAAAATTACCTTTTTGATTGTAGCCATCACAATCGCATCAATTTTCCCAGTGGGATGTAATACAGCCATTACATTGTCATTACTTCACAGGTAGGTTTTACTATTGTTACATCAGGAGCATGTACTGCTCACGATCCCTTTTTGGTGAAAGTTCCCATATGAGGCTCAGTAACATCTAGAGTCCCATGGCCCCCACTTTAGCGAGGCGGTGCATTTTCTGCGGCTGGACGACCGCAATATATGTACGCTCCAAGTTTGTCCCAAACTTTGAAAATGCACTCCAACTCTCTCCGGTAACGGGTGAAAGCAGTGACAGCATACCGCAGGTTGCAGCGGCATTAGAATCTTCCTGTCTGCTTAGTTCTTGACGCCTGACGCGTTTCAGTGCCTCCGCACTTCTTCAGAGGCGTGGTCTTCACATGCCCATCCATTTCAATGCAAAACATCCAATGAGCGGCTCGGTTGAGCCCAGATGGAATTCTGGGACATGTGGTTTTGGTTGCGGCATGTTGTACTGCTCACGATCCCTTTTTGGTGAAAGTTCCCATATGAGGCTCAGTAACATCTAGAGTCCCATGGCCCCCACTTTAGCGAGGCGGTGCATTTTCTGCGGCTGGACGACCGCAATATATGTACGCTCCAAGTTTGTCCCAAAATTTGAAAATGCACTCCAACTCTCTCCGGTAACGGGTGAAAGCAGTGACAGCATACCGCAGGTTGCAGCGGCATTAGAATCTTCCTGTCTGCTTAGTTCTTGACGCCTGACGTGTTTCAGTGCCTCCGCACTTCTTCAGAGGCGTGGTCTTCACATGCCCATCCATTTCAATGCAAAATGTCCAATGAGCGGCTCGGTTGAGCCCAGATGGAATTCTGGGACATGCGGTTTTGGTTGCGGCATGTTGTACTGCTCACGATCCCTTTTTGGTGAAAGTTCCCATATGAGGCTCAGTAACATCTAGAGTCCCATGGCCCCCACTTTAGTGAGGCGGTGCATTTTCTGCGGCTGGACGACCGCAATATATGTACGCTCCAAGTTTGTCCCAAACTTTGAAAATGCACTCTAACTCTCTCCGGTAACGGGTGAAAGCAGTGACAGCTAAGCATGGGCGAATTTTGCGGATCTCGCGTTCGCGAATTTTGCGGATTTGCGAACTCGCAATCCGCGAATTCCCGCGAATTTGCGGATTTTTTTTTTTTGTGTTCGCCCGTGTTTCTGCCAGTTCGCGAGGGTTTTTACAATTTCGCAATTTGCGAACTTACCTGTCGGGTCGCAAGTTTTGCGAACTTGTTGTTTCTACGTGTCCAGCCTGTTTGGGACACTCTTCTTCATCACTGCCACTCTCTGTCACCACTGCCACTCTCTGACTACTCATGCCACCCTCTGGCCCACCCATGCCACCCTCTGTTTCATCACCACACCCTCTGGTTGTCCAGTGTACATTATTTTCGGCAAAGCAAAGCACACCTTCCCTGCCTCAAGTGACCTGAATTAATTTGGGGCTGATTAATGTGTCACAGAATATTTTTTTAGCTGGCACCTGCTTCCTTAGTGCGCCCTGATTAGTGATCTTTTGCACTTGCTAAGTGCTTTCATTGTTGCAAAATTAGTTACAACACCTGCCCTGCCCCAACTGACAATAATGAATTAGGGGCTGATTAATGGATTTTAACTTCCAGCCTGGCTCCTGCTTGTCTCCCTTAGCTGTAATTCAGGACCTTTGTGGCATATGTGTAACTATTCTGAGGTTCAGAGCAGGGTCACATAATAGTTGCAACTGGCAACTGAACTCTGGAGGGGCCCCTCAGGAAGCACTACAGGAAATGGCTACTAATGATGAGCCTGAACTTTTGAACCTGGTAAGTAGTTTCAGTTTTGCTAAGATCGTATTTCTGCAATTTAGCACTTATTCGCGGGGCGCGAAGTTGTACTGGGAAGCCGCGAACTCACGCGAACAGTGCGAGCAGTGCGAGCAAAATCCGCTGCTCGCGGATTTTGCGGGAGATTCGCGAATCTCGCGGATTGCGAATTTCCCGAAAATCCGCAAAATCCGCGAGCGAAACGGATTTTCCGCCCATACCTAGTGACAGCATACCGCAGGTTGCAGCGGCATTAGAATCTTCCTGTCTGCTTAGTTCTTGACGCCTGACGCGTTTCAGTGCCTCCGCACTTCTTCAGAGGCGTGGTCTTCACATGCCCATCCATTTCAATGCAACACGTCCAATGAGCGGCTCGGTTGAGCCCAGATGGAATTCTGGGACATGTGGTTTTGGTTGCGGCATGTTGTACTGCTCACGATCCCTTTTTGGTGAAAGTTCCCATATGAGGCTCAGTAACATCTAGAGTCCCATGGCCCCCACTTTAGCGAGGCGGTGCATTTTCTGCGGCTGGACGACCGCAATATATGTACGCTCCAAGTTTGTCCCAAACCTTGAAAATGCACTCCAACTCTCTCCGGTAACGGGTGAAAGCAGTGACAGCATACCGCAGGTTGCAGCGGCATTAGAATCTTCCTGTCTGCTTAGTTCTTGACACCTGACACGTTTCAGTGCCTCCGCACTTCTTCAGAGGCGTGGTCTTCACATGCCCATCCATTTCAATGCAAAACGTCCAATGAGCGGCTCGGTTGAGCCCAGATGGAATTCTGGGACATGTGGTTTTGGTTGCGGCATGTTGTACTGCTCACGATCCCTTTTTGGGGAAAGTTCCAATATGAGGCTCAGTAACATCTAGAGTCCCATGGCCCCCACTTTAGCGAGGCGGTGCATTTTCTGCGGCTGGACGACCGCAATATATGTACGCTCCAAGTTTGTCCCAAACTTTGAAAATGCACTCCAACTCTCTCCGGTAACGGGTGAAAGCAGTGACAGCATACCGCAGGTTGCAGCGGCATTAGAATCTTCCTGTATGCTTAGTTCTTGACGCCTGACGCGTTTCAGTGCCTCCGCACTTCTTCAGAGGCGTGGTCTTCACATGCCCATCCATTTCAATGCAAAACGTCCAATGAGCGGCTCGGTTGAGCCCAGATGGAATTCTGGGACATGTGGTTTTGGTTGCGGCATGTTATACTGCTCACGATCCCTTTTTGATGAAAGTTCCCATATGAGGCTCAGTAACATCTAGAGTCCCATGGCCCCCACTTTAGCGAGGCGGTGCATTTTCTGCGGCTGGACGACCGCAATATATGTACGCTCCAAGTTTGTCCCAAACTTTGAAAATGCACTCCAACTCTCTCCGGTAACGGGTGAAAGCAGTGACAGCATACCGCAGGTTGCAGCGGCATTAGAATCTTCCTGTCTGCTTAGTTCTTGACGCCTGACGCGTTTCAGTGCCTCCGCACTTCTTCAGAGGCGTGGTCTTCACATGCCCATCCATTTCAATGCAAAACGTCCAATGAGCGGCTCGGTTGAGCCCAGATGGAATTCTGGGACATGTGGTTTTGGTTGCGGCATGTTGTACTGCTCACGATCCCTTTTTGGTGAAAGTTCCCATATGAGGCTCAGTAACATCTAGAGTCCCATGGCCCCCACTTTAGCGAGGCGGTGCATTTTCTGCGGCTGGACGATCGCAATATATGTACGCTCCAAGTTTGTTCCAAACTTTGAAAATGCACTCCAACTCTCTCCGGTAACGGGTGAAAGCAGTGACAGCATACTGCAGGTTGCAGCGGCATTAGAATCTTCCTGTCTGCTTAGTTCTTGACGCCTGACGCGTTTCAGTGCCTCCGCACTTCTTCAGAGGCGTGGTCTTCACATGCCCATCCATTTCAATGCAAAACGTCCAATGAGCGGCTCGGTTGAGCCCAGATGGAATTCTGGGACATGTGGTTTTGGTTGCGGCATGTTGTACTGCTCACGATCCCTTTTTGGTGAAAGTTCCCATATGAGGCTCAGTAACATCTAGAGTCCCATGGCCCCCACTTTGGCGAGGCGGTGCATTTTCTGCGGCTGGACGACCGCAATATATGTACGCTCCAAGTTTGTCCCAAACTTTGAAAATGCACTCCAACTCTCTCCGGTAACGGGTGAAAGCAGTGACAGCATACCGCAGGTTGCAGCGGCATTAGAATCTTCCTGTCTGCTTAGTTCTTGACGCCTGACGCATTTCAGTGCCTCCGCACTTCTTCAGAGGCGTGGTCTTCACATGCCCATCCATTTCAATGCAAAACGTCCAATGAGCGGCTCGGTTGAGCCCAGATGGAATTCTGGGACATGTGGTTTTGGTTGCGGAATGTTGTACTGCTCACGATCCCTTTTTGGTGAAAGTTCCCATATGAGGCTCAGTAACATCTAGAGTCCCATGGCCCCCACTTTAGCAAGGCGGTGCATTTTCTGCGGCTGGACGACCGCAATATATGTACGCTCCAAGTTTGTCCCAAACTTTGAAAATGCACTCCAACTCTCTCCGGTAACGGGTGAAAGCAGTGACAGCATACCGCAGGGTGCAGCGGCATTAGAATCTTCCTGTCTGCTTAGTTCTTGACGCCTGACGCGTTTCAGTGCCTCCGCACTTCTTCAGAGGCGTGGTCTTCACATGCCCATCCATTTCAATGCAAAACGTCCAATGAGCGGCTCGGTTGAGCCCAGATGGAATTCTGGGACGTGGTTTTGGTTGCGGCATGTTGTACTGCTCACGATCCCTTTTTGGTGAAAGTTCCCATATGAGGCTCAGTAACATCTAGAGTCCCATGGCCCCCACTTTAGCGAGGCGGTGCATTTTCTGCGGCTGGACGACCGCAATATATGTACGCTCTAAGTTTGTCCCAAACTTTGAAAATGCACTCCAACTCTCTCCGGTAACGGGTGAAAGCAGTGACAGCATACCGCAGGTTGCAGCGGCATTAGAATCTTCCTGTCTGCTTAGTTCTTGACGCCTGACGCGTTTCAGTGCCTCCGCACTTCTTCAGAGGCGTGGTCTTCACATGCCCATCCATTTCAATGCAAAACGTCCAATGAGCGGCTCGGTTGAGCCCAGATGGAATTCTGGGACATGTGGTTTTGGTTGCGGCATGTTGTACTGCTCACGATCCCTTTTTGGTGAAAGTTCCCATATGAGGCTCAGTAACATCTAGAGTCCCATGGCCCCCACTTTAGCGAGGCGGTGCATTTTCTGCGGCTGGACGACCGCAATATATGTACGCTCCAAGTTTGTCCCAAACTTTGAAAATGCACTCCAACTCTCTCCGGTAACGGGTGAAAGCAGTGACAGCATACCGCAGGGTGCAGCGGCATTAGAATCTTCCTGTCTGCTTAGTTCTTGACGCCTGACGCGTTTCAGTGCCTCCGCACTTCTTCAGAGGCGTGGTCTTCACATGCCCATCCATTTCAATGCAAAACGTCCAATGAGCGGCTCGGTTGAGCCCAGATGGAATTCTGGGACATGTGGTTTTGGTTGCGGCATGTTGTACTGCTCACGATCCCTTTTTGGTGAAAGTTCCCATATGAGGCTCAGTAACATCTAGAGTCCCATGGCCCCCACTTTAGCGAGGCGGTGCATTTTCTGCGGCTGGACGACCGCAATATATGTACGCTCTAAGTTTGTCCCCAACTTTGAAAATGCACTCCAACTCTCTCCGGTAACGGGTGAAAGCAGTGACAGCATACCGCAGGTTGCAGCGGCATTAGAATCTTCCTGTCTGCTTAGTTCTTGACGCCTGACGCGTTTCAGTGCCTCCGCACTTCTTCAGAGGCGTGGTCTTCACATGCCCATCCATTTCAATGCAAAACGTCCAATGAGCGGCTCGGTTGAGCCCAGATGGAATTCTGGGACATGTGGTTTTGGTTGCGGCATGTTGTACTGCTCACGATCCCTTTTTGGTGAAAGTTCCCATATGAGGCTCAGTAACATCTAGAGTCCCATGGCCCCCACTTTAGCGAGGCGGTGCATTTTCTGCGGCTGGACGACCGCAATATATGTACGCTCCAAGTTTGGGACAAACTTGGAGCGTACATATATATATATTCACTGAAAAAACCATAGGTTTCACACCAGTTATAGTTAGGAATTAGCATTTAAAAAACCTATTAAATTCACTGACAAAACCAGTTATAGTTAGCTGGAAATTTTACTGATATAAAACCAATGAAATTCCACGTTATAGTTAGTTGGACTCACTATAACTTGCGCGTGCAATGCACTGCTGATGACGTCACATATTACATCACTCATGACATGGTCAGTGACATCACTCATGACATCACTGATGACACCATCCAGTGAATATGTGTCTTTCTGAAAAATAAATATTAGTGAGTTATGTTTAAATATTTAAATACATATATTAGTGTTTCACTTTGTGTATAAGTGGCTACATGTGTTGATAAGTAGCTGCATGCGTATGTATATGGGTTATTTGATATTTTTATTAGTATCAGTTTGAGTGTCTATATGGTTTGGTGAGGGTATTACTTAGCACATAGATGCATGAGTGACTGACTCTTTGTTTGTATGTGTTTTGAAGACAGCATATGTACAGGACTGTATGGGTGGATGAGTGTCTATATGTGTTTGTTAGTGAGTGAATGACTGTCTCACTAGTGTCTTTATCAGTAACTACATATGTTTTAATCTAGTATATATGAATATTGATGTATATAAGTGAGTATATGTGAGAGTAAGAGATTGTAAGAGTTCCTGTTTAAATAAGTATGTGTTTCTATAAGTGATTGTTTAAGAGAATAAATATGTGTAATTTTCAATAGAAGTAAGGTGGAAGTGTGTGTATAACTCTATATTCAAATAAATGGTTGTTCAATAGTTTATTTGCACGTGTGAATATGTGTGTGAGTAACTTTTGGATGAATGTCGGTGTGTAACAGGATGTATAGGTGTATCTCTTCATATGATGAGTGAGTATATGTATGAGTGACTATATAGAACTGTTGGTGAATGAGTGGATGTGTATATAGATAGTGGAAGTACAGAATTGCTTGTTGTAACTGATATAGGTATGTCCATTTTTTAAAAATTTCAGTTTCTATTTTTGAATATGTGTCTCAAGGGTTACTTTACACTGAGAGGAGGTCTGTCACTGTGTCACAAGGATGGTGTCATCAGTGATGTCATGAGTGATGTCACTGACCATGTCATGAGTGATGTAATATGTGACGTCATCAGCAGTGCATTGCACGCGCAAGTTATAGTGAGTCCAACTAACTATAACGTGGAATTTCATTGGTTTTATATCAGTAAAATTTCCAGCTAACTATAACTGGTTTTGTCAGTGAATTTAATAGGTTTTTTAAATGCTAATTCCTAACTATAACTGGTGTGAAACCTATGGTTTTTTCAGTGAATTTCAAAGGTTTTTTAAATGCTAATTCCTAACTATAACTGGTGTGAAACCTGTGGTTTTTTCAGTGAATTTCAAAGGTTTTTTTAATGCTAATTCCTAACTATATAAGACCTGAAAGCCCACCAGGAATCTCCAGTATGCGCCAGGGGACTGCATTGCAGAGAGGTGTAATGAAGCCACAACCCTTTTTACACCTCTCTGCAACGCAGCCCCCGTGCATGTTTGAAGAGGGGAAACTAATTCCCCTTGCATACTGGGGGCCCCTGGGGGCCAATTAGCCCACCTGGAACCTCCAGTATGCGCCTGGGGCTGCATTGCAGAGGTGTAATGAGACTATGCCCCTTGTTACACCTCTCTGCAACGCAGCCCACTGCCGCGTTTGCAGAGGGGGAACTAATTCCCCTTGCATACTGGGGGTCCCTGGGGTCAACTAGTCCACCAGGAGCCTCCAGTATGCGCGAGGGAGCTGCATTGCAGAGAAGTGTAATGAGGCCACACCCTTGTTACACCTCTCTGCAATGCAGGCCACTGGCGCCTTTGCAGAGGGGGGACTAATTCCCCTTGCATACTGGGGGTCCCTGGATCATATCTGCCCAAACACCGATATTCCGAACGATTGTAAATGACTTTTCTTGAGAAACATTTGGGTTTGGATTATCATGTCCTATACTTTGGAATTTTTGAAAGACTGACTTTGAGGATGCTATAAATTACTCAAGTCTGCCCGAATTGTGTGGGTAAAATTGATACCTAGTCACTTTTAATAAGAATATACTTATGTCTCGTCTAACATTTGGAAGAAATATCTAGTTATATGACAACGGGATACCGACATAACTTGAAGGAAATAAGAACGCCCTGAAGAAGTTCTGTTGTACAGAACGAAACGTTTCGGCTGGCTGTGGTACATAAACTTAAGGAAAATAAAAGCATTTGAATATACACCAAGAATCAGCGCTTCAATAAGTACTCTAAGTGATATGATTTGATTGGACTCATTGTGAAAGTGGTGCTGTGCCAAACTTTGGAATATTCTCCACTACTCTCTACTACTTACTCTCTCCCACTCTCTACTACTCACTCTCTACTGCTCTCTACTACTCACTCTACTACTTACTCTCTACTACTCTCTACTACTCAGTTTCTACTACTCACTCTCTACTACTCTCTACTACTCACTCTACTATTCACTCTACTACTCTCTACTACTCACTCTGCTACTCTCTCTACTACTCTCTACTACTCTCTACTACTCACTCTCTACTCTCTATTACTCACTCTCTACTCTCTACCTCTCTACCTCTCTACCTCTACACCTCTACCTCTCTACCTCTCTCTACACGCACACATATAGACATATATGCATATATATATATGTGCATATGCATTTATATATATGTATGTGTATGTATAAAAAAAACAACTAAACATTTTTTTTTCTAATCAGCTACTTTTAAAACTGTCATTCTTTTTCCCCATGGTATGCTCCCCGGTACGCTCCCCGGTGCGCGTACCGGGCGCTCCCCCCGCGAAAATCAAAAAAAATATATTTTTTTTTTTGCCCCGTGGGGCCCTTTTATGGCCCCCACATCAAACCTAGGGGGTCAAGGGGGGTCTACTCTGCCCCATTATGGTCATTTCCCCCTTTGTTTTGGCCACCTCTTGTGTCTCGATCCTACCGAGACACAAGATTTACACCTCATTTTCATAAGTGAGCAGGATAGACTACTCATGATCCCCTAGAAATTCTCAGGGAGTGCTTAAAAGATCTGTTTCTCCTTTCCAGACAGACTATGTTATGAATTCCATATACCACAAAAACATACAATAACAACATGCAAGATATCTACAGAGGAGATGGTGTACATTAAATGAAAGTCTCTGCATTGGTACCTACATGTAGGTACTTACATAAAATAAAAAAAAACAATTAATAAACATACAATTTTTTAAAGTGATTATTTTTCCATAGTACCCTCCTTGGAGCGCTTCCCGGTGCGCGCACCGGGCGCTCCCCCCGCGAAAAACGCAAAAAAAATAATTTTTTTTTTAGGCCCCGCGGGGCCCTTTAATGGCCCCCATATCAAACCTAGGGGGTCAGGGGGGGTCTACCCTGCCCCCTTATGGTCAATTCCACCCTTTGTTTTTGCCACCTCTTATGACTAGATTTTACCGATAGACAAGATGGCGGCCGCTCCGGACTGTTTAGAATGTTTACAGACAACTGAGAGCCAATCAGCTTTCTGCGCGCAAGTCGCGTGTCGCGCCGGGAGCGCTCACCGGTGCGCGCACCGGAGAGCGCCTATAGATATATATATTTTTTTGAACGTTAATTTCTCAAAATCCACTGAAGCACATATCTTGAGACATAGCAAAGGCACATCGGGCTACCAGTCCCTACAATTTTGCCAAGTTTGGTGGAAATCCATTCAGCCGTTCGGGCTAAAAGTGAAATCGACCGCCCTATGGAAATTAACATGGGGAAAACGCGTTTTGGGACCCCCCTTTTATCTCCGCCCCCGCTTAACGTATCCCCCCCAAACTTTCAGGGAAGGACCGGAACCCCGCGAGGCCATTTTCAGGAAATTTTCAGGCAGATTCGTCAACCGGCGCCAAAGTTATTCCAAATAGAATTTTCAGATTTAACATTGAAAAAAATCCTAACTATAACTACCTACTGGCGACCGCCAGTAGGTAATATATATATATATATATATATATATATATATATATATATATATATATATATATATATATACACACACATACATGAATAAATGTATAAACATAAAAATCACACTTATATACCTGTGTATGTATATAAATAATACAGTGTTATTAAAAAAACTTGACTTTAATGTATGCTGAGTAAATGAACTCCTGATGTAAAGGTAATATCAATTCACTTACCATGATATAATGACTACTAGTATAATATCATAGAGGACCGTGCAACATTAAATCTCATTTTTGTCCAGCCTCTTATGACCCCAGAAACTCTCAAATTCAGCATCATAGATCCTGTTCCTCCTCTTTTTCTGGAACATCTTTAGACGAATTACAAGCTGCATTTGCAAGCCTTTTTTAATCCTTTTCGGCTGTGGTCAACTACTGTCTCTGTGCACAATAGTTTTGCAACATCTGACTGTGTGAACAAATGGGAACTCCTCAAATATATGCATAGCACATCCGCTTTCGAAACAGCGAAAAAAAAGACAGCCTGTTTTAACTGGCTATTTCTCACTGAATTCGATTCAAATATTTATTTGCACCAGTGCATACATTCAGAAACTTAGCATTAGCTTTTTTTCTTCCTTTACTGGTTAAAATAAAGAAGCTGGAGCCAGTCCTATGACCTATCTCTCTTTTAGCATTCACAACTAGAGTGATGGTGAATGTCAGCGATGGTTGTCAACGGCAGGCTGGGAATTGCAGATGTGGCTTCCTTAACTCTGTGATTATTTTACCATCAAGAGCTCATAACTGTGAATTTAAATGACTCACAAGCTGCTGTTGAGAAAACAATCCGCCTGCTTTGGAAGTGGAGAAAGCTGTGGCATACCTTGCGCGCAGGGAGGGTGCAAAAAGAGGAGAGTTAAGTCAGATGGATGCAAACATGATCATAAACATTTTGGTACAATTTGGTGCATTTTAGCACAAAATGTCTACTGCTTTGCGATGTCTTTGTGTAGGTGGTATATTGATTAGAGCAAGGGGTACTGTGTTTTATCAGGTAATTGCTCATTGAAAAATTAAAGGATGTATACAAGACACTTCATAAAAATGAAAGCGAATAGGAGAAAAACATGAAATAAGGAAAACAACTCTTTATCTGCGTGCCAGTCTCAGTATAGAATACCATGCACTAATTATCCTCTGACTAGGGCCATATGTATCAAGATACCCATTTGCGATTCTCAAATAGCAATTTTTAAGGAATCGCTATTTGAGAATCGCAAATGGGTATGTATGTACAAAATCGCATTTTTGTTGCGATTCCATAGAATTCCTTAATTGCGATTAGCAAATTGTGAATCGCAATTAAGGAATACTTTCCCATTCATTTCTAAGGGCCAGGGGCCCATAGGAATGAATGGCAAATAGGGCCATATGTATCAAGCCTAATTGACTTCGCAAACGCCGAAATTCGCAGAATTTCGTCGTTTGCTAATGCAATTTGGACAAATGGTATGTACCAAGGAAATCTGCTTTAAAAATAAGGAATCGCAAAATTTGCGATTCCTTATTTTGCGAATGCATTTAAGGAATCTCAAATTTTGCGATTCCTTTAAATGCAATGTAAGAAGCCAAAAAAATTCGCAACTTGGCCTTAAGGAATCGCAAATTACCACCAACTTCTAGTTGGTGGTAAGTTGCGAATTCCTTTAAAAATGCATATTTTTGCATTTTTCAAAGTGCCATGTGACGCACATACAT
This sequence comes from Lissotriton vulgaris, assembly GCF_964263255.1. NCBI lineage: Eukaryota > Metazoa > Chordata > Amphibia > Caudata > Salamandridae > Lissotriton > Lissotriton vulgaris. Next base: position 966,439,627 of record NC_141697.1, read on the forward strand.
GCCCTTATGTGCGTCACATGTGCACCTATGTATATTTCAGGGGTGCAACAGGGTGTCCTTTGGACACCCCTGCACCCTTGAAATTATTCTCAATTTGCGATTAGCAAATTGCGAATCGCAAATTGAGAATTATGTCCTATTCATTCCTATGGGCCTCCTGGCCCATAGAAATGAATGGGAAAGTATTCCTTAATTGCGATTCGCAATTTGCTAATCGCAATTAAGGAATTCTAAGGAATCGTAACAAAAATGCGATTTTGTACATACATACCCATTTGCGATTCTCAAATAGCGATTCCTTAAAAATTGCTATTTGAGAATCGCAAATGGGTATCTTGATACATATGGCCCTGAATTCTCAATTTGCGTTTCGCAATTGCTAATCGCAAATTGAGAATCATTTCAAGGGTGCAGGGGTGTCCAAAGGACACCCTGTTGCACCCCTGAAATATGCATGGGTGCACATGTGGCGCACATACATGCCCTAAGGGCATGTATGTGCGTCACATGGCACTTTGAAAACTGCAAAAATATACATTTTTAAAGGAATTCGCAACTTACCACCAACTAGAAGTTGGTGGTAATTTGTGATTCCTTAAGGCCAATTTGCAAATTTTTTGGGCTTCTTACATTGCATTTAAGGAATCGCAAAATTTGAGATTCCTTAAATGCAATCGCAAAATAAGGAATCGCAAAAAAAAGCGATTCCTTATTTTTAAAGTAGATTTCCTTGATACATACCATTTGTCCAAATTGCATTCTCAAACGCCGAAATTCCGCGAATTTCGGCGTTTGCGAAGTCAATTTGGCTTGATACATATGGCCCAAAGTTTTCTAAATATTGTTTACAAAAATGTCACCTCGTTCTAATAATAAAGTCAATAATATACAATCGAAACACCGTGTTAATCCATGACACTCAACCCTTTTTATTAATAAAGTCTATAATATACAATCTAAACCTAATGAAACACTGTGTTAATACATAATAATCAACCCTTTTTAATAATAAAGTCAATAATATACAATCTAAACCTAACGAAACAGTGTTAATACAAGATATTCAATCTTTTTTAATAATAAAGTCAATAATATACAATCTAATCCTAAGAAAACACCGTGTTAACATGGTATTCAACCCTTTTTAACAATAAAGTCACTAAAATACAATCTAAACCTAACGAAACACCATGTTAATACATGATATTAAGGGCACTATATCCCGGATTTCAAGTGGCCTGGGAATTTATGTAATATTTGTCCCATTGATAAAATCCAACACCACTGAGTCTGAATTTATTGGTCGTGATAAATAGCAACTAATTTCGAGTTTTTGGAAATAACTTATGAATATTGGTACTTACCGCACCAAAATCCACTTGTTATGGTACAAACGGGTCATTTTTCCCTCAATAAATATCGTCAGGTTTGACCTGTCGATATTTATCACAAAACTAATTGCACTATGTACAATAACAGGAGTTGATGCACATATCCAAAGTAACTGGGCCACTAGGGCCTATATTTATGGCTGATGATATTTTTGTCCACAATATTCTTACATTGCAAACTACAGTCTTTTAATTAATGAAGGATTCTTTGGTTACAGGATGAAATGACCAGCGCTCTAGCTACTATGAGAGTGGACTACGATCAGGTGAAAATCAAAGACTTGACCGTCTCCGCAAACCGCCTGCTCAACAAGCGCCGCAAGAAACAGGCAGATGGTTCCACAGGCTCCTCAGGCAGCAGCAGCAGCCAGTCCGAGAAAGGAAATGAAACCGGAAGAAGGCCCTCTGGAGGGTGCAACAATCAATGAGAGAAACGTGTAGCTGTTGGAATGAAGCCCGCCACTTCAAAGCTTCATCAGGATAGGAGACCACACTTGGCATCGCAAGAGCCAAGCAGCAGAGCTCCTCAAATGGCACACTAGCAGCTTTGGTCAAACTCCTGAGAGCCTTTTAGAACAAAGTTAATTGGATTGTGAGTGATGCTTCTTTTATTTTAATTTGTTTTGCTTTGTAATGGCTCTGAGAACTCTTCGGAGTATAGAAGGAGATTTAAGTGGATCTTTTATTCCTGTCAGCACCCATGATCAGGGTGCTAAACAGCAAGACTATGATTGATAAGCTGAAACAATGACAAGCAAAACTGCTTTTGCGCCTGTGAGCTGCTAGGATGAAGCTCGACCTTGGGTTCGATCTTTCAGGGCCAGCAATGCTCAAGTTAATGATCTCAGGAACTGCAATTCTCATCACCGATGTCATGTATGGTGTGATTTTATTTACCTAGTAATCGTTTTCCATTTCTTTTTAGTGTTCTTGACATTTAATACTTTAGTATTCAGATGTAAAAGATCAGAACCTTGCATGATTTCCAGGAGGTACCTGGCGTGATCTCTCCAAGACTGTAGACCAAAGTAAAGAGTGAGGTTACCAGCCTGTAAATCTTTCTGGACTGATTCCTGGCTGTTATTTTCTACAGCTCTCGCATTCTCTCCAAAAACTAGATTTTTCTATTCGTGTGTGTTGCTGGTGCTCTAAATACATTATCAAGTATGGTCAAGAAAATACCTCTAATGGCACCAATGAACAAGATGTGTATCTTCAACACACAACTATATTTGCAGTACAGTCACCCCTGAGGGAGAACAATTTTGGAAGGAAAGACTACCAAATAATTCCACATGCTCTCAGGATTTTTAGACTGCTTGATGGCTTGATAACTCTGCGTATACAGTACTGGCCTTCACTATTACCATATATTTTCTCTAATGAAATGAACTTCTCATTTATCATTTGTTCCAGTACCAAAATGCTGCAAAACACTACCTTACCCATACAATGATCGCGCCAAGGATCAGAAATAGAGTATTGGACTTCTTGGTTTACTGTAAAGAGTGCCTGTACATATGCAGAACTTGGATCATGAGAGAGTGTAGGACCTGCAACCTCCATTTTTAAAAAGTGGAATATCAGCACTGATGTGCACAAGCGCGTAAAAGCATAATTTTTATTATGTGAATAAACTATGAACAGGCACACTTATATTTAATAGTTTGCTCAGTATTCGCCATCATATTTTTAGGAATATTTTTGAGGCCTTAAAGGTTGATGAACTGAGTTGAACTCTACTTAGAAAACGGAACTCAACAGAACATGAATGTAGTATAGATGCATCAGTAAGTGTGTCTAAACGTTGGCAATGGAAGATGGATACAGCAATCACAAATGGCCAGGATAGTCTGAATATAGTATATTCCGAATAAAGATCATCCAAAGAGTTAAATCGGCAAAACAGCGCGGAGTAGCTACTTGATAAACATTTGATTAAGTGAGTCAGTAGAAGGGGATATGTGGCAGAGTTAAAACCAGTATTTTTAAAGAGGATAAAAGGTATGAATGAAAAAACATCGAGTAGATCAGAAATAATTCTTTGGTGCTATTCAGTTGTCCACAATGGTACTATTTTCTTGTCCACTTTGGTATGTTTACTATTAATTTGTAAAGCTACTGACATTTTCCATTGTTTTTCCAGTGTACCTGAAATGTTTGTAGCAATGCTGAGGATTAAACATAATTGGACACGACTCACGTCTCTCAATTAAAGAGATGTTTATTGATAATTGCCCATGTATTAAGTGTGGATAAAAAATTAACTCTCACGGCCTAATGAATTATTTTGATGTACCACCTTATGTGACCAAGGAAATGCCCAGACGTGGGCCCCTTGATCACTGTGCCACTGGAACCAAGCTAAACCCAACCAAAAAGCTCCAATCAGGGTGTAACTGGTCTTAGGTTGCGTGTATTCCAGTTCGGAGAGGGCTTGATAGGCAGTTCGGGCTGGACTATTGGAGCAGTGTCAAGGCTGATTTACATATAGCTGTCTCTAATCTGAAGTGGCAAGGTGTGCAAAAGAATGATGGGTTGAAATACTACCCAGAGTGATTGCCAGAGGTTAGACTTATTGCAAGCATCCCCCCCTCGTCTGTTCTATGAATTATTTCATCTTAGAAATAACAATGAGCGAATAGTCCTGAATATGGAACTCTCCAGCACCCAAGTTGTGCATTTTCTAGAGGAGCTTGGACTGAATAAATGGGCATTATGATAGCATTATTGTTTCATACCTTTGAAAGATGTCCAGCCAATAGAAATGCACTGTATGCTGAGCTTTCAATTAGACTGGTGAAATGTATCCCTTTACTTCAGGATATAGATACATTAGTGAGGTCAGCGTTTGCAGCCGTAGACAGACACAATAAGATCTGTTCTTGGTAGTCGTAAATGACTTCCAGCAAAGTTTTGGATGCGCTTCAAGGTGATCCTCATGGCTCAGACAGCAATGAATCCTCTTAGGCTATGATATCTGCTCCTTTCCTGATACGATGTTGGCACATAAGCTCACAGATTCTCATTCTGCTACATCTCTCCAGGTACTTTGGCCAGGATGTGAACCATCTTCATGCAGCGCTCACAAATCAAGGTGCCTTTCTCATGCTGTTTGAATGTCTCCATGCCTGGAATGCTTTGATGAGCTTTGCAATACTGTGTGATCTGATTTTTTCCCCCAAAAAATATACGTTCTGTTAGTGTGCTTACTCTCTCAGAGCTGTCTTTTAGCACTGTAATTTATTTCTAAAATGTGACGACTTACCCTTCAACTGATCGCAATCAAACTTAAAATAAAATGTTGTTGGTGGATAGGTCTAAAAGTGGTGAACCACATGCAATTTTTGTTGCCCACACAACCAAATAAATTGTTACTAAGATATGACAAACAACAACCATAATTCAGAAATGTTGGGAAACTTACGGCCACATGCATCAATGTTTCCGTTTGTGAATCCTTAATTGCGAAAATTAAGGAATCGCAATTAAGAATTCGCAAACGCCAATGCATCAAAATTTCGCTAATATTTTTGCGATTTCTTATTTTTCCTTAATTGCGATTCTCAATTTGCGAATCGCAATTAAGGAATCCCATTCCCATTGATTCCTATGGGCTAAGAGGCCCATAGGAATCAATGGGAAGGCATTCACAATTTGTGATTTTCAATTTGTGAATCGCAAATTGAAAATGCAATTTCAAGGGTGCAGGGGGGGTCCAAAGAACCCCTCCCTGCACCCCTGAAATTAAACTTAAGTGCAATTTACACACACACATGTCCCAATGACGTGTGTGTGTGTGTGTAAAATGCAACATTCAAAAATGCAATTTTGTGCATGTTTGTAAGTTTTCTGTAAATTAGCATGAAGTCCAACTTCATGCTAATTTACCTCTTCCAAATTGCGAATTTGAAATGATCATGCATTGCATTGCATTTAAGAAAGCTCAAATTGCGATTTCTTAAATGCAATCGCAATTTTAGAAATCGCAACATAATTGCGATTTCTAAAATTTCGAAAATAGCAAAAAAGCTTAATGCATCCCAAATCAATGAATTGCATTCGCAAATGACCGAATTTTGCGATTCGCACCGTTTGCGAATGCAATTCAGTTTGATGCATGTGAGCATTAGGGCCTTATTTTGAATTTGGCAGTCCAATGGACTGCCAAACCCACAGTGTTCTGACTGCCCTATAACAAGTTGGGCCTTCGTACATCCATGGGACCGCTGCTACCGCCAGGGATCCTCGTTCCCTGGCAGTCTTGCAGCGGTCTGAGTCCCCTAATATGCTGGTGGTGCCGCTGCGGCACCACCAAGAATACTAGGAGTTTCCTCACTGCCACGGTTTTCATGGCAGTGAGCCCACCATGAAAGGTGTCATGGTGAGGAAACAAAGGGGCCCCTACAGGGTGCCCTGTAGCCTCCGCGCCACAGAATACAAGCAGGTTGCACTTGTGTCCCCCATGTATGCATGCACCCTCTGTTCCTGCAGGGCATAGACTAGACAGTCTATGCCCTGCAGGAACATGCTATGGCGTTCCTATTACAGTCTCAGAATTAGAGAAAGGGACCCACAGTTTCCTATCACAGTGCCTTGCTAAGGCTCACTTTTGAGCCTTAGTACGGCACTGCCATGGGACAGCCACTGCCATGGGCCCGCCCAACCTGGGGCCTCATTTATGAGGCCTTGCGTCAGTTTTGCGCTTCTGATGCGTCACTTTTTGTGACGCATCGGCGGCGTAAAACATGCCTCCTGATGCGCACTATTTACAAAGTGACGCATCTAAGCAGATGCGTCACTTTGTAAACCCCTGCGCTACATTATACCTGCGTCAGGTATAATGTATGCAGAGGGGGCGTTCACCCTTAAAAAGCCTCGTAATAATGACGCAGTGAAATCTATGAGATTTCACTGCGTCACTTTTAGGACGCTGTTGCGTCAAAATCTTGCGCCTGCCTCACAGCAGGCGTAAGACTGATGCAAGCCCTTTCACATGGGGCTTTCCCCATGTGAAAGGAAGCATTGCTGGAGTTGCCTCACTTTTGTGACACACTCCAGCGATGCGTCACTTTTGCGCCTACAGATACGTCAGAAATACTGACGTATCTGTAACTCCTTGCGACATGATGCGTAATATTATAAATATGACGCATCAATCATGTCGTAAGGAGGGCGCAGTGAAAAGTGACGCATCGCTGTTTTCACGCAGCGATGCGTCACTTTTCATAAATGAGGCCCCTGGATTCCAGTCGAAATCTGGTGGGTGGTCTCAATATGGCTTTGGCAGTGTGGCGGCCCGCTGCCACACCGCCAAACTCATAATAGGCCCCTAGTGAATACAACCTAAACACAAATATGCAACAACTGATAACGGGTGAGAAGAATAATTACGTTTGAGATTAACATGTTTTTAACATCTGTAGAAACCTGTTGAAAGTAGCAACATTAGAAAGTGCTTCCACAATTTAAGGATAAGCATAGTGTACCCATCAGCTCCTATCCACTAACCCGTCTCTCTGACATGTCAAAAACTACTTTGGCGTCAAGTGCAACATCTCAACAGGTTGGCTTTTTGTAATCTTCCTATTCAAGCATTCATGGGTCCTATAGTGTATGCGGACCTGGAGCTTTGCTATTACAGGGAACCCTTACAGTCCATTCAAAAATGCAGTACTCCATTTAGATGGGCAATTCTCCAATAATCCTCAGATAAATGTTTGCAGATTTCGTCAACTTTAATAATAAATGGAGTAAAATCAGCATGAAGGGCATTTACATAATCAAAATGGATATTGACAATGCCATCTGTCATCACTGTATGGCATTACTCGGTATGAATGGGAGTATTTTCCAGAGCTGAACCGTTTGTTTGCTCGTTGGTGCCATCTTGGCCATCTACCCATCCAATTAAACTATCAAATTATTGACCTCATTTTTAACAAACTCTCTTCAAGGGATAGATGGAGAGAAGATGTCTACTTGCCTTTTTACCAAGTGTTTGGAGCTCATCACTAAAATGTCAGTCTCAATTGTCTAGGACCAATCTTTTGTGATCAGCTTACAGCTCAGCGGCACTAGAACCTGCGCCATGAGAGGGGAGTTTATTTACGAAAAAGCACAGGATGGGTCTCAAAGTTTTAGAAGAGAGGAGGAACCAGGCTGCTCTATAATTGATTATGGGGATGAGCATTGATGATTCCAACATGTGTAACACAGGTCTAGGTTTAGGGATCAAAGGTCTAATATCAATTCAGGATAAATAGCGGGTGTTACCCATCCTTTGGAAGTTTTTTGGTTCATAATGTAGACAAATAAGCATTTGCAATGCAATAGGTCTCACATTTACGAGTTTTGTAAATGCGACACCGATTGCATTGCAAATGATTGTTTGTAAAAACGCCCATGCAGCACATTAACTTTGTTGGCCTCGCCCCTTTCTTTAGACAAGCCGTGTGTAAAGAAAGAGGTGTGGCAGCCATTAAAGTAAAAGCACGGTATGCTGTGCTTTCACTTTAATGGCCGCTCCGCCCCTTTCCTTAGACTCAACTCATTTAATGTAAGGGGCGCGGGTGCCATTAAAGTGTAAGTGGGACATGGGGCAATTAAAAAAATCTTTTTTTTGATAAAGAGTTAAAAAAAACACATGCAGTCGCATTTGGTGCAGCAAATAAAGCAAAGGCATGGCCACAACTATCAGCTTGGCATGCCATGCTATGTGAAAAAAATTATAAGAGCATGTCCTGCCTGCAATAGCAGGCATGTTAAAACCATTAAATGAAATATCGTTTGGAGGCTGTAATTAAAGCCTCCAGAGGAGTAACAACACACGTAACAGGGGGTGTCGTCATGGGAAGTTAAGAAATGAAGGCGGTATTTGACCAATGAACGGCCACAGTTTATAGTGAACAATGACAAAAGCCAATGAAAAATATGATCGGAGAGTGGGCGGAGCTTCAAGTCACTACCTCAATACAGCATGCCTCGCAGAGCAGAGCATGTGCTGCCCAGGCTCAACCTAAAAAGCAGAATGACAAGCAGACATCGCCAAGTAAGGTGGATGGAGCAGTTTGTGGCAGTAAAGCAGGCAATTCAATACATCTTTATTCAATTAAAAAAGAATCATAAAAGTACACAGTAAAAAGAGAACGTATTAAAAAAGCAGCCATCAATCTAAGACATTTTATAGCCGCTTTTGAAAAAGAAGCAACAGCAAAGCAGACTTCCTCCCCCTTCAACAACTGCGAAAACTACAGGTCGGGTCCACATTGGGTGAAGTTAAATGGTTTCAACAGAGGAAATTACGCTCGTTTAGAATAAATACAATAAAACCTTCGAAAAAAGACAAAGTGCAAAAGTGTCCGATCTGAATGACCATTGCAGGGGGCCTGTACAGATACTGGTACAGTCACTTTGGCCCAAAAAGGAAAACAAATGTGGGAACGTATGACCCCTATCCTGAATCGAGTAAGACAGGGCCTTTCCCAGTGCCCAAACACTTTTAACAGGTAAGGCGCAGTTCCTAGGTACTTTTTAGACGCAGCATAGCTCCAATTCTGTATTTTAACATGTTCTCTCTTTCACCGTCTTTTCACATTTTGTCCAAAAACGATACATTTCCATTCAACCTGTCATTGTAACAGATAACACATGGATTATTAAGAAGATCAAACAACCCAAAACTTTCCAAGGTAAGCTGTCCATATAGGAGTCATGATATTTTAAGTGCCTTATCACAAGTTAAACAGTCACTTATGATGAATCCATTAAAATGTACTTGCGGATTTAGCCTTAACTATAACTGAAGAATAGTGGGGCAAGTTAAATAAAATCCTCGACAAATGAAAGTGTCAATTCCTTGGGGCATATAATGCTAGAACCCGTGGAGGTTGGACACAAAAGACAGACTAGACCTCGATTCTCCTCCAGCTGCAAAACATGTGTGTTGGTATAGCCCCAAACTCCAGCGCCTTACGGTGCTACTGGCACACATTGTCTTTTATATATTTTACATAAGGGAGCTAGAGACTCGCTTCCAATAACTGAAGGTATGGTAAATAAGACACCTACTGAGTGTCCACATTTTTGGCTCCTGATGGATACGTAATCGCTCCATGAATTTGAGGAATTAAGCACAATCCTAAGGAATTAGGAAACATTTGTCAATGTATTGCCCTTAATATGGAGGGCTCACTGAGTGCCATAAACAGGGATTTTGAAAAAAATTGGTCGCCAACTCTAAATCAGCCATATAGTCCGAGATTGCTACTACCAATAGCTCCAGACTCCTTGGAGTGTAGGGCAAAAAAACTGTGTCATCCGCGTATCGTAAAGCTGGAACCGGTGCCGATTTAATGTCCATGTCACATACTGTTAGTCACTTATTCTAATTTTTCATGTAAAGAATAAACACGATGGGTGCTAAGACGCAGCCCTGCCACACTCCACATTCTAGTTTAAAGAGGACCGAGGGCTCACCTTTAGGGACAAAATGCACTCTAGCCTCCAGATTCATTGGTCGATTAGCAAGAAAATGCACCAGAGGTGCATCTAGACCCAAATACGAAAGGATTTGCCAAAGTTTTGAATGGTTGACTCGGTCGAAAGCACATGAGAGATCCATAAAAGCCAAGTACATGGGACAGTGCTTGGCTACAATATATTTGATAAGAATCAAATGAAAAGTTCAAGCAATGCTACCAAGTACCTAGGCCCTCACAGAACCTGTATTGTAATATTGTCATTCTCCTCCGCCCATTCTCCAACCCCATTAAAAGAGACTCTACCAAAAATTGTCATGACACAGTCAACGAGTGTTATTGGCTGGTAAAAATGAGTACAACAGTGAATGGAGACCAGAATCTCTGAATCCTATTTTTTAAAATGTCATAAAAACTTTGGCACGGAGGGGAGAGCATACATAAATATTACACCTATATAAGTGCAAGGGAACCCCCCATCAGGCCCTGGTGCCTTGCCTGAAGGAGTCTCTTGTGAGGCTCGTATGACCATCCATAACTCAAAAAAACGACCTTGGACAAGATGGTGGTGGGGGCAGTCAGTCCAGCCATCGTTAAAGCGTGGTCTCAATCAGTAAATATTGGAAAAGTGGATAACTCATTGTTCTGCTGTTACATGTACGCCTAAGCTCCCTAAATTGCTATCACTAGTTTCTAAGGTTCTAGCTGAGTTCCAAAAGGCTTTGGTGTTCTTAGTTTCACAGGGAAGCATAAGATTTCCCTGTTTAATTAAAGCAACCCTATAGGGCACTAGACCAGCCTAATCACCACAGGGCCCCAAGGTTTGTCTTTCAGTGCTGCCCAGAGATGCCTCCTGGCAATCGAACAGGGAGCATGAACCAGTTAGTGGGAGAATGCGCTGTGTTTTTCACAGGCTTAAGCAGGAATGATTTAATTCCCTGATAAATGTTGCTAAATGTAGCAATGACTAAATCCTCACTAGCCCGTTCAGATAAACATAGTTTGCAGTTAACAATGTTGCAGTAGTGAGTAAATCCTCTACGTCTGGACTGTGTTGCTTGGGGCGTGTTGCTTGTTGGAAACCCCAGTACAGGATATCTAACTTCATGTCAACTGTTTATGTTTAGGGGTGGGCGGAATTTGCGGAGTTGCCTCCGCAAATTATCGCGAAATTGCTCTACATCTCCGCGAGCACGCGGAACTTTCACAAAGATGCGGAGATTGCTTTTCACGCCTGTTCGCAATGTTTTTTGCATGCTTGCGGGGAAATATATCTCTAATTTGTCCATGCAGTCGCTAATGGGCGCAGCCATCTTGCTCGTGAAGCTTATTTCCTGTTCCGGGTTGAATGACGTGTTCGCGATCTCAAACTCTTGAGGGATAGCACGACCGGCTACCAACAATCCACCATCTCGTGGCGCACGCGAAAGGATAGGAAAACTCGTCGGCGAACGCAGGGTTCTGGTAAGTTGCTACCGTGCACACGAGAACGCATTTTTAAAGCGCAACAAGACAAAACTTCCCCTACGCAGCAGATCGCATAGGTTTTGACATCTCCCCATTCTCCGCGTTCCGCGGAAATGCCCAAACTTCACAACTTCCGCAAGCGGAACGGAATTTTGCACCCAGGCCTATTTAGGTTATGGCTGAACATTCACTTATGAGTTCAATTGTTAACATAAACATGGCCGGCGCTAGGCATGGGCAGTGTGGGCTGCTGCCCAGGGCCTGCAGCCTTTTAACTACAACGGGCCCCCCATGAGCCCTTCATCCTGTTGAAAATGTGCGTGCCATTGTACTAGTTCCAGGTGGGCAGTCATGGTGATGGTGAAAAGACCCAAGGCGGGGCCCCCTGTCCTGGGCCATGGGATGAAAGGGTAATATGACTTCTGCATCCCTTTCAGCTGCTGCAGACTGGGCAGGTGCAGGGTTTCTGGCCGTCCTTTACTGACACCTCTTTCTCTTAGCCTAATCGCTGCATCTGCATGATAACAGCGGTTAGGCTGATGCTTGAACTCTCCTGAGGTGTGAAGTGCAACAGGTCTCGTGCTTTTAAGATTTAGAACTATTGGCATTTTATAAAATAACTTGGTCAAGCAAAACATGACTGTTTAGTGTGAGTTACTTTGCCATGTGCGTGAATTTTAGAATGCATAGGGCCTTCAAGAGTGGATGCAGAAAACCAGCCTTAGTAGCAAGATTGGAGCAAGTTATCTGAGATAAAAAAAAAGCAGGAGGGGCTAAGGGTGAGTGGAAGCAGGTGGGGGGTTAGGACAGCAGTGGAGGGCACGGTGGATTATGGGAACAATTGGGAGGAATAATGGAGCTAAGGCAAGGAAGGAAAAAATGGCATTTGACAGGAGTTGTAGAGTTGTGAATTGGGCTGCAGTGCAGGGAGAACAACGCATTGGTGGGGGCAGGAAGACAACTTCAGAAGGTGGAAGGATATTGTGAGAAATAGGAGGAACAAGAAATAAGAGAAAGAAGGGTATAGGAGAATGGAGAAAGACCAGAGGAATAGAAGAAACAGGAGAGGTAAGGCAGGAAGAGGTGCATGGGCGTTGGAGTGGAGTTATGGAGCATTATGTTTAGGAGCAGCAAGACTCTTATTAGTATACCAACTGGTTGTCACTCACTGTAAACACATGCGCCTCGACCATGCAGCAAAGCCGAGGCGATCCTCTGTGAAGCACCAAAAGCAGTCATCTCTGTACCACGGTTTTGCTCTCCACTTTCTCACAGCAGCAGGAATGAGTTGAGGGCTGGGGCCAGGGGACGGGGAAATAAAGTACGATAGTTTGAGTTTAGTAGGCACTTGCCAGAACGGAACAGACACCAATGACTTGCATGCATTGAAGACTCTGCACACTTCTCGCTCTTAGGGGTTGTAGTCCACATGAGAATTGCTCTTACTGTCAATATACCTCATTAGGACTACAATCCCCAAAGGGGCTTCTAAGCTACCTTTACAGATGGGACGCGCTGGACGCAGTGAAGCATAGTGTTGTTAAAACTAACAGGTGGTGTTATGCTGCTAGCAAACCGCAATAATGGCTGCCAAAATGATAGCCATCTCATTGATATCCACTTCTTGCAAAGCTGCTTTAACACGGTCAGAAAATGAATGGTCAGTTGACACTTCCTATGACGTCTCTCCCTTTGACATTAGATTTTATGCAAATTAGAGGGGCCCCACAAATCCTAGGACCGGCCCTGAACATAAACTCGATTTTATTGCATTGCCTTGCCGGTGTCCAATGAGGTCCAATTTAACTCCCAAAACTGCAAATTGTCTCAGGTTGAGGGCAGGTTTTAGTGCAAATTCAGAACCGCTGGATTGTTTAAAATAGTGCACAATGACAGTATGCAGCTCACATTGATGATGCTGGAAACCAAGAAGATGAGCTTTTCAAAGTGTCCTCAAGTTCAGAGAAACTCGAATCTTTCAAGTATGTACGAATAACCAAACATCAACACTGTTAAGATCACCACAAAGCTTATCGAGAATCCAAACCACTGTTCGTATTCTCTGCTTGATACAAGGCAAGTCCTATGCACCAGGGAATGAATCCAGACATCCAACCTGGTAGCAGAGCACTTGCCCTCCAGCATTTAAAAAAAGTTTAATCAACATGCTTGTGGAGGCCTCAAAGAACCATGGTACACATCAAAAAGTAGATAGAACGTTCATAACATTTTTTATTCATTGAGTTTCTCCAATATTTGCTATGTTATAGGTCAAATTTGCGATCAGTTTCATATTGATTATTTAATGATTATTCATAAACTGTACAATTAGTTTCATAAGGATGATGCCATGGTTGGTAACCTTCTAGGCTTTGCTTCATAAAGATAATGCTGCCAACAACCATTGAATTATCTTTATGACATTATTTAGGAATTATTGGATCTATGCAACAAAGAATAAATAATGTTATTGAAACTCATTGAATAGACTGTTTCTTGGTGCAAAGCTGTTGTACTTTTTTGAGCGTACATTGGTTCTTTGAGGCCTCACTCCCACAAACACATTAAGTACATTTTATCCGAATATACAATATTGGAGCTAACAGTGCCTACCTTGGACCAGGACAGCTCCTTCATGCACCTCACGAAGCGGTATTTTTCAAAGGTTGCTCTGATAATCAGATACCTGCATCCAGCAAGTCTTGGTTCCAAAGGATATAAACAATGTTAACATCATCCAGATGTTAAAAAGATAACCGGTCCCTGAAATCCAGCTATCTATTGTCCTCTGTCTTAACTTGTTCTCGAAAGCAATGCATGAAAAGTTAGGCTGCCCAAACGGACGTCCTGATTCTGCTGCACCAGTCATTTGGAAACAATACAATTAACCAAGAGATCCTATTAGACTACTTGGAAGATTTGGGGACCAAAAAGTGATCTCTGAAGACTGTCTGGTCCTTCCAGCCAGTACAAAGTCAACAAGTTATAATCTACACCACCACCTCATCCACCAGTAACATCATATGTTCAGCATTTATATGCAGTCCCTGATGGATGGGATTGCTTAGCATTTAGTTACTATTCCAAAGCTATGTCAGTGACCCTCTGATCCTCATCTGTCAAAGAAACAGCCGTACCAAACACTAAGATCACACTATGCTGAAAACCCATCTCCATCTGGGTCGACTACTACTTCTGCCTCAGTAGTTCTGTGATAGATTTACTTGTAGCAGGGCACAGAGTAGAGACTTGCTTACCATTCAGGTAGTCAACAGACCGGAGAGAGGCTCAGGGATCGGTACATGGACATCTAGTTTGTCTTGGGTTTCAGAGACAATCAGCAGATTACAACAGTGGTAGAAAGCACCACTTTCTAGTTCTGTTGCTCGGAAGGTGCAGGTAAACTACAGAATTAAAATCTCAAAAGAGCTATGTCTGGATTACTGTAATTTAGCCTCTATTGGCACTCTAAGGAAAGGGATTGTGAGACTTTGGAAGATAAGCACCACAATTATGCCCTCCTTATATCATCTTTGTAAGCAACTGCACTACATACTGACAAAGTAGGAACCCTGGCTGGAGGTTCAGATTAAACAGTGCAGTATTTATTGACCTGTTTGATGGAGAAATATTCACAAGGGTAAGGCAGCACACAGGGCCCGCACACCGCAGAGATCCTTGGTCCCTGCCCTATGGCTCTGCCTTGTCTATCGACATCAAAGAGAGCACAGGCTATACTGTCATTCAAGAAGCTCACAATTTCTAGCCAAGACCCCCTGGAAACCCCTCCTTCCTCCCCACATGTCTCCTCCAAGAGGTGACGGGCTGCAACACCCTGGCTCATAATCCATAACTGATCACTCTGTCTAGAACTGACATGAGCTGTACAAAATAACCAAACATGAATTCCTCAGGTGCTGTTCACTAACAACCAGCGCTACGTGGTGGCCCTTAGCAACATGTTGGCACCGTTCAAAAACAATAACAGAGAACATCTAATCCAGGGGTCTCCAAACCGGTCCTGGAGAGCCGGATCCATGCCAGATTTTTTGGATATCCCCATTGTGATACATGTAGTTATTTTAAAAATCTGGCATGGATCCGGCACTCCACGACCAGTTTGGAGACCCCTGATAATCTTTCTCTTCCATCTCGCCCACACAATAGATAAATACCTCAAGTGAGAAACATAATTAGGCTTTCCTGTTTTTAGTTTCTATTTTTGGGAAATTCTGGTGTTGTTTGTTCCGTGTTTTCCAGTGATTTCAATACCTCAAAAAAACAGTGCTTTTCATTGGTTACTCATTTTTGCGCCATAAAAACAACTGAAACAGTGTTTTACCGGTGTTTATGGAACACTTTCCTTTTATTACTGCTTTTTCCATTTTTCCTCATAAATTGTATACTGTTCTACATTTCAGAAGCTTGATACACTCATGAAATACTTTCCATTGTCCTTTGATTGTTCAGCTTAGATTTAACAAGCATTTGCAATGCAATAGGTCTTGCATTCATGCGAGTTTAAACTATTCGCATTGTAAATGACAAAGCCTTTTATTTATGTTTTAAAATCTAAAACAAAAATAAAAGGCATTGTTATTTGCAATGTCAATAGCTGAAACGCCCTTAAATGCGAGACCTAATGCATTGCAAATGCTTGTTTTAAATGAAAGGGTGAATTGGTCACTCAGCGAGTTGAAAGTTACAGTCTGTGTTCCAGGGGCGCTACCCCTCTCCTGCTCAGAGAGTGTTGCATTGCATTGTATCATCGATATAGCGGCCTCACAAGTGTTTTGTGCCAAAGTGCTGTTTGACACTTCATTTGGTGTCTTTCAAAGGAATGGCTGACTGCGCATATATTTAATTTTCTGCATTGTTTACGCGTGGGTACCACGGGCCGCCTGTGCCATAGGAGCCAGTATCTAAATATGGTGGCCCCTCAGCTCACATATAGCTCCAATACCTTCGAGTCGGGTTCTCTGCTATATAATACTGCTGTGGCTGCTGAAGTCAATGGAGTGTGAGGTCTATTGCGACTGCGAGGTGTCTGAAAAACACGTGTACTACAATTAAAACCCTGTACTGTACAGCGATTAGAAACGGCAGAAGTGCGGTATGACGTGCCACATAAAACAAGCTACCATTTGTATTGTTATTAAAGTGAATTGATACCTGGAAGAGAGGTTCAGCTTACTTACACCCTCTGAAGAAGAGACAGTTCTGCTCATGAGCCAAGTGTACGTAGGCGCTTGGCCCCCAAGGAGATCCCACCCGGGAATGGATGTGCTGTTTGTATGAGATTTGACTGTGTTGTGCAGGATTAGGAGGGTTTGCAAAGATTGATTCTGCAGCATAGCCTTGCTGCATGTGCTGAATGTCTGACAAAATGTCGATATACAAAATATCGACCTACAAAAATATGGCAAACAAAAATATTGATGTCAACAATATCGACATCCTATCTGCAAAAAGGGTAAGTACAAAAATATTGGAAAAAAAATATCAATGTCAAAAATATCATAATTAAAAAATATTGTTTTTTAACAAAAAAAATTAAAATAAATAAACGAATACTTGTAATAACATAGTTAAAATTATGTTATAATATTTAAAAGTAATAATTATTATACATACTTTAATAAAAAATATTAAACATATACATATAATACATAATATATACTTCCTTAATAATAACTTTTAATAATTATTTTAATAACTTATAAATAATAAAAAATATTATAAATTACAAATACATCTATACACATAAAATAATAATATAAATAAAAATTCATAACAATGCAAAACAAATTCAAAAAAGTAAGTAAATGTTGGATAGCGTAGGGGTAAAAATTACTATTCCCACTCCAAAAAGTGCAACAGTAGAGAAAATGTTGGATAGCATAAGGGTAAAAATTACTATTCCAACTCCAGAGAGTGCAACAGTAGGGAAAGTGTTGGATAGTGTAGGGGTAAAAATTACTATTCCTACTACAGAGAGTGCAACAGTAGGGAAAGTGTTTGATAGTGTAGGGGTAAAAATTACTATTCCACTCCAGGGAGTGCAACAGTAGGGAAAGTTTTGGATACGGTAGGGGTAAAAATTACTATTCCCACTACAGAGAGTGCAACAGTAGGGAAAGTGTTGGATAGCGTAGGGGTAAAAATTACTAGTCCAACTCCAGAGAGTCCAACAGTAGGGAAAGTGTTGGGTAGCGTAGGGCAGCCGCAGCCGGTGGTGGGAGTACCTGCGGGCCGTGACGTGGGGAGGGGGAGGGGCAGGGTGGGGGTAGTAATGTATGGATTACGGAGTTTAACAGGTAAGTTAACATATATATGAATACAACGAATTTCGTTGCGTGCACTGCATCACCAAATGCGGTCCAGTGCGTGCAACGATTTCGTTTTATATATTTATATATTTACTTACCTGTTAAGCTCCATAATTCATACATTACTACCCCCCACCCAGCCCCTCCCCCTCCCCACGTCACCGCCCGCAGGTACTCCCACCACCGGCCATGGCTGGTGTAGGGGTAAAAATTACCATTCCAACGCTAGAGAGTGCAACAGTAGGGAAAGTGTTGGATAGCGTACGGGTAAAAATTACTATTCCAACTCCAGAGAGTGCAACAGTAGGGAAACTGTGGGATAGCATAGACGTTAAAAATAACATACATATAAATAAATTAATATTTTAAAATATTAAAAAAATTAATTATTAAATAAATCAAACTATTTACAAATACCAACATATAATTATTTAAAACATAATTACCAATGAATAATTAAGAAAAAATAAATTAATAATACATCACCTCCCGGTTGAGTAACGCGCTATACAAGTGACATAATTGATTGATTGATTGAATAATAATTAATTACAAGTTATTAATTAATTAACAATAATATAATTAGCAAAAACAATTAATGAAAATAAATTATTCCTCAATTACATTTAAATTACTTCCCACCCTACTCCCCTATAAACTCATAACCCACTAGAGAACATCATTATCAATTAATAAAAATGAATTACTAAATAATAATTATTTAACAGTAATATAATTAACAAAAACAATTAATTAAAATGCATTATTACTTAATTACATTTAAATGACTACCCACCCTACTCCCCTATAAGCCCATAACCCGCTACAGAACATAATTATCAGTTAATCAATTAATACACATTAATTATCAATTAATAATTAATTAACAATAATATAATTAACAACAACAATTACATTAAATAAGTTATTACTTAATTACATTTAAATTATTTCCCACCCTATTCCCCTATAAACCCACCACCTGCTACGGTACTGAAATACAAAATTTACTTAAATTACATTTTAAAAAATCGATATTAAATACATAATAATATACATAAAAATCATATAAAAATCGATATTAGTAACATCGATATTACTAATATCGATATTAGTAACATCGATATTACTAACATCGATATTACCAAAATCGATATTACTTACCTTTGAAATTCTGTCCCATCGATATTAAAAATATCGATATTGCTTATCTTCTATATTCAGTCCCTTCGATATTTAAACATCGACATTATTGTATGTTGATATTTAAAAATCGATATTTTGTCTGCCTACCACTGAGCTACCTGTCTGTAATTTATTTGGGAACTCACAGGGACCATTATAGCAATTCGCACTGAAGTCAAGATTTATAAACATGAGCCACATGTACTAGCCTGGTTTTGATATTGCATGGTATACAACTGAGCAAAGTAGTACTTTTTGTGAATGCAAAACCCTAAAAAGCAATGTATAGAGTGACACAGAGTTGCAGGATTTTACGTATGGTATTGCTGCCAAGTTAGGTCTCCTTGAGTTGCCATCATATGATCTGGACCACAGTGGCGAGGCCATGAAAATACCCCATTTCTATTGGGGTTTATTTCCTTCATTATTTTTTTGCATATTTTTTATAGCGCAAACTTGACCCGAAGGTATTTGAGCGCTTTACATGAGCACCGGTAACTTACACATTCAGGCACAGGGAGATTAAGTGATTTGCCCAGAATCACAGGATGTAGACGCAATCCCGAGGCTCATTAGGTGCAAACCATTCTATTTGAGAGTCTCTGCATTGTTAACAGACCACTCCCATAATACCTGCCTTGACATCATTATGAAGACATGAATTAACTATATTTCCAAATGTTCCCTATGTTCTAAAACTCTTGGATGCCAAGTAGTCCACTCTTTCTGGCATCACAAAACTCGTGATTAGTCTTTTAGGTTGCAGGCCCCACTCCCCTGATTGCTGTATCTAGGTTATGATTTATATGGAGATTCGTGAATTAGATGTGTGAATTTAAAGGAAAAAGATGAAGAAGGAATAGGACAATGTACACTTTTAGGCTGCAACTCTGTAGATATGAAAAGAGTGTGCCTTTAAGGGCTCACAGCCCACAAGGAACCCACCATGCCCAGTAAGTGGCAGTTAGCTCAGTCCTTTTTTATCAAGCCAGTGGTAGTACTTTAAAAAATAATTGTTTTTGTTTTCACTGGTACATAACTGTTCAGCATAAACACAGTCAACAACACCACGTCTATATTAATCTTTGCCAACATTTCCCATACAGTATGTAGGCCCATCCCCCCTTCTCTACATCAAGTCACATATTTTGACATCATGACACCCCCATTGAAATCACTAAGTCACTCCTCGTTTCCAGCAAGGGGCACCCAGCACCTCCACAGTTTTATCACCCCCCTGACTTCCCCATGTACTTTCCCCTGCAAAACTGCAACCCTGCAACACTACCTTCTACAGACTAAACTCACATATTAAGGTCTCCTGTTACTTCCTCGATCTCCTGAAAAGCCTCCAATAACCCCACCCAGACACTGCCCCACGTTCTTGTCCAGTCTAGTCATCCGGATGTGCTGTTCCCCCTCCCCGGCCCACTCAGATGTTTCCCTGCACCATATGGCCACGGAGGGAGGTCTCCCACCAAGCCACCCTGTTGCCACCAGTCTTTTGGTTATCATTTATCAACCCATGTCATCCTCTCCCCTACACCACCCTCAAGAATGCCTGCCCCGATGGACAGACAGGCCACATGTTGAAAGAAGGCCGCCAAAGCTCCACACCTTGGGCAGTCCTGCCATCATATCCTGCAAGCATACATTCTGCTCAATTTAATCGGTGTCCGATGAATGTGATGCAAGTAATTAAAACGCATTAATTTGAACCTGGCATTACAAGACACCCTCCGAGTAAGGTGATTGTGCAGGCTTCCTCCACTCTCTCATTCATATAATTTACACATCTCCCCCTCCAGGCTTCCTTGGCCTTAATAGTCTGCCCAACTCTCTCTTTTAAGCGCCCCGTAGAACAGTGACCCTGAGCCCTGCTCGTCGCCAAATGATAGCAGCAGTTGCTGAGTGCCCGACCGAGCGGAGCTGCAGGGAATCCCATGCCAGTGGTCGTATTAGCTAGGGAAACTAATTCCCTATTAACCGTCTCTGTTTCTTCCAGAGAGAAGGAGGGCGAGTTTTACAAATCTATGATGGTACTACAACATAACAGGTGTCCTATAACGACAACTCCTGGTGGATACCAATGATTTAACCCCTTCGCTGCGGCGGCAATTCCGCCGCAGCGCTAGGGGGGCGGGGGGCCGAGCGGCGCTCGCATGCTCGTGACGGAGCCGCTCCATCAAGAGCCGCGGTTGAGCTGTGCTCGTGACGGAGCGGTTCCGTCATGGCCCCGCCCGCTCAATAGAACGCGCCGCGCAGGCGCGAAATCAGCGCCGCGCAGGCGCGGCGGCAGGGCCATGACAGAACCGCTCCGTCATGAGCACAGCTCAGCCGATGCTCATGACGGAGCGGCTCCGTCATGAGCATGGGAGGGGTTAAATCTCAAAGGGTTAGGTACCCCAATGTAGTCGGGAATCTCTTCAAGGGACCCGATGGTGTAGAAGCCTGAACCCGCTGTGTGTATGCCACACTCTGCCTCAGTTCAATGAAGACAGGGAATCGTGCACTTTTAAAAAACAAGCAAGAAATGTGAGCGCGCTGCCTCTTTCCCCATCGCCCCCTCCTTTATTAACAACAACAAAGCCTTGTTAAGTAAATGGTCTTTTTAAAGACCTATGAAGTACAATGGTGCGGCCGCAGTTAAACAGACGGCAGACCACAACAGCTCCTCTCCCCCCACTTGAGCTAGGCAGCGTGCCTGGTGTTGCTCTGGCCCTTGGTCCATTCTCACCTAGGCTCTCCATTTGCAGAAGCAGTTGCGCCAGGCCACCACAGACAGGCGAATGGCTTGTAATGATTTGGCTCCATCAAGTGGCCAAATGGTGCAACAACTATGAACATCAGTGACACTCAGTTTAAACCGGGTCAGCTGATTTTCATTCAGTAGTGTACTGTTGGGTACAGTCGGTTTTAACCTATTTCCGGACAGCCTAAACATAATCCACAAAGGATTACCAGTGAGGAGATCTCCAGGACTGCCCTAAACCCCCATGCCAACACTTAAAGTCTTCAGCAATAGGATTATTTCTCGAATTACAAAAAAACTATGAGAACAAAGGGCTGAACGAACTCCAAGTTCCGAAGATGGTTTCTTTCCTACAGTAGGTGAAACAGTCTGAATGTTTACCTGTCGGGCTGCTGTTCTTCTCAATGCCCTAGACTTTCTGCAACCTCTCCTCTCACCATGTCTCAGCCCACCTGAGCCATCAGCAGCTCCATTTTTGAAGGATGTGCAGTCAGTAGCCTATGTATTAGAGGGCCGTGCTGTGTACGTGTCCCATGTGATGTAAGAAACCCTCTCTCTGTCCAGAGCCGCCCAAAATTATGGGCAACCCTAAAAGCGTACTAGCTGAAAGTATAAATATTAACAGCCAGTTCATCGCTCAATTCACAAGCTCTAATAAGGGTGACTAACTCAGCTGCCTCGGCGGACTGATAAGGAACTTGTGATGTCTCAACTATTGTATGCAGTGCAGTAAGTGTATATGCAATGGCGGTGGTGCCATCTGGCAATTTGAAACAAGAGCCATCGACATATAGTTCCCCTTGGGGGTCAGATAAGGGAACATCAGTCAAGTCTACTTGTCCCTTCGTTTCTTCTTCTGTCCGGAAAAGACAATCATGTATGTCTTCTGTGCTCTCAGAAGGGAGGGGTAGTAATGTGGCAGTGTTCACAGTGGTACATCTTTTGATGATAATAATATGCTAGGCAAAAAGAGTTAACTCATAATCAGGCAGACATGCACTGGTAAGTGCTGCATCTTGGCTCTTGTTCTAGAGGGTGTCCACAGCATGTAGTACCATGACTGTGAGGTCAGTATCAAGTACGTGCCCAGCCGATTGCCTAATAGAGATGGCCACAGCCGCGACCGCTCTTAGACAGTTCAGGAGAGCTCTGGCGACTGGGTCAAGCCAAGCGGTGAAATAAGCACAGGGCCGTTTTTTACCTTCAAAGGCCTGTGTTAAGATAGAAAGTTCACAACCAGCTGTTTCATGTACTTACAACACAAGCGGCTTCGCTTAATCTGGCGTACCAAGCACAGGCGCAGAGCAAAGCACAACCTTCAATTGCTCAAAAGACTTCTTACATTCATGCATCCAAGGCAGGGGCTCATGCACATCTTTAGTGGTTAGTGCTAATAAAAACTTTATTTAGTGAGTGGTTAAGGATCCAATGTCGGCAGTAGGAAGTGATGCCAATGAAGGTGCGTACATCCCTCTGGGTTTTAGGGATGGGTATTTTAACAATGGTGCTAATGTGCTCGGGTGACAGTCTCCTACCCTCCTTCGACAGTAGGTGATTGTGACGAGGCGACTGGACCGATCGGCAAAGAAGATACACCTGAGTATCCCGGGGGCACTTCCCAGCCCCACCTTGTGAGGACCATACTCACAAGTCCTGGGCGGAGCATGAACAGAGTTAAAAGATTGGAAGTAGCTGAGCTGGGTGTGGGACCGGAGAGCAGAGAAGGCAGCGGAGCGGAACCACCGAGGAAAACAGACGGGAAAGAGACTAAACAAGGAGCCGGAGCAAACCGCAACGAAAAACGAGGAACAGGCGAAAGCGAACCCGGAGACTGGGACTGCGCGAGACAAGACCAGAGAAAGTGGGTCCCGGCCTCAGGCAAGTGCTCAAACGGGCTGGGAACACGGTGGTAAATTGGTGGGGTGTTCATGCCAACTACTCCGTGTTGTAAGAGGGACAGGTGGAAAAACCCAGTTTTGGCGAGAGGGGAGGAGGTAGAAAGGAGAGACGGGCTAAACTATTCCCAGGGACCGCCCGGTTTTAGGAGACCCTGATTATTAATGAGGAAAGCAGGGTCCTCTTACCTCAAGTCCTTTCTTTTATTTTGAGAATCCAAAATCCCCTGGGAAGAAGCGTTGTATGGTTGACTAGCAAGCCTGTTTTACTTTTTCGTAGGGAGATTTGGGCAGAAGAAATAACCGTTTCCTTTGTTTATTTTTACCGAGGGCCCGTCCGGTGAACTACCAGAGGGGAGGAGAAGAAGGCATCGACAGGGAAGATGCCAGAACCCCGGAACCCTTAAAGGACATTGAAGCCTTAGTTTGTGTTCCAAACAAATAAAACCAGCTTCTTTAAAACCCGCATCAAGCCTCTCCCCTTCTTGTACAACGTGACAGTGATCTAAATAGCTGACCTCCTGTCGACAATATTGACATTTGGAAAGGGACACTTTATGTCCATGGTGAGCCAACTGGAGCAACAACTTAACCATACTATCCTTGCAACTGGGGCAAAAAGGCTGCTCAGGTCAGCGTTGCAGTCCTCACACTCCTCCTTATTTAAAGAGCTCCCCATGCGCACTCGCAGCGGATGCGCTTAAACCCGGTGGCAGTGGGTTTGCGCTGGCTGCAGCAGCGTTTGGAGGCTCGTTCGGCCCTTGATTGAAAAAGCGGCTTATTTAAAAAAATTACTGTGGTATATTAAAGAATAAATGAAGTTAAGACAAATGGAAGACCTTCAGCTCAATTTAATCGCCTCATCCACCAACAGCATATGAGCAGCAACTGCCACAGAACACAGTGTAATGCTTGTTCTAAGAATACTAAAACCATCATGTTCTAAGAAATATCCCCGAGCAGGGAAGCAATGACCTTAAAGGAGAAGTAACTTTATAAAGAAAGACAACATCACACATCTCCCTTCTTTACAACAAAATAAAACACACAGTGAATTGATTCATAGTGAAAACAAAAGCATGAACAAATGAGGAAAACAAACAGAAAGCAGCCTATACATAATCTTTCATGTACATAGGTGCACTACGCAATCTCTGACTCCTATAACGATTATTAGGAGAAGAACTTGAACAGGAAGGAGAAGGATTATTAATACAATGGAGACTAGAGTCAGAGTCACAGTTAAAATGAGAAATGTCTTTGGACTTAACAACTACAATACGACTTTTGTTCCAAATCCTCCCATCCTGTGTTTTGATTGCATTACCAAAAACTTTAATGACAGGTCTGACATTTGTGTATTTAGACCAAGACCTTCTCCCTACAGGTGCCTTTATTTTAACTAGATCACCAACTTTTACATCATGAAATTTAACACACTTGATCTTATCAAAGTACGTTTTCCGACAAGTTTGCTTTTCTAACTCTCTCTCTCTCCAAGCACCCACACGATTGTCAATGAGCCCCTTTTTTAAATTCATCCACCCTGGACACCACATGGTATTAGGGACCCTACCCCTGAATAATTCAAATGGGGATTTCCCAGTGGTTGTATGAGGGGAACAACGATAAGCATCAATTCTTTCCTTCAATACCACTTTCCAGTTTAAACCGCTGGCTCTGGCCAATTGGATACACTCCTTCAATGTGCGGTTGACCCTCTCAACAGCACCATTCGTTTCTGGATGGTATAAGGAAGAACGTTTGTGTATTATGCCACATTTACTAAGATACGAATCAAACATGGTTGAACAAAACTGTGGACCATTGTCCGATAAAATGCTATTAGGAAAACTCTCCCTCATAAAAATATCAGATAAGAACTTAATAATCGCACTTGAACTGATGTCATTGACAGCACACACCTCAATCCACCGTGAATATAGATCAATTAACACGATCAGATAAGGTGTGTCAGAAACTCCCGTGAGGGGGCCCAAAATGTCTATCGCTACTTCATCCCAAGGATGATTCGGTAGATTTCTACAGACCATGGGCATCTGTCTGACTTTTAGTATTTTGTCACTTGCGCAACACTCAACACAATCTCTCACCATACATTCTATTTCTAAATCCATACCTGGCCACCAAAATTGAGTACGTAACATCTCCTTGGTTTTTACTATACCCAAATGACCAGAGTGTGCATGAAATAACAATCTTTTCCTCAATGACGAAGGAGGGACAAGTCTTAATCCACGAGTTAACAAGCCATCAGAAATGGACAACTCCTGTGAGACTAGCGACCATGGTTTGTCTAGACGTTTGTTTTCCTTCAACAAGGTTATTACTCTAGTCAAATCTTCATCTTTTAACAACTCATCTTTCCATTCATCTTTTCCTACTACGCCCTCAGTCACCTCACAAACATTGGGGAAGTCCTCTTCTTCCACATACTCTTCATCAGAACATAGATTGTCACCTTTCACTAGCCTTGAGAAACAATCTGCAGCCTTATTTGACACACCAGGTAAATATTGTACAATAAAATCAAACTCTTGCAAAGATATTATCCACCTCCTAATCCTAGAAGAGATGGAGTCTAAGCCCTTCTTACTGAAAACATCTTTTAATGGTTTGTGATCCGATTTAACTATGAATTTCGTGCCCCAAACCAAATTCTTAAATTTCTTAAGTGCCCAGAATATAGCTAAAGATTCCTTTTCAATAACGGAATAATTTAACTCAGGACCACGAAGACATCTGGATGCACAAGCAATAAGGGAATCATGACCTAATTTATTCTGAACCAGAACCGCACCTAATCCCTTATCACTTGCATCAGTGAAAACATATGTAGGTAGACCAGGGACAAATGCTTGCAAACATGGAGCCTTCTTCAATTCCTCTTTTATTCCCTCAAATTCTTTTCTACACTCACCTGACCAGTCAAATGTAACATTCTTAGCCGTGAGCCTTCTCATGTTCTTTGTTTTATCAGCAAAATGTAAGATGAACTTTCCATAAAATTCTACCATACCGAGGAAAGACAATAATTCTTCTCTGTTAACCGGTTCAGCCATGTTGTCAATTGAAGCAACTAAGTCTGACTTTGGGAAAACCCCTTCACTCTTGATACAATGACCAAGATAATTGACCTCCTCTAATCCAAATTTGCATTTTTCTTTCTTTAGAGTCAAGCCAGAATCAGACAACCTTTTCAGTACCTCACTCACACGCTCATTGTGTTCTTTCATGTTAGACCCAAATATCAACAGATCATCTTGATAACATTTTATGCCCTTGAGTCCTTTAAGTATATGATTCATGATCCTCTGGAAAACGGAAGCAGCTGATATTAACCCAAAAGGCATTCTTTTGAATTTAAAAGTTCCCATGGGTGTTATAAAGGCAGTCAAGTCTTGACAAGAGATATCTAATTCTACCTGGTGATAGGCAGATGCCAGGTCCAGTGTTGTAAAGTATTTTGCACCCTCTAACGTACTTACAATCTCATCTATGTTTGGTAAGGGAAATTTATCTACCACAACCTCCTTATTTAATGCCCTTAAGTCTATGCATAAACGGATTTTACCAGTTGGCTTCTTTGCTACCACTATGGGAGCCAACCATTCCGTTGCTTCAACAGGTTCAATTATATCGCTTGCTATCAACTTATCAATCTCCTTTTGGACCTTATCTTGTTCAGCAAGAGGAATCCTTCTTACCTTTGCAACAATTGGAATTGCATCTTTTTTTAGCTTGATACAATGCTTGTAGCCTTTTAGACAACCTAACTCTTCTTTAAATACCAATGGATATTTTTCTGCAAACATATCAGACATATTTTCTACTTCTAGTATTTTTACCTGGGGTGATGCATTTGGATCAAGTGTAACCCCTAAATCACGTTGATCTCTCCAGCTAATCAATGCATCCCCAAAATTGGTGACATAAATCTTCCCTGGAATGATTCTACACCCCAGTTCCATTGTGGCCATAAAATAACCCAAGATCTTTATGGGTTTACTTGCATAGCCTAATGGTAAAATGTCACTTTTGAATAGCTTTACACCTTTCCCAAAAGTTTTATGTAGTAAATCCTCATCAATCATTGTGATCTGAGAACAGGAATCAAATTTGAACTCAATCATAGCATTGTCTACCTTAACTAAATGAGTGGGATGTTCTAAGGGACCACTACTAATCTGGAAGGTCACCGTCTTCACATGTGGTTGAGACCATTTTTTACCAGTGTTGTCTCTTTTGTTACCTTTCGTTCTACAACATTTAGAAAAATGACCCCTTCTCCCACAGTCATTACAAATTGTTTTTAAGGCAGGACAACTTGGGGAATTCGCTAAATGACCAGCATTACCACATCTGTAACAAGTAAATCGGTTAGACATATTATAATTAGAATTGAATCTGCTCGACCCATTGTCATTTTTCGGACTGTCCACTTTATCTTCTTTTTTGACTTGGCAGACAACTTCTTCAACCTTGGATTCAGTTTTGTTCTCAGGCTCAATTAATTTCTCCTTTTCCCCTTTTAATTCATCAACACATTTCGTCATGTGTTCAACCTGTTTGGCTATTACTAGTACTTCCTCTAATGGTGGTTCATCTTTCAGCCAAAGTTCCTTACGAATACTGTTATGGGCACATCTTAACACAAACTGATCTCTTATCCTCTCCTCCAACGTTTGACCAAATTTACATGACGAAGCTAATTTTCTTAGTGCAGATACATAGTCTTCTACCGACTCATCTCTTTTTTGACTTCTAAGTCCAAAATGGTATCTTTCCATTATTGTGCTTAGCCTTGGGAGGTAATGACGATCCAGCTGTTCTATAGCTATTTCATACTCGTTTAAGTTCCTCTGTTCTGCCGCAGTGAGCTCTGGTAGATGTTCCAGAACATCTTGCCCTTCTCCTCCTAGGCAGTGTAATAACAGTGAGTGCTTTCTCTCTGCACTCAAGTTTGTACAGCAAACCCTAGCGTAATTCGCGAAAATCTTCTTCCATTTTTGCCACTTTACATTTGGTTCGCCAGGACTTATTAAAAAAAACGCAGGTTGCGTTACATTTTGCATTTTTCTACTCTCTTCTTTCTTTCTAAAGTTGTCTTTAAACGATTAGTCCTTAATAAATACCTCTCTTCCTTTTTATGTATACCTTTCTTTTTAATGAAGTATTTTTTTTTTTGATAGAGCAAAGAGAAGTCAAGAAAAAAAAACTTTAGAACGTCCTAACAAAGCTTGTTCTTCTTCCTTAGAACCTTTAAACAATGTGTGTACTTCTCACTGATAAAAAGAATGTTAAGCACTGTTTTCCTTTGTCTTCATAAATTCAGGACAAATCCTTTTATTTGGTTCCTTGTGAGAACGTTTTCAACAATGGGCGTTCTTTTCCATCGAAACGCCGAGGGAAACAGAAGATTCTTTCTCTTTTTTTTTTTTATTTAGTGTCACTCGAACGCGCGTGCGCGTAATGCGTCATTGGAACGCATGCTGACTTGCCTGGAGCGCATACGCAATCGCGCACCTTCACGCGGGCAGCACCAGCGTGAGCTAGCGTTCTGAATCGCGCACCCTCACGCGGGGAGAAACAGCGCGAGCTAGTATTTTACTTTTTTTTTAAAAGTTAACGCGGACAGCGTTATTTCCCATATATTTAAATTCCCTCTAATTTCGATTCGAATTCCTCCCTCCTTGCTCCTCACCGGACCAATTGGTGAAGCGTCGTCTTCTTTGGTAACGCAGTCTGCCGCTGGAAAAACACCGCTTTCTTCTTAATTAGACTGCCGCTGGGGAGGAATGTTGAATCATCGACGGCTGGGTGTTGAGGCATCGAGGTAAGTTCAATCGTCGCCAATATTAATGTGGTATATTAAAGAATAAATAAAGTTAAGACAAATGGAAGACCTTCAGCTCAATTTAATCGCCTCATCCACCAACAGCATATGAGCAGCAACTGCCACAGAACACAGTGTAATGCTTGTTCTAAGAATACTAAAACCATCATGTTCTAAGAAATATCCCCGAGCAGGGAAGCAATGACCTTAAAGGAGAAGTAACTTTATAAAGAAAGACAACATCACAATTACCTGTTTATTTTATTTTGGCACACATTGTTTTAAAACTTTTACTTTCTAGCTCCCCTAGTCCCGATCCGGCACGGCTGAGTGCCGCTTGAACCGGCAGGCTGACGGGGTAGCTGGCTCCATCTTGAACTGGGGCATAGAGGCTGCTCAGGTCAGCATTGCAGTCTTCGTGCTCCTCCTTATTTAAAGAGCTCCCCATGTGCATGTGCAGTGGACCTGTGCAGCGGGCGCGCTGGAGGTGCGCCAAAGGCAAGCCCGTCTGCCCCCGTCCACGGCCGGCCGGGGCAAGGGGCACCCCATTATGTCCGTTTTTTATCCTATACATCTGAACAGCTTCGCTCCATCCAAGGTCTCACTCCCCCCCCTGTATGCCGTCCTTGCCTTCACTTCCCTCTCACATCGGAGCCCCCTCCCCCGCCCTGTACTTCTTCCGCTATTTCAGTCCTTCTCCTGAACACTAGATTGGCGGTCAAACATCACCACAAATTATTTCTTCTGTTAGATACTCAGAAACCAGATCTTCTGTTTCTTACAGAAACCTGGTTTTGTCCTGACTCTCTCCCTAACATACTTGCGGCCCTCCCCTCCTCCTACTACGCTCTTCGCTCCGATCGGCCTGCGGGGAAGGCTGGAGGTGGTGTTGCCCTGATTGTTTGCTCTGATTTTCATTTCCAGCTTTTATCAGCTCCATCCATCACGGCGGTCGACTATCTAGTCGTTTGCTCCGCCTCCTTCCAATCCCCACTGACTTGCTTACTTATGTATTGCCCCCCACAGCAAATGCCGCATTTTATTCCTGCAGTTCAGGAATTGCTGGCAACCTTGGCAGTGAATAACTCGTCTATCTTGGTGCTAGGCGATTTAAACTTTTGGCCCTCTGACCCCTCGGAGGACCTTATGTCCAGAGAATTCTCGGAACTCCTCCGTAGCTGGACCAGGTCTGGTCGCTTAACATTCCAGTTTCTTCCCCCGTTGTTACCCCATGAGCCTGGTCGGATCACTGTTTAGTTTCTTTGTTTTTACACCCTAGCCTTGTTAAGAGACCACCCCTGCCTAGGAATACCTTGGCGCGTAATTGGAATCATGTGGATGTGGCCTCTCTTTGCTCTTCTCTTTCGGCCTCAAGCCCTAATCTTGAAGACCTTTCTTCCTCTTCCCAAGTGGCCATCATTAATGAATGGCTCTCTAGAGGGTGTGACCAGGCAGCCCCTCTGAGACAGGTTAGATCCAGATGCGCCCATGACGCAAATAGGTGGTTCAGCGCTGAACTCAAGGAGAGAAAACTTACAGTACGACAGGCAGAGCGCACCTGGAGACGCGCCTACTGTCCCACACTCAAACTGCAATACATCTCACTTCTTAACGATTACAAAAAAGCTATCCTTTCTGCCAAGACCAATTATTTCTCTTCAAAAATTCTTTTAGCTGAAAACCAGCCTAGAGACATTTTCACCATTGTCCAGGAGCTGACTTTCTCCGACAGAGTCACCCTTAAACCTTCCCCTTCCCAAGCCCTCTGCGATTCACTCAATGATTATTTTATTAACAAAATCACAACAATTAAGTCCAATATTCCACCTCCCTCTCCCTTTTTTCTGACCCTAAGCCCCTGCCGAATCGGTCCCACCTCGATCAAATACCCTCCCTGACTAAGGAGATATTCCTGGCTCTACTCCAAAGAGTCAAGTCAGGATCCCCCAGCGACATTTACCCTGCTCATATTTTAAGAGAAATCTATCTGGCTTGTCCCTTGTCCCCTCTCACTTTTCTCAATGACTCTCTCGCTCAGGGTATTGTGCCAGCCCTACACAAATCAGCTATCATAATACCTATCTTAAAAAGGCCTGGTGCTGACCCCACCTCTAAGGTAAACTATCGTCCCATTTCCCTTCTCCCTTTTTTTGCCAAAATTTTGGAACGACACGTCGCCAATACTCTTAGTGCCTTTGCTGAGGACAATGGCTGATTAGCCCCTTGTCAGGCGGGCTTTCGTCCCGCACACTCTATGGAGTCGGTAGTTCTCTCCGTTATTTACCAACTCAGAGAGGGAATGGACAACAATCTTCCCCAGGCATTAGTCCTTCTTGATTTATCCGCTGCCTTTGACACGGTTGACCACTCCATCCTTCTTGCCCGTGTCATGGCGGCTGGTATCAGGGGATCTGCTTTGGGCTAGCTTTCCTCCTTCCTGAGAGAACGCACTCAGGCCGTCCATTTGGCCGAGTTTTCTGCACCTTCACAGAAGGTCCTTTCCGGTGTTCCTCAGGGCTCTTCTTTGTCCCCCTTCTTGTTTAATTTGTATCTTTCCTCTTATTTTTGCACTCCAGCAGATGGAGGTCACGGTCTTCAATTACGCCGATGACCTCCAACTCATTTTTAATTTGTCCTCTTCTCCCGAGTCCATTCACAATTTCCAATCTGTTATGATTTTCATCAGGGACTGGATAAACTATAACCACCTTAAGTTGAACCCTGATAAAACCGAGTTGGTCCTTACAGGTGGTAGCTCCAGTTCCTGAACCTCTTTGTTTTTGCCCTCTTCCCTGGGTCCTCCTCTTTCCCCCTCTTCCTCAGTGAAAACCTTAGGGATAAAACTGGATGATCACCTCACCCTGCACTCCCAGATTAGCTCAGTTGTTTCGTCCTTCTTCCTGATTCTCCGCACTATCTGTAAAATATCACAATTCTTTTCCTTTTCTGCTCTCAAGCTCATTCTTTTAGCCTTAGTCATATCCCGCCTTGACTATGGTAACGTTCTGTACACTGGTGTCCCTGCTTATGACCTTCGACGGCTCCAACTGGTTAAGAATCAGGCCGCTCGTCTGGTTCACAATCTTCCTAAATCTCACCATGTTACCCCCTTACTTAAAGCCCTGACCTGGCTCCCCATTCGGGAACGCGCTCTCTTCAAGATGGGCTGCATAACTTTCCAGGCTCGAGCAGGCATGGCCCCGGCCTTTATCAATTCTGAAATCAAGACCTACATTCCCAGTAGAGAGCTGCATTCCTCCTCCCAATCCATTCTCTCTGTTCCTCGTTTTAGGAAAAAAAAGTCGGGGCAGGAAGTTCTCTACTCTTGCTCCCGCCCTCTGGAATACCCTTCCCCTTCCCCTCAGGTCTTCCCCTAACTACCTTGAGTTCCGGAAAGCTCTCAAGACGTTCTTTTTTACACAAGCCTTTCCACACTAGCGCTATTCTCCTGCCTTTCCCACGGTAGTGTATCCTCAGCGCCAAGAAATCGCTTAGTAGTCGTGCGCTTTATAAGTATTTTAATTTCAATTTCAATTTCATCCCTGTTCAGTGTCAGAAGCAATTAGTATGTCATCCATGTACTGGAGCAATACATTACCTGGAGAAAGTGTGAGGGAATCCAATTGAGAATTCAAAGCTTGGCTATATTCACTAGGGCTCTCAATATAGCCCTGAGGAATGTAATGGAATCTAAAACTTCTGCCAGCTAGTTTAAAATAAATAAATAAAGACTTTTGCTGTGAATTGGTATACTGAAGAACGCATTTTTCAAATCAATGACAGAGAAGAATTTGGTAGAGGAAGGAATCATTGTGCGGAGGGCAGTAATGTCAAGGACCACCGGGAACTGAGGAATCACTATTTTGTTAACTGTGCATAAATCAATCACAAAAACATATACATCTGCATTGCCATCGGGGGAGTCTGGGGATACCTTTTTAAGAATGGAAAGGGTAGGGCTGTTACACACATTCGCCACCGTCTCCTCAACTACCCACGACTCAATCAGATCCTGTATTATTCTTAGCAAAGCTCGTTCCCTTGCTTCAGGAATTTTGTACTGGGGAATACGGGGCATAACAGCGTTGTCCTTAACCTTGATGGAAACTGGGGGAATTTGCAAGAGTCCCACATCCGTATCACCCGTCGCCCACAAAGTGGGCAGCAAATCCTTAAACTCAGTAGAAGGGGCACATCTTTAGGCAGACACTGCTTGGAACTGGTCTCATTTGGTTCCATCGTCATATAGACATCTTCCGGAGAACAGAAAATTGGCACATGCAACTTCTTCAATAAGTCTAGACCCGTTAAATGTTCACCACAATTGGATGTTAATAAAAAATTTGAATCCACCCTATAAGGACCGAGAGTCAAGGCAAGAGGTTTTGAAATGGGGGTCACAACAGGCACACCTGAAAAACCTACCAAAACATTATTTTGGCCAGACAGAGCTGCATGCGGACCAGCAAATGAAAAACAGCTATACATTGCACATGTATCCACTACCCAATTTTTTTTAACTGAGCCTTGTAAATCTGCGGTAACATAAGGACGGCGCTGATCTACAGGTATCTGAACAGGTCCCTCACCCTGTCCCTGGTTGTCCTAAATGTGATATATAAATCAATAAAGGCTAGCTAGTTTAAGGGAAATATTAGGGAGACTCTGGTACGTCAGCAGTGACAATATGTGGGAAAAACACTGTTTTCCTTTGAAAGCCCTCACCCACCGACCTAGTCGGTGGCATGCTTCATCATCGGGCCCACCACAGTGGCACCGAATGTGCCCCGGGTGTGCTTCAACGCCAGGTGACTGCGGAGCTGGTATGTTGCTGAGTGTGCAGTGAAGGGGTGTGAAGGTGAGAAATTAAAATGCTATCCAGGAGGTCCCAGCACCCGAGGGTATTAGCAATATTTAATGAACTGGGCCTCTGTTAGCAGGTTAAAAAGGCAATAGGACGTTTTAAGGGAGAGTTACAATGACCTCCAGCGTCCAGTGTGGTCTACATGTTTCAGCCAGTGCCTTTGTTATAAGCTGGCTTTCCTCAGGACCAAAAAGGGTGAAAAGTGCAAATAATAATAAACTATATTAAGTGAGTGTTGTTATTTTCTCTATGTGTCGCGCACGCTAAGGCGCTGTAACTGTTAGAGGGGGATTCCCTCAAGCTTTTTCTGTTATTTCAATGTAAAAAGCCTCATGGGTCGCCTGGCAGAGAAAGAGACCGAGTAGTTCGGTCTGGTTCCTCCTAGGACCTATTCATCCATCCGCGACACATAGAGAAAATAACAACACTCACTTAATATAGTTCATTATTATTTGCACTTTTCACCCTTTTTGGTCCTGAGGAAAGCCAGCTTATAACAAAGGCACTGGCTGAAACATGTAGACCACACTGGACGCTGGAGGTCATTGTAACTCTCCCTTAAAACGTCCTATTGCCTTTTTAACCTGCTAACAGAGGCCCAGTTCATTAAATATTGCTAATACCCTCGGGTGCTGGGACCTCCTGGATAGCATTTTAATTTCTCACCTTCACACCCCTTCACTGCACACTCAGCAACATACCAGCTCCGCAGTCACCTGGCGTTGAAGCACACCCGGGGCACATTCGGTGCCACGGTGGTGGGCCCGATGATGAAGCATGCCACCGACTAGGTCGGTGGGTGAGGGCTTTCAAAGGAAAACAGTGTTTTTCCCACATATTGTCACTGCTGACGTACCAGAGTCTCCCTAATATTTCCCTTAAACTAGCTAGCCTTTATTGATTTATATATATAAACTGGGGATACAGGCTAGCTTATCTAGTCCTCTCTCTCTTGTTGATCTGTATAATGTCCTAAATGTGAGACATGTCTGTCACCTCATCCAGATCATAATCATCATGATAATACTGTCTTCCTCGAGGGACATCAAAATAGTTCTGGTCAGAACGACCATCCTGTGTCCCATCCGCTCGACCCCCGACCTGATCACTTGCCCCTAAGCCCCGTCCACGAGAACCCCATCCTCTTGGTGCCACAACTGTTGGACCTGGCCCTTTTTGCAGGTTCACCCCGAAACTTTTTGCTT
Source organism: Lissotriton vulgaris (assembly GCF_964263255.1). NCBI lineage: Eukaryota > Metazoa > Chordata > Amphibia > Caudata > Salamandridae > Lissotriton > Lissotriton vulgaris. The sequence continues at coordinate 966,475,052 of NC_141697.1, forward strand.
TTGCCTAGCCTGTTTCTGTAACTGGGTGTTGGTGATTTTAGGTCTCTGCGCACTTTTTCATTGTGGTAACGTGTAAAGTACGTGAGCTCTCTGTGTATGTGTGAAAGTGACCAGCCCTCCCATAGGAATGCATGGGGAATATGTGTGACCATGGTAGTTCCTGATGTGTGGGGAGTGCAGGGTCGAGTTTGGTATGTGCGAACTCGTGAGATTCAATGCTGCATAATGATGTATGCGGCATGAATGTGTCTAGTGTGAAAGTGCCACTTCTAGACATGGGTGTGCGTGTGTAGTGAGTGTGCTGGCACGTGATTGGCTGGAGCTGGCTGGTGAGCCTGGCTCCAAGAGTCTGGGTGGGTCTGCCCGGTGGTGAGTGTTGAGATTAGCATGCTGATGGCTGGGGAGGAATGCACCTGGGTCCTGAATAGGGCTGGGCTTTCCTCTCACAATGCTGGCTCCGCCTCCTGTGGTGCGACTGATGACCCTGTCCTGACTAGTGAATGGGAGGGGTGGCTGAGCACATCAAGGGTGCTTCCAAACCAGGTGCACCTGGTTTTGCCCCCACCCTGCACCTTTAGACAAAGGATTTTGGGTATAAAAAGGGTGCTGTGACACTCTGAAAGTGTTCTTGTTTGCCAACTTGAATCCTGCCAGGGGCGTGCTGCTGCTTGGGCCCAGGGGAAGGCTTGCCTCCCTGGACCCTGCCCAGCCCCTGGACTACTGAAGGACTTTGTTGCTTTCTTTTGGCCTCCAAGCGCCTGGGAGCGCTTTGCTTTTTCCTCATAGCGCCTAGGGGCGCTGTAATTGTGCCACGAGCGCTGGGAGCGCTTTATATTTGCTTTAGCGCCTGGGAGTGCTGAATCTTGTTCACTAGCACTTGGGAACGCTTTATTTGTTTTAGCCGGTGCCCACCCGGCATTGGCCCCCTGGATTGCTGCCCCCAGCGAGTGCCCACCTCGCTTTATAATTAGCTTGAAGAGGGAGCACATGTTTCACCGCTGCTGGCCCGGAGATCGCTAAGGAGGTGCTGTGCCCGCCTCCCTGCCAAGGACCACGCTGTCATTGGCGGCCCTCAGCACAGAAAGTCAGGCAGGCCGGGGGGCGGGACGACAAGACAACGGGAAGACTAAGGAGCTGCCCCCCGGGGCTCCCAGGAACGAGGGAGAGCCCCAGAGTATACCGGCCGAAGAGCGGCCGCGGGCCGCCGGAGGAGTGCCACAGTGGAGCGAGGGTCCCCCGAGTCCCGCCGGTGAAGATAGCAGCGAGGCGGCCTCCAGCCGCAACCAGAGTCCGCCGTTCCGGTGAGTGGCCAAAAAGGAGAGGGGGCGTCGGGGCACATTGCCGGTGACCGCCCCTCCCCTCCAGTGCGAGTGTGTGTGCCCATGAGGTCTTACCTGATGCCGAGTCCCCCGAGAGGGACTTCCCCGACCAGGCCCAAATTATTGAAGAGCCCCAAGAGGCTCAGGCGGCATTCCGGTGGTGGCAGAGCGGCCACAAGAGGTTGTGGGTCGCTCCAGCGTGCATTGTTAATTCGAGCCCACAAGAGGCTCAGAGGCAGTTCTTAGTTCTAGAGCCCAGCGAGGCTCCAAAGGGCCCACTCATTTCTTGAGCCTGCGAGGCTCCCACCTGGCCCCATGTTTTGTTGAGGAGACCCGAGAGGCTCCAGGTGCCACAGTTGTTTTGAGAGCCCACGAGGCTCAGGGGGCATTTCCTTTGTTCAGAGCCTGTGAGGCTCCCACGTTGGCCCCATCATTGTTGTTGCAGCTGCCCAGCACTTAGTGGGCAGCTGCCATGTTTAGGCCCCCCCTGACACTGGGACACAGGGCGTCCTAGCCCCAACAAGGCCAGTTAGACTGCCACAGGTGGTGGCTTATGTAAGTTTTGCGCAATTGTGTTTGCCTGCACCTCTGAATGTGTTTTTGATGCATCATGTGCCTTGTTCTAACACCTCTGAATGTGTTGGTTATACATCATGTGTTTTTCCTGTGTTGCACCTATGAATGTTTTAGGCATCATGTGTTTTCCTTCCCTACACCTCTGAATGTTGTGATGCATCATGTGTAATGTGTTCCTGCTGATACCCCTAAATGTATTGTGATACTTAGGTGGTTGTTCTTGCTAGTACAGATGTTGCTGGTGAGGTCCTGGTTCCCTGCGTGACATTCTCCTAAGGTGGTTAGGGTTGCGTAGGTGGTACTTACCTGGTACCAGTAGTTACTGGTTGTGATCTATAATTGTTATTTTGTGCTACACTTATTCTAAGTTCTAGAAGTGCTATTTCTGCTAAGTTTTGATTCTGACAGTGGACCATGTTGCCCTGTCCTGTAAATAATCCCTTGTGAATATTGCCCGTGCCAGTTGGCACCATATATATTGTGTGATACTATCTGATGTGTGTTTACAATACAAAAGTTATTTTTATATAACCTTGTGTGGAGTTTCCTTTTGTGGTGTGCCTAGGATGTTGTTGCTGTTGTGTGCGTGCGCAAATGCTTTACACATTGCCTCCGGGATAAGCCTGTCTGCTCGTGCCAAGCTACCAAGGGGGTGAGGAGGGGTTATCTTGGCGTGTGACTCCCTTGCCCTGACTAGAATGGTGGTTTCTGCCTGGCTTTGGCATAAGCCTTAGCCAACCAGAAATCCCAGTTCTAACAACTACTTTATGCAATAACACCGGACACTCAATGCGTCAGTGCCCCTACTCCTTACAGTACGCCCACTGATTCAGCCACACCGGTGTAGCGCTCCTACTTGTACAAGGGAGCTGCCAGGCCGGACCAGTACCACGTCCCCTGCCATTGCCCCTAGACGCCTGCTGCAACAACACTTTCATCTTCAACTCCCTATGCTTCTTTTCTCCCTTTTCTTTATCATAGTTCTCCCTATACTCATAGTACTGTGCCATACTCAGTATCACAGAAGTGCAGAAGGTAATCCAAGTACTCTCCGAAGCCTGCAACCGGGTTGTGATCTCAGGCAACAAGTTTGTAACAAATCTATTAATGAGCAGTCGAACACTCCCCTCCACCGACAAATCCTGTCCGCTAAAATCCCACAACACAACCTCAACCCGAGTGAAAAAAACAGACACACTTTCATCTTTCTTCTGGCGACATGCTGTTAACTTGTCCCAATCTACCCTTCTCAGTGGAATAAGAGAATTTATATACGTAAGAATTCGACCAGGTAAAGCTAATATCTCAGCCTTACGCTTCTCCCCAGTTTTCTTGTCTTCGTCTCACTCTTTAATCTGCTCCCGGGTACCACCCAACTCCACAACATGATCCTGTGTGTGCACCTGGCTCCAAGTGTCGACAGTTACCGGCAAACCAAAGAACATTTCAATTTTGGCAAGCATCATTACGGTCGAAGAAGCTGCTTCAGTTAGTTCCTTATAATATGCTGTTGGATTTTTCCTTGGGTCGGGCAACTGTGTCTTCAGAGATAAAACCTCATTCCTCTTCCAAAGAGTGTAAATCCATTGTTCCTGGAACTGAGCCTCCACCTTTGGTCTGATAACGACATCATGCTTATCTTGTTGCTCTGATATTTCTGGATGATATATTGGATGCACCTCTCTCATCGGAAACTAAGACACCTTCTTCAGGCTCTTATCAAGCAGCCTACTACGATAGGCAACCTTCGCTGCAACATTACCAAACACCTGACCGGGCGCCATGTCAGCTCCTTAGTCATGATCCCTAATATCATAAATAATCTGTGGCGCTACCTCATTAAAACATTGTTTCCAAAGCCCAATCAAAGCAGCTGACATATGCTTAAGGGCATGCTGCTGGACAAAAGGGTATTAGTCTTTCATTACCTCCCACACATCCTCCACACTGTAAATGAGGTTACGAGCACACTGAGCTGCCAGATTGGCTACTGCCTTTTTCTCCTCTGCTCCCACATACGATTGTATCACTGTCCATCCCAGTCGCTTTCTAGCAGCCGCCTAGTCCCCATCCCCCACTCTCTGTACAGGTGTTCCGCTACCCAATACCGTAGGGGAATGGAGAATAAGGGAAGGAGTGGTGACGGAAGGGCCAGGCACTAAGGTCGTCAATGGCTGTGTCGTGGGGGTGTGGGCTGGGGAGAGAAGTGGCACTGACACAATAGGCATAGCAGGGAGACTAACAGGTATCACAGGTGCAGAAGGCAAAGCCACAGACACTGCAGGAAGCGCGGCAGCCAAAGCAGTGGGGTCAGTAACAGAAGAGGCAGAAACAGCAGAAGCAGAAGAGACAGGCAACTGGGGCTATGGCACCGCAGGGTATATTCTCTGTGGGGCATATGGAGGTGGAGGCATGGCATCGAGCAACTCCTCCACAAATGAATCACTGTCCTCGTGAGCCACATAAGACTTTTCACATTGCAATCGGAATCTCCTGTCAGCACACTCTATTCCCTTCTCAGTCCTTTCTTTATCATATACAACAACTTTCTGAGTCACTGTCTGCATTCTTCCTTTCTGGGCTTCCTTTTTTGCTTTCATTCATCTTTGTTTGTTTAGCTTCCTTTTGCCACGTTCTAAGGGAATCAAACATGGACTGCCTACTTCTCTTTGCAAACAATGTATCCAGCAGGAAATTGTGCTTTTGTTCATCAAAAGTGCCACTGCAACTCGGCATTGTCCCTCGTATATTTGTGCCACTCTGCGCTAAACATAATAGGGCGAAGGCCATGCTTAACGTACATTTCAAAGTTTGGAGTGCCTTCTGGAGGCTCAGGCTGACTTTCTTCTAAGCGAGCATCACTAGAAAAACAACGACAACTCACACAAAATATTCTAATAAAACATGATTCTTTTCGTGTTTATTTCATGCAATTTAAAAAAAAAAATTTAATTGTGTCTATTGTAAAATGTTTTTAATGTTTTGAATATGAATTGTGAATTGTAAACTGATAAAGTGTAATAAAATCTAAAAACATTGTTACCAAAAATATATATTGTGACAAGTCTTAATTATACCCATAGCCTTTTTTTGAAAGTATTGTGAAATAATTATACAGAATCTGTCATAGCCCATGTTTGTCCCCGTCATTATAGTGCAGTATTGATGCATATTTAATCACACTTTTTCGTACCTTTGCCTTTCCCGCCGATATCTCGGCATGCCTATCTAACCAGCACACCCGTGTCACCAACACTAAAATAGGACAAATCCCCTTTGTCCTCTTGATTGGGACTTTGTTTTCTTTTCGGCACTGACACAATAGGCATAACAGGGAGACTAGCAGGTATCACAGGTGCAGAAGGCGAAGCCACAGAAACTGCAGGAAGCGCGTCAGCCAAAGCAGTGGGGTCAGTAACAGAAGAGGCAGAAACAGCAGAAGCAGAAGAGACAGGCAACTGGGGCTGTGGCACCGCAGGGTATATTCTCTGTGGGGCATATGGAGGTGGAGGCATGGCATCGAACAACTCCTCCACAAATGAATCACTGTCCTCGTGAGCCACATAAGACTTTTCACATTGCAATCGGAATCTCCTGTCAGCACACTCTATTCCCTTCTCAGTCCTTTCTTTATCATATACAGCAACTTTCTGAGTCACTGTCTGCATTCTTCCTTTCTGGGCTTCCTTTTTTGCTTTCATTCATCTTTGTTTGTTTAGCCTCCTTTTGCCACGTTCTAAGGGAATCAAACATGGACTGCCTACTTCTCTTTGCAAACAATTTATCCAGCAGGAAATTGTGCTTTTGTTCATCAAAAGTGCCACTGCAACTCGGCATTGTCCCTCGTATATTTGTGCCACTCTGCGCTAAACATAATAGGGCGAAGGCCATGCTTAACGTACATTTCAAAGTTTGGAGTGCCTTCTGGAGGCTCAGGCTGACTTTCTTCTAATCGAGCATCACTAGAAAAATAACGACAACTCACACAAAATATTCTACTAAAACATGATTCTTTTCGTGTTTATTTCATGCAATTTAAAAAAAAAAAAATGTTTAATTGTGTCTATTGTAAAATGTTTTTAATGTTTTGAATATGAATTGTGAATTGTAAACTGATAAAGTGTAATAAAATCTAAAAACATTGTTACCAAAAATATATATTGTGACAAGTCTTAATTATACCCATAGCCTTTTTTTGAAAGTATTGTGAAATAATTATACAGAATCTGTCATAGCCCATGTTTGTCCCCGTCATTATAGTGCAGTATTGATGCATATTTAATCACACTTTTTCGTACCTTTGCCTTTCCCGCCGATATCTCGGCATGCCTATCTAACCAGCACACCTGTGTCACCAACACTAAAATAGGACAAAACCCCTTTGTCCTCTTGATTGGGACTTTGTTTTCTTTTCGGCACTGACACAATAGGCATAGCAGGGAGACTAACAGGTATCACAGGTGCAGAAGGCGAAGCCACAGAAACTGCAGGAAGCGCGGCAGCCAAAGCAGTGGGGTCAGTAACAGAAGAGGCAGAAACAGCAGAAGCAGAAGAGACAGGCAACTGGGGCTATGGCACCGCAGGGTATATTCTCTGTGGGGCATATGGAGGTGGAGGCATGGCATCGAGCAACTCCTCCACAAATGAATCACTGTCCTTGTGAGCCACATAAGACTTTTCACATTGCAATCGGAATCTCCTGTCAGCACACTCTATTCCCTTCTCAGTCCTTTCTTTATCATATACAACAACTTTCTGAGTCACTGTCTGCATTCTTCCTTTCTGGGCTTCCTTTTTTGCTTTCATTCATCTTTGTTTGTTTAGCTTCCTTTTGCCACGTTCTAAGGGAATCAAACATGGACTGCCTACTTCTCTTTGCAAACAATTTATCCAGCAGGAAATTGTGCTTTTGTTCATCAAAAGTGCCACTGCAACTCGGCATTGTCCCTCGTATATTTGTGCTCCTCTGCGCTAAACATAATAGGGCAAAGGCCATGCTTAACGTACATTTCAAAGTTTGGAGTGCCTTCTGGAGGCTCAGGCTGACTTTCTTCTAATCGAGCATCACTAGAAAAACAACGACAACTCACACAAAATATTCTACTAAAACATGGCATCTTGAAACAAAAGCTTTTTCTCTACCTATGCCAAGCAGATATTTGCAAATATCTTACCAAAGTTGGTCCACAGACCTCACCAAATCCAAAACAGAACAATACCACATTCACCATGAACTCAAACAAATCCAAGCTCTTGTCAAAAAACGATCCTCAGACCATACCAAACACAAACCAAAGTGGCGCTATAGCCACAAACAAAACCAAAACAAACTCATATGGTGCACACTGGTCATACGAAGGCATTCTCCACTGCTGACTCTTCGGACCAAACAGTCAGATTCAAGGGTTTTGCCTTACCCTAAAAGCCAGATTTACTAACCTTTTACGCAACACAGCTCAGCAAGGCACCTTGCTGTGCTGCGTTGCATGAAAAGGAGAGAGCCGAAATGCACCTTATCTACTAAAATATGGCACACTCTTCTCTCTCATAGTGCTGGCGCACTTCTTGCACCAAAGTGCCAATGCTGGCACCCTTGCACCACAGTAAAAGGATACCTAGGTTAGAAAAATAGGTTTTCTGATGGAAGGGATGCCTTCCTACTCACAAATACTCCCTCAAGGCATTATCCTCTTTCTATTTGTGCTGTAGAATGCAGCATATACTTAATGAAGATCGTCAAGACCATTCATGCCCTTTCAGGTGAAATAGTAAATAACAATGGGAAAAAAAGATTTTTCTCCTCGTTGCGCCATCCTCTGGGATGCGTAGCGATTTCATACAATCCCAGGTTTAAAAACCTTTATAAATCTGGGTATACATGAAATACGAGGGTGGATGCGCAAGCCATTACATTCCATTACATTTCTTTCCAAAGCCACTTAAACTGGTGCAAACACCCCAGCATGGCTTTGAAAATATCTACTAGTTTTTTGTGCCCTGGTTGCACCAAAAAAGTGTCACAACCACATTGAAAAAGTTTAGTAACTCTGGCCCTAGGATCAGGTTTCACACTCACGCATCACCACTCATGCATCCCATACTGCATCAACATTTCACATAGGCAACAACTCTACCTTTACACTACTTTTAGCATAAGAGCACTGGCATATTACTAGCCTAAAATAAATGTGTAAACAACTAGTAAAGCCTTGAATGCCAATTACACAACCGAGCACCAAAATCATACTCTCACAATTAAGTCTAGACATGGCGGACAACTCTCATACATCTTAATGGTATAGATTGCATTTATATAGAGATTATTATTCATAACAATGCGTTGAAGGAGCTGTCTCGTTGTTAAAATAAAAATTGTTTTTATACATTGTTACAATAAGGATATTTCAACTTTTTCATGCCTTCCATACTATGTTCATGTTAGTGTAGTTTACTTTCGGCTAGCCGGACAAGTTCTAAAAGGCGTAGCATTGCTTGATTAGTTACCAACAATATCTTCACCCTCTGTTGATTATCTTCATCTCTCTATCCTTGCCGGTGTTCTTCAATTTACAGTACAATGCTGATTTATGCTTTGGGAAGCATGTTTATTGGACATGAGCGCCACCTTCTGAATTTCTTTTAATTATTTTAGTAAATAGTGCTGGAACAGAAATCATTTTAAATAATATGGGTTACCGTCTCATACACTGAATTTCCCAACTCGTTTTTCTCCGTGTTAATCTCTTTATTTCTTTCGTCTTTGGTCAGAAGTGAGATGGACTTTGGCCGCCATTTTAGGGAAGATCAGGAGCAAAGCATCACATAGATCATAATCACAATTTCTATTCTAAATTCAGTCAATAATGAGAGTTGAAGTTCGTTTTAAGGGTTTTATTTACATTAAAAGTTTAGTAAGTTATCTTTATTTGATTAGTTCAATATTGCAGTCATTTAAAAGAACTGATAATAAAAATGTGGTTAGATTAAAATCTTAATCATGCATTAAACGTGTTCCATAAAGGACATGCAGGTAGATTCATCATTGAAAAATCGGCTCGCAAAGGGCCAGATTCTGAGAATCTGGCCCTTTGCGAGCGCAATTTTTGCATTTGGGATTCATCATCCCAAATGCAAAAATCGGTATTGCGAATTCGCTAAATTGCGAGGAATTACATTTAAGGAATCTCTATTTGAGATTCTTTAAATGCAATTCATTAACCATTTTCAAATTGCGAAATCGCAATTTCGGGCCGCTATTTACCGCGAGGTCAAACCTCGTGGTAAATAGCGAAAACTTAGAAAAATGGTTTTAAATGCATTTTTCTAAGTTGCATGTTGCACACACACATGTCCTTAGGACATGTGTGTGCGCAACACCAATGTAAATTACATTTCAGGGGTGCTACAGGGTGTCCTTTGGACACCCCTAGCACCCTTGAAATCGCATCCTTATTTGCGATTAGCAAATTGCTAATCGCAAATAAGGAAGAGCTCCCCATTCATTCCTAAGGGCCTTTAGGCCCATAGGAACAAATGGGGAGTTATTCCTTATTTGCGATTAGCAATTTGCTAATCGCAAATAAGGAATGTGTAGGAATGGCAATTTATTTTGCGATTCCTACATGAATCCCGTTTTGTGAGTCTGTAATAGCGATTCCTTATTATTCGCTATTACAGACTCGCAAAACATGCCGATGATGAATCGGGCTGATAATCCCTATTCTGAAAATAGGGCGAAAAAGGCGTCAGTAAGACCCTATAATGAGTTCAAGTTCGAAAGGAAAGAGTGAGATCAAGCCTAAAGCTCAAAATCAATTCAATATCAAGCGAAGTAAAACGTGCCATAAAGAGAGGTTCATGAAATTCTGTGGAGTCTCAGAGTAACTGAAAATATAACAGTGTAAGTCTGCATCAACAGGAGCAACTGCAACCAGCAAAAAAGGTCTAGACAGAATGTCGGGCCAAATATTGTAGAAAATAAATCTGGGTAGTGGTGGGCAAAAAACGTTACCCCACTCTAGGAACATGTACTATAATAAAGAGTCGAAAACAAATGTTGTAGTTCATGTTACATCTTCTCCTCCTCTCGTCCAATCAGCTTTCTGTATACTTCTGAGAGCTGGCTTACTCCTTCCTTGCCAACTAAAAGACAATGGCTTGCAGACAGTTATCACCGAGTGTGAAACTATGTTGTTACTAAAACTACATACAAGGTCTTTTGATTTCAGTCTTCCTTTTCAACAAACATGACTACATCTCTAACCTTCTAATAAAACAGATTGTATGTTAGCTTAACAATTAACTTTGTAAATTGAAACATCAGCTGTAACGAGAACAATTATTTAGCACAGCATCTTCCATTAGAAAATAAGGAAAAATATTTCAAAAGGCCAACATTAATCAGAAACATTTTCAGAGTTATGTGCAACATTCATTAAAGGCATAGCCATGGGAATCTCAACATTTAACCATTTTGGGGCCGATTCCAATCCTGGAAACAAAGCGTCCGTACGATTTTCATCCGGAGCCATCGCCGTACGATTCATACCCGTCCGTCCGAGTCTCATAGTACGATCTGTAGTCCGTCAATCCGTCCGAATCATCGCGATCCGTACGTATTGCAAGGCTGAAACAGTGAACCGTACGACTCGTACACATGGCATACGACCCGACAAGTACGATCTGAACCGGGGTATGAGGACGCAATTCGTACTGTCCACGTCAGGTAAGGCCCATTCGTACGGAAAGCACACAATCACTTACACACCGTACGGTGCGAACACCCCATGATAGCAGGGGTACGGTGCATACCCCTGCGATCTTGGGGTGTACGCACCGTACCCTGCGATTGCAGGGTGTATGCATCGTACACCCAGCGAACATGGGGTATGGTGTGTACACCCCAAGATCGCGGGGAACGGTGCATACACCCTGTGATCGCAGGGGTATGGACCGTACCCCTGCGATAATGGGGTGTACGCACTGTACCCAGGGGGGCCATTCTGTACCTGTTTTGGGGCGAACTCTGCTTTTACGGCTGTTTTCAGCTCCTGTAGAAATAGGGTCGTACGGTGCGAACCGTACAGATGTCGCGTACAGCGGGTTCCGAGGGAGATTCGTACGGGGATTTGATTTGTACGGTCTCTTTACGATTGGTACTGAGTCAAGCTCCTGGTACGAATCGTACTTCATGGTACGTACGGGGGACGTTGCAGGGTACGATTCGTATGGGAAAAATGCTCCGAACGGCTATCCGGAGCGGTTTTTCCCGAATCGGAATCGACCCCTTAGTGTGTGTTTCAGCACATCTAGTCAAGCTACTTGTGAAACATAGCTGATTTTGGCATTTTTGAGGCCTAGTATCAATAAATATAACTAACCACTACAAATTGCACATTTTTAAACGTCTTTTTAGTGAAGTGTAAATTGCACAGTAATAATGACCGTATAATTTTTAACTAGATTATTTTACATTTTATTAAAACTCCCTAACAATAGAAATGCGATTTTTTTTTTCCCTCTGAGGAACTTGCCTTGTTTCTGATACACAGATACAAAACATTACTTATCCGGAGGGCCGCTAGAACCATGATACAGGGAAGCACCAAATTATGTGACAGGATTGAATGTATGTATGTATGTATAGGCATTTATATAGCGCACTACTTACCCGGAGGGTCCCAAGGCGCTTCGACCGCTGCGAAACCCTTCCTGGCTTCCCTGAGAGATGGTCCCTTAATGGGTATCTCCAGGGTGAGACCAGGCATCCCCGGCGGTCTGGTGGGGCCGTTAGTGAAGATGAGGCAAGCTAATGCCCAGAGTTGCCGAGTGTGATCGCTGATAAGAGTGGGCACCGAGGCGAAAGAATTATCGAGTCCGCTGACCCTGGTCCAGAAACCTGCCGCACCAGGAATCGAACCCTGGTCCCGGGCCGTCCTCTGCTCTCGGGTCTGCCGCCTCTAACCAGTGAGCCACACTACTTCACTGAATAAATTATGTGGCAAGAAAGACAAACTATGGGGCATAATGCGGATTTTTTTTGATGGTATTACTTAATTATTTTGCTATTTTTCACACATATTAATGCAGGCGGGCAAATATTTCAGCACATTATTACAAGTTTAACAATCTAATACATAAATAAGTGACTGACGATAACCTGTTAACCTTTTTGAAGGGTCTTCTAATGCACTCAAACACATATTTCCATGTTTCTAGGAACATTTGATCCGTTTGAGCTAGAAACCAATTATTGTGTTTTTTAAAATCTGCAGATTATGCAGTAGATGATGGATCATCTAAGTGCTTAGAGACCGGCGGTGATAGGCGCTATATAAATACTCCTAACATAACATAACATGTGATAAATATGGTAAATCCTTAATTATGTGAAAAGGCTTGCAGCTGTACAACCTCATAATTCCAGTAGCCCTGCTTATCCGTAACCAGAGCCAGGCTGAGGCTCTTGGGGATCCATGGCAAAGGGTTTTTGCCTCTTGTATACGTTTTTATGTCAATTAGAAAAACGAGGAGGTTAATGTGCGTGGCCTTGAAAGATTCTGAATGTTTGAATCAATGTGCATGCATTTTAAATCACGAGTCTTCTAGTTTTTTGCCCTAGTAATACCCTGCTCACGTTTAAATCTATGTTTAACCTTTTATACGTGCAAACAAGATAGGAATATGGCTGTGTATCAGGGCATACAAATCTGCCCAACCTTGTCCCAAAAAAAAGCCTGTCCCTTCAGATCAAGAGAGAAACCGTCAGATTACGTTTTTGGGGAAGGAGAGGGCCCTGACCTGCATAAGTACAACTCTCAGAAGAACATGAACCTCAGTGCTTCTTGCAGTGACCTTTCTATCTATTTAGGTTGATTCTGGGTTTACTCAGGGTGGCTATTGCAAGCTTAATTTTAAAGGATTTTAAATGTATTTTTTAGGGGAGGAAATGTGGCTTAAAGGCCAGTGCTGTCAACTTTGGAATTGGGGTGCGAGGTTTGAGCCCTGGCGTGGGCTCAAACCAACAAAGAAAATCTGACAATTTGTGGTGTAGCGTGGTACTCATGCCCTTGGACAGAGTTCACCCTATATAAAACTGGAAAAAGAAGAAAAAACATCCCCATGTCGTAGTGTGACAGTTTAACATGTATAATGGAAGTGTTGCACTCTGTGGAGTACGGCCTCAGTTTAACTTAGCCCTTGATGTCACGGTTCTTTTGGGACAGCTACTGAGTGTAATTATTACTGAGTTTAATGAGTGAATTTACTTGATGACGTTATTTGCTGCTCTTACTATTTTGGTATGATTGTTTTATTGTACTTGTATGATTGTCAAATACAATCGAATAAAATAATTATTGATTGATTCTCAGTTTAATGGCACTCGAGATATTGATTAATGAAATATGAAAAGCTAAGTCTTTCCTTTCAGAATTCAACCATGTGACCTGCAGGTCAAACGCTGATCACAGTAGCAAACAATAAATGCTCTGATCTATTTGCCTGAAATTCATACTTTAACTAAACATTGGCAAACAACAACGTGTCTTCTATGCATTGTACAAATGCCAAAAGCTCAAAAAAATGTATGACTGTCATTCACTAAAGCACTGATTATCAGCTGATTGGTATTTTTGACAATTGAGCTATTTGATCAGTGACCAGAATTTCTAGTTGTGGGGAGTTTACTGCACCAGGTAATTACCGGTTGGAATAAGGTCGCACCCTTCTTCAGGTCTAACCTGTAAGTTAGATTTTATCGGGTACTATCAGTTTCCATCAGAAACACTTGCAATTGAAGCTCTGGTGTATCCGACACTCGTTATCTGTGCCTGCGACCTGCAAGTTGCAGATTCAAAGGTGGCATGAATACTCAAGTCTTTCATCCTGCGAAATTCATTAAAATTAATACAGATTTAGAGAAGTTTACAATAGCTATACAAAGTTTTAAGTGCAAATCGTTTTGGAATACAGAAGTGCAAACTGTGATTAATGAATGGCTTTCGTTCCCCGCCATATTATTAAAGTTCATAGTTGTATTTTCATTTTCGTTTCCTCTTTGTACTCAACACAAAGCTTAAAAGCCATTCCTGCATCCTATCAAACTGTGACGTAAGTCTTGGACAAATGCATGGGCAAGGGTAGTTGGTATCCGATGTAACCTGGACATCGTCCCTCAATGCATACATGGGTAAATGCACCTGTGAACGGGGTGCCAGTCACTCCTGAAGGAAACCAGGAATATCCTTCTCTTGCAAACTATGGAGAAATACATACGTAAGAGCTTCTACCTCTTCAAAGACAGCTCTTAATTTGAGCCGGTGATTGTATGTGGGTCTCACCTGCAATCATTTTTTTAGGACCGGCACTTATTTTTCCGCCTCAAACTGATCCAGGGCACGAGAAAGAAAAACACAAAAGCGGGGAAAGAGAAAGAACAGAAAAAAATTGTGTCAAGGGGAGAAAGAAGGCATGAAAAATAACCACAAGAGTGAGATAAATAGGTAGGAAGTGTGGGGCGTTGGAGTAAAGAGGCATGATGTGGAATTAAGAATATGAAGACTTGGGGGCCCATTAGGATGGCTGGCGGATTGCCCTCGCCAGGCCAGCGGTGACCACCGCTGGCCTGGCGGGGGCAATCTGCGCACCATCGGCTCCGGAATGACCCCCGCTATATTAGTATGGCTGGGGGGTCCGAGGCGGACGGAAAGACCATCTGCCGCTTTTCCACCCTGGTCACTTTGCGACTGGGGCAGAAAAGGGTTTATATGGTGGCGGTGTCTATCAGACACCGCCAGCCATATTAGCATGGACGTCTGTCAATGCCGCCACGGAAAGTCATGCAGAGATTCCCTGCAGGGGCCCGTTGTGGGCCCCCAGGGACTCCGGGGGGTAGAGAGTGCACATGGGGGGTACCTATGGTACCCCCAGCAGTTCCATGCACAGCATGGCAGGCACCGTGCGGTGCCTGCCATGCTGCGCATGGAAGTGCACAGCATGCCTTCCTGCGATTGTGGCGGGCGGGGCTGTGTGCACCGCCACCCACAATGGTAGGAATGCAGGATGCGCGCGCGGCGGGCGCATCCTAATGCTGCCCACGGGACTCCGCCCTTATGGGGGGCGGTCCCTTTCACCGACAGGATGGCAGGCGGGCAAAGTCTGCCCGCCATCCTAATGGGGCCCTTGGTATTTAACACCCCGACCTTTGATAGCCCTGGCTGGCCGTGGGCTTGTGAACAAAGCGTTCTGTTCTGCCTTATCACTTATTGAATTTCAAATTAAAAGCTACTCAATGATATGAGGCCTCAGAGGGGCCCACCAAAGCAGTTCATCCACCCTGCTGCTGATGTTCCAAGGGTACTGAGGGAGAGCTAATCCCCATTCGGTGATGAAATTCAAGGACTGTCTACTCTGCTAGTTCGCCCCCAGGGGCGGATTGGCATAGCAGGCAGTCGGGCATTGGTCGAAGGGCCGGTGTTTCGGTGGCCTCTGTGGACCATTTTTTTCATGTTTCCCAGCCCACAGAGGGCACTCAACAGGTATAATGAAAAGCTGCCTCGCTGGGGAGCGTGTGATATGGCTTTTGGGCTATGTAAATGTAAATGTATTTGAGCTTATATAGCGCACAGCTACCCGCAGTGGGTTTCCCGGCGCTTGCTTAGGGAACCCGTCCTGGTATTCCCCTGTGAGATAACCCCGGCAGGGTATCCACAAGGTGAAAGCCAGGCATCCCGCCGCGCGGGGCCGTTGTGGAGATTAAGCAAGTTATTGCCCAGAGTCGCAGAGTGTGAACCCGTGAGTCGAGAAAGCACCGGAGCGAGAATTATCGAGTCCGTGGAATTTTTTGCCCAAGACCCGCCGAGGCGGGGAATTGAATCCTGGTCCAGGGCCGATCTCAGCTTCCGGGTCTGCCGCCTCTAACCCCTGAGCCACACTTCTCCACGATGATTAGTTGTGGTCTCTCTTTGACCCCCTGCCTTGCCAACCTATTGCCCTGATGGTGGGCTGGGAAGCTGGTGACTGTATGCGACAATCGGCCTCCCTGGGGGCCAGGTGTTGCTCAGACCAGTGAGCCATTCTCATCTTGGCCCCCCTGGGGCCACGCAGCCCAGAAAAGGTGTTTTCAGCTGACACTTCTCACATGTGCCTTCTCATTCAGGGCACTGGTGGGTGGAGGAGGGTGGGTTTGTGCTCGGGCCTCGCTGTTGGGGACAGGTGATGTTGTGGACTTGGGCCATCTTCACCTCAGCCCCCGCCCCTATGGATGGCACAGCAGTGGTGTTTTATGCTTTATACCCTCCCCTGTCAGGCCATTGCCCAGAGGCAGTGGAGGACTGGGGAGGGCTTTAGTAATTTAGTAATATAAATGGGCCTGGCAGTTCTGTTGCTCAGGCAATGGAGGGTTGGGGATTGGTTTAGTGGTTTAGTAATTTTAGAAATGAAAGGGCCTCCCTGTTGTCAGGGTGTCGGCCATTGTCACCTTGCCCTCAGTGTCCTTCCAAAGAACAATATCCTCCACTGTCATGCCTTGCGTGTGCATTGGCATATGGGCCTGAAGGTCAGAGTTGCAGAGATGGGGGATCAGGTTTGATTCCCTGCAAATCACTTCCTCTCCCAGGCCCTTAAATAAAACATCTGATCTTGTGCACTGTAATTGGTGCTCATGAATAGCGCTTAAATAGCCTTTGTCTTGGTCTGGGTTCACAATATATAAAACTTTCAAAAAAACAACAAAAATAAAAAACTAGCACTGACAATGCCAATAGGTTGTGCATTCACAAGAGTCAAAGCTATTGGCGCTGTAAATGACAATGTGTTTTACCCATGTGTGATAGAATGGAGTGGAGGTATGTGGTGTGGAGTGCATTTATGTGGGTTGAATTCGAATTGCTAGTTTTGGAATAGTGTAGCGTAGAATTATGTGGCAAGGTGTGCAGTGGAATTATGTGGATAGTAATTATGTGGTTTTGAGTGTACTGGAATTATGTAGAGTGGGATTTACCCAAGGGGGGCTTCATGATCCTTCGCTCTGTGATCTATTCCCAGAGATTCCAGTCTAATCCTTTCTCCTTGACTTTGTACTAGATTTCTGATTTATGTGATAATCAGAGTCAAGAACATAGCTGGTTGGTAAAGAGTATCTAACTACATTGTGCAGGGCATTATGATTGCAAGTAAGAATTCAGTTATCAGAACTGCAGTGCTCCTAGTCTTTGGTAATGTTACTGGCTCTATAAGCTTTAAAATGCCTAATTTACCAAAAATGTCTCTACAAATGAGACCTCTGAGAGTAACCAAACGGTGTTTCGTGAAAGGGCACGCCAGTCGAATGTTGGCCACTTTTTTTTGGCAATGCCCAGGCAAAAGTGTGATCCCAATCCGACCCTGTTCGCCCCTGCACATTGCATGCCCTGCACATGAACTGGTGGCCTACCATGTCAACCAAGTAAAATTGCTCTTCACCACTCTGCCCTGGAGAAGGGCGTGGAGGTAGTAGAACATGCTTCAATCTACCTACACTCACATCCCCACCACCACAGGCAGTTGTGAGTCGGTTTTTTAGACTGTCACAAGCTATTGCCACAGACAGCTGTGGTGGATTGATAGTGGGCATGGGGTAACTCTAGGCTGCACGGTTTTCTTAAGTTCTTAAATTCAATTCCAAAATCTCATTCTTTCTCATCCAAGAGGAATATATAGGTCAATGCTTCTGGTCATCGGTTCTATTTTTATTTGCATATTGTGTTACAACTGCTTTTTGTTTTCTCTTTGACTTACAAGTTACAAGTAAACTACCAATTATTTACTAAGAGGGTGAATATGTTGGCAGTATGTAAGCTCCATCGCGCAATGACAATGGAGTATACATACCACCAATATGAAGGTCCCGCCACCCAATTTAATTGTGGATGGACCTTCAGTTTGGCAACAGAGGAGTCTACTCTGTCTCCACCATGGCCAAACATCTCCAAAAGTCCAGAGGAGTAAGGGCCTTTGTAAAAATGGCTACATTATCGCCTGCCCATGGGGGGCGTGGCTATGCATGCAGCGAGGCTAGATGTCTTCGGGTAGAGCTCCGGGATGAGCTCCCCTTCACCGGGACATATCTCCGCCAATACCGAGCACAGCTGGCCCACACCCCGGTGCCTGCAGTCCGGACCCACAGGCTACCACCCTGCCAAAAAATCGCGCAGCTGGGTGCTTCCAGGCTGCACCGGGGCATCCCGTCGGGAGGCAGCCGCAAACCTGAGGTCCGCATCGGCGGCAGCACCTACGCAAGCCCGAGGCTCGAGACCGAGAGCAAGGCCGCAAAGTGAGGCCTTGTACAGTGGAGTGGTGTGGCTCACCGGTTAGAGGCGGCAGACCCGGAAGCAGAGGACGGCCCGGGACCAGGGTTCAATTCCAGATGCGGCAGGGTCGTGAACCAGGGTCAGCGGACTTGATAATTCTCACCTCGGTGCTTACTCTAACCAGGGATCACACTCGGCAACTTTGGGCATTAGCTTGCTTCAGCTCCACAACGGCCCCCCACAAACGCCGGGGATGCCTGGTTTCACCTTGGAGATACCCAGGAGGGAACATCTCACAGGGAAAGCCAAGACGGGTTCCCCAGCGGTCTATAGCGCCAGGACGCCTCCGGGTAGCAGTGCGCTTTACAAGACATACACATTACATTACATTACATTACGGGAGGCAGACACGACAGAAAGGGATCGTGATACCCGAGCCCCGCCACACAGCCTGCCGAAGGGAGATAATACCCCTGAATGTAACCCCTGATTATTTCCCGGCTGGGCAGCACGGGTGGCGCATTTGGTGACGCGCTTTCAGCGTGAGGCGCCCAGCTGGTGGGGTGTTCATCGGCCTACAGAAGACATTGGAGCCCCTGCGTGAGGCAGCCAGGAGGTGACACCGAAGAGCCCCGGAATCGTGAGGAAGCCACTGGGGGTCTGCTACAGACAGTGAAGCGCCTCATATGGTGGAGGGACACTGTGGCTGAAGCTGGGGGCGGCACAGGCACGCACCTTGTAACACACCGGGACTACCTACACGAGAGCATATACTGTGCAACGGCCGGGCCTTGCCCAGGGACAACGCCAGATTGAGGCGCAATAGATACTCACGAGGCGCAACTGCTGGATGGCGCAAAGACCAGGGGGAAGGCTTGGTAAAAGCAGAAGCGCTGCACCGCTGAAGGCGTTGGAGATAGGGGATTGGAGAGACTAACGGATACTTAGCGTAAAAGCCGGCGGACTAGCCCGAGAAGACCAGGCGGAAATTCTTTGATAGTGGCGGATTCGCCCATGCACGCCATATCACATCGGGCTGCCCTTCAGCCACGAGGCGTTGCGACGTCGAATCTAGCCGCCACTTATATCTGCCCACCCCCTACCAGCAAACGCTTCCTTGTCCGCGCATTCTGGGACTGAGACTGTACTTGGGCAACCTACCAGTCACTGTGCTCACGGATATAGCGCACACACCTTCGGCGCTACCCATGTCTGGAGGCACCAGGACACGCACAGGCTACGGAGGAGCGCAACTGCGAGGCAAGATGGACAAATTTACAAAACAGGTGGAGGCCGACCAAGTAACGACCAAGCTTGACACTGTGCTGGCGGCCATGGAGAGACTGGAGGAATCGGTGCAATCCACACGCACGTCGCTGGAAACAAAGATAGATGGAGTTGCCATTGATCTAACGCATTTGCGAGCAGACTACAAGAAGCTTGCGGAGCGCACCACCACCTTGGAAAGTACTGTGTCAGACCTTGAACCCCGAGTCACCCAGTTGGATAAACTAAGAGAGACCTCCTCAACAGAATCGAATTTCTGGAAGATCGGGCAGAGGACGCGGAAGGGCGGGCGAGACGGAACAACGTGCGGATAGTGGGAGTGCCGGAAACATGGGAAGGGAAAGACCCCACGACACACATGGAAGACTGGCTGCAAACGTTACTACCTGAGGGAACATTATCGCCCCACTTCGTGGTAGAACGAGCACACCGAGTTCCAACGAGGCCTCTTCCAACGGGCTCTAATCCTCGGCCACTCCTCCTCCGCATCCTAAATTATAGAGACCGAGACTCCATCCTGAGAGAAACACGCAAACTCCACGAAATCCAGATCGATAACTCCAAAATCATGTTTTTCCCTGACTACACAGTCCAGGTACAACGCCAAAGACACTTTTTCTTAGCGGTGAAACAACGATTAGGCCAACTTACTCCTGTTCCCTGCAAAACTCCGAGTGGTGGCACATGACAAATCGCACTTCTTCACTAGCTCAGAAGAAGTGGAGGCATGGTTGGACAGCGGCACAAACAAGACTCCCCGAAGACTCGCAGAAACCTATCCTGCTAAACGGAACTGAGGCCCGAGAGGAAGGTGCCGAAATAGAGTATCACCGGCCCCTATGACCAAACACAACCGGGCGCCGGTCCACCTGAGGAAGTAATGCATCAGTAACAGCAGGATGCACTGCGTATAGTTGAGGAGCTTAGCAATTCGCCAATTCCACAATCGATCCCGATCACCAGCCCTTGAGCCCTGCCCAGTGACGATGAGGCAATCTATGAAATACCAGACTCCCAGCTTTCCTCGGACCTACCAGATGTCACACCACAGACGGCAGACCTGTTCGGCTGAGACACCACATCGATCCTTTCCCCCTCTCTCTCTTTTTCTTCCACGCCGGGCCAGGACGCCTGATGGGAGGGCCGCAACACCCGTCCACGCCTGGCTCTGGCTGATTGCTGGCGCCGAGACAACACAAAGAGGGGCCGCTCCTGGGACACTCGGTTGCCAGCCGGGAGACACAGTGAGTATTGATCCTAACTGCATGACTGCTGGCAAGGGGTTAGGAGAACAAGAACAGGTAACTGCTCTGGCCGGTAAGACCCGGCTGGCTAATCCTCTGACCCGATGGGCCTCCTGGAACTGCATCGCTTATGCTGGCGACTGCCACACACTAGGGGTGAAGTGCATGCAGGCCACCATACTGTCAACATCCCCGCATAACCTACCACAGAGCCGGCTGTGTTCGACTCTTGCTCCCACGGGAAGGAGAATGAACACCTACATATACTCATTGGTTAAGACACTTCCACCTTGCTCGGCAGGCAGCAACCCCCCCAGACTTGAATGGTGACTATCTCGATAGAGTGTTTGGACGTCTGCATGTTTTGCAGCCGACCTCTTGGTATTATTCCCCATGATTGTTATTCAGGTTTATTTGAGCTATCTGGATCATTTGTTGTTTATTGTATCTTTATCCATCTATTGCAGGTAATCATGATTGTGTATTCAATGTACGAATGTGGGGACTCTTGGGAGGCAATGCTTTTGCAACTGGAATGGTGGTATCAAGAGGGAGGAGGGCGGGGATCACCTGAACAAACATAATGGTAGCTATTCAACTTTGTACATGGAATGTGCGTGGTATGCACACACCCTCACGCAGGTACCAAATATATTCTTATTTGAAGAGACACCGAGTCCAAATTGCGCTCTTGCAAGAGACCCACTTAAATGACGTGGAGGTGCATACGTTACACCACAGATGGTGTGGGCAGCTCAACGCCACGGTTTATTCCTCCTATGCCAGTGGCGCACTGATATGGGTGAGGCCGGGAACTCCCCTTGAGGTGGAACACTCCCACATTGGCAGAGAGGGCAGACTCGTAGTTGTGATGCGAAGACTGGATGGGCGCACTCTAGTGCTGGCGTCAGTATACGTCCCTAACACAGACCAACAGGGGTTTCTCGCAAAAGTCTCTACCGTCTTGTCCCCGTGGCAGGGTGTCCCCTGGATATTGGGCGGAGACTCCTTTCCGCCTCTGCCGAGTGCACCAGTGCTGGGAGTAATGAAAGCCTTCACAGCCTGGGCCGCGCAATGGGATCTGCGTGACGCATGGCGGTGTCACAATCCAGATGTCCGGATATACTCATACTACTCATGCGGCCATGACCTGCATGTGCATTTGGACAGATACATGCTGACTAGCGACTTGCTCCCACACGTAACTGACACCTATTATATGTGCCGAACACATTCAGACCACAACCCACATGTGTTAGACCTGGCATGGGCACATACACATCCCACTGTCCCCACCTGGAGACTACAACCAGACTTGCTGCTTGATGCCCCATTCCATGACTCTTTATTTGCACAAATAGTACACTACTTTGAGGACAACACGAGCATGGCGTCCACCCCCCAGATAGAATGGGACGCATTCAAAAGTTGTGATCAGGGGTCATTGCTTAGGTACACAGGTTAATATACGGAGGCAGCTGGAAAAAGACTTAATGAAGTTTGAGGCCGACCTCATACAAAAAGAGCAGGTGCCGGACGGAAGTGGAGGGGGGACGTAATAGAAGCTCGGGCGGAACACAAGCGATTGTTGGAAAGGCTGCACTGCCTCAACTATGCGGCCCACTCGGCTCGCACACACAGTATGGGAGATAAGCCTGGCAAACTATTGGCCTGGCTGATTAGCAGGGAAGACCGAACGATACCGTTGACGGTGATACAGGACAGTAGGGGCCACATGCTTTACACACAAAACGAGATACACGACGCATTCACCACCCATTACAATACGCTGTATCGGTCCTATCTGCAAACCCCCCTCCCAGACATTGGCGAATATCTCACAAACATACTGTTGCCGGCATTGCGGGATGCCCAGCGTAGATACCTGGCAGCGCCCATAACACCAAAGGAGCTCCTCGTAGTCATCGCTGCGCTCTCCAATGGTAAGTCTCCAGGCCCAGATGGATTGCCAGCAGAGTTCTACAAGGCCTATTCGGACCTGCTGATCCCGGAGCTGATCCGGATATATGAATCGGCATTAGAGGACTCCTCCCTCCCACCCACGCTCAATGAGGCCACCCTAGTCTCCCTCTTAAAACCAGGTAGAGATGGAAAGCAGTTGTGTTCATACAGACCTCTTGCTCTTCTCAACACTGATTAAAAAATGTTAGCGTCTACTTTGGCACAGCGTCTAGCCCCCTTCACGAATAAACTAGTGCATGTCGACCAAAATGGTTTTGTGCCCAAGCGAAGCACCTCACACAATATCCGTCCATTATTTAGAGTACAAGAGTATGCAGTGAAGCAATGGCCAAGGTCGGGGTGCTTGGTGCTTGATTTAGAAAAAGCTTTCGATTCCGTGGAATGGCCCAACCTCCGGGAGGTACTGCAGAAATATGAGCTGGGGGTGGGTTTTGTAGACATGGTCAACTTGCTGTATCAGACGCCCACAGTGCGGGTCCGCACCGGCAGCATATTGTCTGCAGCCATCAGAGTCCGGAGAGGCACAAGACAGGGCTCCCCTCTGTCACCGCTGCTCTTCTCACTGGCAATGGAGCCACTGGTGGAATTATTAACCCCTTCCATGCTCATGACGGAACGGTTCCGTCATGAGCGTAAGGTGGCCTGTGCTTATGACAGAACCGTTCCGTCATGGTTCCATAGGCCCAATGGAACGTTCAGCACCGGAGCAAATTTCGCGCAGCACAGAAGGGGTTAAGACAACAGGGCGAGGATTGGGGCATTCCCTTGGTAGACGGTATCCATGCGGTCTCACTGTATGCAGACGACCTGCTTCTATATATTAAAGATCTCACATATGTGCCACGAGCGCTAACGAACCCCCTATGCACCTTTGCAGCCCTTTCAGGACTCAGGATTAACTGGGGTAAATCCAGGGTGTACTCCTTATGCCCAGACATGCAGGAATGCGAGGTGCGACTCGGCGGGGTGCGGCTGGCCTGGCACACTACCACATTCAGATATTTGGGTATCCATATATACCGGTCCCCGGCGGATGTGCTAGAGGGTAACCTGGTTAGGGCCATCTCTTCCCTGCAGACACAAATAACCTTCTGGAAAACTCTCTCCATCAATGTACCCAGCCGGGTAACCCTAACGAAAATGATTGTCCTACCAAGGCTCTTATACTATTATTCCAATATACCGGTATACGTCCCAAACCGCATCTTTCGAGAATTGGAAACCATGATCAAAGCACTCATTTAGAACACCGGCAGACCCCGAGTAGCGCTGACGAAACTTTACACACCAGTGGCAGCGGGGGGACTCGCAGTTCCCAACCAGGAACTCTATTACCTGGCAGCACAACTGCAGTGGGTGGTTGGTTGGCTGAGTGGGAAGTGCCTGACCGACACGACCTCTGACACCTCAAACCTGACCCACACACAGGTCTTCACACTGTTTCATCCCCTGGCCAAACTACCTCGCCCAACACAATTACATTTAGCAGTGGCTCACAAGTAATATACGCGTAGCTTGCGGCTCACACGGGCAGTGACGCCCTATGCCCCTGCACTACCTCTGTTGGGCACTCCCAAAAAGTGGAGGAGCTGTAACCGCGACCACTCTGGAACGATGGGAACGGGCCGGAATAGACACGATGGCTGAACTATATACGGATGGCGCTCTGCTTCCATTCGAAAGACTGGTGGCGACCACAGACCTACCGGCAGGACAGTTCCTGTTACACACATCATTGATACGCACATATACAAAGGCTTGGGGTGATATGACTGAGGAACCACAGACACACTTGTTGATGCAATATATGCACGTCATGGGAAATGGATCCCATGTGATACATTGGTTAGCACAGGCACTATTATCGAACACAGCTCGAACCCTCCAACCACTGAGAGACAAATGGGTGGCAGATAGGGGCAAAGACTGGACGGACAAGGAATGGGAGAGAATACTGGAGGGACCCATTAATATACCACGCAACTCGCGGTTCAAGATTATCCAATTCTATATAATACATAGAGCGTATTTGTCACCGGACAAAATTAACCAATATTTCGCAATAAACACGTCCATATGCCCGTGCTGCTCACTACCAAATGCGGACATTCTGCATATGCTCGGGACCTGTCCTAGGCTGCTGGCATACTGGCACGGCATAACGTCCCTGTTAATGAAAGGGGCCAGGGTGCAAATGCCACACATATGGGAGGCATGTTTGCTGGGCTTATTTAAAAGAACAAAACATACTAAAGTTCACACCAGGTTTTGGGATCTGGGGCTTGTCACCGCTAAGAGGCTTATCACCAAACATTGGAAGAGCAGGGACCCACCACAAATCAAACATTGGTGCACCTCCTTCAATAACTGGGCAGTAGCGGAAAGCGCGACCCTTCATGGGGAGGAGACGGCAGGACTAAGAGCCATCCCAATAGCACAACCTTGGGATGACATTTTTAAATCCTTTCGACAGGCGTGTCTTGAGCAGGGAGTCATGTAGACGTCTGTCTGGTTGAGCACCATTAGAATGACTGATAAGAAGGAAGGTAGTGCACCCAGGGGAGGTGACTAGATTCTAGCAGACAATAGCATGTCACGCACAGGACACAAGATACCAATCTCATGCCACCAATAAGTTGCTCAGACCCGCCCCCCACACGCAAGACTGGATACGGACATCCCACCATAACCGTGCTGAAGATACACCCACCCATCCCCACACTGCCACCCTTACACCTGGGGGCAGTACCGTACATGTATTGACACATATGAACACAATACCTACCTATACACCCCTTTAGAGTTACCCCAGAACAGTGCTTTTTTTGTATTCTTTTCCTCCTTTTTATTGTTATTGACCCTTTTCGGTATTTAACCTATATATTCGTTCTCCAACCCCCCCCCCCCCCCCCCCCCCCAGATGACCGCGTTAGTGGTGTACCGCAGAGTTCATTAATGGACACAATAGTTACACTGATTGAAAACCATCGTATGGAATGTCATACATTTGTTCCTTAACTGGTTGGCAACACTCACACCTATATTTGAGGGGCCACTCCACTTAACAGGTCTTTTGGCCTTGATGGGTGGAGTGAGGAACCGTCACATATGACAACCGCTGGGTCCCATTTGGCACACATATGGGAAATACACCATATTTACAACTGATCCAGATGACGACCTGCCCCCCACTTTATTTTGACACCCCACTGGGTGCACATTAGCAGCACACGAAAGGCCATGACTCTGCGACATGCACCGTTGATTCAGTTCCCAGGAGCCATCTTCCTTTTAGCTGATGACCCATAGCTCTGTGGAGATGGGAAACACTCTTCGGTACAAAGTATTATGAGGAACTGTTATATGATCTGTGTATTTCCTTTTCCTTTCCCGCATCAGCAGCTAAGATATGAGACAACTGTGCAAGATCATTGTCGTGACTCGAAAAGGTGTTTTTTCTTTTAACCTCCTCAATTTAACGATTTGAAATGTGACTATAAGTTGAAATCTCAATAAAAATATTCAAATAAAAAAAAAATTGTCGCCCGCCCATTTTCAGATGGGTGGACATGTATTCATTTTTTACTGTTTCTTTCCGTCAGGTAAAGCCCACTAGTAAGGAACAGTAAAACCTTTATAATGCTCCCCCATGTAATGGGAGAAGACTCAAAGGTCGAGTAGAGAATGTTATCATTTTTTTTGCTAAAAGAGATTTCTGTTTTGTAATTTTCTTCTGGTAAAGAAAAACAAATACTCAGCTAAGGGGCTGCACCCTGCTGATGCAGCCCCATAGCACCCAGTATTATGCATTGCCAGAAGCCAACGTGAGGATGGTACCTGCCAGTGCTTTTAAAAATGACTGCCTGCTTGACATTTATTAATTAGGCAGATGGTCCCTCCTTCATGGGGATAGAGTAATTTACTCCATCCCCATAGTGGAACGGCGGGCAGCTTTCTATAAATAAATGACCCCCTAAGGCTTTGAAAGAGAACATACTGACAAATGTTAATCAGATGAGTTGGTCATCTCTTCTTTATTCTGTTGGTCAAAAGGTGTGATTCGCCTCCAAGCGCCTACCTGCTTGTTCCAATGAAAACTTCTCAGTTGTTTGACCCATTCTTTGTGAAGGCAGGTTTTCAGTCTGCTGTTTGTCATTGTTTGCCCTCCTAATGGAAACTGTGCCACGTTTTTTATGTCTTGCAAGTTTAACCAGTCATATTCAATCTTTTTTCAAAATCATGGACTATCTCCACCTTAAGGTTGATGTTAATTTAGAATATGAAGTGGAGGAGAATTGTGTCTATCATCAGATCCTTCAACATAAATTGCACTTTTGGATTCACCCAAAAGGGTATGGAGTAGTAAACAACACTTGGGAGCTTGTTTCTTTTCTGCGTAACCCGACCCTTCTGTTTACATTTTTCATTTCTCATCCAACTGCATTGTTGCATTCGAATCACTGACACAATATCGAAGGTCAGAATATCGACCTACATAAATATCGAAGCAAGAGTATCGAAGTCAAGAATATCAACATCCTATCTACATTACGGTAAGCACAAAAATATCCCCAAAAAACATATCAATGTCAAAAATATAGTTGTTAAAAATAACGTTTTTTAATTAAGTTAAAAAATAATGTAAAGTAAAGAAAATAATACATATAATTAAAATAAACATAGTTAAAATATTTTACATGTTTAAAAATTATAAGTAATATATATATAATGTAAAAATAAATTAAACATTTACATATATTATATAATATATATTTACTTATTCTAACACGTTATCAATTGTTTAAAACATCTTATAGATTATAAATTCATCTATACACATAAAAACAATGATATAAATACAAATTAAATAAATATATATAACAAATAAAAAAATATTTTTAATCTTTTTAAAATTAATTATATACTACATTAGCTAAAATAATACAAAAACATATCAGATAGCGAAGGGAATAAAATTACTATTCCAACTCCAAACAGTGCAACAGTAGGGAAAATGTTGGATAGCGTAGGGGTAAAAATTACTATTCCCACCCCAGTGAGTGCAACAGTAGGGAAAGTGTTGGATAGCATAGGGTTTAAAATTACTTTTCCCACTCCAGGGAGTACAACCGTAGGGAAAGTGTTGGATAGTGTAGGGGTAAAAATTACTATTCCCACTCCAGTAAGTACCACAGTAGGGAAAGTGTTGAATAGCGTAGGGGTAAAAACTACTATTTCCACTCCAGTGAGTGCAACAGTTGGGAAAGTGTTGGATAGTATAGGGGTAAAAATGAGTATTCCCACTCCAGTGAGTGCAATAGTAGGGAAAGTGTTGGATAGCGTTGTTGTGTGGCGTTTTAGGCTCCAATTGAATTTTCCCCATTCACGTTGCCCTTATATAGGCATAGAAATCCAGCCCTTATTTAGGCATAGCCCATGCAACCCAAATACAGACATGGCTAATTCCATCCGTTCACCAAACGTCACAAAGATTTCTTGGAAAACCAGCTTAAGCCGTTAGGGACTTCCCCTTGCTTGAATATTGATTTCTCCAAGAACTCAGTTAGTTTTACAATGAACAACTATTCCCCAGGGGTTCATTCATGACGTTCATATGCCCGACTCTACGTCAAACATAGCATTCCCAAACACCTTCAAGGTATAAATATACCTTCACTCCTATAGCAAGATACGGTGGTTCAGAGCAGTTGGAAGACCTACTTGTCCGACGCAGCTCGCTACAGCAAGTGCAGAAGGAAGCCGACTCTCCAGCTGACGCACTGATCAGGAAGAAGCCCTTCTCTGCCGAGAATGCAGCTCCACTGTTTCCGGCTCCCCTTGTGGGGTGTTGGGAAATCAAGTCCCGAGAAAGAGATACCAGACCTCCTTCATTCTAACAAGGTATGGAACTGATTAGAACCTACAGAAACCTTTGGTAGATTCTTGGCAAAAACAAAACCTATGCTAAACAATACTTACTTCTTCCCTCGTACTAAACCTAGGTTAGGTACATTGGGGTAGGCGTATTTTAGAAGCACCAGTTGAGTATTTTAGTCTATGTTATTTATGTATTTATTTTTATATGGCTTAGAAACCATACAATGCTCTTGCAGTATTATTTCATATTACTGTTTAGGCTGTACGCATTATACTTTGCAGTCTGCATAACAATTGTAGCAGTTCACCTCTCTTGCATGAGAAAGAAGACTGTTCAATAAACCTTTTATTGAAAATGCCCGTCTCACTATTTCTCTGCAACTCTGTAGAAACAAAGCATGCACGATTGACTGAGTGAAATACTTATCTATTGTTTCTACGACTCAGAAGATATTTTCCAGTCCTAGGGAAACAAAGTTGTCATGTTTATGGGGTTGTCAGAAACTAATCACTTCTTGTGTATTCGAGAACGTTTCTAGTGACTTCTGAGCTAGCTGGCACTCACAATTAAGTTTAGTACATTCGATAGCGACCCACTGACCTAAGTCGTACATCAAATCTATAGGATATATTATTCCAATGTGCAGAGCCTATTGGGAATATAGGAACTTCTCACTACAGTGATTGCAACAGTAGGGAAAGTTTTGGATAGTGTAGGGGTTAAAATGATTATTCTAACTCCAATGAGTGTAACAGTGTGAATATGTAGGATAGCATAGGGGTTACATTAACAACATACTTATTAATTAAATAATTGTTGTAAAATAAATAACATATTAATAATTAATTAACGTTTCTTTAATTATAAATACCAATACAATTAAATGAATATTTACTGAAATAACATTAAATTACTTCCCACCCTATTCCTGCATAAACACAAAACCTGCTACACATACAAAATAACACAATTAATTTAGTTATCAATTACTCAATTTTTAAAAATTAAGTACCAATAACAATGAACTAACAATAAATTAATAATCAATACCAATTAAGAAAAATTAATAATTACTTAATTATAATAAATTACTTCGCACCCTATTCACCTATAAACTCACAACCCGCTACACATAAAAAATAACACAATCAATGTAATTATCAATTATTCTATAAAAAAAAGGAATTACCAATTATTAATAAGTTAGCAATAAATTAATTAACAATAACAATACATAAAAAATAATAATCAATAATTATAATTAATATACTTTTTAATTAACCAATTAATAAGAAATAATTACCAATTATTATTTAATTAACAATAAATGAATCAATAACAATAAATAAAAACATGTTAATTAATTAATTATAATTAAAATACTTCCCACCCTATTCCCCTATAAGGCCGCAATCCGCTACACAGAAAAAAATAACAATTAATTTAATCATCAATTAATAACAATTATTTACCAGTTAATAATTAATTAGCAATACATTAATTAACGATACCAATAAATAAAAAATAACAATACATTAATTATCATTGATATAATGATAAATTAATCAATAAATACAAATTAATTATTATTTCATAATTAAATGACATTACATTAATAATTAAACACAATAAATAAAAACATTTTAATTAATTAATTATAATTAAATTACTTCCCAACCCAATTCCCCTATAAACCCACAACCTACTCTGATAGTAAAACGCAAAATTTACATACATTTAGTTTACTCATTTCTAACATTTAATACATATATTTGAAAATAATACTAATACATCACAAAAAATGTGAAACATACCTATAAAATACATACTAAAATACATAACATTAATAGAAATATCGTTATTATTACCAACTATATTTTTGCTAACAATTATACTTACTTTGATATTACTTACTTCGATATAAAAAACCAATATTACTTACCTTAAGGTCGATATTCTGGTCACCGATATTCTTGACATGGATATTCTGTCCCTACAATATTAAAACATCGTTATTAGTGTAGGTCGATATAAAAAATTGATATTTTGACTGCGCACCCCACCTAGCAGGTAACTTCTTGCTGCGCTTTTCCCAAGTCCTGCAGAATGCTACCATCTACAGATTTTTTACAGAGATGCAGTCAACAGATTATTTGCTTTTGTTCCCCATTCCAGATGTGAAACAACAAAGACAGAGGCAGCTGAAGCAGTTGTTGTGTTCTCACTTTTCAGCAATCACTGCTATGACCTTCTTCTTTTCTGATATGTGCATGATCAAGGAGAATGTTTGATCCCATGACTTGTCTATTCTTTTTCTACTTCGGTAGTCAGAATTCCATCTTTGCCATGGTGCCTCTCTTTTTTGTGGGGTCTCTCCACAATGCCTTTAAGAACATGCTGATTCCATTCAATGTGTTCTGAGTAAAGGTGGGCGACCCACTGAATTATCACGCAAGGCTCGAGCCAGATCATTGGCTTTGGCACAGCTCAAAGTACGCTTGGAACCTCGAGCCCAGAACGAGCTGAGCTTTCATAGCAGAATTTACGAGGCTCTAAGTAGGTGGCCATGCCTGGAATTGCCCTAGAGTAGCTGTTACATGGCCTTGCCTATAACATCCTATGGGGCAATAATTTTAACCCATTTCTAAAATTCGGGCACCAGATAATACCCAGGTCATCTGTGATGCAACAAGCCAAAAGTGGACTGCGCTGTAATTGTATGTGTGTGTGTAGACAGTGTATGCAAGTGGCTTACAGACGACTCAGGTTATAGAATTTCTAGTATGTTGCTAATTTCAAAATCTAAAGGGATCAGTATGGTCCTAACAAAAGATTAACACATTTTTGGGCTGAGCTTGACCGCCTGACACGTGTTGGCCAATAGATGTTAAGTTAATAGCTTCAACCTAAACATCCCACTCTGTTTTTAATCCACCAAGGGTGCCCTACGATTAAAGGTGGTTGAGGTTCACCTGCAGACTATTTGAAAACCATTTCCCAGATCCCTCCGTAATCCTTAGGACTACCATTAAATTTCTCCCCCCAATTGTGGAGTTGAGCCTGCCTGTTGGGTGTAGGACTCAATTCTGAAGCAATTCACACATTTGTGGCAGTGAGAGGCTTTTTAAAAACTGTAAATGTAAATGCCAGCATTTGTAAAGTGCACAGCTACCTCAAGAGAGGTGTCCCGGCACTGGGGGCCATCGGGAAGATTAAGCAAGTTATTGCCCAGAGTCACATGGTGCTGGGCTAACCTGCCGCAGGAGCCGTGAACCCTGTGGTCTGGAGTCAGGCACCCTGGCTGCTGCTCCACACCTCTTCCACAATTCAGGATTAGTTTGTACATCTCTGTAAGGAAATAGGTCCTATGTAGAACTCCTTGTAGCAGGCCACCTGCTAGGCTTTAAATTTTCCCAAGGTTCACATACAGTAACTGCCTAGGAGAACTGTGCTGTATGACATTCTGTCACATTAATTGATATTCATTGATAGAGTAAACCCCACTAACATGTTGGTCTGTAGCTACAATGTCTCCTCTTGCCATGATCCATAAGAAGAAAGAGCATGCCATGATGTACTTTTATTAAACTGGCATTTTCCAGAATTGGTAACTTCCTGCAGCAGACACTGCTACCTTAGTCTTCTCTTACATCACCACAGACTGTGGTTAGTCATCCAATATTTTACCCTAATGCAGTAGTGAATAATTTACTCTAATGCAGCAGTGACCAATTGCGACAACATAGTGTCCCAGATCCTTCCTAAGATGGCACCCATGATTTAGCTATCGGCAAATCGATCAGCAATGTAGCCGTCCATGGCTGATGCATTGCGGAGCTTCATTTCTACCCTTCCTTATAGCACCAAGACGGGGAACAATCTGCCAATATTGTTCAGCCGGGTTCCAGCTTGTCCCGTATTGTATCTCATACAGGATATTTTCAAGATGGCCAACAGATGATCAGTGCTGTCCGGGAACTCCCCAGCTAGGGATTGCCTATTCAGCTTTTTTTCCCCTGGAAGCTACCCCCTTTTTGGACCCTTATAGACACCTGGGGTTAGATTTAGACTGCGATTCTCATTTCACCAACTCCTGCGTTTAATCTCGAAATCCTCAGAGAAACCGTGATTATTATCCTGACCGCGGAGACAGAGCAATTATGCCGGATGCCCGGTGAAGCTGCCTTGACAGCAATAGAGAAGATCAGCTCTGGCTCACCCCCTAGGCCATCATCTACCCAGCCGGACATTTGTCACTGTTCTCCTAGTCTCTCGGCTGTGTCTCCCGATTTTTTTGTCTTACACTTTGACTGTTTTAGTCCCCCTGAAGAACTTTCCACCTGCTGGTCTGCTGACCCGTTCTGCATTCCTTATCCATTTTCCTTCCCCTCCTTAACTTCTACACCCCAAAGGACATGCGTCTTTGCTATTCTATGCTCTATTTACTCATATGACTGTGTAATTTTTTTTATTTTTTTTGTCGTTGTCATTCTATGCTCTAGTAACACATGTTTACTGTGTACCACTGTTTTTTCCCCCTATGTTTTACTATGCCCCTGTAACTGATGTAATTTGTAACCTGTAACTCACTGGTGCTCATGTAAAGCGCTCTGATACCTCCAGGTTTAGCCAGCGCTATATAAAACTCTTCAAATAATTAAATAAATAAATTCGTCCACAAGCAACAAGCATAGTCACATAGCAAATACCTCTCACAACGGTCTCCTAGTAAAAGGGTTTGAAGAGCTGTGGCTTATTTCAACTACCTCAAAATTATCTGGGAGTTGCGTCACATTGACATATTGGAGCATCAAAAAAAAATCTTTTCCTTCCTATGGGCTGGTGAAATTGTGTCATGCAGGTTTGAATCGTACCACATAAATTTACATTTCGGGTATTAAGTCAATACCATTGAGCCATATGAAGAAGGTGAAGTTCCTTGACTTTTCCAAGAGCAAATTTTAATGTGTCTCAACTCCAATTCTCTCTCTCCAGACTTCCTGCACCACAATGGTAGGGCTTCCAAATGCTGGTAATTGGCTGCCTTAACTGCCAGAATGTTTCTTTTTCTACTGTGCTCATGACTGCCCTTAGCCATGTGTAGTGAGGGTAAACACTGTTGGGGGGCTACTTGTGGCCCTGATTGGCAGAAGGAAGGCTGTATGTAGGTGTGAAATGCTTGTTTTGCAATGTTGCAAACCTCAACCTGGTATCTCTAAGAGTCAGTGGAATGCTGCTATGGTGGGTTTGATGCTCTTGTGATTTTTCATACTGAGCCCACCTTTGCTGCTTGATTGTGTACCTCTTTTGTAGGAGAATAATAAGATACTTGGGAGAAGTTATCTATTTGAATTTGAAGTAAAGCTTTGCACATCAAGTATTGTTAACAACTCGGGCTGAATAAGAGAGTTGATTCAAAGATTACCCCTAAGCCTCTAACATTTTAGCCCAGATCTACAAAGATGTTGTGCTGGTGCAAAGTTACACAAAGCAATGGTGTTTACTTTCCTGCAGAAAAGGTACACACCTTTGAACCATGGTGCCATGGTTATCTGTGACATGATACAAATTTTAGAGTGACAATGATTGGATACAGATCAAGGTTTCCCTCCAGAAGCTCACTACTGATCAATTCATGCTTATTAAATATTGTAGTCAATAATTATTTTGTTGTGGATGTGCGTTAATACGCCGAGAGACTGCAGGATCAGGTGTTTGTAATGATTTCCAGGCATCCATGTAACAGGAAGTGCTAAATACAGTTAGGCCATTTAATGGTAACATATCAGGCCTGGAATGGATGAAAGGATGCATGCAGGAATAGTGAATACATGACCATTGACCCCACCAGGTCAGTCTCTACCCCCCGCACAGCATCGCCTGTGTCCCTGCCCCAGCTGCCACTGCTGAGGAAGTTCGAAGCCCTCCACCACTCCCAGGCTACCACCTGCGCCTCATCCCTGGTGGCCAGTGGCAGGCCGTAGGTAGGTTTGGTCATCCTCCGCTTTATTGCTTTTATTGCATTGCCTGTATTTTCATTGTTGTGTCTGTGACTGCTGTTGTCTATCTTTCCCGGCTGACTGTATGGGTCCATGCCCTTTTTTCTTCCGTCTGTTCCCCTCCCTGTCCCCCTGCTCTCTCTGCCCGGTCTTTCCTTCTGTACCCCTCGCTGCCCCGTGTCTCGGCCCGGTTTCCCTTCTGTTCCCCTCGATGCCCCCTTTGTCTCTGCCCAGTTTTCCCTTCTCTTCCCGTTGCTGCCCCCGTACCTCTCTGCCCGTTCTGCCTTCTGTTCTTTACTGCCCCAGTATTTCTGTGTTCGATATTTTGCCTCCGTGCCACTTGTTTTTCCAGTATGTCTGTGCCCTTTTGCCTTCTGTGCCACTCGTTTTTCCATCGTTTTTGTGCCCCTTATGCCTTCTGTTCCACTCATTTTTGTGCCCATCTGCCTTCTGTGCCACTCATTATTTCCCTTGTTTTTGTGCCCCTTTTGCCTTCTGTTCCACTCGTTTTTTGTGGCCTTCTGTGCCACTCGTTTTTCCCTTGTTTTTGTGCTCCCTTCTCCCCTCTGTTCCACTCGTTTTTTGTGCCCTTCTGCCCTCTGTGACACTCGTTTTTTTGTGCCCTTCTGCTCTCTGTGTCACTCACTTTTCCCTCGTTTCTGTGCCCCTTCTGCCCTCTGTTCCACTCGTTTTTTGTGCCCTTCTGCTCTCTGTGCCACTCGCTTTTCCCTTGTTTCTGTGCCCCTTTTGTCTTCTGTTCCACTCGTTTTTTGTGCCCTTTTGCCATCTGTACCACTCATTTTTCCCATGATTTTGTGCCTCTTTTTCCTGCTGTTACCTTTGTTGTCCCTCCCCTCCCTCACCGCTGCGTCCCGTGCAGCCCCCCCTGACAGCCCACTGCCCATTCACTGCCCTGCCTCCCAGCTGCTTCCCTCTCCCAACTCCCCATATATGCCTGCCGCTGCACGGCTGCGCCACTGGCGCGCCAAAGGCACTCCAAGGCAAGTCCGTCTGCGCCCGTCCGTGCCTGGACTGCGCCCAGAGCCAGAACCCCGGAACCCCGCACCCACCACGACGACCACCGCCACTACAACGTCAGCACTCTGCACGCTCTCAACTCCGAACAGAACCACACCTGCTTCAAGGCTGCCCGAAACGCACACACAGCCTCTTCACCTGCCGGAACTTCAGCTACACCAGCCTCAGAGCAGACTAACCACCCGCCAAGAAAGACCCCAACCACCTCCAATGCATACTACTGAACACCTGCTCCGTACGCAAGCATGCCATTGAGCTCTGGGATTTGCTCAACACAATATCCCCAGACGTCGCCTTCCTGACAGAGACCTGGTTTAATGACTCCTCCGCACTCAACATCGCCATAGTCATCCCAGGCGGCTACAAGATCACCCGCAGAGACCGCACCAATGGATTCAGAGGCTGAATCGCCATCGTCCACAAGAACAGCATCAGGGTCTCGACTGGCACCGACGATGCGGTTAGCACTGCCGAACACATGCATTTCCAGATCCACAAAGACCCTAACTCCACCCTCAGAGGCACCCTCGTCTAGCGACCTCCCGGACCCTGCCCCCAGTTCAGCGATTCCATCGCCAACTTGATCAGCATGCATGTCCTGACCTCCACCGACTACATCCTCCTTGGAGACCTGAACTTTCACCTTGAGAACAACAACGACAACAACTCCACAACCCTGATCGATATCCTCGCCAACCTCAGACTGAGGCAACTTGTCACAACGCCCACCCACTCCGCTGGCCACATGCTCAACCTCGTCTTCTCCTCAAGCCCGCACATCTCCGTCAGCCACACCACCGAACTCCTCTGGACTGACCACCGCTGCATCCACTTCGCCTCCCAGAAGCCCAGCACACACCACTGCACCCAACAGATCCACCGCCGCTGCTGAAGCAAAATTACCAAAGACCAACTCTACGCAAACCTCGCTCTCAACCCACCCACCGAACCCTCCAACACCGACGACGCTGCCCACAGCTTCAGACGCTGGATCGAGGACTGTGCCAACACCCTCGCCCCACTGAAGAAGCCCCCCCACAGAGACACCAGCAAGAGGGCCAGCTGGTTCACCACAGAACTCCTAGCCTCCAAGCAAGCCTGCCAGAAACTAGAGAAGAAATGGCACGGTGAACAAACTCCAGACAGCCACGCAGCACACAACGACACCATCCGCAACCACCACCACCTCATCAGGGTGGCCAAGATGATCTCCTTCAAAGACCGCCTCGACAACAATGCACACAATAGCAAGGAGCTCTTCAACATCATGAAGAAAATCTCCAACCCCAGCTCCAACACCAATGACATCCTGCCAACGCAAGCCATGTGAGACTCCCTCGCCACCTTCTTCCACCGCAAGATAGCAGACATCCACGACAGCTTCAACACACAGACAGCCCCAACAAACAGCAACACAACAGACCCTACTCACACCATCGACCATGACCCCCTGCTAGTCTGTGCCAGCGTGAGCATCGATAACACCATCAAGACCATGCTCACAATTCACTCAAGCTCTCCGTCAGACCCATTCCCGCACCACGTCTTCAACAGAGCAAGCAGCTCCATCGCACCCCACCTGCTCAACGTCATCAATCTCTCCCTCGAGACCGCGACCTTCCCAGAGATCTGGAAACACGCCGAGATCAACTCCCTACTAAAAAAACCTAAGGCAGACCCAAGAGAGCTCTAGAACTTCAGGCCCATCTCTCTGCTCCCCTTCCCGGCCAAGGTCATCGAGAAAACAGTCAACATACAGCTAACCCGACACCTAGAAGAAAACAGAATCCTGGACCCTTCCCAGTCAGGGTTCAACAGCAGCCACAGCACCGAGACTGACCTCGTCGCCGCCACCAATGACATCAGGAACCTGCTTAACAACGGCGAGACCGCAGCACTCATCCTCCTAGACCTCTATGCCACCTTCGACACCGTCTGCCACCACACACTACGCGCACGCCTCCACACCGCAGGGATCCGAGACAAGGGTCTGGATTGGACCACCTCCTTCCTCTCCGGCAGAACCCAGAGCGTCCGCCTCCCCATTCCATTCCAAAGCCTCCGAGATTATCTGCGGCGTACCCCAGTGATCCTCCCTCAGCCAGAGGCTGTTCAACATTTACATGGCCCTGCTCACACACGTAGCCCGACAGCACAACCTCAAAATAATCTCCTACGCCGACAACACTCAGCTGATCCTCTTCCTCACCAAGGACCCCATTGCCAAAGCCAACCTCCACGAAGGAATGAAGGCCGTCGCCGACTGGATGAATACCAGCCGTCTGAAGCTGAACTTGGACAAGATGGAGGTCCTCATCCTCGGCTCCAACTCTTCAGCCTGGGACGACTCCTGGTGGCCGACGGCACTGGAGAAAGCACGACACCCACCGACCACGCATGTAACCTGGGATTCATCCTCGACTTAACGCTCTCAATGACCAAGCAAGTCAACGCCGTCTCCTCCTCTTGCTTCAATGCCCTCTGCATGCTCCGCAAGATCTACAGATGGATCCCAACAGATACAAGAAAGGCAGTCAGACAGGCCCTCGACAGCAGCAGACTCAACTACGGAAACGCCCTCTATGCGGGAGCCCCGACCAAGCTCATCAAACGACTACAATGCATCCAAAACGCCTTGGCACGAATGATCCTCGACGTACCACGCCACGGCCACATCACCCCCACCTTGGAAACCTGCACTGGCTCCCCGTCAACAAGAGGATATCCTTCAAGCTCCTCACCTACGCACACAAGGTACTCCACAAGACTGGACCAGCCTACCTCAACAGGCGGCTCTCCTTCTACATCCCCAACTGCCAGCTAAGCTCCACCGACCTCTCACTCGCCACCGTCCTAAGAGTAACATGCATGGGTGGCTCCTCCGAAATGGTGGTGTCCCACTGGCCAGAGTCAGTCAGAGAAAAATAAAATATTAATAAAACCGTAATATAATTTTATTTTTCTATGACTGGTTCTGGCTGGCATGCCTGTGTAGGGCGGGGCCAGGCGATGACAGGGAGGTTTGGTGGGCACTTAGAAGTCCACATTTGAGTTTTGCTGGCCATCTTAGACCGGCCAAACAGACATGCACACTTCTATTTCTTCATCCCAGCTCTGTTCACAGCAGAGTTTGAGAAACGTCGCAGGCTCCCAGCCCTGGTCTGCTGCTCAGGCAGACCAGGCCTCTTAGACCAATCCTGGTGCTGCTCTCATAGCATGAGAGCAGTGTTTGTATTGCGTGGGAGCCTGTGGTATCCAGTGACTACAGGAGAGATGCAGCAAGGCGGCCGTCGGCAACAGAAACTTTTTTTGATTATTATTTTTCCCCTTGTTCCACGTAGCCCCCCCGCCCATCGCCCCATACTTGCCTTTTGCAGAGGCCACCACTTGTTGTAGTGTTGTGGGCACTGGGCCCACATGCTACTAAAATGAGGCACACAGACACAGTGGCATGATACTGGTAACTGGCCAGGAGCACGTGCACCCGGGCCCTTTCACTCTCGGGCCACGTCACTCGTGACACCCGTGATGGATGGGTGGAAGTGCGAGTGTGCCCAGCCCTCAAGGGAGTGACTGGGAATGTCATAGCCTGCAAACACTAGAAAGTGTCCTGCAGGACACTATATTCCTCCCCAACATTAATGAAGAACAACAACAACAATTAGTTCAACTTGTGCAGAGAATCAGTCAAACTGAACACCACTGGGTCCATCAGCCTGACAAGTTAGGTGGCGGGAAGACATCAGACATGGGCTGGTGACTCTGCCTGCAGCAGGACCATCTCGGCAGGCACTCGTAGTTTAACTTGTGGGATTCAGGACACAACCGTTGGCTTGGAGACGCCCGTTGCAAACCGTCAGTTCACTGATGATGACATGTCTTGCAGTCCTGCATGGCTCCACTTTGCTGACATCAGGGATGGTCTGTGGTGAGTTCTAACAGTTCATACAAAGGGATGTGTCATGAGCATGGATGGAGCCCATGGTGAGAGTTCACAGAGGTGTTGCCTGATCAATTGCCTCTGTTGAACCGCTTGGCTGTAACCGATAACCTGTCAGTGGGGCAATGTCTCTTCTCACTCTCTCGCCTGGGCAGGCCCGTTGTCGGGGTTGCTGTGGGATTGCAGGGGGACTGCGCTGGGGCCGCTTGTGTGCCAACTGGGGGCAGCAGCAGGACCACCGAGGAGCTGTTACTTAGTCGCACGTACAACCCTCGAGGGTGGATGAGTCTTGGCCAAGACATGCTCTCGCTGCCGTGGTTCATGGGTACGGTACAAAAGGGGGTGGTGATGGATGGAGCATCTGAATCAATCAAATACTCACACCCAGCCAAAAGATCTGGGTTTAATCCATCACCGTTCTTCAGCCCACTCTGCCACCCCAGTTCAGACATGGCTATATGCAAATCAGTCTGACCCTGTGCCTCATGGGAACAGTCCAGCCCGAACTGCCAAGCCATGTCTTCCCTGGACCGGAAACAAGCTTCCGAGGACCGGTTTCTGGCATTCCAGCCTTCTTCAGCCCAGCTTGCTTGAATCCAGTGACAAAGTGAGCAAGGGACTCACGTCTGAGCAAACCCTGCCACACTAATGGCGGCCAAAAGCGGTACAAAAGGGGGTGGTGATGGATGGAGCATCTGAATCAATCAAATACTCACACCCAGTCAAAAGATCTGGGTTTAATCCATCACTGTTCTTTAGCCTACTCTGCCACCCCAGTTCAGACATGGCTATATGGAAATCAGTCTGACCCTGTGCCTCATGGGAACAGTCCAGCTCGAACTGCCAAGCCATGTCTTTTCTGGACCGGAAACAAGCTTCCGAGGACCAGTTTCTGGCATTCCAGCCTTCTTCAGCCCAGCTTGCTTGAATCCAGTGACTAAGTGAGCAAGGGACTCACGTCTGAGCATACCCTGCCACACTAATGGCGGCCAAAAGCGGTACAAAAGGGGGTGGTGATGGATGGAGCATCTGAATCAATCAAATACTCACACCCAGTCAAAAGATCTGGGTTTAACCCATCACCGTTCTTTAGCCCACTCTGCCACCCCAGTTCAGACATGGCTACATGCAAATCAGTCCGACCCTGTGCCTCATGGGAACAGTCCAGCCTGAACTGCCAAGCCATGTCTTCCCTGGTCCGGAAACAAGCTTCCGAGGACCGGTTTCTGGCATTCCAGCCTTCTTCAGCCCAGCTTGCTTGAATCCAGTGGCAAAGTGAGCAAGGGACTCACGTCTGAGCATACCCTGCCACACTTATGGCGGCCAAAAGCGGTACAAAAGGGGGTGGTGATGGATGGAGCATCTGAATCAATCAAATACTCACACCCAGTCAAAAGATCTGGGTTTAATCCATCACCGTTCTTTAGCCCACTCTGCCACCCCAGTTCAGACATGGCTATATGCAAATCAGTCTGACCCTGTGCCTCATGGGAACAGTCCAGCCCGAACTGCCAAGCCATGTCTTCCCTGGACCGGAAACAAGCTTCCGAGGACCGGTTTCTGGCATTCCAGCCTTCTTCAGCCCGGCTTGCTTGAATCCAGTGGCAAAGTGAGCAAGGGACTCACGTCTGAGCATACCCTGCCACACTTATGGCGGCCAAACGCGGTACAAAAGGGGGTG
This sequence comes from Lissotriton vulgaris, assembly GCF_964263255.1. Classification (NCBI taxonomy): domain Eukaryota; kingdom Metazoa; phylum Chordata; class Amphibia; order Caudata; family Salamandridae; genus Lissotriton; species Lissotriton vulgaris. Next base: position 966,516,286 of record NC_141697.1, read on the forward strand.
GTGATGGATGGAGCATCTGAAGCAATCAAATACTCACACCCAGTCAAAAGATCTGGGTTTAATCCATCACCGTTCTTTAGCCCACTCTGCCACCCCAGTTCAGACATGGCTATATGCAAATCAGTCTGACTCTGTGCCTCATGGGAACAGTCCAGCCCGAACTGCCAAGCCATGTCTTCCCTGGACCGGAAACAAGTTTCTGAGGACTGGTTTCTGGCATTCCAGCCTTCTTCAGCCCGGCTTGCTTGAATCCAGTGGCAAAGTGAGCAAGGGACTCACGTCTGAGCATACCCTGCCACACTTATGGGGGCCAAAAGCGGTACAAAAGGGGGTGGTGATGGATGGAGCATCTGAATCAATAAAATACTCACACCCAGTCAAAAGATCTGGGTTTAATCCATCACCGTTCTTTAGCCCACTCTGCCACCCAGTTTAGACATGGCTATATGCAAATCAGTCTGACCCTGTGCCTCATGGGAACAGTCCAGCCCGAACTGACAAGCCATGTCTTCCCTGGACCGGAAACAAGCTTCAGAGGACCGTTTTCTGGCATTACAGCCTTCTTTAGCCCGGCTTGCTTGAATCCAGTGGCAAAGTGAGCAAGGGACTCACGTCTGAGCATACCCTGCCACACTTATGGCGGCCAAAAGCAGTACAAAAGGGGGTGGTGATGGATGGAGCATCTGAATCAATCAAATACTCACACCCAGTCAAAATGAAGAACAACAACAACAATTAGTTCAACTTGTGTAGAGAATCAGTCAAACTGAACACCACTAGGTCCATCAGCCTGACGAGTTAGGTGGCGGGAAGACGTCAGACATGGGCTGGTGACTCTGCCTGCAGCGGGACCATCTCGGCAGGCACTCGTAGTTTAACTTGAGGGATTCAGGACACAACCGTTGGCTTGGAGACGTCCGTTGCGAACCGTCAGTTCACTGATGATGACATGTCTTGCAGTCCTGCATGGCTCCACTTTGCTGAAATCAGGGATGGTCTGTGGTGAGTTCTAACAGTTCATACAATGGGATGTGTCATGAGCATGGATGGAGTCCATGGTGAGAGTTCACAGAGGTGTTGCCTGATCAATTGCTTCTGTTGAACCGCTTGGCTGTAACCGATAACCTGTCAGTGGGGCAATGTCTCTTCTCACTCTCCCGCCTGGGCAGGCCCGTTGTCGGGGTTGCTGTGGGACTGCAGGAGGACTGCGCTGGGGCCGCTTGTGTGCCGACTGGGGGCAGCAGCAGGACCACCGAGGAGCTGTTACTTAGTCGCACGTACAACCCTCGAGGGTGAATGAGTCTTGGCCAAGACATGCTCTCACTGCCGTGGTTCATGTGTAGGCCAGGTTCACATATAGCCTCTGGTTTCTTTTGTCGGATGATGTGGCAACGGTGTAGGACTCCAGTCCATTGGTACTCTAGGAGTGATGTTGTTTGACGCATGTGCTGAGGGCTGGCGTGATGTTGGTTGACAGCCATGTGGTGAGTCTGAATGACAGGTGGTGGTGACTTCCTTGGAGAGTTGGATGTTAGTAGGGACTTAGCCGCGATGTGTCCCCGCCTTGCTGAGATTGGTTTCTGGCAGTGGCTGACTTTGGCGCTGCTTCCTTTCTGAGGTGAGGTCCGCTCTCCTGGGGGCACTCTTCTGGCACTTGGTGTGTTCGTTCTGTGGCTTGCTGTGGTGGCTATTCACCACTGGGGTTTGCCCGTTCGGCGCAAGACTCTCTCACGTCTTCCTGGGGTTTGGTTGCTTTCGGTCTTGCTGCCGTCTCAGGGCCTTGCTTGGTCACTGTTGGCCAGGGCAGCTAGGAGCATCTTGTTGCTCCTTGTGGGGTTTACCAGGTCTTCCACCTCTTGCAGCGAGAAAAGGGCAGCCACCATGTGGCATCTGGTGCTAACATGGCTAATTTCTCTTCCCTTGTTTTGGCATTTAAGGGGTACTGCCCTGGTGCCTGCTGACTAAGGGCACTGCATGGCTTTCCTTTGCCTGTCTTTTGATTCTGCTGCTGCTTTGTTTTCCCACAGCTGAGTCCCTCTCAGTCTGTCTCCCTTCCAAGTGACAGTCTTTGTCGTCCTTCCCCCAGTGAATCTGAGCTGAAGAATGCCCAGTGACTGTGTTCACTTTCGCACTGGTGTGGTGACTGGAAATGTCCACCGAGTGGCACTGCAGCATTCCTCATGGATCCCAGAAGTTTTCCTGACACAGCAGGTCAAGAGGTTCTCCTGCAGTCTATGTCTGTAGGGAGTCGGTGGAAAACATTCAGGTTGGGACATCAGTGCTGCTGCCTCTTTAAAGATGGAGGCCATGGCAGTCTGCCTCGCACTATGGGGCCGTTGCTATGTGGGTGCAGAGCATACAGGGGTTGCTGGCCAAGGTGCACTGTGGCAACCACAGCTAGGGCTGCTGCAGACGCCTTTGGTGGAGGCCAGAGCTCGCTCAGCTGACACCGCAGGCCACGCTCTGATCAAAGAGACCTCCTTGGGAATGAAAAAGGTGCGCAGTGCTGGGAGGCTCCTTTACATGCAGGTGGTGTATCCTTGTTGCTGTTTGTGTTTCAGGGTGCGGTGCAGGCATGCGACCTCTAGGTGGAGCTGCACTTGGGCCTGGGCAACCCTTCTCCCCCAAGGGAGCAGTCTAGGTTATGTGGGCGCGGAACAGTTCCAATGTTCCTGCAGGCGGGGTTTCGGCAGACTGCGTACATGGTAGGTCTGAAGCCACTTAGCCTGTTATTCTGCTTCTTTAGTGTGGCACGCGATGCTCAGCCGCCGATTGAGGCGGGGGTATTGGCCTGTGAGGCCGGATGCTGGTTGCTTCACAATTGAGTCACGCCCCCTTCTCGTTCTCGCCGCTGGCTGTGCTTTTCACTGCGGGCGCCTATCAAAGTTCTCCTGCCTGCCCTGTAGCAGCTAAAGGCCACTCTCACCTTAAGCTGGTATGCCGCTTGCTAAACCTTCCCATGCGAAATGTTGGTGTGTGCCCCAGGTTGGTACTGCCACTGCGGGTATCAGGCATGTCTGAGCTACGTCCATACTCGTCCTTTATTGGGGGCAGCGACTACCCGTACCGGGCAACGAGTCCCGTGTGGGGTTCCATCAGTGCAGGTGCTGCCACTTTCAGGTGCGGCCAGCGGCAGCCCTCCTGTGGGCAATGCCTTTTCCTTGCAGGCTCTTTGTGGGTTGCTGCAGGGGGTGACTTTCATTAACTGTACCACAGAGTTGATCAGTGCTCCCCTCACCTTCTGGCACAGCGGTCGCTACAGCATCGGTGCCACGATTCGCCCCCCACGCTTCAGAGGAAGGGTTCTGCCTCTTGCAGTCTGTGTCTGCTGAGGAGACACACTAGAAACATGGCATAGACCTTGCCGGGCTGGTCACAAAAGCAGGAGCTGCAAAGCATGCAGGCGGGCACTGTGAAGCAGCGCTGTTGGGCACCCTTTGCTTCCTGCTGGCAATAGGTGCCGGGGCGCCGCAGAATGCAGCCCCCGGGGGAAGTGAAGGTCGCAGACCAGTCTTCCCCTGGGGGTTTGGTGCAATAAACAGAAGGACATGGTAGAGGACGGGACTATAGGGGTTAAAGGAACGGGTGGGATTGGGAGGGTTTATAAGGTGTCAGGAGAGGAAGACCCGGCCTCTTCCTGACACCTGAGCACCACCGGGAGGATGTCTAAGTTTGTCTACCCGCCCACCCTACAGGTTTTAAGGGAAGGACTTGAGGTGGTTTTGAGGTCTGGGGGTGCTAGTTTAGGGCAGGTTGCGGAGCAGAGACGTTACGGTACTTTGGAGGGGTGGGGAGCAGTGGCGGCTGGTGACATTTGAAAGTGGTGAGCCATAAAACGATAATCATACTGCACCGTAGCGAGCGTAGCGAGCGAGCCCGAACCCCCAAAGGAGGGTTAGGGGGGATTTCCCCCCGAGAAAATTTTGAAAAAAGATGGACAAATGGTGCATTTTCAAGCAAATTTGAGAAAGCAGGAAGGTTAATAAAGCAATTGTGAAAGTGCAGTTATTACATTAATAAAGAGAAGTCAATGTCATATTAACATAGGTAGTTGCTTATTCAGTATAATCACAGAACTTCATAACAGACTTCGAGATAACAATGCTGAGTACCATTCATACATTGCACATTTGCCATCAAAATGCTCTTTTTTTTCAGTTAGCCCCAAGTGAGCCCAACCGATATAAGTCAATATCAGGGGGAGGGGTTCTTCCTCTGAGAAGTTTTTGAAAGAAAAAAAAGGGCAAATAGTGCATTTTAAGCTAATTTAGACCCAAAAAAATGAAAAAGCAATAAGAATCTAGACTACACGTAGGGTGCACAACAACTGAGTTGCCTCTGTGTTAATGGCATTATGTTAAGGGTGGAGGCTGAACACTTCTAATAAAGCACACCTGCACCCCAGTAAGCAGTCTAGGGACATAGCGGTGACTAAACCTGACTTGTATTTTTATTTGCCACCAATCTAACATAAAATAAAAACATACGTGGGCAGTGTAAGGCACAATACCCACCTGAAAGCTTTAATGTGAAAACACACTTCCTTCTGTAATAGCTAAGACATACACAGGGACAGTCCTATCCTGCCTCTGCATTGTAGCTTTTATTGACAAAAGGACACTAGACGGAATACATAATCTCCCAAATACATTCCATAACTATTTCTCACAACGAAACATCGATCACATGCATCAGTGTACAATGTTGTTGCTCTATAAAATAGAAAGCCAACTGCTGAAACAAATCTTTAAAAATCATAACAAAGCACAACAGTGCATCACTGCTGCATAATCAGTAGAATTTCCTGTAAATTGGACAATGACCCGAGGTCAGCTTTGTACCCCCAGAAACGTCAAAGTTCAAGATCATATAGGTGTATTGCAAGGTATGAGAGATTGCATGCACTTTACCTGCTGCAGACAATGTTTGTGGTAGTACCAGAGAAATAAACAGTAAAAGCAGCCTTCCAGACCATAAAACAGGAGCACAAACATAAAAAAACCTGCCTACTCTTTCCATTATTAAACGTTACCTCACTGTGTTAGTGATGATGTCACTCGGCCTCAAGAGTCTGCTGAGAGAAGGGTTCCCACTTCACCTCTACTCTCGCCTTCTGTCAGCAGAATCTGTTGCGCAAATTGCACTGCATTTTACGCTACTAAATTAAAGGCATCAAATGGCGTGCCAGCCACCTAGCTTAGGCGGTAAGGAGCCTTTGATGCGGTTTCTAACACTTGCAATAATCTGAAACTAAGTAGGTATTCTGGGTTTGCAGACCTCTTTACAGCACTAAAAAGTGAAATAACGTGCTCTCGCTGATGTACTTTGGGTGCTCTTAGACACCAATCTATAAATAGGAGCAGATCGGCTTAGTTTGGCACACATGTATCCATGTCAGAAAGTTGTGGCGGAACCTGCCATTAAGCAGCACTGATGCTTGGTCCTGAATCCGAAAGTGGACCCAGCTGTAATTTGAAGAACCCCGGGTGCTTTCTACCCTCTTACTTTCCCTGCTCTGCCAGTGGTTCTCTAATTACCCATCTGCCTCCTTCTACCCCTCTCTGACTCTGCCTTCTGACTCTCCCCTCTCTGCCCTCTTACTCTGCCCTCTCAGCCTGCGGTTCTCTTACTGCCTCTCCTGCTCTGCTCTCCTACTCTCCCGCTCTGCCTGTACTCTGACTGCCCCTCTGTCTATGCCCTGCTCCTCTGTCGCCCTGCTCCACGCTCTTTCTCTCGCCGCTCTGACTGCCCCTCTGTCTTTGCCCTTCTCTGCCCTCTTACACTCAGAGCTCTGTCTCTGACCACACTGCCCTCTCCCTCCTCCTGCCACTCTCTGCCCCTCTGCTCTCTCTGCCTTGCAGGCTCTCCCCCCTCTTACTCTCCTCTCACTGCCTGCAGTTCTTTCACTGCCCCTCTTTCTCTGCCCTCCAACTCTCCCTGCGCTGCCTGTCCTCTGACTGCCCCTCTGTCTCTGCCCTGCTCCTCTCTCCCTGCCTGCCCCACGCTCTTTCTCTCGCCGCTCTAACTGCCCCTCTGTCTCTGCCCTCTTACACTCAGAGCTCTGTCTCTGGCCTGACTGCCCCTCTCCCTCCTCCTGCTACTCTGCCCCACTGCTCTCTCTGCCTCCCAGCCTCGCCCCCCTCTTACTCTACCCTCTCACCTGCGGTTCTGTTTCTGCCTCTTTCTCAGCCCTTCTACTCTACCCGCTCTGCCTGTCCTCTGACTGCCCCTCTGTGTCTGCCCTGCTCCTCTGTACCTGCCCTGCTCTATGCTCTCTCTCGCCGCTCTGTCTGCCCCTCAAAAACCCCAAACACAAAGGTGCAACCAACAAAAACCGAGCCTGGCAAGAAAAACACACAGGCAGTCGGTAAAGCACCAAGAAACAAAATGTGGCAAACTAAGTCACTTTACAATTAAAGGGTGTCAAGTTTTAAATTAAAATGTACACATCGGCAGATAGCAGTAAAACAACTACATCAGTTGTGCAACTATGGGTGAAATGACGCACGCAGTTGCTAATTAAAACTGTTTAGTAAAATACAAATGCACACACACTTGCCACTTACTGATCTAATCAGTTTCAGGAACAGTCAGATGGAGCCATAAAATACAAATCCGTCACCTCGTGGGACAGGGTGCACCATCTGGACTCTGCAAGCAGTGAGGCAGCCACGAGTCCCAGACAACTGCAGTGGACACCTGCACACAACCTTGCCTCCAGGCCGCCATCGGGACCAGGGGTCTGCTGCTGGCCGCCAAACAATCCATCACTTTGTAGTGCAGCACATGTGTGATGCACCTACAATTTAGCACCGGAAACAGAAAACTCGAGTCTGCGCAGTGTGTCTTCAGGAATCCTGTGGACACACTGCGCAAAATCAAATCCCCACTTCCCGCCTGCCTGGAGCCTCTACCCCACGCCCTTGCCAACTCGTCAAAGGGTGGGACCAACCCCCCTGTGACGAGTTGGAAATGGGTGGGGTAGCCATGCACTTCACTCCTGATTGACGTGAAGCCCCGGGCACTACAGGGCTGAAGCCTGAAGCGCCCGGGGCTATCTTTACCCCCACGTCATCAGGGGGTGGAGACTGAGGCTTTGGGCTATGTGTTTGCTGAGTTGATGACCTCACAGACCTCAGGTCGGTGAGCTCTTCAGCCCGACAAACAGTTTGCCCAACGTCACTCAGTATTACTTATAGCCGCCCCCAACAGAGAAAACAAAGATGCATTGGCATACGAGCGAATTTAGGTGAGTGCAGCAGCCTGAATTTTCTAATAACAAACGGCAAACAGTGTTTTTTGGGGGAGAATGTGAACCAGCAAACGCTGTTTTTTATTGCGGAGAATGTGATAGGGTGGAGAATGTGATAGAGATAAAAGTAAAGGGGGCAGAGCCCCGACGCCCTGTACAAGAAACCGCCACTGCAGAAGAGCAATAACGAGATTGGTGCCCGGAGACGCCAAATCTTAGTCGATTTCGGTCCCGATGAGGTGATGACAGAGGTGGCTCTGTGTCTCTGAAGACGTGATACGGCTCTGCACAAAGCCTGTTCTATGCGCCCGGCTGCGTGCGTGGGAACAGGCCCAGCGCACGGCAGGCGGCCCACGCAGCGCGGCTGTGGCGCGTTATCCGCAGCTGCGGGGCGCGAGGACAAGGCCCGGAAATAAATACGACGCACGGGACGGAAATAAAGGCCTCGCCACAACTCCCACAGATGGAGAATGAGTCCATTTTCTGGGCACTTTTTCAGGTCAGATGGAGTCAGTCATTAAATTTGCGTATACACTGGTACACTGGTTTTCTATGCATTGTTACCATGTGGACGAGCTGTGGCATATTATATATATATATATATATATATATATATATATATATATATGCACTATATAAACTTACAAGATACGCAGCAGTACCTCAAAATGTCATTAGCTATAAAATGACTAACAAAATTAAGTAATGACCAAAACTGAACCGGCCAAAACAGAGTTCCCTCACCTGAGGTTGTTCCTCCTCACCTCAGCTCTCAACAAAAGCCTAGCACCCTACAGGTTGGAGGCCAAATGCATAATTACATGGGTTCTTCTACACCGCTGCCCTGGTGACGTTTCATCCATGCCACTAGGCCAAGCTTATGCACTGTGCTGACTGCAACAACCTCCCAGAGCACAAAGGGGCTGCTCCTAAGGAATGGCAGAAATCCGTTCTCCTTAATATTCACGCCACTCTGCAAATCCTTGAGAAGAAATGGGGCGATTGAGGGCCCCATCTATGCATCTGCATTTCTATAGCGCTGGTATTGCAAGGAAAGAGGCTGAAACACCAAAAAAAGTGGCACATTCTGAAAGGGACATGGAGGACGCATGGAGCTGTCCGTAGGACAATGGCAGCCAGTTGGTCACTTTTCAATACTTTGAGACGCAGGAGCAATCTGAAACCATTGAAACCTTGCAAATCACAAGAGGGACCTTTTCCTCTGCCGCCCAGTTTAATTGGGAACTGCCAAAACATGCAGTGTGTATATTGCGAGGTGCCATAACAATTGCGACTCACATTCCATTTTGATGAATTATGTGTATGTCCCTGACACGCCCCCCCCCCCCCCCCCCCTTGCCACAGCATGCCACTTTACGCTGAGCAGATTTTCAGGGGGAAAATGTTTGCTAATATGGGCTGAAGACCCCCCACCTTAACCACATCACTGCTGTGGTTATTTTTCCCCTGTGCTGGAATTTGTTATTTTGCTTTATTCATGACGAGCTCAGCTCGTCATCAGCAAAGCTCAACTGTGCCTCATGACGAGCTGAGCTCGTCATGAGCATGGAAGGGGTTAATCATTGGCAAAAAGAGAAAAGACAGTGAAAGCAGAACACACCATTACCTTCTACCATGTGCAGTCAATGGCATTTGATAATGTTTAAAATACGGTTTCTCTTGAGAAAGGTGTACATGATTGACCCGTTGTATTCAACCTGGATCTTTTGGAGGGTTCCCTTGGGTTTTCTGCGTTTGTAACAATCGAGATGAAAATGTTCCTTGCAGAGGGAAGCAGGAATCTCGAGTCTGCGCAGACTCGATTACTCGCCTTCCTTTCTTTTTGCAGCCTCTAACCCCGCCCTTTTCCAAGTCGTCACAGTGACGAGTTGGAAAAGGGCGGTGTGATAGATTCTTCACACCTTGATTGACGTGAAGCCCCGGCACCACAGGGCTTCACTGTAAAACGCCCAGGGCTGATTTTATCCAGACGGCATCAGGGGGTGGAGACTGGTGCACAAGTCTATGTTTTTGCCGAGCTCATGACATCACAGACCTCAGGGCTGTGCGATCGTGAGCCCAGCAAATACTGTAGATGTTGTCACTCAGCGTCAGCGTCACTGCAGACTGCCTCATCGCAGAGTGAGTGGCAGGCAGCGTGCAGCAGCCCCGACCCTGTGAAAAAAACGAAATGCGTGTTTAGGCTGTGTGCATTGATTCACTGTATAGCATAAAACAGTGAGTAAAACATGTTGCTTTTTGTTGGCAGTGCCAGATAAAGTAAAGGGGGCGGAGCCCCGACGCCCTCAACGAGAAACCGCCCCTGGTGGGGAGTCACATACTTGCGGATCCACCCCTCGGGTGGGGGGAGAACGGTACACAGGTGACTGATAGTGGGGCACAGGAGGCAGTGAGCAATGAAGGTAAAGTCAACAGAGGATGCTTGGAGGGCAAGTGAAGGTGACAATGGGGAAAGGAAGGAGGTTATTGAGTGAATGGGTGAAGAGTCAAACAGGTGAGATCGTTTTGAAAAGGCAAAATGGAGAATGAGTGGGTAAGGGATGGAAACGACTATTTCAAGCATTGATGTACTGTTAATAAGTCTAAATAATTGCAACCTTGTCCTAATAAAATAGCATTTTACGCTTCAAGTAACAGCGTAGAGGGTAGTTATTGCGCGATCAGGCTTTCACACCCCATGACGAACTATGAAATGGCTTCGACAGCACACCGTGGGAATTGAACCGCTCACCACCAATGTGGTGTTGTCGGCTCTGGGCCCACTTGCTACTAAAATGAGCCACACACAGGGGCGGATTGGCAAGGCGGGTATTCGGGAATGGGCCGAAGGGCCGGTGCCTCAGTGCCCTCTGTGGGCCGTTTTTTTTCTCCCCTGTCCCAGTCCACAGAGAGTGGACTAGGAAAGGGGAGAAAAAAAAACGGCCCACAGAGTGCACGGAGACAGAGACTGAGAAAATGAAAGCAGCCTCACTGCGCGGCCGGACAGCGATTGTCAGCTGTGGGCTATCCTTCGCCCCTACCCTGCCAAGCAATCAAGCTGAGGCTGGGCTGGGGAGGGGTGATTGTTTGCAATAATTGGCCTCCCTGGGGGCCAGGTGTTTCTCAGGCCTTTGAGCCATTTGCACCTGGCCCCCTGGCGCCCATGCAGCCCAGAAACGGTGTTAGTCTTAACACCTCGCCCACAGCCCTTCACATTCAGGGCATAGTGGGCGAGGAAGAATGGGTCTTGCTGTGGGGGCCTGGTGATGTTTGGAATTTTTTTGTTTTATTTATTTATTTATGCGATTTTATATAGCGCAGACTTTACCCGAAGGTGTCAGAGCGCTTCACACTAGGAACAGCAATAATACATGAGGAGAAAATTATAAGTGGACAAATTACAAAAGCAAACGTTAAGTTACATGAATCAAAAGCGACAATAGTGAGCAACCAAAATACAAGAGGAGCAAACGATACATTACTGTTGGAAAAAGTGATATGTGTGCAGGTTACAAAAGCGTACAAAATACAAGTAGAGTTATAATACTGCAATTAATGGCAGACACTCCAGCACAAGAACAAACGTTACGTAGGCAATGGTGGCACTTGTGCAAGTATCTAAAGCAAACAAAAGTGAGAGGTAGCAAACAGTGTGTTACAAGAGAAAAGTGACGTGTGCAAGTTACAAAAGGGTACCATACACAGGTACAAGGGTAATAATACAGTAAATGGTAAATACTCAAACTGCCAGAACACACTGGGAAGGCACTTCCCATGCACCAGCTTCACCTCAGCCTCCCCCCTGGCTACCTGGCTACCTTGGATGACCCAGAAAGCTGTGTTTTGTGCTCCCCTGCCAGGACATTTTCCCAAGGCCTGGAGGGTTGATTAATTTACTAATTGCAGGGGCCTTGCCTCTGTTCATCTGCTCCTGAGCTGAAGGTCTGGGGAGGGCTGAGTAGGTTAGTAATAGCAGGGGCTTTGCTGCTTTTCAGGTGCCCCTGTGCTGGAGGGCTGGAACAATTTTGTGACAAAAGGGGCCTTGCTATTTTTTTTAGTTGCTCAGCATGTAGGCCATTGTCACCTTGGCCCTGTGTCCTGTGCAAGAATAGTATCCTCCAACTTTCATTCTTTGTCTGTGCAAATGGTGTTTCATGAAAGGGCACGCCCCTTGAATGTGGGCCACGCCCCTTAAATATGGGCCACGCCTCTTGAATGTGGGCCACTTTTTTCGTCAGTGCCCGGGCCGAATTGTGATCCCAATCCGACCCTGGCCACACAGACACCGTAGCATAATACCAGTAACTGGCCACGAGCATGTGCACCCAGGCCCTTTTATTGTTGAGCCACGTCACTCGTAACACCCTTGATGGATGGGTGGAAGTCCGAGTGTACCCTGCCCGCAAGGGAGTGGCTGGGAACGTCATAGCGTGCAAACACTAGAATGTGTCCTGCAGGACACTACACTTGTAATGTGATAAAGAGACAATCACTACTTCTAAGTGCCCACAAACCAGTTTATCGAACCTTCCATCCAATGTTTGATTCATTTCGATATCATTAACTCTCTTAGTGCCGACTTAAAGGGAATTATTAAATTAGCACAGCTCTGTGACTAGTGGGCAGCAGCCTGCAACACTATGTGACGCTCTGGGCAACATTGCCTACTGCATCTAAGTTACCAATATCAGTGTAAAATCGCAACTCGTTAAGAGTGAGGACGGGGGGGAAGGGGTGGGGATAAGTTAAAACTAGGCCTGTGCATATTTTTTTATTACGCGGACGAAGGTAAATCCTTGCGTAATACCCGACTTTTGCATTATGTAATGTGAGAATTTTGCACAATTTCATATACTGTTAAGTTTGACATGATTTTAGCACTGAGATATTTTCTGATTGAAGCAGTGCCCTGCGTTTTTCTCGAATAACATTTCTGTGCAAGATCTGCCCTCTAGCGGCCAAGTGAGATACCGGCCAAAACCTTTTTAAGCATACTCATAATTTGACGATTTTCTAGTGATTTTGTGAAAATTTTGAAGGGGGAGTCGGTTAAACATATTACTCACAGGCCTAGTTACAGCTTTGTCTTCTTATGATGCATGCAGGCTGATCTTACAAGAGATAATAAAGGTTTGGATAGTTTAATACTGCTGCCACGTCAATCTTAAATTTCCATCAGACTTGCAACATCTTTCCCCTTTCTTCATTAATGACTTGTAGGCTCGCCCAACTCAGGTGCAAACTTTTTGTTTTAAATAATGGCCTTGGGGTATTCTAATAAAAGGTGCCACTTTTGTTGCATCCAAATGACGACCCAGTATCCTAGCTTCAGAGTAGCATGGCATAAAGGAGATATGCTTGAAGAACTGTGCATCCCACAGCCAAATAGAAAGCTGTGAAGCATCCTGCCATATAAAGACTGAATAAAGGGAACAGTTAAATTGGCAGAGTTCTGTGACTTGAGAGCATTAACTGAGAGTGCAGATCTGGGGAAACTACTGATGAATGTATTCCCGAGCACATGCTAAATAGAAAAATCATACCAAATTCATTTCAGCCTCAGGATGAGTGTGCTAAAATCACAGCCAGCTGTGGTGTGAGGAGAAGATGGGTAGCAAAACAATAGACTTGAAGCTATTGGTTTTCACAGAAATAACTTCTGTAAAATTAATTTACAAAGAATTGGCATAGGGTAGCACCGCAAATTACTTTTTTTAGCCTGCGATACGCCAATTCGAAAGGGCAGGAATGTGCCGTGTTTACAAGTTATGATGCATTCCTCTCCTTTCGGCCAGCGCCGGTGCACAATTTTCAGCACCAATGCAGACACTCGTGCACCATGGTGTAAGCGTGTCTGTACTGTTAGCATGATTCTTTTTGTACAGGAAGGGGCACCTTTCTGCAAAAAAACAAACCCAAGAGGTGTTTTCCTCCTTTTATGTGTGCTGCAGAATGTGTCTTCACAGACGCCGTCATGGCAGCAGCTCCTTCGGAGGCACAGAGAACACCACAGTACTGGTGGTCATCTCTTAATTTGGCAGGCAGAGTCCAACTGGGTGGCGAAAGAGATTACACCTGCCACTCTTACAGCTTTCTGGTCATCTATAGAGTCTAAATAGGCCGATTAGTAATTTGATGTTGCCCTTCTGATTGTTTAGCACTCAGGACCTGATACAAATGTTGCACTGAGGTGTTTCTCATTTATCAGATGCGATAATTATCACCTATTATGGCTTTTTGGTAAAGAAAATGCTGATTTTGGCGCATATGCATAAGTTTGGACTCTTTAGACCGTGGCCCCATGACCAACAGCAGCACTGGGTTCCTATTTTCTGAACTCAGCACTAATATTGAGAAAGAAGTGAAATAAACATGAAAGCCTTTATTTAAAGGTTAATTAAAGCTAAAAAAAAGAAGTGATATTGAATTATCCACAAAATGCATTTATCAGAAACATAATGGTAATGAACAACTTTGGTCTTGATTGTAAAGCTACTAGATTTCTCAGCAGTTGTGGCTGGCAGCACTAGAGAGTGGTGTGGTGGGCAAATGAGTGAGGGACACATTAAAGAAAGAAAAGAAAAACACTAACCTGAAAGAACATCCTACACGCTCCAGTCCGGTTTTCATCTTCTCATCTTATCCTCCAGCACGGAACCCTCAACAACTCCCCTAACCAATCCTGGCGCTGCTCTCATGCTGCATGAGAGCAGCAACAGGATTGGAGGGAGCACCCTCTCTCGCCACTTCAAGGACACAGGAGCATTGCACTTGCTCTAAACCAACTATCCTAAGACAGCTGGTTTAGAGTTTTCAAAGTGTGCATGTCTGGCAGCCAATTGCAAGACTGCCGGCCAGAGGACATGCGCACTCTGAAAAGAACCCAGGCAGCCCAACAGGGCACAAGTCCTAAAAAAGAAGTGGGGGGACGCTGTCACCAGAAGTGACGTTACGACAGGAAGTGACGTCACGAAAGGTGGCTTGCACCATTTGGCTCATTGCCTCCCCTCGCTTACCCCTTAGATGCGATTGCATCTGAGATGTCAGCGCATGAGCAGCATACTGTGATCTCCGATCTCGTTCCAGAGAGGCCAAAGAGTGAAGTCCTGCTGTTTGGCAGGGGGGGGGGGGGCAGCGTCCACCTGGTAAAATAAGTGGGGGGTCACCGTCGACCCGCCTGGTACTCCGACTCGAGCCCTGCAGCCCACCCTCCTCCTTGCTGCTACCACGCAACAAGCCCCATCCTGACACTCGTTTCGGGCGGGGAGGATGAAAAATAAAATGGCAATAAATTAACTTTTTTGCCATTTTATTTTTCATCTCTGGGGCTTGTTTTGGGGTATTTTTCTTAGTGGGGCAATGGTCCTCTGCTCAAACGGAGGAGTCCCTCTGTTGTAAATCAACGGCGATTAGGTTAAGCATTAGCAGAAGACATGCTGTATTTGACCATTATCGTAGCAAATGAACCGACTCCATTTTGTATTTGTAGCGGCCATTTTGTATGCATACATCGCCATGTGCTCATCATGTGCTTTGTCCTACCTTCTTGCTAACTGCACCTGAAGTCTGCCCGGCAACAGGCTATATTTAGCATCCCCCACTTCCCACATGCCCAGATATGCCCAGTAGGGTCTGTGGCTGTTACTAATTAGTTCCAGATAGGAATGTGTATACTAGTTTCTGAAGACTGTTAACTCCGCCCACTCATCGATTGTGCTTTCCAATATGTCCTTATATGGTCATAAAACTGCTCTTATATTCTGTACCGCCTTCTTTTGAGCCCCCTCATTGTGTATAAAAGGGGCCATGTGCTTTAGTTCGGGGTGCTACTCTATACAATACTGAAGGGTGTTGTGTGGACTGTAGTACCACCTTTAAAGGTTTATTAAACTTTGCTTTTGTATTTTCCAGTTTCATTACCAACTTCTTCCTATGGTCTGAGGACTCTGTGCAGAGAAGGGCGAACCCCTTGCACTGGTAGGCCTAGCTGAGGCTTGCTTACGTCACCTCCTATTTCCCAGTGCTTTATGTGTCCATAGATGGCTGCTTCAAATGCAAATGCAAACATTTTTATATGGGGATGCTTAAATCATAACAGCGCACTTAAAATTGGCCACATGTGAATATGTGGTGACCAATTTTTTAATACATGTTTCTATAATTTAGCAAGTCACATTTGAAGTTGACCAGCATGGATGTGCACATCTAAGGCAGCTATCTATATTTGACAAAATAAAATAAAACAAAATGAATTATAGGATGCACATTGTGCATACATGGGTGGCCATTTTTAAATGGTCAAAAGTTTTTTTTTTTAAATGGCCACCCAAGGACAGCACCGGTATCATCGCACAATTATCAAAGGGGCAGATAGGGCAATTGAATGCTTAGTGCAGGGCTGGTAAAGTGTGTGGAGTTGAAAAAAAAGGACAGGAAGGAGGAGAGACAGCTATTAGTCACTGGGATGGATTGAAAAGTAAGGTCTTATGTCAGCAATGAAAGGAGATGTCAACCAATTAAAACATTGGGGCAGATTTACAAGCCCCTTGCGCCACTTTTACGCCGCTGTTGCGTCACTTTTGTGACGCAGCGGTGGCGCAAAAGATGCATCATGGTGCGGGGTATTTACAACGTGACGCATCTCCCTGCGCCAGAAGAGCCGTACCATCGCAGGGGGAGGCGTTCCTGCGCAGGAAGGCCTCCCAAAAGTGGCTGAGTGAAAGCTACAAGATTTCACTCAGTCACTTTTGGGCCCATGCTGCGTCGAAATCCTGCACCTGCTTGAAGCAGGCGTAAGGATTGACGCAGCATTGTACACATAGGGCCCCCCTGATCATTGCTGGAGCTGCGTCGTGCTTGCGATGCAACTCCAGCAATGCGCCGCTTTTACGGCACAGATGCCTGACGCATCTGTGCCGTTTTTGCCCCATGGTGCGTTACATTGTAAAAGCGGCGCGTCATGGGTGGCGGAGCTGCGGGGCACAATTACTGGCACATCCCTGCCGATATACAGGGATGCGCCAGTAATTGTAAATCTGCCCCATTGTTCCTAGGAGTGGTGCAAACACACGAATACTAGTGAGGTAAGCCCTTGCATCAGGAGCAGGGTAGTGAACTAGACAACAAAGCCAGCCAGTCAGGAGCAAGGGACTGACCCAAAGCCCATTCTAAGTGTATAATATATATTGGAAACAAAAGTAAACAACTAGACCGAAAATGTCTGTATCGTTAAATAATTTCGTGAACCCAGCTCTGGTTTACATTTTTATTTCTTCAAACTTTAGTTACAGGCCACTAGAGGTCCCCAGAAGGCTGATGAAATTCCAAGGTCACTTAGCTAAAATTTCAATAGTAAATCACAGAAAAGGCATTGCTGCAGCTATCATGTTTTGTACCTTAAATTCAGAATAAGCTGAACAAAAATCAAAAAAATCGAGCCGACAATTCAAAAGCTTCTATACATTGGGGCAGATTTATGTTAACTGGCGCATCCCCAGGGATGCGCCAGTTAACGTGCGCCACAGTGCGCCACAGCTCCGCCACCCATGGTGCGCCGCATTTATAATGCAGCGCACCATGGTTCCAAAACTGCACAGATGCGTGACGCATCTGTGCCGGAAATGTGGCGCATTGCTGGAGTTGCGCCGCAAGCGCGACGCAGCTCCAGCAAGGCTTGGGGGTACACCATCTGCACAATGCTGCGTCAAGACCTACGCCTGCTTCAAGCAGGCGCAGGGGTGTGACACAGCATTGCCCTGAAAGTGACTAGGTGAAATCTCATAGATTTCACTCAGCCACTTTCAGGAGGCGTTCCTGCTCAGGAACGCCCCCCCCCCCTGCACAGGAACGCCTCCTTATGGCGCAGTGCTTTACAACGTGACGCATCTCCTAGATGCGTCACGTTGTAAATAGGGCGCATTGTTTGCGCCGCAGTTGCGTCAAATAAAGTGACGCAATTGCGGCGCAAACAGGCGCAACAAACTCATAAATCTGCCCCATTGTATTTTGCTTTAAACCATTATATATATATCTGGAGGCTTGGAAATTCCTTTAAACTAGCAATTTATAACGTTTTAACTTATTGGTTCACTATGATCCTCTCTCCTCCCACAACCCCTACTACCTCGAAAGCAACATCGCATACTTCGCCTTTCATTTTACATTAGAATTTAAATATGTAAATCATCCGGATTCCCGGTGTCATGACATTCTACTGTTGCTTTCCAATTTATGATTGTGGAAGACATTTATGACAACAGTTTAACAAAGGATGCATTTACATTTCTGGAAAAAAAGTGAATTGACTTCCATAAGGTTAACCATGGAAATGTAGGACTTCCTCTCTGAATATGTTAACTGAAGCCCTGAACCAGACACACCAGTCATCCCTGGTGTGGGCTCTGCTACAGGAAAATTAGGAGACTTCCTTTGAACCCTCCGAGAAGCTGGTTGGGTGGAGGTAGGGTCAGCCACATCTGGAAGCATAATAGATGCACGGCGTGTATGTAATTCTCCCCATTGTTAACCCCATTTGCTTGTTTACTGCAGGTAAAAATGTGGGGGCATATGTAGGTAGGCGTTTGCGATTTGCAAACGCAGGAGTTTGCAGAATTCCGGCGTTTGCGAATTGCAAACGGCAATTTGGTATGTAGGTTCCACGTAGCAAAATAAGGAATCGCAAAAATTGCGATTCCTTATTTTGCTCAAGCATTTAAGAAATCTCAATTTTGCGATTCCTTAAATGCTATGTAGGGGTGCCTTTAAAATAGCGATTTGGGCTTAAGGAATCGCAAAATACCACCTACTCCAAGTAGATGGTATTTTGCGATTTCCTTTCAAAATGAATTAATTCAAAGTGCCATGTGGCACACAGACATGCCCTCAGGGCATGTCTGTGTGCCACATGTACTTACAGGCACATTCCAGGGGTGCAACAGGTGTCCTTTGGACACCTGGCACCCTTGGAATTGCGATTCTCAAATTGCGATTTTCTCATAGAAAATTGCAATTTGAGAATGTATCCCCATTCATGAATGAATGGGACACTCATTCTTTAATTGTGATTCGCAATTTGCTAATCGCAATTAAGGAATTTTTGAGATTCGCAAAAATATTGCAAATTTTTACCTACATTCCATTTTGCAATTCTCAAATAGCGATTCCTTAAAAATCGCTATTTGAGAATCGCAAAATGTAAATTACCTACTTATGCCCAGTGATGTATTGTTACAGATTTTCGACCAGTGCACACACGCATGACAGATTTCTGTCTGTTTCAGGGGCGGCTCCTCCGTTTTGGCAGAAGGGAGCCGCCCCCTGCTGAAAGCCAGCACAGGCAAACGCGAGAAATAAAATGATAATAAAAAAATGTATTATCATTTTATTTTTCGTCCTGCTGGGTGCCAGTAAAGCCACGGGAGAGGCGGGGCCATCCTTGCTGACACTGCAGCACCATGGAGGAGGGGGGAGTGGTGGGCACTGCTAAGTGTGCATGACAGTTTGGCTGGCAGTCTGGAGCCCACCAAACCATCATTGCCACTTAGCCTTTCTCTAACCTGAGCAGTGTTGTACCGCTGGGTGGAGAGCCAACACAGGCCCCCAGTATCTATATGATTGCTAGACTTTGGTGCTCAGACCAATCCCAGCATGAGAGCAGTGCTGGGACAGGGGTCTGGGAGCCTGCTCGGTGTGGACATCTGGGAGGCAAGGATCCGGAGCATGGCAGCGGCCGTCGGAGCGGCCAGTAAATTTAATTTTATTATTTTTTTTATTTTGTCGTTCCTGATGTTTTATGTTTGTATTCCTCCTCCCCATGCCTCACCACTTCTCAATACGAGCGGTCGCTACTGGTCTGTTTCTTATATGTCAATATGCCTCTGTATCCAGAACATCCAACACGTTTGAAGAATTGTACAAAAAAACAACCCATTATATCTTTCCTTTTATGAGGCTTTGGTGTATTTCAATCTTCACTTCCAGGGGAATCAAAATCCCCGACCATTTGCACAATGATCAGCCGTGTCCAACATTGGCCCAGAAAGGCTGGATTCCAGCCTTTTCATGACGATAACCGATACAGAAACAATTCAGATCAAGAGTCATTTGTATGTGTCTTTATCTCAAGAGGATATCTTGAAAATCTAGGTATAGATTCAGCCATTCCGGACCAGTACTGGATACCCCTATGATAAAAAAACCCATATAGGAGTCGTATTATTTGTGGGCCTACTGCTTCCCCGCAGATGATTCACCTCATTCTGATGAAGATGAGCATTTTTAGTCTTCAGCACTTGGCTAGGAGACAAAGACAGGTTATTTATCCAGTATCTCAGAGGCACTGGGGCAACCAAGACCGTAAAAGGTGATACTAGGGATCCGTAGTAAGGAGGGCTTAAGGTAGGCGATGAAAAGTTGGCCTCACTAAGGGCCTGTTTTATGAAAAGTGACGCATCGCTGCATGAAAACAGCGATGCATCAGTTTTCATTGCGCCCTCCTTGCGACATGCTGGATGCGTCATATTTACAGTATGACGCATCATGTCGCGACGGAGTTACAGATACATCAGTATTTCTGACGTATCTATAGGCACAAATATGACGCATTGCTGGAGTGTGTCACGAAAGTGACGCAACTCCATCAATGAGTCATTTCACATGGGCAAATCCCATTTAAAATGTGCCTGCATCAGTCTTACGCCTGCTGTGAGGCAGGCGAAAGATATTGACGCATTTGCATCCTAGAAGTGACGCAGTGAAATCTCATAGATTTCACTGCGTCACTTCTACGAGGCTTATTTGCGTCAGAACGCCCACAATGCTTACATTATGCCTGGCGCAGTATAATGTGGCGCAGAGGTTTAGAAAGTGACGCATCTACCTAGATGCTTCACTTTGTAAATATGATACAACATGTCAAATTTTATACGCCGCTGGTGCGTCACAAAAAGTGACGCACCGGTGGCACAAAAGTGACCCACGAGCTCAGAAATAAGCCTCTAAACCTCCTTGACTATCCGGAGAGATGTGAATGAGCAGTCAATAACTATCATGAAAAGGGCAGAGTAGAGGGATGTGGGATTGTGCAAGTCTAGGTAAGCACAACACAAGTTTATTAACAGCTGAAGACGTCACTTTCCAGCTAGAGGTGTGGGACAATGCCACCTCAATAACATTTTAAGAGCATAAAATATGTTAATTGGCATAAAAGGCAAGTCACATCATATAATTCAGGCCACAGGATGCAGTACACAATCTTCATGATCCCTTAATAGACGTACTCATTGGCACAATCATTTAATTAAAAGCAAATATTATTAAAACAAATGTAGTAATGGAGCTGTTGAAAGCAGTGTTAAATAGAGTTTGCAAGCAATAGACCAATGCAATTGCTAATTGAAAGCAATCAGAACACTCGAAAGCACACGATTTTCAATCCTCAAACCAAAAAGCTGACTTCATTATAGATCGCGAGGAACAAGGGGCATATTATCAAGAAACAGCGTTAAAATTATCGCTGCTTTAACTGCCGGAAACTGCCGCTAAAGCGGAGATAATGAGCTTGATAATATGCCCTTGTGAATTCTCATAAAACCCCATGTTCTGGTGTGAGCATGGGCTTTTATTTGAATTCTCAAGGGCATATTATGAAGCCCATTATTGCCTCTTAAGCAGCAGTTTCCTGCCGTTAAAGTGGCGATAATTGTAACGCCGTTCTTGATAATATGCCCCCTCTTGTTCAAGACCTGCCGTAGGAAGGAAAGATCCAAGCAAATACTGTGCAAACAATGTGCCTGGTAACCTGCAAAGGTAGAGTCAGAGTCGCGAAGTGTGTTTACTAGTCCTAGGAAGTGACGCTACTCCTCGGTTAAGCGGTTCAGTCACTCAAAATGAGGAATTGTTGCTGCCTAAGTTCCCTAGTGGCAGGGCTTTAAGTGCTCAGCACCGACAGTTCTAAAGAGAAATTGCTGAGACATATCCCTATCAGGCTCTCTATTTTTGCCCTTAATCTCAGGTTGAAAAAAAATAATCTTAACTCTTCAATGGTACCACCCTTCACTGCATCTGATGTAACTTAAAAGAGACTCGTTATGGGTCTTTCACAGTCTCATCATTTCAGAACTGAAGCATTTTCAATAATATATGCACTGAA
This sequence comes from Lissotriton vulgaris, assembly GCF_964263255.1. Lineage (NCBI taxonomy): Eukaryota > Metazoa > Chordata > Amphibia > Caudata > Salamandridae > Lissotriton > Lissotriton vulgaris. The sequence goes on from NC_141697.1 coordinate 966,537,687, forward strand.
GCCATAGCTGTTGCTTATTTATCTTATGCTACTAACAACCATTGACAAAGCCAATCATCCTAGCTTGTTGTAGGTGTAATGTTGCTTGCATTATATATTTGGATGCAATGACAGAAGCAGCAAAATGCCACTCGGCACAGATTTTTGATTTATGTGTTTTTAATCCACACCCTTAATTACATCAGCCACACTCCTTTGAGAGACCCCCAAGTTTTTTTCATCCAACTTCAACTCCTGCCTAGAGACTCTTGATCTGTGGCTCTCATTCAGGAGGGACCAACCTTGATAATCGTGTGGGCCAAACTACTGTAACATAAACATATAGGAGCCCATAGGCACACATGACCCCAAACAGGCCTTTCTCGATCAAGCTAGTATTAACCCTTCCTGGTGCTAGACCACTGTAATAAGCCAGGGTCAATGATGAACCCAAATGTAGGAAAAGGTGGTGCAGAGAGGAGGAGCCCTACGTGCTTGGTAGAGTAACCACTCAGGTCACAGTTTTTTTAGTTGTATGTTTCTAGGGGAAGCTCTCCTCCAAAATCTGGTGAAGGATGGAGAGAGCATCAAGGCACTTTGCCCACGTCTCAGACTCCTTGGTCTAGCATGTGAATTGCAGAGAGAATGATAGCTGCAGGGTAACTGTAACAGTAATTACATTAATATAGAGCTTACTACCCTTGACAAGACGTCAAAGTGCTTTTTCAGCCAGTAGCACGCTAATCCAGAACCCAAAAAGGATTAGTGGTGAATTAGTTTAGGAAATATGAAATTAATTTGAGCGGTGGACATATGAGCCTGTTATTTGGGTTGAAAAAGATAGTGGAGGGATAGAAGAGGGAAGAGTTTGCATTTATATAGAGCTTGCTATCCCTGATGAGGTGCTGAAGCGCTTTTCTGCAGGTAGCATCCACTCCGGAAGCAAGCAAAATGTCATCAGGTACGTTTAGGCTTGTTTTTGGCCTACACAAAACAAGCAGCAGTCCACTTCCTGCCAGCAACGATAGCAGGGGTTCTACGCATGGCTTGGTCCTAAAGGGGTCCTGCTGAAAAGGATACTTTGTTACACATTGGCAAGATTAACTTTTCACAACCCAGATGTTTGCAACCGTCAAAAACACAAGCAGAACAGAGGAAAAACAATGACAAATGATCAACAACTACACTCAGAGTGATGTAAAAGCTAGGGTCCCATTATGATGGTGAGCAGAGGCACCACTGTGATGCTGGCAGTGGCGAAAAATACAATTTTCCGCATGCCAGCAGCGGTCCTCACTGCCACCGTATTACAATGGGCAAACATAGCCCATTTACCCTCCTTCGCGGTGCGACGTGAACCGCCATTAAAATGCGCCCGCCACCATGGCGGTGGGAGCCATTAGAGACTCACCGCCCTGCGGAACGACGCCCCGACCGCCGTACAAATCAGGATGCCCCAAACAGCCAGTCACACCGCAGCGGAGAAACCGCCCAACCAGAAACAGCGGAAGCACGACTGCGGAGCGCCAAACCAGACTCCTGGTCCACACCACCTGGTCCGGATCGCAATGGATCCAGCTCTACATGTCTTCCTGGTGCTTTACCTGATACACTACCAGCAAGTTGTGCACCATCGCTAACGACGCCGCAGGAATGCAAACACACAACTACGCACACAACCACAACACACAACTCATAGGCTGACATACGATTCCTGTCCACACCATACACCCTGGTGAGGACAGGAACACATCCACAAGTGTACCCACACATGTCCTATCTTTCACTAAATCCTCCCTTTGCATCCAGGAGACCCATCAACTGCGGTATCAATGCAATGTCCCGGTCACGTCACCACAGCGGTGAAGACGCGGGAAGACATGCGCCCAATGTAGATGGCAGGGCCAGGGCCACTCATGGGCAGGCCACAAAGATCATAGGGCCACCCTTACACCCTCTACACACTAGGCCCCCCACACCCATTAAGAGACATGCTATGTGCCCCTCCTGTGCACCCCCATGTACAATAACCAGCCAGGTGAACCCACACCCTGCACCACACACCAAACAATCAGGGAGACAGTCACAGCAGGTGGTGCTGCACAGGAACACACAGCACATAAGCTCAATGCCAGGGCAACCACCACACCCACACTACACTCAAGCAAACTGAGTCGAATCACAAAAATAACACTCACAATGAATATGAACAATCACTCAACTAGACACACCCCACACTGATACACAGCCACATACACAGACCAGATGTCAGCAGCAATGGAGGACAAGGATTGGGAAAGCTAAAGTGAGGTGGACACAAACGGAAGGCCAAGGAGCTAGCCACAAAGCATGTGTACATCACATGCAAGAGAAAGAATATATAACAACACCCTTAGCACATCAAATCACACATGGCTGGCAAAGTGAGTGAAATGGAACCACAGTTACCTCTGTGCAACAACTCAGGGAGACAGCAAGGCAACCCATGCATAGGCACAGGGATGTAAAGGGAGTCTCTGAAGTCAAACAGTGATCAGCCACACATCTGTATCTAACAACTTGACAGGTGTATGTCAGCAGCACAACACACAGGGCCCATTGTCACACCCCATGACTGTCAAACACAAGTCCTTCACACATACGCCCCCCACCAACCTCACACCTACAGCACTCAACACCAGTGTCAAATGCACAGAATGGTGCCAATAATGTCCAGTCAATACACTGACAAACAATTACACTCCCTGGGAAGCATCCACAAACATCAAACACACACACACACACTCAGGGATGCCTGAACCAATGCTGGCACAAAAACAACAGCCAACACAAAACAAGCCCAGACTAGTGCAGTAAAACTATAGAAAGGCAATGGGAGTCAAGACATAACAGGAGTACACAACATCATCACTCTGAAACAATGCACAGACAACATACCCCAACACAGACAAGAAGTGCATCATCTCTAAACAATCATGGACACAAAGTGGGAGCAATGGGCCAATAAGAAAACACAGACAGGCATACCACACCACCAATCAAGTCAACATGGTGCCATAGTGTAACACACTCTTGCTCATGCACAATCCTGACAAGTGACAGGTCAAATATAAGAGGAGAAAACCCCAAGGATGCACTCGAAACAAACCCAGGAACAAGAATAGCCCTAAGTTCATGTGACAGACACACAAGTAATGCACAGTACACTTGCAACACACATTTGAATGAACCACAATGCACAAAGAAATCACACACACTGACATGCAAATAGAACATCACACACAGAGTATCTGTCAGCTGCAAGAGACAACACAGGCCAACCACTGCACACATCCACATCAAACATACAACAGATACACATGCCAATCCATCACATTGCAAACACAGCTGTACATCAGGGGATGCACACCATGCAATTACAAGGCAACATACCTCACAGCACTGCATGCACGACAAGCAGTGTGTGCACACCAAACATACCAGTTCCACACAGATATGAGTGCCACACCATGAACCCCACAATACAAATCACTATAGCACACAGACTACATCACACTCATGAATGGAAGAAGTACCTCAGCAAACACACATACAGCTCACCCATCATCCACCGATGCACAAGTCTGGGACACCCAGGTGAAAACAGCATGACCAGAGGACTGTGCAGCACAAACAGTTGAACTGCATATGATCAACCATGACTGCAAAACAGCACAAGAAAATCACATATAACCAATTGGGAAACTGTCCTGAATGGCACATTGGTCCTGTGCACCGATCAGCACCACAAAGAAAAGTGTAACAAATAAAGTGGTGGGTAGGTACACAGACTGGCAACCCAAGGAGACAGCTGACATGAGAGTACATTGAGACAAGTGTTGTGTACGTTAGTAGTGGACATGTCTGGAGTGCCCCATACACAGATAGATGGAGTGCTCACTCACAATGGGTAGGCATCAGAAGCACAGATAGGGGATGTCATAACTCTACTTCCCACATGCCTTACTAGAGCCAAAAATGCCTCAAGTGACAGCAATGCGTGAGAAAACACACCCACAACCTCAGTGTGGCTGAGCAGGTCTGCACAGTGAGCACACACAGTAACAAGGCACATGACTGATCAACAAAACACAACACTGACTTGCCGGTCACACACTCTGTGCACTCACAATTGGCACCAACAACAAGTAGGTGTTCCACAGAAGTGCAAGGACACACCAACACACAGTGCATAACCTATACCTGCCACATGCGCACACAATCACAAGCACAGGGCCGACAAATCCAAATAACAGACACTCAAATCTAGGTTGACATATGCGTGCAGTTGCCATCGCAAGGTCACAGACACATCAACACTAATGACAAAGTCACCCCTTTCACACTGCACACTTCATGAACACACAAATGCACACTTTGAAATCAACCCATCTGACTGTGATGGCTGGCTGTCGCAAGATGACCATACACCAACACTGCTGGTCACACATCAAGAAAGATAACACAGACATGATGGACCCTGGCCAGCCTGCCTGCAACATTGAGGATAGAATGCCACTCTGTGCTGGCAGTGCATCCAAACATCACATGTGTACAAGTTAGCCAACATCACCATAGATTGTTTTGGATAACAGCAGCTCATCACAATCAACCATCATTGCTCCCCCAAGCCTCAGAATCAAGAAGAACTGAAGTGCCTGTCACCTCTGCAAAACCCTGAAAAAGTTAAAACAGCCATTGGCAATGTTAAAGTGGCATACAGAGCATGAGTCACATTAATGCATACCCACACATAAAACCCTTTATTTAGCAAGGACGCTGACAAAGCAGACAACAGGAGTAACTGTCTTTATTCACATATCACACAGAAAAAGTAGACAAGAGCAAGACCAGTGGCCAGCCCAAAGTGCAAAGTAGGTACATGAGAAGCTGCACAGGGAATGGGCAAACAGCAATAAACAGCAAGGCCAGTGGCCAGTACAAAGTGCAGAGTAGGTACATGAGATCCTGCACAGGGAATGGGCAAACAGCAGTGAACTTCAAGGCCAGTGGCCAGTCCAAAGTGGAGAGTAGGTACATGAGAAGCTGCACAGGGAATGGTCAAACAGCAGTGAACATCAAGACCAGTGGCCAGTCCAAAGTGCAGAGTAACTACATGAGAAGCTGCACAGGGAATGGGCAAACACAGCAAGGCACGTCAAGGCCAGTGGCCAGTTCAAAGTGCAGAGTAGGCACATGAGAAGCTACACAGGGAATGGGCAACCAGCAAGGCCAGTGGCCAGTCCAAAGTGCAGAGTAAGTACATGAGAAGCTGCACAGCGAATGGGCAAACACAGCAAGGCACATCAAGGCCTGTGGCCAGTCCAAAGTGCTGAGTAGGTACACGAGAAGCTGCACAGGGAATGGGCAACACAGCAAGGGACATCAAGGCCAGTGGCCAGTCCAAAGTGCAGAGTAGGTATATAAGAAGCTGCACAGGGAATGGGCAAACACAGAAAGGCACATCAAGGCCAGTGGCCAGTCCAAAGTGCAGAGTAGGTACATGAGATGCTGCACAGGGAATGGGCAAACACAGCACGGCACATAAAGCCCAGTGGCCAGTCCAAAGTGCAGAGTAGGTACATGGGAAGTTGCACAAGGAATGGGCAAACAGCAAGGCCAGCGGCCAGTAAAAAGTGCAGAGAGGGCACATGTGTGCTTTAGATCCTGCACAGGGAATGGGTGAGACTGTACCCTGCCATGGTCAGCAACACAGTTAGGGGGATAACAATGGGCATTCCAGGCACCGCTGTGGGAGAGACAGGTGTGCGAGGGGGGCTTTCATTCAGACTTGGCTGTCAGTCGGACTGGGAGGTGGCTGAGTGTCGGGGCCAGTTGGAGGACTGGACCGGGGAGAGAGAGGACCAGCTGAGTTAGAGGTATCAGTGGCTTTGGAAGCCAGAGGGCTGCTTGGACCGGGTGGTGGCACGTGGAGGTGGAGTCATGCTGCCGTGAGAAACAGTGTGGGATGGAGAATGTGGAGGGGTGCCTTTCCACTTCTTGTCGAGTCTAAATGGCTTTCCTGTCTTGGTAGGAGTGGGGGTGGGGCAGACACAACAGGTACACACTCTACAAAAGCTGCATCAGGTGCAGCTGGTGACCCTCCCTCTGGGGGCTTGCTGGATCCAGCGGTACACTTGGTCTGGCCTTGCCTTTGCCCCTCCATCCCCTGTTTACCAGGTGTACCCTCCTTTCCCTGCTTCACAGGGATGTGGATGGGAGTTGAGGTTCTGGGGGAATCTGCCTTGGAGCTCTTTATATGGACTCTTAGGCGGCACCAGCTTCTCAGCAGGCACAGTAACTGTCTGCTTGTCTTTGCGAGACGCTTTTGGAACAGGAGAGTCCTAGGCTGGGGTTGCCTCTGAGGCATGTGAGCTTCTTGGCTTTATGCCCCTGACTGTTGCCTGAAGGTCTTTTGCCTTTGCACTCTTGGGTGGCTTTGTTTTTTGGGGGGATTGGTGTCTGCACTCTGGACCGCTTGGGCTGCTGCTTTTGTGAGCTGCGTGTGCTGTATCTTGAGCCTGAGGTCTGTGGTGTGTGGACACTATCGTCAGATGTAGCCACTGGCAGGGGGGTGGCCAAAGGGACTGGGGCTGGACTCTGAGATTGTGCCAGTTGAAGGGCTGCCGTCACTGTGGGGGACAAAGACTGGACAATCCGGTGTAGCCCACCCATGTCTGAATGAATGCCCTTCATGAAAGCAACGACCTGTGCCAACTTATTGTCATGGTCTAGGAAGTCGTTGATAAGAGTTGTCCGGCCCACACAGAGCTGGCGCAAAAGGTCCACAGACTGAACACTGATGGCAGCAGGGGAGACAGGGACAGGGGCAGAGGTGACTGGGGTAAAGGACACTCTTCCCTTCTTACTGGTCTGAATAAGGGCAGCACCAGTGGAAGTAGGTGGGAGGGTGGGCACTGGATGCTGTGTGGTGGAAGAGGAGGCCGATTTCCCACTCCCTATGCCCGCCAACATAGATGTGTCACCGCTGGCATCAGATGACTTTGAGGTTGGTATCTCTGGCTGTGATTCCTCAAGCAGACTTCTGTCACCCTCCAAGGCGCTGGTCACATCAGTGTCACTGTGCTCGTATGTAGCAGTCGTGTTTGATGCCTCACCACTGGTGTCCGTCCCCTGTCCTTCTGTGCCCATGGTAGATGCTGCATGAGACAGAGAAGTTGGGTCAGTTCAGTGGCAGTAACACAAACATCATATGCAAGCAAAGCACGAAACAAGATGATGATATCCCCTCAAAAGAAGATTTTTGCGTGTTATGCAAATGTGGCATAACTGACCCATGTGATGACCACACAGCTAAATAACCTGCTGAGGTGGCTCAGTGTAACCAGACACACAGATCCTTCTGAGCACACCTGGTGCCCTGAGGGGGGAAAAGATCAACCTCCCAACATGTTGCCATTGTCACATCGGGACGCAGCAGAAGTGGTCAACACAGATACAGACTCCAACATATCAGTCCACAATGGCCATGAGCTCATGCCATCCACCATGTCATACTTTGGGGCACAACTACAGTTGCACATTGGTGTCAGATGTGTAGTCCTCACAATTCTGATGTTAGGCAATGCACCCATTGATGAAAGCACAACCAAATGATGCACACTTCTGTTCCCTTCCATGGGATATCCCTGACTACCCCAATGCAGACGATGCCAGAAGGCCACAACTCAGAATGCAATGTCAAGGGCCATTACTCCAATGACATGAGAAAGTACAGGTAGGGCAAATGCATGACATCTGCACCTAACACAGAGGCCACCTACAAGCCATTGCATCACACTAGCAACATCACAGAGCCCAGCGCTGGCCCAGGCTTGGAACACATGCAGCCACTCACACCCAAAGTCACCCTTTCCAGAATACTCACCCCCAGCTTGCTGCTGATGCTCCTTCAAACGTGCATCCAGCTCAGGCTGTGTCACAGCTAAGATGCAGGCCATTAGTGGTGTCAAGCTCCTGCGCGTCATACTGCCAGTCCGAGGGAGCAGCCCCAGCGTCATTTGCTCAGCCGGCAGATGTCATCCCACCTCTTGTGACAGTGTGTGCGCCATCTGCTGGAGACACCCAGAGCCCGCACCTTATGTAAATGGCCCTTCACCCGGCCTTACGCTGGTGGACTTTGAGCTACAGGCATGGGAGACAAGAAGAGGAAAAATCAGTTGCATAGTGTTATGTACCACTATCTCTCAGTACAGGAGCATGATACTAACTCAGCACAACTTCACAAATATGTCTAGCAGAGACACTACAGCATCTCACATAGTACATTAGCATGGGAGAATCATGCGAAAATGCATGCAGGTATGAGGGTGGACACAGTATCTGCCCATCTCATTCACACGCAGGATGCCAGCACAGAAAGATATGTGAAGGCTGCCCACATATACTATTCAGTTAGTGGGTGAGCAAGACATACATTACATGTCAAAATATGTTTAGGGGCGGACTCACTGTGTCCAACACTGCACAGCCATCAATGTCCTTGCCCTGTGAATGGCTCACTGTGTCATGGAGGTCACATTTAGGGACTTGATCTTACAATCACACACCCTTCTCACAAGGCCTGTCGTGTGCAATCTACAGGGCTGAGATAGCTCTTTGATGGATAGTCTAGTAAACAACACATATGTTTTACTCTGTACATTCAGTGATGTGTCCTTGTTAGATTGGGCAGTGACTGTGCAGGCCAGGTGGGCTCATACTGAGGCCCAACGTGGGACATCAGAAATGTCACATGAAGGGTCAAGTTGAGAGTGTAAACAGTGCCCACACATGCGAGTCAGTGCACATGCTAGTGGAAATGGAAGGGGCTCTGTACAAAAGTACAACAATCTGCTGTGTTATTGGTGAATTACCACCAAGAGTGTCACCCACTGGTATTAAAGTCCTGAGCATAGTGCTGACCTATACATGATGCAAATTTTGAGTCAGACACAATTCCATCAGAACCCTCTGGACGTAAAACCTTGCTAAGGCCACAGATGAGCCTGCGAAGAACACCAGGGACCCACACATCCATTCACACAGGCAATTTCTGTCCTGGCTCCTGCATTGCCAACTTGCGGCATCACTGTATGGCTGACAAAACAATACATGTCCCTCCAATTTTGATGTGCAGGCAGGGAAACATGTGAAATAGGCTTCACACCCCTTCACATACTGCAGCAGTTCAACTTCATGTGTCCACTCCCTGCACTCTCACTTCCACTCTGAAATACTTACCACGACATCTGGAGCACCATATAGCCTCCCATACTGTGTGAGCACCTCGTCCACCAGGATCTCTAGCTCCTTGGTGGTGAAGGGACGGGCCTGGATCTTCTCAGTCCTCTACATCACTGGGTCCAGGAGACAGGAGCAGCAACAGTTGGTGGTAAGGGGTATCAGGCAGCAGGCTCTGGAGACAGGAGCAGCAGCAGTTGGTGGTGAGGGGTGTCAGGCAGCAGACCCTGGAGCAGGAGCAACAGCAGTTGGTGGTGAGGGGTGTCAGGCAGCAGGCTCTGGAGACAGGAGCAGGAGCAGTTGGTGATGATGGGTGTCAGGCAGCAGGCTCTGGAGACAGGAGCAGCAGCAGTTGGAGGTGAAGGGTGTCAGGCAGCAGGATCAAGAAGCAGTGGAAATGTGAGGCTCTCTCCCACACATATATAGCCCCCTGGGATAATTTCAGTGGTTCTGAGCTGCAGCAATTGGTGTTGCAGGTCAGCTTTTTTTAAATGCATCCAATGACCAGCCTTACGGTGTCAGAGCACACCTATAGCAATTTTCAAAATTGCATTAGGCTACCGCGATTGCTGTTCCCATTGGCTGTAAGGGCTTGGGCATTGGCAGTGACACACTGCAGGGGCCAGGTGGAAGCTACTGCAATATGGCTGCCATACATTTTAGCCAGTGACTGTGATTTCGGTGGCAGAGCATGCCAAACATCATTTGGCAATACACATATCACTATCACTATCGCAAGTATGGCTTTGCTATTGGCAGTGAGACACTGCAGAGGGCCAGGCGGTAGCTATCACAATGTGGCTGCCATACATTTAAGCCAGTGATTTGGGTATGTGGGCTGCCATACATTTAAGCCAGTGATTTGGGAGGTGGAGCATGCCACCCACCATTTGCCAATACACATATCACTATCACTACCGCGAGTGTGGCTTTGCTATTGGCAGTGACACACCGCTGGGGTCAGGCAGTAGCTACCACGGTATGGCTGCCATACATTTTAGCCAGTGACCGTGATTTGTGTTGCAGATCACTTTGACACCACCTACGGGCATGTCATGCTGTGTGAATGGCCAATGGCCAGTTCTCAACAGTGTAAAGTAGACACATGATTCATGGCACAAGATTGTGCACACCATGCTAATGTAACATTTACTCCACTGCTGACTACACATGCAATGTTGTTGCATATGACTGAAAACATTGCCATTTACTCCCTCACATGTCACTTGTGATTTTTCTGGGCATGTACACAGAGCAGTGTTGTGGTGGACTCTCCAATGAGTACACATGCTAATGTGTGGAAGGGCAGAGCAACTCACAGTGATGAATGTCTGACTACCAAATGTGCATATTGGACTATCTACTTTTCCTGGCTCATGCACATACTTGATGTTTATTCACAGACTGGGCTCATTGTGTGGTTGATGTGTGCCCGGTTCGACTTACGCAAGAAGGTGTGGCAGGTACAGTAGCTAGGTAGGAGACAGTAGTGTTGGTGTTTCACACATATGCTGTCTGAACTACTCACAGGGCTGCTGGTGCAAGATGTGGACATATCCGCTTGGGCATTCACATAGTCAGATATTATTTGTGAGGTGCTAGCTTTGTGAAAAGTGGACAGGTGTACGGATGGTGTAGCTGAAGTTGTCCCTATATGTAAGTTGGGTTATGAGTTTAACTGAGGTGACTGTCATTGTTGGCCTTGTGTCAGTCAAAATGTAAGATGTTGGACACATCTCCTGGTGGATTGCATTGACATATGTCCCCTTTCATCTCACGTAGGAGGAGGCAAAATGTGCATCATCCCTACACAGTACTGGCAGACATGGAGGATGAGGAGGTCATATGGAAATTCTGTCTGGACCGACCCACCCTACAAGACCTATATGCGATGTTGATACCATTGACTGCACATTTGGTGGCCTAGTTCCACCACAGGCACGTGAGCACATCTACAGGAGCAAGAAGCATTTCCATTCCATCAATGTTAAAGTGGTGTGCCAGGCTGATATGATCATCTCACACGTCTGTGCCAAATTCCCTGGCTCGGCCCATGACTCGTACATCATGCACAACAGCATATTGCCACAGCTGATGGATAATCTGCTTCCAGAGCATGCATGGATTGGGGGTGAGTACGAAGAGTCAGGTAGTGTGCTGTGTGTGTGACATGCTGTCCTCTGCTACAGTCATGTTAAAAAGTTGGTCTGTGTATCTCACACCTAGGTGATTCTGCATATCCCAACCGTCCCTGGTTGCTGAGCCCAATGCGGAATCTCAGGACCCCGGCTGAAGTCCGCTACAATGATGCCCATGGGAGGACATGTCGTGTGGTGGAGCGTACTTTCAATTTCCTGAAGTCACATTTCCGCTGCCTGCACTGATGTACTCGCCCAAAAAGGTGTGTCAGATTGTAGTTGCATGCTGCATGCTCCACAACCTGGCCTTGCGCAAGGAGAGCCACCTGCTCCTTGATGCTGATGAGCAGCCAAGGACCCCGCCTACAAACCAACCCATGTCCAGTGATGAGGATAGTAGAGAGGAGAAAGGTGTCGACCTGCGTCAACAGCTCATCAACCGCTACTTCACTTGAAGGTGAGTGACAATGTACAACTGAGCCATTGTCTGCTGATGTCTTTGTTGGTGGAAAGGTGTGTGTGAGCTTTGTGACTGCAGCCTGTTGTTGACTCAGTGCTGGCTGACAATGTTCCTGGGACTGGCTAGTTTGGCACAGATACAGAATGTTTATGTCGGTACTGTTGCTCATTGTAATGTATGTAGATTGCAGTACCCTAATGACAAGTGTTGTGTGATGGCTGTGATGCCACCGCCTGACTAGTAAATATTAATCTGTTGTGTTTTCCTAGGTCCCTTCAGCCTCTCCTTGCCTACAAACAATTCGTACTCCAGGTACATTGTAATCATGGTGAAGACTGCGCATCCTGTAATACACACGAAGCAGACACAACGACATAGGTGTGTAAGGAGTGTTTATTTAAAATGGGTACATGTGACAAGGGAGTGAATATTGACAAACAGGTGAATAGTGAAGCAATGAGTTGTCAGTGATAGTAGATGAGAGAATTGAGTAGTCACCATATTGAGGTGGTGACTCAGTCCAACAGATGGATGCCATTAACAAGACAGTGTGGGGAAGGACAGTCAACAAAGTCAATGGCAAGGTTAAGAGGGTTGACATCATGGCTGGCTCCTTGACTGGCGTTTGGCCGGTGCTTTGCCACTGGATCCCCCCAGGGATTTCTTTGGATGGCCCCTTGATCATTTTGTAGGGGGGCCTATGCTGCGGGCCAGTGGAGTCTGAGGAGTCCCCCTCTCCTTGGCCGCAGGGGAGGATGTGTCACTGTCATCCTGCAGCCCACCAGAGGGAGGTGGAGGTGTTGTTTGTACCACAGGCCTGTCCCTCAGAGCCGCCACTTGCTGGCCCAAGAGGTCCACAATTTGGCCCATGCGGGCGTCGATGGACCTCAGCAGCAGGCGGAGCTCACATGAATCTTCCTCAGGCTGGCCCGTTCATAGGCCCCCAAGGACTCTGTTGATACTGTCCAGGGTTTCGGTCCCAGTGTCTTGTTGGCTTCGACTCACCCTTGCCTTCCCACCTGCCCTACTGTCACGGACCTGTTGCCTCACCACTGTAGACACCTGCCTCCTCCCCCTGCCCTCCTCAGTTGGTGGGATGAGGTGGTCATCCTCCGGGGCAGGGAGAGTGTTGCAGGCAGCACTGGTGGTGGTGGTGGTAGTGGTGGTGGTGGTGGTGGTGAAGGCCACACAAGTCATTCCAGCAGGGGTCAGCGTAGTTGTTGTTGTTGCTGCTGAGATTGTTGTGGGGACAGTGGGGTCCTAGGACCTGGTGCGCACCAGATGGACCGGCTTCGAGCTCTGCGTCCTCAAAATCCAGGGAGTCCTCATTCGAGAATCCATGTTCTGGGGGTGGAGACTGGCTCTGCAGGTTGATGTTGTCGTCCTCTGCAGTCAGTTGTTGGTCACCTGTGGGACAGATGGGAAATGGTCATTGACGTCACCCCTCAAGCTTTGTGTTCGATGTATCTTATTAACTGGTTATGCAAAACATAGTTAATTATTTCACACATTGAATGTCTGCACAGTAATGTGCATTATGGTATAATTTAGATTTACATACATTAAATTTCCATGGTGTGACATGTCAATGGATACCATGCCCCAAGTGTAGATTCTGTGATTACTAGGAAAGGTTGTCATCTGACAACAGGCGACAATACAACTTGATGTGAAGCATCTTTGCTGATTACTCTGCCTGTCTGCGTTACATCTGCGCATGTACTAGGCATTGTCATCTCATGCATACCTTTGTTATGTCCTAGGCTTAGATTTATTTGTTTGACAGACCATGCATGTTTTGTTTTCATATGGTACTTCAAGCTCAGCCCCCATGTAACTTACAGATAGCATTCATTGCTGTACATGTTTGTGCCCTGATTTTCTTTAACATGGTATTTGGTGAGTCACACTTCTGTTTCTGTGACAATTACATACGCTTAGCTGTTTGCACAGCGTAATTTAATATTGTATCCGTGTCAATTTTGGTGGGATTTACAACAGTCTGTTTTTTTTAGGGATCTCAGAGAATAGGCGCGCTACCTAGTGTGTCCGTTGTGGGTAATTACAAAAGGAGTAAGGTATGGTGCGTAAGAGCGAACGGTAAAGCCCTTAACCGTCCGGATGTAGTCTAAACAAGGCTCTCACAATAATAGAAACAGCAATGCTCTCGCACACAAAACACAAGGTATAACAAAGGTAAACACTGGTGGTAAGAATATACAATTGAAGCCAAAAAAACCACAGTTGCAGGTTTTCGAGTATAACTTGAACGTGGGTAGTTTAAGTGGGTCCACAACCAGCCGACACGTGTTTCGTTGTGTGGGATAAGTCACAACGACTCCTCAGGGCTCGTGGCACAGCCTATCAGAAAGTAGGCCCAGTAAAGAAAGATTCGCTGTCGTTAAGGAATCAATAGGTTTATATTGGATTTCGTGGGTAAGTATCTCGAGGTCAGTAAACCATAAGATTATGAACGTGGAACATCAGTCGAACAAAAGCAGCCGGAGTATGTAGCTGCACTTGTTGATGAACGCTTAATACGTGTAAGTATTAGTCGGTACCGGGAGGGGATCCACTTTCGTCAGCATACTATTCGCATCACTGTGGAGATTCGAACTGGATAGTCGGATAAGCGGCATTCCCCCTCTTGTGTTTCCCGGTTGCCGTCTTCCAAGTAACGGTCTTTTGGTGGGATGTGAGGGCTGGCGATGTCATATGGCTCCATGCTTTTTGAGAGGAATGGTGGGGTACATTCAATGTCTGGGAAATATTTGGGATGATTATACCTCGGATAGATATGGCGCTCACAGGTTGCGGTTAATGTTACGTTGTCCAACTTATATCAGTTATGGGTGCCCAGGGAGGAGGTAATCATCCAACACCTCTACCTGAGGATCAACCGATCCTACTCACTTTGTCTCAAGCCCTAGCACGCCACAATATAGATTATAACAGGTTAATGACTTGAAGTTCAACACAAATGTAGTAACACAATGTATGCTTTAATTTCCTTCTTTTTTCTTGTTCTGACTTCAGCCAACACGAGTTTCGTCGTGTTTAGTCTGGGACGGAAATATAACCAGCCAGAAGGCATACAACCAGGATATATAGACCGAAAGCACTGAGGAAGTCGCGGGTATCTTATCCCGAACGACGAAACACACGTTGGCTGAAGTCAGAACAAGAAAAAAGAAAGAAATTAAAGCACACATTGTGTTACTACATTTGTGTTGAACTTCAAGTCATTAACCTGTTGCATTCAATGTCTACTTACCTGTTCTGTTGTCACATTGGGGTGGACTTTTGGACACATCTCTCTGGGTGTGTGTTTAAGTACTCTATCCTGCTCAGGGGTGGCACACGGGTGCCTGGTGGGAGTCGTAGTGGAGGCCTCCCACACCAAAACATCCCTCCCTGCGAAGATGGCTACCTACCTGTTAGATGAGGGTGAGAAATGCAATGGCTGACACATGCTTCTGGGTGGGGGGAGTGCTCCAGTGGGACAGGGGTGCCTGGTGGGAGTTGTAGTGCAGGCCTCCACCCCCAAACAGCCCTCCCTGTAAAGATGTGTACCTATCTGTAAGTGTGTTTGTTGTAATGCAATGGCTGATACATGCTTCTGGGGCGGTGGGAGTGCTGCATCCTGCTTAGGGGTGAGACAGGGGTGCCCGGTGTGAGGAGTAGTGCTGGCTGCCTGTACACATGCAACCCTGGAAATGTTGCAGGCTACCGTTGGGGTGATTGAGATGGAGTGGATATCTGTGAGACCTGTGTTGGGTATTCTGGTGCATATGAATGTACTTGGGCCTAGGAGGTGTAGCTTTGTAGTAGTACAAGACAGTACATGGCAGTGTAATGGTGGTTTACATTTGTTTGTCCTTACCAGCCTGCACTCCTTCAGCTATTCCTGTGAGACTCTCTGGATGCAGTATGGCAAGCACCTTCTCCTCCCATTCAGTGAATGTTTTTTGTGGGATGGGAGGGCCACCACCAGTCCTCTGAGCCAGCTCATGGTTCTTCTTCTTTTTTTCTTTTACAACCCTCTTTAGGTAATGCCACCGCTTCTTGATTTCTTTCCGGAGCGCGGGGTGTTCCCTGTTGCATTGACCTTGTCAACTATACTTGCCCACATTTGTGCTCTTGTGGCTAATGGTGTCTGTTGGACCAGGGTACCAAACACTTGTGGTTCTACTCTGATTATCTCATCTACCATGACTGACAACCCACTCTCTTTGAATTTGGGCATTTTCTGTGGTGCCATGGTGTGTGATGTGCTAATGTTTTTGAGGTGCAGTTGTGTGGGTGGTGGGGTGGTGTAGGTGGTGTGTGTGTGTGTGTGTGTGTTGTTGTGCTGGTGAGATGGGTGTTGTTTTGCCTATCCAATGTGCTGCAGGGTTTGGTTCCTTCAGTGCTGGATTAGTAGAAAGGATTCTAGACAGGGAAGGGGCAGGTTTAATACTCAGCTGTGTGGGTGTGTCAAAATGGAGTATTGCTGCCAGGTGTGTTGTGTGGGTTGTCCTGGGATTTGTGGGGCATATTATCAAGGGATTTATCTCCGCTTTTTTGGCTTTAAAAGCCAAGAAAGCGGAGTTAAAATTATCTCCCTATCAGCAACAGGGTGCTAACACGCAAATTTGCATGTTAGCACCCTTTTTCTCTGCGCTTCCCCTTGCATCTCTAATGAGATGCAAAGGGGGCATTTCAGAGAAAAATAATAGGAGAAATGTTGTTTAGCGACATTTTTCCTATTATCAAGGATTTCGCTAACCCTGTTAGTGATAAAAAAGCAGCGCTAACCGCGGTTAGCACTGCTTTTTTCACACCTGATATTTTCCTGACTTAGCCATGATATCCTATGGAAGGTGGATATCATGGCTAAGTTTGTGAGCCCCTATCATCAAGCTAACGCCAAACTTTGAGAGATTATCATTGGTTTTCCAGCGATAATCTCTCAATTGGCAGTTACGTGAGGATTTTTATCACTTCTGAGATAAACCTTGCTAATAGCAAGTTATCTCTGCGATAATTTCCGACGATGCTTAGCGCTAAAAAATGTGTTGCTAAGCATCGTTAGCGATAAATATCACTTAACATTGGTAATATGCCCCTGTATTTTTTAAGTTGCCATGGGGGTGTGTCATTGGTGTGTGTTAGGTGTTTTTGGGGGCAGGGCTAGCCTGCTGTGTGCACTTTAGTGGCCTTGTTCTGAACTTTTTTTTGTCGACTACCATATTTGTCACGGAGCGTCCGCAGCGATGGCTATGCTACAGCCCTTCTGCCGGTTCTCCCATTCATCACTGTTTAAGACCGCAGCGGTCGGAAACAGCAGAACGTCCCACTGTCACATCGGGGAATGCTAATTTTCCATGCGGTCTCTCCACTGGGCTGGCGGCTGTTTAGTGTGTTTCTGACACAAATCCGACTGCAGCGGACAGATATTCAACATCTCCGCCCACTATGGGCGGTCTTTCGTGTCCACATTCCGCCGCGGTCTGGTTATTTGGGTGGTTGATCCTAATCGGACTGCCGGTTTTGCCGCTGTACCTGCGGACGGATGATTTCCGCTACAGTGCGGGTCGGGTGGTTTTCCAACCGCCATCCTAATAGGGCCCTAGGTGTTTGGAGTAATTCTTCATGTTTTGCTGATGTTTTTCTGTACTTTAATCGACATTCACATATTTACACTAATCTAATTGCATTTACCAAAATCTAGGCCTCAGAGTCGCGAGAGATGTATTCATCAAATTGTTGGTGGAGTCCTGGTCAAATGAACCGATTCTGAATACACATTGGGAAGATTTACAGGAGTGCAGTGGGCTTATCTGCTTCTGAAATCTAAAAAATTGTAACCATTTTAAGATTGCACAATATTTTTATTTCCAATGCAGGATCTCTGTTCCAGCCCCATCACCCCACACTGCTTACACACACTGCCCTTTCTGCTCCCCACTAATTCTGTTCACTTGTGGTGGATTGTGATCTTGGGAGGTTGTGTGGCATAAAACTGGCTGGGGGAGCGGTCCCCCAAGAAAATTGGAAAACGTGGTCAAGAAGTGCATTTTAAAGCATCATTTTAAATGCTTTTTCTAGAAAGGCATAGGCTTTGAAATAGTATTCATAAAAAATACCAGTAGTTTCAAGGTATTTTCTCCGAACCCCAACACTCCCATGCCACTGCCTCCATTTTGGGATTTGGACAACAAACTGTTTATTTGTCTCACCATCTTCATTATAACCAAAGCATTCAAAATAAAAGTAAATGTATAAAGCTATACATAGCTAGAGCTTTCTTTCAGTCATCAAATGTTGCTTCTGTCCCGCCAAAGCACACAGTGTGGGCACTATGAATCACGGAATTTTGCTTGTGCACATCTGCATGTTCCCTCCACTTTTAGGCAGCAGCTCATTTAATGTGCATTACTTTGTGTTACTTGTACACTTTTATTGCCTATTGCAATTGTTTGCAAAACAATTTTTTAAAAAAGGTGGTGCCAAGGACAAGCCTGTTGGTTTTGCCAATGTTTTCAAACTTGCCATAGATTTCCCCCGATATCAGAAATTAGCAATGGCATGCTTAGTGCCATACATTGTCATGGGTGCAGTCCCCCCATACACACAATATGGCAGTAGCAGAATTTTCCAATGAGCGTCACCAAATGTCAGAAATGACTTCCGGTATGGAAGAGTCGTAATTTTGCAGTGAGAGTCCCAATATCATGAGTGCCCTCTTTTATGCCAAGAATTATCTACAATATGTCAGCACCAGAATATTGCTTTGGATGGCTTAGTGTGCCAAGAATTATTCCCATTAAGCTAGGGCCTACCTTTTGCTATGGGTAAACCCCTCCCACCCATATGCAAATAGTGTTCTTCCTCATAAACCAAGAATTAAATCCAGTGTGCCAGGGCCAGCATTCTACTCACAAGTATACACACTCACACTCTCCCACAGATTCATATACCATCACACATACACTCATTCTCACATTTGCTCTCTTACAATCGCCTTTCATACTCTCTCTCTCACACTCTTACAATCACCCATGTGTACACACTTACACGCTGTCACTCAAGTTTTTTGAATCCACTCGTGTTAGAAAAGCTTTCACTGTTGTAGCCACTTCTATACCTCTCTTGCCTGCTAGCGAAGTTTGGTTAAAACATTTAAATGACATGATGTGAATGAAATGTTGAAGCAGACAGGTTTCGCACTGCCTCCTGTGACTGAGAAATCATTTTGACTAGGGCCTGGGGCAGAGTTCCTAGTGCGGAGGTGCTGCTGAAGCAGACAGACATTGCACTCCCTCCTGGCTTTGATCTTCTTGGGGAATACAACTTTCTTACCTGTGCAGTTACTAACACTGCTGGAAGCCTGGGAATGGCTGTGAGACACTGTTCCACAACAGACTAGAGAGGACAACTGTAACAGCATATTTGTTCCAAAACCGGTTAGAGAAAGCAACTGCAACCTGTTTGCACCACAAATGAAATTGAAAACTCTGCAGCCTGTTTACAGTGCAAAATAAATGTTTAAAATAGAGCTCAACGGAATAACATCAGAATCATTGAACTCCAGGAATGTACCGAGGGCACTGTTGCAAATATGATAAGTTTCAAGAAATGGCTTAAATAAAATGTAGCCCCAGAATGCCCCATCCACATTTTGCTTTGGAAAGAGCTAATCGTCTTCCTTTTTGGCCCCCTCTGCTGGGAGCTGCTCCTAAACTGATAGTAGCAAAGCTCTTTCACTACAGAGACCCTCATCATATCCTGAACCAAGCCAGGCTCTGTGGTGAAAACCATAGAATTAGGCTTTTACTGGATTTTATGCAATATGTGCAAAAACAGAGGCCTTTGTTTACTTATGCAAAAAAAGCCTTCATGTACTAGGGATCGCAAATACTAAGTTGTACCCTGCCAAACTAAAGGTGATCAATGATAAGGAAGTGCAGTTCTTCACGTCTCCACAATCTGTTTGGGAATGGATAGGTTGTCTTCCCCAATGGAAAGAGGAGCCCAAGCAGAGGAGAAGTTAGAGTAACTGATTAACTCAAAAACAGTTTGCAAAGGATCACCAGGGTGCTGCTCCATCACAATTGCAATGCGTTATGAAGAAGGACTAGTTGTGGAGGCAGTGGCTGCTTTGAATTGTAGGAGATCTGCACTGAAATCTGTTAATGGTGGGAGTGATAAACATGACTCTGATTCTGATCAAGCATTTATATTATCTCTGGATTCTGCAGAATCATTACCAAAGATTACTCCTGGCATATCAGATGTGATAATCTAACAATGGTGAATAGTTAATGTGTAACTATTACTCCTGGCACATCAATGAGATAATTTAATACTGGTGAAATGTTGATGTATTTGTATTATTGCAGAGTTGTTTGATATGTAGACCTCCTTTTGAGATGGATATCCTGTTTATAATTGGCAGATATTGAGCTGTGAGGTGAAAAATCGGCCCCTTCCCTCCCCCCTTGTTGTTGTGCTTGTTTTGCATGTACTTGTGTTGGACTGTATCTGACTGGGTTGACTGGGGAGTCGTTTAGGTCTGGTTCTGGGGATGTGGAGTTTGGTTAGTTATATTAAATTTAAGATTTTAGGTAAAGTTTTCCCTGTCTACTGCTCTAGGATTGTCAGTCAGGGCACCACTGTGGGGTCCAAGTTATCTGCCCCTATGGTCACTGTACATTGCGACCCCTGTGAGGTACAACTTTATCTCCTGGAATGTCCAGGTCTTAATAGCATGTCTAAAAATTACAAGGTGTACTCTTATCTTACAAGGTGGGTTACTCATATTGCACTACTCCAGGAGACCGATATCACTAGATCTGACTGATTGGCTCTGCACAAGAGGTGGCAAGGCCAGGTGTAAGCTACATCTTATTCGACTTTTGCAAGAGGTGTTTAATTATAGGTATTATGTTTATCTACTTAGAATGTAGATCTGGAGGGTAGGTATGTAGGTATGTGGTCAACCCCAGGAGATTTGCAAGTCACAACTTTTCTATTGTCTGTATCTATGCTCCAAATGTAAAGCAAGGGGAGTTTCTTGCGGATTTGTCTAGATCTTTGGGACCTTATCTAACTCAGATTCTAATATTAGGGGGATTTTAAACGTGCTGTAAATACTTAATCTTGATTCCCTGGTATCCAGAACAGTTCATACTTTTTCTGAATGGCAGCAGTAGTGGGGGCTAGTGGATTCTTGAAGGCGACTGCACCCTGGGACATGTGATTACTCTTTTTATTCTGGTTTGCACCATCTTCATGTTCGTCTAGACACATTTTTGTGCTCCCCAATTCTACATGGTGCAAATCACAGTGTTGCATATTTATGTAGAACTGGATCATAATCAAGTATTAATCACTCTGAATTGGGAACATGAACAAACTCACATTCAAATTTAGTGTCAGCGTGTAGAAAACCTGGATGGTCAGGTCTTCAAAAATAATATTGGAGAGGCCATAACTGCTTATTTTGCAGATAACAAGGGGACTGGTTCATCCCATTTGATAGAGTGGGATGTTTTTAAAGCAACAGTTTGTAGTCGCTGTATTACAGAAGTTGTTGGGGAAATGTTAGTAGGTGAAGTAGAATCGCAGGGAAAAGTACTTCCTGATCTTGAGCAGTGGAGATCAGCTAATCCTGCTCTTAAGTATCCTTTACTATTGGCTAGGGAATTACTGGCTATCCAAATTAGGAGACTCCATTGTTTTGATTATAGAGAATTTCAGATTATGGTCCATGCTGAGCATGATAAAACTGGTTCACTTTTCGCTTTTTGTCATATTGCCTTTTGTCTGTAATAATTCAAATTACAACAATGCCACATTTCACTGAATGTTCTTCTTGCTTGTTTGCTTATTGGTGCACAAGAGAAGCAATAACACCCACAGAACTGCCACAAGGGAGGCCTGTGCAGTGACTTCACACGTCAGTACTCCAATATCTTCCTCTTGGGCAGCTTAGTGCAACTTCCAACTGAGAGTTTTAAGATGGCCCCAAAAGAAAGATGCTTCCAAGAAAGTGGTAAGAAGAAGCAGCTTCTAACCTGTGTCATGATAACCCAAACCTTTTTTGGACCACGTTGTGCGCCTGGCTTCCGGGGAGCAAGCTGAGATCAGTACTCTTCCATCAACAGCAGAACCCAACCTAAGCCCAAAACATTGTCTGTCAGTGAGGCAGCCACTGCAATCATGGTGACGCTGACGAGCGGTGACACTGAATTTGAAATGTCCCTTTCCCAAAGTAGTACCCAATCGTTTCATGAATAGAGCAAAGGGGACAGCAGCCTCAGCCAGCAATAGTACTTCTTCCTGATGTTGGAGCAGAACAGTAGGTTGAGCTTCCTTCAGAGCAAAAACCTTCTCTTTTAGAATCATTGGGGCATATTACCAACAACTAGCGATAATTATCGCTATGTTGGTTTAGCGGCGATATTTTTATCGCAGAGCTGCGGCGATTTTTATCGCTTAGGAACCTTGCTATTATCAAGGTTTATCTCCTAAGTGATATAAATCGGCCGAAATGCATGAATATCGCTGAAAAGTCTGCGATATTCATGTATTACCGAGCTAATGCTCGTAGCCATGTTATCCACCTCCCATTGGATAACATGGCTAAGAACGGCTCAGGGGCAGGTGTTAGCTTTTGGAGATATTCGCGCTTAGAGCGAATATCTCCAAAAGTTGGTAATAGGAGAGAGCGATGTTAGCGACTGTTTTCAGTCGCTAACATCTTGGCACGCCCACTTTGCATGTCATTAGTGATAAATATCACTGACATGCAAAGCGGGGCCCAAGATGGTCGCTATCTCCTACTAGCTGTCGCTAACTGGTGTTAGCGACAGCTAGGTAATAGGGAGATAATTTTATCTCCGCTTTCTTGGCTTTTAAAGCCAAAAAAGCGGAGATAAACTCCCTTGATAATATGCCCCATTGTTGCCAGATCTCCTGCAAAGGAAGGGCACTAGTCCAAGCATCACTTTTGATGTTGATGATAGGGACATGGAGTGGACCCAGGCAGTGTCAAGGAGACACCAGGAGCGGCAAGGGAAAAGAAAAGTCCCTGAAAGTCTTAGAATTATGGTAAGGGATGATGAGGAGGATGATGACAACGAGCTAGTCATTGTGGAAGGTGACACAGAGGAGTTGGATATTGCTATTCAACCTGCTCCAAGGGACGCGACACAGATAGCACCGCCAGCTCCCATTTTTGCAAAGCCCCACCTGAGACCTACACTAGTAACCACTACCTCAGTAGATGTATGCACTGCAGAGAGGCAATCAATACCACGTCCACCTACCTCTAGTTCTTCTTCAGGCTTTGGCAGTGGCACAGTAAAAAAGTGTGATGAAAACACAAATAAAAGAGAGGAGAAGAGTATGGCACTGTATGTAACTTCACTATCTTAGCATAAACACAAAAATTGGTGCAGTGACGGCTTAAGAGCAAACTGAGTGGTGTACTCTATGCTTCAATATATTTAGTCCGGTACACGTCTACAGATTATTTAGTGGAAGAAAGGCTCAAACTTCATATTTTAGCTGGGAAAGGTCATACTTAAAGGAAGAGGAAAACTCACACACTTAATAGTGCCATGCGCTATCATCGGAATCCTCTTCCCACCCTGGTAGGGGCATGCCACTGATGGAGCTGCGCTGGAGCACCACCGAAGGTGGACTCAACCTCCTCGAAGAGTGTAATGGAAGGAGGAGTTCTTACATAAATCTTACTGGACAACACTGACAGAAAAGGGGATCCAGATTGCAAGTAAAAATACCTTATTGTTCATAGGACAATACCTTTATTGAACAGGACACTAGGTAAAATTAAAACCTAAACTAAATGGCTCACAGAGGTCAATGACTCGCACATTTCTTATCTGCCAACATGTTTCTGCCCATCTATATTAGCGTACACGGTCTGAGGCATTCTTCAGGGCATGTGGATCCCTAATGGTCATTTATATGATTGTATTCATAGATATCACAAAATGTTCCTGAGTGCAGAGCTATCTTGTTAGTTCACTTAAATTAGTCCTACCTTATACTTGATGAGTAGGAACTTGATCGCTAAATTTGAATAATAATAATAATAAGACATGAAAAGGGAAATTACAGACAATAGGAATGACGAGAACTTTCCAAAGATACCTAGAATTAGGAGACATCAAGTGTTATGAATATATTCATGGCATAGAAAATACTGCAATTCTGTTTCTATACTTGCCCTTCAACAGCAGAGCACTATATGTCTATCTTGTGTAGTGTAGTTCCTAGTTTCCCACTAGGCCCTGCGCATTGGAATAACATAAACAGTAGTATCGACGTGGAACTGCGGATATTCCAGGCCTCCACTGACTATGCTAAACTTAATTGGGTTGTGTTACCAACTAGCTCAGAGGTCACTGGAAACTTTCTTCTCTGCATAGGAAGTGATCAGCTTCCTTGGCACAGACAAGAAGGGATTCAGCTTTCCAACAACCGTGCAACATGACAACTTTGCTCCTCAGATCAAGAGTCAATCTCTAGGGTCGTGTGAAACAATAGACATAGATTTCACTCAGTCAGTCTAGTGCAGTTTACTTTCACGAGATGTAGAGAATAGAGAGACGGGCGTTTGTCAATAAAGGGTTAACATTTATTGAACAGTCTTTCTTCTCGTACAAGAGAAATGTATTGCCACAATTGCAATAACTGTTATTATAAAAAGTACGTACAGTAAGATAAGTATTGCGAAATAGAACTGTAAAAGCATTGATATGGTTTCTTAGCCATACAATGGTTTAAAAGTAATAAAACATATATACAGTCATATATACATCCGGCTAACATACTCAACTGGTGCTTCTAACTAAGCCTACCCCAGTGTGCCTGACCTAAGCCTAACACGTGAAAGGGGAGTAAGTAAGTAGCATTAAGTTAAGTTGGTTTTGCCAAGGTTTGTTTCAAGAATTCTCGTCTAAGGGTTTAGTCAACAGCATACCTCTGAATAGAATGATGGAGGATTGGTATCTCCTTCAGGGGTCTCTCTCGATATCCCAGTCACCTGCGAGGGTAAACCGGAAACGCCGTGGCTGGATTTCTCTGCACGAGAAAGGCAGCGGGTCTCTTCAGCGCGTCGAGGAAGGAGGGGGGACAGCGTCCGCGGGCAGCTGGAATCTGCTGGATGTCTTCGCAGAGGACGGCTGTTCAGCTCCTTAAGCGTACTGCACCATAGGTCGCGCTTTAGCGGCGATAATGGTATCAGCAGCTTCACCACCACAGGATAGCAGGCTGCAGCGACAGAGTGCTAGATTTACCAACACGGGGTCGTGCAGGCAGCTTGCATCAGTAGCTCGTACATCAGCAGGCAACAGGCTATTGCTTAAGGCAACGTTGGTAATATTTATACCTGACAGGTGCCGGGTTTGACGCAAGTTTGCTGGACATAAGACGTCAATTAAAGATGTCACTAGGAAGTGATAGTTATCAGTTGCTCATTAGAGTTCCATTACTAATCAAAACATAGCAAGCGGGGATTTCCAGGTTTGCTAAGTTTTTATCTTGTTGAAAAACTCGGAGTGTTATCTAGGAATATCAGATAGTGACTGCTGCTCTGTCATTGCACTAATTGGTCGCAAAGGAAGTGGCAGAGGGAACTATGCTGGAATGTGGCTCTGTTCGTGTGAGGCCAGAGATGACTTTTCAGAAAATCGCACTTGAACGGTTATGCCAATATAGGGAATAAATGGATTTATAGCCGAATAGGGGCATAAGGTCACAGTATCGATCAGGAACCTAGATAAACACGCAACACCCACTCCACGGGTTAATGTCCATCAAAATTACTAAAACTAAAGCAATTAGATGTACGTGTAACATTGCCCACCCCAAAATACATAAATGCATTCGAAATAGGCGTACTTGTAATACATGGAATTTAGGTACTGTACGTTTTTAAAGCATAGGAATCATTCAAAAAATTATTGCATATGAAATCATTGAACGATTATGCAAAAAGAATTACACATGAAGTATCTCTGACAGAAGAAAGGCGAGATAAATCATCACATAAAAATGCATTGTAATAACATGTGTTCTAGAGGCTGGTGTAATATTGTTATGTCTCTAGATGTGTTTAGAAATAGAAGTGTGAAGCTTCTGTTCTCTAAGAATAGTTTTTACGTTAAGCAAAGAATTGTTCGTGCCAAAAAAAGGTCAATATTAGAAAAATTGTCCAATTCAAAGAAAATAGATATCCAAAGCTCTTGGCAGTTTTTTGTTGATCAAAACTGAAGGCCGAATTCAGAGTTCATGGGAACGCTGTGTCGGAAAGCTTATTCAAAAGTTATTGTTTCTCTACTGGTGAGAACATCGTATCAGACAGGCTCTCAAAGAATTGGTCTACAAAATCAGGTGATAGTTCAACCAAATTAGATAGCGCTGTAACTTGGCAGGTGTGAGAATGATTGCTGTCATCGAAGGCAGGACCAGCAATGCTCACAGAACGTTGTACCTGGATGATGTTGCTTTTGTCACTTGCTCCACTGTTACCACTTGGCTGTAGTACAGGAGTCTCCACGATTGCCGTCATCAGGATTGGTAGCCGCTGGGGACAACACAATGCGTGAGCCGTTATTGGACTGAGCAAAGTATCGACGTCCATTGGTACTGCTGATGGAAGTGAAAGACAGATGTCCAACACGCATTCATCGCCGCAAAGCATACACCGTAGCACAGGTAAAATGCAATTTTGCCATATCGGTCTGAATGAAAGGAACCAGGTCATGTTTAGATCTCTCAGCCTGGCCAATCCGAGGACGTTAGTTATCCTGTCCCGGTAGCGCATTGCTAGGATTGTCTCTTCCATTCCCATGGGAGCTATGTCTGAGCCGAGGCTTGCCATAACGTAGCAGAAGGGTCAAAAATAGAATCCCTGCGACGAGTCCCAAAAATAATGGTATGCCGCCAAAAATGGAGTGCACAAAATTAGGAAAGATTCCCAAAATTGCCTGGAAGGGTGTTAGTAGTCCCGTAAAGACTGTCTTAAATATGCCTGGGATGCTTGTTGCACTAGACATGTTAAGGAGTTGGCTGAACATTTCTACGAAATGCACGGGGCAATTTGTTGATAAAAGGTCATGAATTTCAGTAGCTGTCCTTGCAACTAGAATATCATACGTCTCTTTAGATGACGTTATAGGCACTGTTGTCTGTAAAAGTACAGATTTCATTTTGCTTAATGTATCAATTCGTATAGAATAGAGATTCAGACGAGGCCAGATGGGAGTCACTATGTCTGGAGGCCCACTCGGGAACAATGCTTGCATACAACATTTGACCATGGACGTTACTTCTATTAGATAACTTTTCCCTGGCGTGAGGCCACAACATCTGTGATCCGTTCTAAGAATGTAACTCCCGTTCGCGAGTTGCATAAAGAAGGGCTCTATCTGAGTTGCAGGTGTGACTAGCTGGTGGCATGAAAGGTTGTTTGAATTTCCATCACATGCTCCGTGTAAATTAATACCCTGACACAAAAGTATACCGCTTAGTGAATGTTTACAATTTTCACCACTAAGAAATACATTTTTGTCACTGTCACTATAGCAAGAATGAGTGTATGGTAATTTCCATTCAGATTTTACATATCCTTTACCCAATTGTTCATATTGGCCAGCAGGTATGTACTCAAGGCATTTTTTAAATCGGAAAGTTGTTATCGGAATTGTGATAATTCCGTGTATTATCCATTCAATGACTGGACTCTCTGACATTGTCAATGGTAATCTCTCGAGTTTTTCGATGCTCAGGATTGTATAGTCTGCTCCTTTCTGTGCCAAACTGATCTGTTTATCAGTAAAGTTAAAACTGCAAAATAATGACGTCGTGTTGATTAAACGCCAAGGCACATAGCCTGAACGAAGATTTTGCAGCGTCCAGCCTAATTCTATAATAGAGCGTAATTGAGATTGGCCATGTTGTAACATTAGCAAATCTCTGTCTATCACATCAAAGGCAGAGGATACAATATTGTCCAACGAATATATTCTGGAAGACAGAGTCGTTAACCCATTGTCTACCACAGAAAGTGATTTCTCCAAATTAATACGATCAATTTCTCGTATTTTTTCAGCAGTTTCAATTTGCTTTACTTTCCAAGCCTCGTTGTAAGCAGCATAGATACTGGTCGCTATGAAACGCTTTTGACGCTGTTTGCGTGGTCCAAGAATGAAATCGCGCAAATCAGCACCATCTTTTAATAAAGACAAGTGTTGCTTAATTTCAGCCAGTGTGGATGTTGTTAGCCATTCAAGGCAGAGCTTCCCTACACTGTATGTTGTTATAATCCCTGGATGTTGTCTCTAGGAGTATCTAGGGTCTAATCTGGTCATTTTTAACCCCTGTGTTTTATTCAGGAATCTATCTTGACAGCTATTTGTGTCTGTAGGCCAGATTAACCACTTTTTCCAATCAGGATGTGTTCTGTTGAAATGTAAAATTTGTGACACGTCTAACTCAATATCTGTGGTTGCATTCTCAGGTATTGGCTTTGGTATAGACGGTGTTTTAAGGTCTTTGATCTTAGCTAGGCCAAGACGTTTGGTGTATCGTGTCATTTAAAAATAACATTTGTTCTGGTATCATGCAGGTTCTAAATAGTGCTTCAATGCCTTGCACCTGCCAATCTTTTGTACCCCAAATTGTTTTCGTTTCAATATTATTTTTCCAATAATCAAAACCAAATGTCATCATTTTGTCATAAAATGCTTCTGAATATATCAATTTAGAATTTGTCAGCATTGTTTTCATTCCTGTTTTATCTAACAGTTTATAATAAAACGTTTCTGCATCACTGGTGTTAAACCCTGAAAAATATTTGAATTTCTCAAAAAATGCTTTAGAACTGCTTTTAGGTGGTGTAGAACAATGTTCCCATTGATTATACATAAAAACATTTCTAGGCTGTGCAGATTTATGCAAGTAATGATCCCCATAGTGGGTGTAACAGAATAATTGCTCATAACTAGATGAACCTTGTAAATAATCATGATCTGTGAATCTAGCTGACATTACTAAATCAGACATCATGTCATTAATACTGTTAAAGTCCCAATCATCAGAGAATGTACTAGGTGTCACAAAGTCACTTAAGGAAACCTTTAGTTGATGAGGATACTTCAGGATTTCGACCGGACCATAGATCTCAAGTCTGTTTTCTCCCATACTACCCCACCAGGTATTGGAATTGCTGTGACATTTACTGTTGACAGTTCTCTTTTCTTCACATGGGATGATCTGTGTGGTTTCAGGACTAGGTTGATGTTCTGACTTGCTGTGTCCATTGTAATATATTTTCCTTCAATGAATTTTCCCAAACACAGTACCATGATGAGCCAAAGCAGGAGGAAAAATACACCTAGACCGAACCAGAACTCTAGCCAAGGGGAAATTAGGTAGATTTCCTTCAATTGATGAAAGAGTTCCGTTGCTTTTTCTTTAAAAGACTTTTTTGTTTCTGGCATCACTTCGGGGTCGTTTTGATCTTCAGAGAAGTTGTCGAAGTTGATGGAATAACCAGAGGCAGTTCTGTCAATTGATGGGATTGTTCTTTCAATCTGTCTCTCGGTAGCACTTTCTGATGCCACATTATTGTAGACTGGTGTTGTTTCTTGACGAACTGTTTCAATCTGTGTTTCAAGAGGCACGAGTTCCATGGCATTATTGCATAGTCCTTCATTGTGCACTGCAGGCTGATCGAATGTGATTAGTCTTTCAGTTTGAACCTCTTGGATTGTTGCAAGTTTGGGTATTCTGTTGTTTCTTGGGAGTCCACTGGGCCTACTGTTGATTATAGGCCACATGCTTGTGGTTTTACCAGATCAATAGACACGACTCTGTTCTCCTTTTTACCAGCAAGGGGCGGTAGCACAACTGATCTTGTTCCGGTGACTGCCAAGACAGGTACTGCTTTTCTGTAAGAAGGCCCAAATTCCTTCTTCACCGCGATCTTTTCTCTGACTAGATCCCCAATCTTTGGAATCCAGACAGGCCTTGCTGGGGCTTTTGCGGGTGGTGCCTCGTCAGTGGTACTTGGCTGTTGCTTTAACTTTGTGTTGCTTAATGATTTTCTTGTTTCATTCAGTTCCTGTAAAACAGCCAAACGATCCTTTACATCAAAGTGCGTTGTTTCTTCTTGTACCACTGACATCTGACTATCGAGGTCCTGAACTCGCATTCTAATTCCGAACAATAGTTTGTATGGGCTAAAACCTTTTAGAGAATTTCTTGGCATGTTGTTAAGACTAGTCTGGACACTTATTAAATGTTTGACCCACCCAGCGCCTGAACCTAATATCTTCGCTGTTATAGATTGCTTTATGTCACGGTTTTTTCTCTCTACCACACTGTTCCTTTCGGGGTGCGACGGACAAGAATACCGCAACCCAATTCCCATGCTAGCCATGGCCTCCTTATAGGCTCGAGAGCTGAAAGCAGGACCCTGGTCAGAATGGAACGTGGTAATTGCGTATGTGCCGATAAAGACTCGCAAATCTTTTATAACCGTTCTAGCGTCAGCCGAGCGCTGGGGCCACATCCATATGAACCTCGTACAGGAATCCACTGCTACCATGATATATCTATAGTTGGCGTCCCTTTGTAGGGGACCACAGTGGTGCAGGTAAACGCATGCAAATGGTTTATCCGAGATGAGAAGGGGTATCTGCGCTGGTCGTTTTACTGTTGATACTTTTATCCTTTGGCATATGTCGCATTCTAATACATACTTTTTAGTTTGTATTCTCAAGCGAGGCCACCAATATCTCTGTTTTAATAGTGATATTGTTGCGGAAACGCCAGTGTGTGCAGAAGCAAGCCCTTCGTGTGCCGCTTTGATTAGTCCTAGTCTGTGTTCCCTGTTTGGAATTACTCTATCCCCCACTCCAGGGATTCGAGCAAAAGGAACATTATTTGTATCCGTTAAGTACAAGTACTTTTCAGGAAAGCCTTTTGGGAGTGTCTTCTTATCATTTTTTACTGACGCACTGACAGCTTGTAGAATCTCGCTGTCTATTTTTGTTTGTGACCGAGTTATCGCAGCTACGGAAGCCGTTTGCACAGCTGCCTTCGCGGCTTCATCAGTCAATGAATTCCCTGCAACGTGAACGCCATCACGTTGATGACTCAGAGTGTGTATCACGTGAGTCTTTTGTAGTTCTTTTTGCAAAAGAACTACCTGTTCCCAAAGCATTTTATGCTTTATTGTGCCACCTTTTGCATCTTTGAAACCATTTTCCACCCAATTCTGCAAGTATTCATTATAAGATTGTACGCAATAAAAAGAATCGCACACTATTAGTGTGGGGAATTCGCGATCGGTATTTTCTAGCGCCATCTTAAATGCTACTAATTCAGCTCATTGAGCCGAGCAATCTCCTAGAGATTGTGTTTTAGTGACCAATGGTCTAAATTTTCCTTTGTGCCAGCGACCTTTAACAATCGCGCACGCAGCACTGTAAGCTTGCTTACCCCCAACTGCGGGTTGTGCTGATCCGTCAGTATATATAATACTTCCGTATTCTTCGAGAGGCAGGATTTCAATTGGCAGAGGACATTCATATTCATATTGTAAAAATTCCTGTGTTTTTAAGTTAGGATCAAATTCGTAAACTACGTCTGTTGCAGCAAGAGAATTAACCCACTGAATCCATCTCGGATGCAAAGCTTTAGCATTAGGAATGCTTGCTTTAGTTACCGCTTCTAAAGCCGGTATAGGTGTTACGATTATTGTTCGTTTACCTTGTGCTAGGGGCCTTTCTTTTGCTACAGCAGTCTGAACCGCAGTTAGAATTTTCTCCGTTGAACTGAATTTTATTTCAGCCTTTGTGTACAAATGCGATTTGTAAGCTATTGGTACCTTTTCTCCCTCATTAGAGGTCAGGTACGTGAATCCGCATCTTCCTGGGATGACTCGGATTACAAGATCACGTGTGTTGTCACGTGTATCTAATTTTGTTTTTGCTAACATGTCTGTTTGCAGTGATCTCAAAATTTCTGTGTGTTTTTGAGTCCAATTGATTTGTTTAAAATCAGGTTTAATTAGTTCGTAGAGAGGTTTAACCCTCTCTGCATAATTTAGAATGTAAGTTCTTCCGAAATTCAGAAAACCTAGTACAGATTGTAAATTCTTCAGCGTTTTTGGAGCTTGGAGTACAGCGCACTTCTCTAAGAAGTTGTCCGCTAGGCTTTTCCCTTCACTTGATAATTCGTACCCTAAGAACAGTACTGTCAGATGGGCAATTCGAGACTTTTTAAAGTTGAATTTGAAACCCTCTGCTGCGAACCCAAGTATAATGGTGTTCACTCTTTTCAAGTGAGTATCCAAGTCGTCGTCTGTGAGATAAATATCATCTACGTAAGACAATGCTTCATCATCATAGATTTGTAGTAACTCTGTTACCCTAGCTGAGAATAGTCCTGGGCTGTTCTTGAACCCCTGTGGGAGTCGACAGAATTTTTTCTGCGAGCCAAATGCAGAGAAAGCGGTCAAATATCTGCTTTCTGGTGCAATGTTTTGACAAAAGAAACCATTAGAAATGTCTAATGTCGTTTTATATTTTTTCCTAACTATGTTATTCATTAGGGCTACACTATGCGAGTTTTGTACTGCAAAAGTTTTGCAACATGTATTAAGGTGTCTGTAGTCCAAAACTAGACGATATGAACTGTCTGGTTTGGAGACAGGAAACAAAGGATTGTTCATTTGAGAGGTGCATGTTTCAATCACCCCCTGGTACTCAAGTTGATCTAAGATCTCCCTGACTTGTTCTTTAGCTTCTTGTTTTATGGGATACTGCCGTTGGGCAGTTGGTTCACTTTTTAGTTGGATTTTGTGAGGCGGTGAGTCCTCATCCCATCCTACATGATTTTTATACAATGCAGGTGCCTGGGCCACTGCCCATTTCCTTGCATATGTGTATTTTTTGTGAATCGGAATGTGATTCGAGAAGGCAGGCATAATCACTTCTTCGCCACGAGGGCACTCCCTGACAAACTCCGGGGGCCAATCTTTTTCAGCTAACAGAATATCATAGCCTTTTGAGAGCTTATCCCAAAATAGACCCTTAATTTTCCTAGTCTTATCACCCTCTATACGCAATGTTATTTCGTATATCTTATGGGGCTTGCTAAGTCTGGTGTCGGCAGTTTCAACCTGAATGTATTCATTCGTGTCCACTGTCTCCAGATGACTCATCAAGATCTTGCGCGCTATACTGATTTCTGCTGCACTGTCCAACATTGTCAATGCCCACTCCCCGTTTTTCAACTGTGTCCTCAGTATTCTCGGCATGGTTGATTACTCTAATACTGGCTACCTTCTTTTTCTGAAATTGAGATTTCTTATTTTGAGCAGGTTCCTTGTCTTTGGACTTGGTGTGCTCTCCTGGGTCTGACCGTCCTCCTCTTTCCGAATTCTGTGGAAAAGATCGAGAGGGACGCGTATCAATACTTTGATATCTATCAGGTTTTTTTAGATTATCCCTATTTCTAAGGTTATATCTTTTCTCAGAGGGCTCCCGCTGGGGAGACTGGCTTTCTCGAGTCGGAGTTCTTTCCCTCCGTCGAGGAGACCTTCCTCTGGACTGGAAAACTTTTTCCTTGGGAGTGGATTATTTATTTCCATCCCAGCTCTTTTTAGGAGTGTTTAAATTATTTTTAATAAATAATTTTTCAGGATTTTCGAGCAGTTGGGGCTTAACTGGTTTTCCACCCAAGCTGTCTCTACCTAATTCTTCATAGCATTTTTCTATGATTTTTGCAAGCTCAACAGGATCTTTTATATCTGTTTCCTTCAACTTCTGGCGGATCACCACAGATGCTGCTTCTCCCTTTATGTTGGCTAATAATATAGCCGAGACCTGCTTGAAGTCTTTCAGTAATTTCATACCTAGATTTAAAGCGGGCTCTGGACCGAATTCATTTTGAATCTGTTTTAGCACTTCTGGTATTACCGCCATAGACGGAACACCGTGTGTTTTTGTCTAAATGGAAGCAAAGACTGTACCCCAAGTGTCGCAGTCCTCCACATGTGGTGCGATTCCCATAGGAAGGCAGATGGTCAAGATTCTGTGTTTCTCAATAGGGGTAGTATCAGGAAATACCGCCTCTATTTGAGTGATTTTCTGTGCTAACCAGAAAGGAATTTGTTCCCGTTTTACGGGTGTTTTACCAAGACATGACTGTATGTTCTGTGGTGTAATTTTATTTGTGTTCCCCTGATGAGGGGTCAGCTGTGGAGTATTAACAGCTGGCTGGACTGTTGCAGTCCGCATTACATATTGGACTAATTGCCTATGTATTTTTATTAATGTGTTTAGCTGTACTAACAGCTCTTCTCTAGACATTTTTACAATGTCAGGATGTGGTGTGTAGCTGGCTAGAACCGGCCACGTGGCTCCTGGTCTACCTAGTGGACCGAGCCTGGTTATGTGATCATTGTGTTTTAGGGCGCCATTAAACCAGAGCAGGTGCTCTTGAAATTTAAGTGGAATTTCAATCTCCTCGAAAGGAGCGTACTCTCCCGGAGGTTCCTCTATTTTGTAATAGTGAAACTCTTTTGTTATAGCGTTTACCACTGGAAAGTTTATCCATGAATAGAATACCTCTGTCTGCCGATACTCGTGAGCCTCTATCACGAAAATTACTGTACCACCTTGAGGTGTCAGTCCGTTTTCTATAAGTTTTAAAGTTATAGATCTTCTTAAGTGGACCGGGATGATAATTGCATCCGGGTCTGTGTATTCGGGACCTTGCTGAGTCGCATCTGCTGCGGCCCCAGTGGTTCCGTTATTTTCTACTGACATTTTTTTTTTTAAAAAAATGCAGGCTTTGCAGAGTAGGTCTCCAAGGAGACAAAGATTAGGTGCACAATATTTTGGAACACTGTATCCTTCAACGTTGAATAAACCAGAGCTTTACATAGGAATCTCTTCCTACTAAGGTCGGGCGGATTTTAACCTTTCACCCACTCCAGACGTCTATTGGAGTATTTAGGGGAGAAAGGGGTGTGAAATATGCACGACTGAGTTACTCTAACTGTCTTGCGTTAGTTTATCGCCTTACCAAACGTTTGGGCGCCATGTAGTGTAGTTCCTAGTTTCCCACTAGGCCCTGCGGATTGGAATAACATAAACAGTAGTATCGACGTGGAACTGCGGATATTCCAGGCCTCCACTGACTATGCTAAACTTAATTGGGTTGTGTTACCAACTAGCTCAGAGGTCACTGGAAACTTTCTTCTCTGCATAGGAAGTGATCAGCTTCCTTGGCACAGACAAGAAGGGATTCAGCTTTCCAACAACCGTGCAACATGACAAC
Source organism: Lissotriton vulgaris (assembly GCF_964263255.1). Lineage (NCBI taxonomy): Eukaryota > Metazoa > Chordata > Amphibia > Caudata > Salamandridae > Lissotriton > Lissotriton vulgaris. The sequence continues at coordinate 966,572,919 of NC_141697.1, forward strand.
TTTGCTCCTCAGATCAAGAGTCAATCTCTAGGGTCGTGTGAAACAATAGACATAGATTTCACTCAGTCAGTCTAGTGCAGTTTACTTTCACGAGATGTAGAGAATAGAGAGACGGGCGTTTGTCAATAAAGGGTTAACATTTATTGAACAGTCTTTCTTCTCGTACAAGAGAAATGTATTGCCACAATTGCAATAATTGTTATTATAAAAAGTACGTACAGTAAGATAAGTATTGCGAAATAGAACTGTAAAAGCATTGATATGGTTTCTTAGCCATACAATGGTTTAAAAGTAATAAAACATATATACAGTCATATATACATTTGGCTAACATACTCAACTGGTGCTTCTAACTAAGCCTACCCCAGTGTGCCTGACCTAAGCCTAACACGTGAAAGGGGAGTAAGTAAGTAGCATTAAGTTAAGTTGGTTTTGCCAAGGTTTGTTTCAAGAATTCTTGTCTAAGGGTTTAGTCAACACCATACCTCTGAATAGAATGATGGAGGATTGGTATCTCCTTCAGGGGTCTCTCTCGATATCCCAGTCACCTGCGAGGGTAAACCGGAAACGCCGTGGCTGGATTTCTCTGCACGAGAAAGGCAGCGGGTCTCTTCAGCGCGTCGAGGAAGGAGGGGGGACAGCATCCGCGGGCAGCTGGAATCTGCTGGATGTCTTCGCGGAGGACGGCTGTTCAGCTCCTTAAGCGTACTGCACCATAGGTTGCGCTTTAGCGGCGATAATGGTATCAGCAGCTTCACCACCACAGGATAGCAGGCTGCAGCGACAGAGTGCTAGATTTACCAACACGGGGTCGTGCAGGCAGCTTGCATCAGTAGCTCGTACATCAGCAGGCAACAGGCTATTGCTTAAGGCAACGTTGGTAATATTTATACCTGACAGGTGCCGGGTTTGACGCAAGTTTGCTGGACATAAGACGTCAATTAAAGATGTCACTAGGAAGTGATAGTTATCAGTTGCTCATTAGAGTTCCATTACTAATCAAAACATAGCAAGCGGGGATTTCCAGGTTTGCTAAGTTTTTATCTTGTTGAAAAACTCGGAGTGTTATCTAGGAATATCAGATAGTGACTGCTGCTCTGTCATTGCACTAATTGGTCGCAAAGGAAGTGGCAGAGGGAACTATGCTGGAATGTGGCTCTGTTCGTGTGAGGCCAGAGATGACTTTTCAGAAAATCGCACTTGAACGGTTATGCCAATATAGGGAATAAATGGATTTATAGCCGAATAGGGGCATAAGGTCACAGTATCGATCAGGAACCTAGATAAACACGCAACACTTGCTTGGGTCATGACAGGGATGGAGTTACTCTGAGTCAGCAAAAGGATGGGAGGTCTGAGGGCGGGACTACATCATCAACAGCTAGAAGCAAGCAGTTATCGACTTCAAAGGGAAACCATGACTCTGAGGCCTAGTACTCAGCTATGTTGAATTGAGAGAGGTGTGTTGATTTGTGAAATGCTGCTGAGTGTGTATGTGTTGCACTGATTGCAAAAGTGAAACTCTGAGTCCTCATGTATTTTTTGCTCTACCTCTGAGTCTTCTTAGTACACTCCTCATGAAGCTTACCGTCCTTCCGTCCTTCTCTTTGACTCTAAAATACAGTTTCTGTTTTACAACCCACAGCCTTCTCACCTCCTGCAGGAACAAAAGGTGAAAGTTGAGCTCAACACTCCTACTTACCTACTGAACCAGTCCAGACAGGCACCCAACAGTGATGTACATTCCAGAGGAGAATGCAGATGCACCACCTAATTTTACAATACAGTATCATTTTTCTTTTAATATTCATATTTGGAGAACTGGCTGGGTGGGTTTATTTTCCATAATTTTATTTTTTCCATCCTAGAAGACAGAACATTTGGATATCTGATAACTTGGGTTTCTGGGGCAGAAGGACTGTTTACAATGAATGTAAATTTACTGTGCTATACTCATTCCTTTGCTTCCTTCCACAGCATATTGATGACAATGATGTGCTGCTCATCACCCAAATTAATCTTGTTCCTCTGTAGTGTTTGTCTTTGTCAAACCTTTCCTTAAATCCCCTTTCCCATCTATTCATCAAACCTCTGACCCTCTTCCCCGGAACGGAGTGATTTATTGTGTGTGGCTTAATTTATACCATCATTGGATCGCACACTTGATGGTGCGGATGTCATGAAAGCAACACCAACTCACTGCGGAATCTTCTATTTCCTAAGCAATCCCCCACACTGGCCTCATTTGCCCATGCGCTCATAAAAGTGATCCATATTTTATATATAGAAAGAAGAACATCAGTTGTCAGCATCATCATTCAGGTCTTGATTTGCGTAACAGTAAATGCCTAACCTTGTCCAACCCAGATTTTTAGTTCAGTTTTCATGCCTCAAGGATTTCATAACTTTGGTTTTAATTAATAATAGCTCCCCATTGCTCAGAAGTTACTATTGCTATTTATTTGTTATTTTATCACTATCAGGAATTCTTTGTTGTGTCATGTAGTAGTCTGGTCTCAATTCTTTGTAAAGCTTTGAGGTCATTTATAACCAAATAACTCCGTGTTTTTATTTCCATTTTATTGCCTGCAATTGATAATTCTTCTGATTAATCCTACTGTTGGAGCTCATCTAGGTGGGAGTGGTACTTCGCTTGTGAAGTTGTGATGCCTTCCATGTTATTGCTTTATATATTATCAGGTAAGACAACTATGGGGTGAAGTGAAATAGTTAAGTTAGTAAGTAAGAAAGTAGCTGCTACTGCAAGTAATCATTTATCTCTGGTTGTTGTAGACATTATAGGTCATGGCAGCATCTCCCCTAATGGTCAAGATAGTTACAGAGGTATAACTACCTGTAACTAAGAGGTATACATTCTTCCTAACAGATAAACAGGCTGCATAAGAACTAAAGGCAGCAGTGAAAGTAAAAGTAAAACACAAAAAACTATTTCAAGCATACATTTGTATGATATATAATAATATTACCCTTTTTTATGAATAAATCTAGCCTCTCCACCCACCACAGGCCCACCCCTCTCCCCAAACAAATTGCCCCAACCACCAATGCCCAAAAAATAAAAAACGCTCCCAACTCCCTTTCCACTCTCTCCAACCACAACAAGTCCCTTCCACCAATTTTTTTTTATAAAAATGACTAAATTACAGCATTGTCCATTTGGGTCTGGAGCTGGTCAAGGCTCTGCTCCATCTTGACAAGCTGGCTCTCCATAGCGTCCAGCTGCTGCAGGATGCGCTGCAGCAGTGGCCGGTCAGAGCGGCATGGGGTGGCGGCAGATGTTGCCAGGTCTCCTGTCAAAGAGGTGAAGGGTGGCTTGCTGCATTGGGGCCCAGCTGAGAGGGAGATGTTTACGCCTGTTCTTCTTTCATGACCACCAGCCGCCAGTATTCTCAATGGATTAGGTCCAGCCTCTGCCGCTGCAGATGGGCAGCAATCTCTTGCCTGGTGGGTGGTTCGGGTGTACCAGCAGGAGTATCTCTTTTTAGAAGAACAAAAGACAAATTGTAAATAATGCTCTGTGCAAACAATTGTTTGAAATTAGTGTATGGTAAAGTAGCAGTACATTGCTGGTCTCCTAGGACCATTGGAATTTGATATGATTATGATTAAGAGAGTCACAAGGCCAAAATGTAATGCTTTACCCACACGTGCCTCATATAAAGCCCTGACTGTGTGGCAGAAAAGTATTATGGCTAAATAACACAAGATTGAAAAAAATGCTTTTCTTTTTTTTCATCTATAGGCTTTTCATGCCACAAAATAGACACTTTAAGTGGAAAAATAAATGACCTCTCATTTATGAGTAAGGCATTATGCACTATGGAGTACAAGTTGTGTGCTGTGCTAAATTAATAGAGGCATGCTCAATATTAGCCAGCATGTCGGGTACTTTGCTAATATCTGCTGCTGGGGCAGCTGTACTTGACAATTATCTATTTTTAATTCCAATCGTCCTGCTTTTCTCCAAATGCGTTTCCTTTCTACCCTGACTCCAGAGGGACGGGTGAATAATAAATAAGATTCTATGCCTCACATCTCATTTTAAAAAATGCAGATATTATCCTGTCTGCCATAAGTAGACGTTGGGGAAAATGATGCGCTGCACTATGGGGAAGGGCGCGGGCTATATAGGTTGCATTTGGCATGCTCGTCACAGCGTATCCCATACCCCAAACCTGAAATCAAATCATGCACCTAGTCCCAATTTACTCACTGGTCTCACCCACCACCACATATTATTTCCAATCAATTAATTCACTAGGCAGTAAGGAAAGGAAACTTGACTTACTCTACTGAAGGGTACGGTTGACGGATTAGGCGGGTAGGATAGAGCTTTTGATATACAATAGAGGGGTCATTGTCACTACATTAATCATCGATTCGTCATGTGACTATTAAGCGTTGGCTTATTCAGTCACTGTAGTTGAGGGTAGTCAATAGGGAAAAATAAGAACAGATGTAAAATAAAGCTGTTATGGGAAACCATGAAATGTACTTTGGGATAACTTCACAAGTCTATTGAATGTGGCACATGCCAAGAATGGATTTTTAAATTTTTTGGCAGACTGGGACAGAAGAACGTAGGAAAGAATAAAGGAGTGAAGCACTGAGAGGTGACTGGTAACACACTTTGTGTGCTTGATTTGTAATGCATTGAAAACTTTGTAAATGCTACATTAACTGAAGCAGACACACATTCCACAGTCAACACTGCAGTCATAAATTAAATCATGCTGCGATTCGGTCATGAGTCAAAATTAAAAAAATATCCCCCACTTTGAATCACAGCTTTGATAACCATGAAACAAATTCAATGAGGTAGGTGAGCAGCTTGCCCCTCTCCATGAGAAGAGCTGCCTTACTTATTCATCGAAGCAATCCAAATATTCATTTATTCTTTTATTCTAAGTCAACCATAGGCACCATGATTTAAGCTTTACTTTCTCTCATCCAGTCTTTCATCAAAACTTGCAATACATTATTCATCCATTCAATATCCACACTTTCTTTCAACCATCCTTTCACCCATCCATCCCTTTACCCACCCATGCACCTTTTCACCCACCCACCCTTTCACTCACATACCCTTTCACCCTTCCTATATTTTATTATTCCGTTCTTTCTTGTTCCCCTCAAACCATCAGCGCTCACTATTTGAGCTTTTCCTGAGATGAAGACAGAAGAGGCCATAACTCAACCACTGCTGCAGCTGGTAAAGAGGGGGGTTTATGGTTATGAGTCACAAGTCGACGATACTGTAGTAGCTAGTGAGTATAATAGTAATCGTCAATAAGCAAACAACTATTTGACTTACCAGTGCCCTGCCCATCCTTGATTCCGCCTTTCCCCCTCCATCTGACTCTTCTCCTGAAACGGCAAGTGAGCCAGTGTACCTGGTGGTCTATTTGGCTAGAATAAACCATTATTCCTTTTTTTTTTTTGCCAGATACATCTCCCCTTAATTTTTTCAATTGAAAACATACAACCACAATGCATACATCATTACAGTTTGGTTGGCACCACAGTATATTCTAACAAAAATACAACTCTGGGCATTTTGTTGATTGAAAATGTTAGACAAGGCAGTGAATCCAACCAAAAACTTTTCATAATAGAGGGGCTGAGCTAAAACCTATGATAATCCTGATGACTTAGAATGAATAGAGCACAATGATGCGGTAAAATAATGGTAACTGAAACACATTTTGGGGCAGATTTATGTTAACTGGCGCATCCCCAGGGATGCGCCAGTTAACGTGCGCCACAGTGCGCCACAGCTCCGCCAGCCATGGTGCGCCGCATTTATAATGTGGCGCACCATGGTGCAAAAACGGCACAGATGCGTGACGCATCTGTGCCGGAAATGTGGTGCATTGTTGGAGTTGCGTCGCAAGCGCGACGCAGCTCCAGCAAGGCTCGGGGGTGCCCCATTTCAACAATGCTGCGTCAAGACCTACGCCTGCTTCAAGCAGGCGCAGGCTTTTGACGCAGAATTGGCTTAAAAGTGACTGAGTGAAATCTCATAGATTTCACTCAGCCACTTTTGCGAGGCGCACCTGCCCCGGAACGCCCACCCTGCGCCGGAACGCCCACAAGCTGCGCAGGGCTTTACAACGTGACGCATCTGCCTAGATGCGTCACGTTGTAAATCGTTCGTAGGGATGCGCCACGTTTACGCCGCCTTGCGTGACGCAACAGCGGCGTAAACATGGCGCAAGGGCCTCATAAATCTGCCTCATGGTGTTCGCTGGCAAATGCAATGGGACCTCATACTTTCCAGTCATGCTGTACTATCATGGAAACTGATGGTTTCTGTATAAATGAATTATACAGCACAACATTTGGGGGGGGGGGGCTCCATGAACATGGGCGCTCTCTCTTTAAATGTTAGAGCGTGAGCAATAAAAAGAAAACCTTCTCAACAAACATACATAGTGAATATTATTTATAATACTAGCTTACTTGGGCCTGCAATCTTCATGGTGGACAGTTGAGTACTAAACATGTGTTCTTAGTCTTCCAGTATCACAAAATATAAAGGGGAGAGGGGAAGATTACCAACAAAGCAAAAGATAAGTGAACTAGTGACCGGAAAAAGTCAACTACCAAAATAAAAAACATGAAATAAGGAAACAAAAAATGCAGGGATATCAGGAATGTAACATACATTGGATAGGGGAGTTGGAAAAAAGAGAGACATTGTAAACAAATAAACAAGGCAAAAGCTTAAAGTAGCATAGTGGGCAAAGGATAAAGAGCTAATCCATTGTGCTTTGCACAAGTGGGTTTGAATCCCATCTTCGTCGCCACGTGAAAGGAAGACGGCAGGTAAGGGTGTCATAGCAACTTTATTTCTCGCTAGCAACATCAGGGTCCAGGCAGCAAATCCCTTCCTGGAACCCAGCACCAACATTCCAATACCCCAAGATTCTAACCTAAGACACAACAATCATAAAACCCAACATTATGGAAATTATAATAATAAATAATAGCACTTACTGCGGTTAGGAGAGCCCTCGGCGGCAGCGCTGGTGGTTGGCGCCTCCTGACCAGCTACTCCTAGACCCACCTTCACAAGGTCCCTCTTCTTGCCCTTAGGTAAGAAATGAAGAAGCTAAAAGAAATAGACTAGTGATTCAGTTAATCTCCACAAAATTATTATGACTGGCAAATGCAGTCACATTGTACTTATCTAGATCAGATTGCCTATAGTACTAGTTTCGAGTCCATCGACTATCGTTGATTTGGCCATACTAATCCTAAAATCCCCTTTCCAAATTTCCTTAGCAAAAACTACATTTGGAACTAATGCATTGCAATGAATGATCTTTTATTCAGTTCTAATTTCTCAACACCCTTTATGGATATACTCAGTCTCCTTTTTTTCGCAATGTAACGATGCATACTACACGTCACTGTGAAATAGCTTGGAACTGTACGAGTTACATAAAGAAAGTCAAAGAGAACACTAACTCACTGATATCACTGATTCACTATGGTGGCAGGAGGACAGAAAAGTCTGCAAGGGCTTCTTATTAATCAGCCAAACCGAGCGGCAATGATACGTACGATTAGGTAGCACTGGGCACCTGCCTACTGCCTAACAGATACTGGATCACCAAATAATAATATTCTTAACATAAAATAAACAGAACTTACATCTGAGTGTGAGCAACATGGTATTCAGGAATTTTTTTTAGCATTGCCGAACAAAAGCACAACAAATAATTAATAATATTCACGAGCCCAGGGATCTCAACACCGAGCAGGACAAGCAGGTCTTGCTCCTGGTCATGAATATCAACCCAGCGATGCATCAGCTGCAGGAGGGCGTGCTCTCTCTAGCTGGTGCACGCGCACCCCTCCGCACACTCCCCCATCGCAGTCGATGCTCCCACAGTGGGAATCCACAGCCGGGCCTGCCACCTGCTGCCAGCATGGAGGGGAGGTGGTGCTGCACCAAAAAACGAGTTCTGCCACCTCTTCCTCACTGAAGATAGCCTGGGGCTGCACACTTGGGAGGCGGTGCCATCGCAAAGTAGGCGACAGCTGCTGCTTTTTCGTGGGGTGCCTGGCACCACTGCATCCTTGTCGCCCTGCTCCGCCATGGCACTGGTTGAGGTAAAGAAAATAAACAGGAAAAGGAAGGCAGGAAGGAAAGAAGAAATAAGGAAGTAAAGGGACAATGTACAAAAAGTCAGCCAAAATTTTTTTTTTAAGTAAAATACACAGACACAAAAATACACACTAATACAATCAATAAAAATGAGCGGTAGATTGATTAGGAGGGCAGAGGATTATAAAGATTTAAGAGGGATTAAAAAACAGGCCCAGCACCATAAAGAGAGTAGAAAACAAAATGGCTGCACCCATACGAACAGCGTGGTGCAATTCGCGCACAATTTGGAACATGAGGACATACTCTGTGTTGCTTTTGATGGGAAAATGCAATGTGAACAGGCATGCTTGGAAACTCTGCCTGCAGGCAGAGCTCTGTGTAGTGTGGCAGAGTTTTTCAACCACACCACGGAGTTCCACGAAGTTCCAAGTTGCACGACTCTGCAAACTCTACCCAGGCCTAATCAAAACACTTTTCTTCTCATACCAGTCCATCAATTAGATTGAACTCAACACTCAAACCAAAAAAAAACCTAAATAAAAATCTTTCCTATACAGTATATGTATCTGCTCAGAGGCAGCAAACAAAGAGTTAGCAATTGGAATATTGAAGGGTGATATGGACTGAAGTGTTCTAGTGTTTTATGAGTTCATACATGGTTCTTTTCCTGGAACTTTGTATATTTGCTGCTTGAATGTGGTAAATAAAAGACTTATACATATTGCTAGTCTTGCCATAAAATTAAGAGGGGTAAGCAGGCACTGAATACATTCTCCAAGGAATCTCAATTGGTGTTTTATAAAATCATTACAGAGAATGTTGCAGTAGAAGTTGGAAAAAGTCAAATGTACTTGTACTTGTAGCTGCCTATTCTTTAACAGACCAAAAAATGTTCTGCAGACTTGTAAATATTGGAGCAGGCACATTAACTAGTGAAAGTGAAAGTATTTATCCCATGAATATTGGGTCAGCTTTAAAGCAAAGTTTTATGAAGGTTGATGCCCAGAAAATGGGTAAGAGATACACAAGCCCAATGGCTGTGTACTTGATAAGGTACGGTACCTGATAGAAATATAAAAAAAAAATTGTTATCGAATTTGAGTAGAGCAGCAAGACCAGACAGACTCCCTAGTGTTGTCCGGCACTTTGACCATGATCGGTGGACTGCTCTGCAGACCCCATTCTTTTACAGCATACATTTGAAGGTTGTAATGCTGGATACCTAGTTAGGCATTTTTGTCAAACCAATTTTTGAAAAGAATGTTCACTCAGATCCTTCCCCATTGTTGGTTATATCCCTTCTTGATAAAAAATTTCAAATATCTTCTGCTGAATTAATTTTGTGACTGTTGGGGATCTGTGCTGTATCACTAAATCTGATTCCGTTCAAACAGGACGACTTTCAGCCAGGCTGCTCTGCCAGGGGCTTTTTGGTGTGGGAAGTAGATAGGAGACATATAGAGAAGCTAGGGACAAAATTCACCCTTTTTACAGATGTTTAGCTGCCTTTGATTCAGTGAATTGTGAAAAACCATTGATTAGACTATAACTGGGATATTCCCCTCTGCCTATTTAGTTAGAGCACTTCAAAACATAAAACCACAGAGAGACTGCAAGATCGGGTTGGCTTACACCCATAATTAAGATAAGAAATGGTTTCAAGCAAGGGTGTGTACTGGCCCCAATGTTAGTTATTTAATTATTTCAGCCCTCCCAACTTCTGTATGTCTTACAAACTCTTTTTCCCCAACGATTAAAAAGCACTACATTGGCAATCTAGTGTATGCATTTGAGTTTGCACTGTTGGGTGTCAATTAAATTGTCTTTCAGTGGAAACTCACTGATTTAAAGTAATATTGTCCAGACGGTGATCTAGTTGCAAATAAAGTAAAACCAAAGTTCTGGCACATTTTGTGATGGAAAGGTCAGTCATGTATTGATAAATGTCCCAGAAAGATTAGAGATAGCTGATTCCTATCTATATTTGAATGTATATTTTTCCAGGACATTAACCTAGATAGATCATTGGAACATGATTTTTTTGAAGATATCAAATATGCTGAAGACGTTTAAGCGTATTGGTAAAAGCAATGAGAGCTAAATTTAAGCTTATAGCAACACCCTTTCCCATCCCCCATGCCCCACCTGCTTGTGTACTATAGATGAACATTTGCATTGTTGGAACAGAATTTGTACGGAGACTTTGGGGTTACTAAAGTCAGCCAAGCTTCCTGCTATTAGGCTGGAGTTTGGCTATGTCTGCAAGAACATCTGGCAAAGTCGAGAACCATTAATTTATTTCGGGTTTCTATGCGTTCTCCCCCACTAAATCTTTCTGTGGGATAGAAGGATAAGTTGACTTTTGCACAGAGTCACGGCAAATGAGATTCTCACTCTCTAGCAGCTTTAATTGACTCAAAGGGATGTGAAGGTCCCCCATGAAGTTACTCTTTCAGCTCGAAAGGGGCTATTGAATAGCAAAAGATTAAAGCAGAGCCTACTTGAAGAATATAGCTATATTGAATTAAAAAAATCTTGTTTACTTACATTGGACATCTTGGGACAAAAAAACAAATTAAAATACCTGTTGGAATATCCATATAACAGATTAGAAGATGAATTATTAAAATAGACTACAGGGATGCTTCCAGGGTAAAAAGAGAATAGTCTGATTGGGACAATGGAAAAAGGTGAATGATTTTTTGTTTGTACAATTAAGGTGAAGTTTTCGAATCTGCATATTTTATTAGATTGCCCCTTATGTTTTGTTACATAGGAAATGTTTTCGGGGGATTAAGGGGCATATGTATGAAATTTTGTGTTTGCTATTCTCAAAATGTGATTTTTAGCTAATCGCATTTTGAGAATCACAAAACGCAATGTAAATAAAAAATCGCTAATATTTAGCGATTCCCAAAAATTTGTAGAAATTCACTACGACTGTCAGACGAGGTCTTCCTCAGGATCTGTCGAGTTGATATAGGGGCCCACCTCTCGATACCTCCAATTCTGATTGTAGTAAATACACAGAATATTGAAGTGATCAAGCGAGGGGAAAAGGGTGTTGGGAAAGGAACAGCAGGGAAGGAGATCTGAAAAGGAAAAGTTAGTCAGGGGAGTTGGGTAGGGAACAGCAGGGAAGGAGATCTGAAAAGGAAAAGTTAGTGTTGCAAATCTATACCGATATTCTAAGAACTCTGCAACAGCTTAAAGAACTAACATTTCACCCCTCAATAAAAGACCTTTTGTCTTTAACCTGGGTTTAACTCCAAATTAACATATATGAAATCATTCCTTTAAATTAAGCATCAAAAGAAAACACATTTGGGTCTCAGATTCAACACTGACAGAATGACACCTTTCTTGTAAATAACCCCTTTACAATGACAGTCAAAAATGTCTCTTCGCCTAGTAAAACATAAACTTTTACATGAATAATCTCTAGTGCAGTCTTTACATAAATAATCTCAAGTTCAAAACCTTCACTTGAAAATTCTTTCTTTAACAATATAATTCTTTCTTTTGTAATGTCAATTCGTACTGCGACGGTTATGGATTGCGACCAAAGAAACCATAAGAAAAAGACCCAACAAGTTAGAGCCTAAGCTCTCAGAGAATTATTTCACAGAGAACAAAGAATGTGTAATTTGCGCAGATAAAAGACTCAAAAACACTTTTAAATAAGTTTACTATAATGGACTTTAAATATTGGCGCAGAAAATAGCTTAAAATGTCCTACCTGTAGAGTACGACCTACTCTACTGATACACAGGGCGTGGCTGAAGAAACCTAAGCCTCAGATATCCAACTTACAGGTACTGCAAAGGATTCCCAAATGCCTCCACAGCAGGTTGCGCCTTCCCAAAGGACCTTCAAAAGGATTGCCAACCACTTCCAGAAGCAAAGTCCAAGAAAATGCTTCCAAAACTCTGAACTCCACTCAGAGCTACAGGGAGACGCTGCTTCACCCTCAAGATCTCTAGAATAGTGAGCAAAGAGGTCTGGGCGTGGTCGCGCACGTTAACGTGGCTACGTCCGATGTTAAACGCGACCGCTTGCCGTTTCTCACGCATTTCGCGTGAGGTTTTCAATACCGCTTGCCAAACCTCACGCATCTCGCGTGAGGTGCCAAACCTCACTCATTTCGCGTGAGACAGTCAAATCTCACGCATTAGGCAAACTAAGGGGTATAAAGAGCATGTTCCAAGTACATTTACATCACACATCATTGTATGCATCAACATATGTTACTGTAGGTTGTGCAAGCGAACCACCAGCGCCCCCTGGAGGGAAAACTGTGAACTTTCCCACACAAATACCTCGAGCATAACTCATGCCGTGGGGCGGGCCCTAGACCGCAAGCCGCCCTGATATTCCTGACAGTACCTCCCCCTCCCAAGAGCGGTCTAGGGCCCGGCTTAGAAGGATGAAGGAGGTGGAATCTGCGTAACAACCGAGGGGCATGAACATGTTCTGCTGGTTCCCAAGAATCATTCTCAGAACCGTAACCTTTCCAGGAAACCAGATACCATAGTTTCGTGCCTCTGCGTTTAGAATCCAATATCTTCTGCACCTCATACTCCCAATTGCCCTGAATCAGGATCGGTGCAGGTTTGGGGGTTACACCTTGTCTAGCTGGCTTTAACAATGACGTATGAAATACAGGATGAATCCGCAAGTTCTTGGGAAGTTGCAATTTGTATGTCACTGGATTAACTTGACGGATCACTGAATATGGACCAATGAATTTGGGACGAAACATGTTTTTGTGTTTAAATTGTAAGTTCTTAGTGGATAACCACACCTTATCTCCAGAAGAATACATTGGTCCTGCTCGATGACGCTTATCATATTGCTGCTTGTATTTCTCTTTACTTTGTAATAGCCTTTTGTGAATTTTCTGATGAATGTTCTGCATAATTTGCACTGTCTCTTGAACTGCGGGTGCATTGGTCTCTTCTTTGGGCAGATTTAGAGGAATTGTTTTTGGTATATAGCCATATAGGGCCTCAAAAGGAGAGGATCCTGTAGAAGAATGAGGTGATGAGTTATAGGCTATCTCAGCAAACCATAGCAAATCCAACCAAGACTCTTTTGAATCTGTTACATAGCATCGCAAATATTGCTTCAGGGTTTGATTTAATCGTTCGGTTTGACCATCCGTTTGAGGATGATGACTGGTTGACATATTTGACGTGATCTGTAGACATTGACACCATTGTTGCCAGAACTTGGATGAAAACTGAGAACCTCGATCCGATATCAATACTGAAGGCAGTCCATGTAGTTTCACGATATTTTTTAGAAAGATTTGCGCTAGCTGTCCAGCTGTAGGCAATTGTTTACAAGCTATGAAATGTGCGTACTTTGTTAAACTGTCTACAACTACCAAGATAACTGAATGTTGACTGTTTTGCGGAAGATTTGTAATGAAGTCCAAGGAAATATGTTCCCAAGGTCTGGTTGGAGTGGGTAGCACTTGCAACAGACCTTTTGGTTTACTGTGATCCGTTTTGAATCTTGCACAAGTTTCACAGTTTTGAGCCATTTGAGTCACATCTTTCTGCAGAGTTGGCCACCAGAATAATCTTTGTATTTTCTCCACTGTCTTCCTCGGACCCGGATGTCCTGCCATTGGATGAGAATGTAACCAACTGAAAACAGTTCTTTGTAGTTCTTTGGTTGGTAGATAGATTTGCCTTCCATGAAATGGTAATCCCTCTTTGATAGTTTGATTCTCTTCCTTATTCTCCCATTTTTTCCATTGATTAGGAGAGAAGTTTTCGTGTATTTTCTCTAGAAATTGATCGGCTGATATCAAACAAAGTACTTTATCTGGGCTTATGATCCCTTGTGGATCTCCTTCGAACCTGTGCAAAGAAGAATCTTTCCTAGAAAGAGCATCAGCTTTCTTGTTGTCTTGACCAGGTCGATAAGTTACTACGAAATCGTATTCTGCAAAAAACATCATCCATCTTAGCTGTCTGGGTGTCAACATTCTGGCTGAGCTCATAAATTGCAAATTCCTATGATCCGTGTAAACGGTTACCGTGAATTTAGCTCCCATGATGTAGTGTCTCCATTCTCTGAAGGCTTCTAGGATAGCAAGTAACTCTTTTTCTGCGATGATATAGTTTTGTTCGGCTGAGTTCAATTTTCGTGACATGTATGCCACCGGATGCATTTGACCAGTTTTAGGATGCCTTTGAGAAAGAATAGCTGCAATTGCCACATCTGACGCATCTGCTTCGATTATGAAAGGTTCTTTAACATCCGGGTGCATTAAAATTGGAGCTGCTGTGAACGCCTTTTTTAGTTTCTGAAATGCATCATTTGCCTCGGAAGACCATTCAAATTTTACCTTTTTTCTCAGTAATCTTGTGATAGGAGCTACTACTGCAGAAAAGTGATCAATAAATCGACGGTAAAAGTTTGCAAAACCCAAAAAACATTGTACATCCCGGACTGAATTTGGAATAGGCCACTCAGCTACTGCTTGGATCTTTCGATCAGTCATTTTCATTCCTGTTGGGGTGAGTAGGACACCTAAAAATTCCACTTCAAATACATGAAAGTCACATTTTGTTAATTTACAATACAAATTATGTTTTTGTAGGGTTTTCAAAACTTGTTTTACATGGCCTTCATGTTCTTCCACAGAGTTTGAGTAGATTAAAATATCATCGATATAGACGATAACAAATAGATCTAAAAATTCTCGCAAGACATCATTGAGGAAGAATTGGAATGCTGCTGGGGCGTTACAGAGACCGAATGGCATTACCAAGTATTCAAACAGACCATATCGAGTTTTGAATGCAGTCTTCCACTCGTCTCCTTGTCGGATTCGTACCAAGTGATAAGCCCCTCTGAGATCAAGTTTGGTATAAATCACTGCTGTCTTGACTTGATCCAAAAGGACAGGGATTAACGGCAATGGATATTTATTTTTGATGGTTATTTTATTCAGCGCCCTATAGTCGATGCAAGTTCTTAATTCCCCATTCGCTTTTGGAATAAAAAACAAAGGGGAGGCAGCTGGAGACTTAGAAGGACGGATAAAACCATTTTCTAGATATTGGTCTAGATAGTCTCTCAAATGTTGGTTTTCTTTTTCTGATAATGCGTAAATTCTACAATTGGGTACACATGATCCTGGCAGAAGATCAATCTGACAATCATAGCTTCGATGAGGTGGAAGTTTTGCTGCTTTCTCTTCACTAAACACCTCCTGAAATTCTCTGTATGCTTTGGGTAAAATTGTCTCTTTTTCTTCTGCAGTTGCGATTTTACTTACAATTGGTTCCAAGATTTTTAAACAAGATGACTGACAAAACTCTGAGAGGAATACAAGTTCTCTTTTTTGCCAATCGATTAGAGGATTATGCAAGCAGAGCCAAGGCATGCCCAAAATAAACCCATATTGAGGAGCTTGGATCACATCGAATTGCACTTCTTCTAAATGTCTTTGTTTCTTTGAATCCTCACAGATCATAACCACTTTTGAGGTTTGCATTGTAACTGGCCCTCCGGACAAAACCTTCCCATCGACTGCTTGGACAATTTCTGGAGTTTCTTTTTTCTCGCAAATGATACTTAGTCTCTGTACAGTGTCTAGATCAACAAAGTTCCCAGTAGCACCGGAGTCAATTAAAACTTCCATTTGCCAAATCTTAAGAGTTACTTGAATTTGTACTGCTAACCTGAAATGAGCTTTGTAATTGGACACACAAGAGTTTATGGAAGGGTAAGCGATGGTACCCAAGAGATCCCCTTCTAAACATCTCGGGCAAACTAGTTTTCCGACGTTTGATCTGTTTTTTCTAGGATTGCCGCCTTGTTTGCACTGAAGGACTTAGTTTTTGGCTTCATCAAGCAATCCTTCACGAAATGTCCTTTGCGACCACAGTAAAGACATTGTCCATTTTTGCGTCGGGTTTCTTTTTCTTCCTTAGATAATGGTTGTCTAAGAGCTCCGATCTCCATTGGTTCTGAACTGGATTCGGAGTGAGATAGTTGAGTCCGAGATCTAGGTTCATTCTTCCAATTTGGCTTCTCGCTCTTTCTTTTATCTGACCTTCTTTCAGAGAGCCGATGATCCAGTCGTAAGGTTAGATTAATCAAATCCGAACATGCAGTTGGTTGTGGATCAATTTGTGCAAGAACATCTTTCAACTCATCCCGCAAACCCTGATAAAAAAGAGCAGCTCTCTTTTCTTCTGGCCAAGAGGTTTCGGCCACCAGTCTGTTAAAATGGGACAAATAAGAAATAAGGTCTCTGTTTCCTTGTCTTAATTGCAATAATTCCCTGTCTGCAGATAAAGTTACAGTTCGCCTATCAAACACCTTTTCAAATTCCCCTACAAAACGTCTCCAGTTATATAATAAGGCACTATCCTGTCTGACCAACGGAACCGCCCAAGTAGCGGCATCTCCAGACAGGTAGGATATAAGGAACGCAATCCTAGATTGAGGAGTGGGAAAGGCTGCAGGCCTGCAAGAAAAGTGCAACTCAATTTGTGTCAAGAAGGTTTGCACCTTAGAAGGATCTCCAGTAAAACGTTCTGGGGATGCTAAAGGAATTTGCGGGGGTACAGTAACAGAGATATTAGTGGGAGCTCTTGAACCTGTATCCTGAACTTCATCAGGCAATGGTGTATTCTGAAGTTGAATGTTATCCACTTTCTCAGCCAATAACGCAGTTGCATTCATGGTTTCATTTAGATCAGTTTGCATTTTTACAATTACCGCCATTAAATCATCTAAGGTGGCCATTATAGCAACTCCGACAGATCAGGAGGAAAATAATTCGTTGGCTCACTATTCTGTCAGACGAGGTCTTCCTCAGGATCTGTCGAGTTGATATAGGGGCCCACCTCTCGATACCTCCAATTCTGATTGTAGTAAATACACAGAATATTGAAGTGATCAAGCGAGGGGAAAAGGGTGTTGGGAAAGGAACAGCAGGGAAGGAGATCTGAAAAGGAAAAGTTAGTCAGGGGAGTTGGGTAGGGAACAGCAGGGAAGGAGATCTGAAAAGGAAAAGTTAGTGTTGCAAATCTATACCGATATTCTAAGAACTCTGCAACAGCTTAAAGAACTAACATTTCACCCCTCAATAAAAGACCTTTTGTCTTTAACCTGGGTTTAACTCCAAATTAACATATATGAAATCATTCCTTTAAATTAAGCATCAAAAGAAAACACATTTGGGTCTCAGATTCAACACTGACAGAATGACACCTTTCTTGTAAATAACCCCTTTACAATGACAGTCAAAAATGTCTCTTCGCCTAGTAAAACATAAACTTTTACATGAATAATCTCTAGTGCAGTCTTTACATAAATAATCTCAAGTTCAAAACCTTCACTTGAAAATTCTTTCTTTAACAATATAATTCTTTCTTTTGTAATGTCAATTCGTACTGCGACGGTTATGGATTGCGACCAAAGAAACCATAAGAAAAAGACCCAACAAGTTAGAGCCTAAGCTCTCAGAGAATTATTTCACAGAGAACAAAGAATGTGTAATTTGCGCAGATAAAAGACTCAAAAACACTTTTAAATAAGTTTACTATAATGGACTTTAAATATTGGCGCAGAAAATAGCTTAAAATGTCCTACCTGTAGAGTACGACCTACTCTACTGATACACAGGGCGTGGCTGAAGAAACCTAAGCCTCAGATATCCAACTTACAGGTACTGCAAAGGATTCCCAAATGCCTCCACAGCAGGTTGCGCCTTCCCAAAGGACCTTCAAAAGGATTGCCAACCACTTCCAGAAGCAAAGTCCAAGAAAATGCTTCCAAAACTCTGAACTCCACTCAGAGCTACAGGGAGACGCTGCTTCACCCTCAAGATCTCTAGAATAGTGAGCAAAGAGGTCTGGGCGTGGTCGCGCACGTTAACGTGGCTACGTCCGATGTTAAACGCGACCGCTTGCCGTTTCTCACGCATTTCGCGTGAGGTTTTCAATACCGCTTGCCAAACCTCACGCATCTCGCGTGAGGTGCCAAACCTCACTCATTTCGCGTGAGACAGTCAAATCTCACGCATTAGGCAAACTAAGGGGTATAAAGAGCATGTTCCAAGTACATTTACATCACACATCATTGTATGCATCAACATATGTTACTGTAGGTTGTGCAAGCGAACCACCAGCGCCCCCTGGAGGGAAAACTGTGAACTTTCCCACACAAATACCTCGAGCATAACTCATGCCGTGGGGCGGGCCCTAGACCGCAAGCCGCCCTGATATTCCTGACAACGACCCCACAAATAGCGATTCCTTATTTGCGAATTCGCAAATAAAGAATCACAAAAATAGAGAATCTGCAAATCAGGTGCAGCCTGATGACATCACAACCAGGAAGTGTGACTGCCCATGCTGCAGATGATTGACTGAGGCTGAGTCAGAGGCTGGGAGAAGAGGCAGAGAACTGCATTTGCAAACATTTCCAATGGAGCCCCAGGAGAAAGAGAAGGACAAGGAGGAGGCAGAGAACTGAGTACTGCATTTGCAAACATTTCCAATGGAGCCCTGGGAGAAAGAGAAGGACAAGGAGGAGGTTGGGAGAAAAAGAAAGCAGAAGTTCAGTAAGAGGGAGCAGAAGGTACTGATAGAGGAAATGGTACACAGCCATGAGTTGTTATTCAGAAAAAAATGACTCCGTGTCCCAGAGTCAAGAAAGAGGAAAATATGGCTGAACATCCAGGCAAAGGTAAATTCCATTGCTGTGACCCAGCGCTCTGTGAAGGACCTGTGAAAGGGATGGTACAATATGTGCTCCAGGTCCAAGGACAAGGTGGCAACCAGGCTGGAAGAGGCTAAGAAGACTGATGGGGGAATACCAACTGCAACAGAGTCAACAACCCTTGAGGAGTTGGTGGAGTCCACCCTTCAGCCCAAGAGCGTCAGTGGTGTGGCTGACATTGACAGCTCCGACCCTGCAAACACTAGACAAGGTAAGATGCATGCCAAATCATGCCGCACACATCACCATCCCATTTACACACTCAGGAATGCACCAACTACAGAGTACATATGCTACTCCAGTACACTTTTTCCAGCACACACAGCAATGCATCATGGGAGATGTAGTTAGATGCATCATACAGTGGAGCAATGAGACACAGCAATGTAGAAGCAGTATGAGTAAATCAGTAAAGGCCAAAAACGTTAGACAGCAGTAACCTAACACAAACTGAGAAAACTTTATTCAGTGAGAAATACGGAGCATAACACAAAATCAAAATGTGCCTTATCATTCACAGCACCACCTGAAACACAGGATGACAGTGCAGGAGCTGAGGAGGCGGCACATACGGAGGATGAGGCAGGGCAGGAGGGCACCGATGATACAACACTGACCACAACTATCCCACCAAGAAAGCGTAACATTGTGCCCCCACAGCCACTTTTAGAGGCAGAAAAACAGTCCGTAGGGGGGGATGATGCCCAGGCTGAGCCAGGTCAGCATGCAGTACAGGTCCAGGAACAGCCCACTCTGCACCAAAGGGAGGAAAGATCTGTGAGACGCAGGCCAAGGGCGAGAACCAGCGCAGCAGCAAATGATGAACACACGGTGTTTGCTGGACTGGAAGGCAGCATGGTGAACATACAGCGCCTCCAAACAAGATTGATGCGGTCAATACACCGGCAGCTGGTCTCAGTAAACCACAACCTAAGTGACAATAGGGAGGGTATCATGGTCATGACAGGTGCAATCAGAGAACAGTGTGCCACAATGTAGCAAGAGCAGGCAGCCAAACGCAGGGGGAGACCACGTCCCTAAAGCCGTTTGGACACCTACAATGAGGCGGTGAACCGCTTGAGTAATGCCACGTCGCTGCTGTCATGTCGCTCAGTGAGCATGCAAGTGGAAATGGCCCACTGCAGCCAGGATTTGGCCAAAGGACTGGTGCAGGTCACAACCACCATAGAACAGCTGCCGAGAGCCACCACAGTGGCACAGGACTACTGGGCTCAAGGGATAGCAAGGAGTTGTCAAGCAGGAGCAGCATAACCCCACCAGTTCCCGAAACCAGACGGCGCTGTGGGAGACAGGGCACAATACCTGATGAATCAAGGGAGGGCAGTCAGCACCCTGAGCATGCACCAGCAGGCCATTCCCAGAAGAAATTCACTACCATCAATGAGGATAGCAAATGGATGAAGCAACCCATTACATCTGGAATTGTGACTAGCCTAAATACATGCACTGTAGCCATAACCTGTGCCACATCTAGTGACACTCATGATGTGTCTGTCAGGCTGTGTAACTAAAATTATCCTGATGCTAAAGGATGGATTAAACACAGCTGTGAGCCAAAACATCTTTTGCATTGTGTCATCATTTCTCACCTAGAAATAGTTCTGTGCGATCTCATCAAGTCTCTGTCGTCCGGCAGCTGCCCCAACTCCAACTGCTGGTCTGCAAGGTGGACCTGGGACCTCCTCCTCAGAAGCATCTGTATCAGATAGTTCTACCGGAATGCCTTTTTTCCTAGCTATGTTGTGGAGCATTGCAGAGGTAGTCACAATCAGCCACAATCTTGCAGCAGGTGTCTGGGCAGTATTGTAGTGTTCTTCTGCTTTTATGCAGGCAGCGGAACTGGATCTTCAATATGCCAAATGTTTGCTCAATTACACAGCACGTAGATTTGTGTGCGCAATTAAATCTCCTCTCCCTTGCATTGGCTGGATTGAGGTATGGTGTCAGGATGAAGTGCTGCACTGCATATGCACTGTCACCTACAAAATGGAAAACAAGCGGTAAGTTACTGACCACCCACCCCAGACATTTACTGTATGTTAGAATGTTTGACATGCATTTACCTAGCAGGTAGCCCTCACCAAACTCGCCAGCATTGAGACGTCTGTGTATCCCACTATGTCTAAAGATAAATGAGTTGTGAGTACTGCCTGGGTATTTTGCTACAATATCATTGATGATATATTTGGCATTGCATATGAACTGTATGTTTAATGAATGATAAGATTTTCGGTTCCTGAAAACATACTCATTGTTTGATGGGGTGAGAGGGCTACAGGGGTTTCATATATGCAGCCAAACTGCAATGGCCATACACGCAAGAAAGGATCAACCCTGGATCTAATAATCTCCAAAACTGATGTCATTCAACTGGAATCGATACAACCCTGCAACTGGTCTGATCACCATATCATTACTTTCTTTATCAAGGAAACAGTAAAACTTAACTAAGTTCAGGCCACGAAACCAAAGATCTGAAAAAGAGAATTGAAACAACTCAACACAAACACACTACCTTTCTCATGCTACAACCTTCTATTGCCACCTGCTGGCACCACAGACGTGCATGATCTCACCAACCACTACCTCAACTCGATGACCGCAATCATCAATGAGGTAGCCCCTCTTCAACTAAAGAGAGTCTCCACTAAAGACTCAAAACCTTGGTACAATAGCCTACTCAATGAAGACAAACGTTCTCTCAGAGTTGCTGAACGTAACTCGAGATCAGTCCCGTCGACTATTCACCTCAAAATACTAAGGAAAAAGAGAAATGCCTACTACAAGAAGATCAAACGCACCAAAGCATACTTCTTCAGACACCAACTAGACCAAGCTAGAAATCGCCCAAAAAAACTCTTTCAGCTAATCAAAACTCAATCCAAGGAAGCACCTCAACGGTTACAAGACGCCGCCCAATCGCAACCCAACTGTGAACAATTCTCCGCCTTCTTTACTCGATTTATCAAAGGACCGATTACTATATTCTGTGTATTCTGTGCCACATTCACAAACCTCCCCGTCACCACCAACTACGAGAAACACCAAATCCCTTCAAAGTGTGACCTTAAGAACAAAGCCACCTGGTTGTCCTTTGACACCTATTCGGAAGAGGCTTTGGGGAAGATTCTAAATGCCTTAAAACCTTCGAACCACCTCACCGATCCTCTCCCCGCTAACGCTGTTAAAGACCTAACCCCATGGCTGCTTCCGCTATGGACCAAAATCATCAACAGTTCACCCCAACAAGGTTGCATTCCGGACACCCTCAAAGTAGGTCAGGTCTCACCCATCATAAAGAAACAAACAGCTGACCACACGGTTCTAAACAACTATCGCCCTATATCCAATATCCCTTATCCCTACCCTGGCCAAATTGCTTGAAAAATGTGTTCATCACCAACTAACTAAACATATCGTTCACTTTGACCTCCTTAACAACTACCAATCAGGCTTCAGAGCAGGGCACAGCACGGAATCAGCCATGACTCACATTATTTATGATGCGCTTCAAATCCTGGACCAGAATGGATCATGCCTACTCATCTTGCTGGACCTATCTTAAGCTTTTGATAAGGTCAAACACAAGAGTCTGCTTGATCTTCTCAGACTTAGGATGGGTCTTTCAGGATCAGTGCTAAACTGGTTCACCTCCTTTCTAAATAACCGAACACACCAATTCAAGATCAACAACACTATTTCCAACCCAGTACCAGTAAGGCTGGGCGTCCCGCAAGGTTCCTCACTATCCCTGACACAGTTTAACCTGTTCATGGAGCCACTCACCAAAATTCTACAAGCAGCTAACGTGCAATATCATATGTACGCTGATGATACACAACTGTATCTAAAGATTAATACCTTAGAAGACATTAAAAAGCTTAATTCCACACTCATGAACACCCAACATGGTTGGCAGAAAATCATCTCAAACTGAATGCTCTTAAGACCGAATTCCTTCTTATAACCCCCCAGCTAAAATCCCCTTGATGCAAAACTTAATCGAACATCTCACTGCACTCAACGTTCAACCAACTATTGTGGACTCAGCAAAATCCTTGGGAATAACTCTGGACAGCAATCTCACTATGCAGAAGCAAGTCAGCAACGGTACAAAGGGAGCTAACTTCCAGATAAACATTCTAAGGAAGTTGAAGCCATTCTTGCCAGTCAATGACTTCAAACAGGCTGTACAAGCGCTAGTTATCCCTCGTGTGGATTATGGTAGTATCTCTTTATGCGGCCTTACTAAAGCGACTACAGCCCCCTAAGAGCCTCAATAAACTCTGCAGCAAGACTCATCACTGGCTCGAAAAGAAGTTTCCACATCTCCCCTGACCTAAAATCCTTGAACTGGCTCCCGTTTGAAGCAAGAATTCATCTAAAAATAGCTTGCATGACACATAAGCCCTTACACCACAAGGCGCCTATTTACCTTGCACAGATATTGACAATCTCTGGTGGCTCAAGGTCCTCTAGGGGTGCAGATAACCTACTACTGAAACCTCAAAGATTCAATAAAAAAAAACATATAAACGATCCTTCTCTGGGATGGCGCCTAGGATTTGGAATACTCTTCCCCCTTAAACCAGACTGAATACCTCTACCGTATCTTTCAAAAAAGAAGTAAAAGCGATTTCATTACAAGAACGGAGGCTACATTATGCAATGACTTTTAATTGCAGATCCAAGCCAGTCGCATCACAATATAAAGGTTCCAATAAGAACACTGAGATAAAGTCAGACATTACACATAGCAATCATCAGCCTCTTTTAAATGCGGCTCCAAGCAGATAAGTAGCTCATTATCTTCTCTAAACCTACTTTCTCTAATATTGTGTTTTTGGTAACAATTTGGATTTATATTGGGGTTTATGTGAAGGGTGGCTTTATCCCCTCCCTCCCCCCCCCCTCCTTCATGATCTGCAATTTTTGGAGATCATCCCCTCCCTCTATTTGGATAACCTCTATTTACCAGGTTGTTGTTTAATAATGTGCATTTGCTCAGTGATTTCGTTCAGTATGCCTTAGCCCAGGTAGTTTACTTTACTTTCCCTATTTTATTGTACATCCCGCTGTTGTTTGCCTTTTTTTCTGTCCAAAACCTTGTTTGAATAATGTATAGATATCAAACGCTGTATTCCTCATACCGTCAGGTCTCACAACGAACTGGCGTTTATGTAGATTAAACCAGCGTTGGTCTACTCACCCTGTTTCAGCCTGAAACTCCGCTCTTAATCTATCGGTTTTGTAACGCTTTTGCGTGCTTAGGACAAGCACTACCCTTCTCGCGCTCCCACTGAGGGATTCCAAGCTCACCTTCCATCTTTGAACAAGAATTAAAAAGATAAGCGTTGTTCCGAGTTACTTGAACCTCTCCCCCATTTGGCCCACAGTCTCCGTCCTCAAGGAAATGATATGTCATGCATTAGAGGAAAGTTCCTTGGCGAGAGCCACGCTTCATGCACGTCTCGACTAGGAGCTTTCCTCACTCTCTGACAGTTGAACATCAGCTGTTTGACTGCATTTGTGAGGATTTTTCGAACGAGCACTGCATACACTATAATTTAGCGAGCGGGCACTATATACATTATTTATAAGAATTACCAAATTAATGTACAATTAATTCTAAAATCTGGTTTTGGCAAATAGCAAAAGGGCCCTTTAACCCGAGGCATATTATATTCAGCCCCTTATAATTTGCCCTTGAAGGGAAAACTATCACTTATATTAACATATTTTTAAAGTGAGAGAATACATAGGCGAATAGCTTTTTACCATTTCTTTTACCTAAAAAAAAAAAAAAAAGGGCAATATGGAAAATGTTTCTGACTCAGATTCAGATATAAACAATGCTACACTTCCTAATTTTAATAAGGAGGATTTTCGCATTATGATCCAGAAAGAAATGAAACCCTCTTTAGGGAGACCTTTGCTTAGTTTGCTCCTTATAAAAGACCACTTCCTTCTCAAGAAGATGTGTCTGCTGTTTTTATTCATGATAAAGTTGGAGCTAAACGTACCAGGAAAAGCAACCACACTGCTACCGAGACATATGTGAGCACGGGAGGTCCTAGCACCTCTGATATTATTGGTGGTCTAAGCACCATAAAATTTTGGATGGTCTTCGCACCTCAAATAATAGAGATGTCTTTTATGACACACTTCATTCGGGTGCCCCTTACGGCCCAAATACCTTGGATGCCCCTAGCGGCTCATTGCTTCAAAGTGCTCTGGATTACCATGAGGGTTCAGATGAGGACGAGGATATAGACCCAGACGAATGCGTTCTGGATTTAGATGATGAGGACGTAGGAATTTTTGAAGAGGAGGATGAAACCCCTTCTACTTCCAAAGATAGTATTCTAAACCCCCTGGGAGAGGAGATGTTCTCCCCCCTAAATCTAAAACATCCCCGTTCCTCACAATGGTCTCCCCAGGAGCATGTCTCTAAATTTATAAAAAAATGGATTTGTTTCCCTCTTGAAAGAGGGACAAGGAATATTCTAAGGGCTGAGCGTTCAAGACCCTCAATCGATGAGAAAGCTTGTTTTGCCCCTAATATGGACCCCAAATTAATTAAGTACCTTTTTAGACTTGGGTGCAACCCTAGGAAAGGTCTTGAAAAAGCCTTTAAAGGGTGCCAAGATCGCCTACCAAACGCGCTTGGTCCATTGAGCAGAATTCTTGACTCCGCTGAGGAATGTTACCTTAAAGGTACCCAGCTTGATACAGATCTAATAAGAGGTTGGAGTCAAAGAGCCCTCATTCTCCTAGGTAATGCTAATACTAGCATTAACACTGAAAGGCGTAGGCTCATCCTTTTCAAACTAGACCCTAAACTCACAGATATGGCTGAGAAGGAGCCTTCCTCGAATCAACAAGGCCTGCTCTTTGGTGAAGAGCTTATAAGATCTTTGGGAAAGTACATCTCAACTTTTACTGCTCTTGATAAGGACCAAAAGAATATAAAGATAATATTCAGCAATAATGTTTTTGGAAGGGCCGGAAGAGGGGGCCTTTCTTCCCGCCGGTATAACCAAAGGCCCTACCAGAGATCACGCCCCTTCGGAAGAGGCTCATACCAGAGTAATTACTACAACACCTCCAAACGTGGAAGAGGAAATCCCTCCGTTTCAAACCTCATTCCCAAGGGATATTCCCATCTCAGTAGAGAAGGAGAAAATAGTAGAGGAAAAAATATCCTCTATGCTCAAAAAAGGAGCGATATTAGAAGTTCCCCTGGATTCCCTAACCTTTGTAAGCTCTTTGTTTCTTGTCGAGAAAAAACGAAAAGGTTGGAGACCGGTTATAAATTTGGAGGGCCTGAACAAATTTCTCGTTTACAGGCATTTCAAAATGGAAGGAATACATCCCCCAAGAGACCTTCTTCAAAAAGAAGACTGGTTAGTCAAACTAGATTTGAAAGACACCTACTTCACTATCCCGATGGCGGAAATACATCAACCTTACCAACAATTTCTTTGGAAAAATCATCTTTATCAGTTCAAGGCTCTCCCCTTCGGGCTTTCGTCCGCCCCTTAGTGTTTTACCAAGGAGCAGTAGCTTCCTTCCTAAGAGAAGCTTCATAGTCAACAAAGAGAAGTCTATTCTAACCCCCTCCAAATCTCTGGAGTTTTTGGGTTTCACTCTAAACACTTCCAAGTGTCTTCTCCTTTTACCTCCTTCAAAAATCTCAAAGATCAAGAAAGAGATTCGTCATTCTTTAAGACAGGAAGACATCCCTTTAAGGGAACTTGCAAAACTTCTAGGCCTCTTATCTTCTTCCATTCAGGCGATCTTCCCAGGCCCTCTGAATTACCCGGCCTTACAAAGGATAAAAGGAAGGGTGTTGAGGTCTGGTCTTTGGTACGAAGATCAAATCACCCTAGATTTGGAGGCCAAAACAGATCTGAACTGGTGGTTAGAAAACCTGGAAGCTTGGAATGGGAAAGCAATTTTCGGGTCAGAACCGGACTTTGTGCTGGAATCAGACGCTTCCGTTCATGGTTGGCGTGCTTGTTTCCTAGACCAGAATACAGGTGGTGTTTGGTCTCAGGAGGAGTCATCTCACCACATCAATTTCCTATAACTTACTGCTGGCTTATACGCCCTTCAGAGTTTCAAACACTCCATTCAATGGAGATCGGTTGTTCTGAAAATGGACAATGTTTCGGCAGTGGCCTGAAAATGGACAATGTTTCGGCAGTGCAAGCTTGGTTCTCCACTGTTCTGGAACTGACCTTCGAAATTCCATTTCTCATTCCTTCCCTGAAAGATCTCCTTACGGGTGTAAACGGAGATCCTCACCTAATGACCCTATCGGGGAGTTTGAACCTTCTTGCCTGGAAAGTGTCAGGCGATCTAACGAAGTCTCAGGACTTTCGTCATCAGCTTCTACTCTCCTCAGAGAGTCATGGGCACCGGGAACTCACTACAGATACAACAATATCTGGAAATGCTGGCTTCGTTGGTGCATGGAGAGGGATTTGGATCCCACTCAAGCACCTATCGTTGATATAGTGAATTTCCTCGCTGAACTCTTCGACAAGGGATTGAGTTATAGATCAATCAACTGTTATAGATCGGCGATCTCTGCTGGTCAAAATGTGATTGTTTGTAGGGTAATGAAGAGCATTCGTCTAAAGAGACCCCCAAGGCCGAAATATGATACTCTCTGGGATGTGAATTTGATTCTAGATCTCTTCCTTCCTGGCCAGATAATTCATTTTTAAGCAGAAAGTTTCTTTCTTTTAAACTTGCAACTCTTCTTTGCCTTATCTCCTGTCATAGAGTTTCTGATGTTAAAGCTCTGGAGATTTCCAATAGGTCATAATTTATTTGGAGTTAAATTTGAGGTCTATAGAAGAACCAAGACCATGTCTGATTCATTCTTCTATCCTCGTTTCGATCCTTCTCCGAAACTTAGTGTAGTCGAATGTATGAAAGCGTATGATATGACAATGTCTAATCTTCGACCGCTTAATGAGAATCAACTTCTCATTTCCTTCGTTAAGCCTCATAAGGCTATTTCCACCACTTCTATCGACAGGTGGGTTAAGTCTGCTATGTCTTTAGCTGGTATTGATATTTCCAAATTTCAAGCTCATTCTCTTAGAGGTGCCATGGCAAGTAAGTCTCTTTGGTCCAGAGGTAAGTTGGATGATATCCTTAAAGCTGCTGACTGGTCTAATGCAAGTACCTTCGCAAGACATTATTTTAAACCAATTGAACACATGTCTAATGTAGTTTTACAGGGCTACCAACATGCATAATGTAGCCTCCGTTCTTGTAATGAAATTGCGATTCTCCTATTATCATGCCTAGAGAATCTAGATTTCATTAAAGACACGGAGGCTCACATTATCCCACCCAACCCTTCCCATGGTATTGGGCATAACTTAACATGATGTTATTTATCATCTTGATGTTATGTATTTCAAAATGTTTATTATTTATTGTTCAATTGTTCATCTGCATATGAGTTGGATTCCTTTGTTTTTAGGATACAATTTTATTGTCCTCTTTCTTTCAGATAACCCTTCTACTTAATCTACTTTTGACGTGTCATCATCAGGAGGTCGATTGACTGTCTTCTTCTTCAATTTTGCTTCCATTCACTTCGAATCTTCTGGAATCTACTGGATCTACTTTCGCCAAATTTAAAAGAGGCTGATGATTGCTATGTGTAATGTCTGACTTTATCTCAGTGTTCTTATTGGAACCTTTATATTGTGATGCGACTGGCTTGGATCTGCAATTAAAAGTCATTGCATAATGTGAGCCTCCGTGTCTTTAATGAAATCTAGATTCTCTAGGCATGATAATAGGAGAATCGCAATTCTCATGCCAAAATTTACTTGACCACTCTACCCCGCCCTGAACCTTTTCCAACCGAAAAGCGCCTGTTTTGTTCTTCGACGACTTTTCTGTATTTTTGTACTATGATCCCATGCTTTGGTACTCTACGGCTTTTCATGTGTATTCTTATATTTATCCCATACTTGTTCTTTCCCCCAAATTACTGCATTTATAAACTGTCATGTTATTCATTATGTATAATCAGCTTTATCATTGTGAAGCGCTCTGATATCCGCAAGGATCTTGTTTGCTCTCTTCAAAACCTTCAAAATAAATAAATATATTGCGT
This sequence comes from Lissotriton vulgaris, assembly GCF_964263255.1. Classification (NCBI taxonomy): domain Eukaryota; kingdom Metazoa; phylum Chordata; class Amphibia; order Caudata; family Salamandridae; genus Lissotriton; species Lissotriton vulgaris. The sequence goes on from NC_141697.1 coordinate 966,601,985, forward strand.
GGGGGAAATGTGCAATCTGGTAGAAGTCCTACTTTGTTTGCTGTAATGCCTGTTGTGTGCTAGGGAAGTGAATGTGATGATGTAGCATCTGTACCATTGCATCCAGGAATGCATGCAAAGAAGCGCGACTGGCAACTCTGGGAGACCCCACTTGCTGTTGCTATCACCCCTTGAAAACTCCCTGATGCCAGTAAGTGCAGTGAGCACAGGACCTGCACATGGGTTGGAATTGTTTGGGTCCTGCGTGTTAGGTGTCCCAGCAGGGGTTTCAGCTCCTCTATCAGGTCCATATTGGTGGCTGAGTCCAGCCTATACTTCTCATGGATCTCCTCATCAGTCTGCTGGAACACAGAGATGCGCGCTCTGAAGATCCCTTCCTGTCACCTCCTTCTCTGTGCTGCAGCCTGAATTTGCAGCCTCCTGGCTATCACATAAAACGCAGCCATTGTGGAAGTCCCTGTTGCATTGTGGGCTTGTTTAAATATGTTGCACCTGGTTACCACCTGCTTTGAGTTGGTGGTAAAATCAACGTGCAAAATTGCTAATCTTACGGATTCGCAATTTGTGATTCTCATACATTGATTTGCGAATTTGTTTTTTGCGATTTTTCTATTTGTGATTATCGCAGGTTGCGTGTCACAGTTTGCGATTTCATAGTGAAAACTCACAGATTTCAGGCCTTGTAAAATAGGTATTTTCTAATTGTGCAAATTCCTATTTTGCGACAAGTCTATTTTGCAGTCGCAAACACTTTCTTTGCGATTCGCAGTATTTTCCATCGCAATATAGCTTCATACATATGCCCCTTAGTCTTTAAGAAAATAATACGGAATTGTCTTAGCTTATTGTGCTAAAAGATTTAAATCTTTGTTTTTTTATTTGTTTTATAATGTTCGTTACCTTAAGAAATGTAATAAATTACAAAAATAGAGCGAGAGGGCAGTGTTTTGAAGTTCTGAGAGTGTGCTATTAGCTCGAGTATGGCAAAACATCTTCCTGGTTTTAATGTTTGTGATGTCAGTTCACCCAAAATGTGGATATGTCATTACATAGGGAGTATAGGGAATCCTGTACAATTAATGCACATGCAGTGGAGGTCAGTCTCCATGAGCAAGTAGTCGGACCACCTTTAATCCTGGAGAAACAGTAGGGGAGTCAAGAGGCACAAACAATTTTCTGAGTCCAAAGGATTCTCCAATTCAGCAAGCTGGAAAGCCAACCATCTACTGTAGCACCACCACAAAAGTGTCAAATAAAGAGCACGAAAGTTGGTGCAAGAGAAGAGCAAAGTTACAAGACAGTCAACATTCAGATATTAGAGAATGGTCTGAAGGCCCTCCTCTGGTCTCTGGTGAGAGGTAGAAAGGGCTCTGGGTACTTTGTTCATGTATGTGTAGTTCCTGGCTTCCGAGACGTTTTAAAGTATGGGCAAAGTTCTCTCTGGGCCAGGGCCCAGTCCCCTGACAGAGCCACATCTGTTCTGCAGAGAGTTTTGTCCTGATGAACTTGAATAATTCTTAAACAGATTATTTTAAATGCTGTTTTCTTAATTTATTTTTAACACAGGTGATGTGTGAGTGACTAATACAGACATTTTGCAGATACATTTTGCATTTATGTTTCATGCAAAAACCATAAATAATAGTTCCTTTTAGATCACAATAGAACCTCTTATATAAGAAATGAGAGAGTGTCACAGAGATTATTTGAAGTAAAATTGATGAGGGGCTGCGGTTTTACAATATTGAAAACACGTCATTATCCCTGAATATTTGACGCAAACGTAGCAGTTCGGGCTGAACTGTTACCATGAGGCTCAGGGTCAAGACTGATTTGCATATGGCCAGGTCTAAACTGGGGTGGCATGGCGAGCAAAAGAAAGATGATTTAACCCAGATCTCTTGTTTTTTTATTTTATTTATTTTTTTATTTATAAGTTAACCCAGATCTCTTGAATGGGGGTGAATGTTTTGATTTGTTCTGCATTCCGTCCATCAATTGTGTGTCTTTTGCTCAGTTATTCCTTGCACAGACTTTCCAATCTATAGTATCACCTCAGTGCACGTGATTATGAGCATGCACTTGTGTATGTGTCTTTGCAAGCATGCATGTATTTGTGTGTATGGTGTGGTGTGTGACAGCATGGACAACGTGTGCTTACACGGGTATATATGTTTGGTAGTGTGAGCACATATATGCAAGTGTGTAAACCTATGTCTAATGGGTAACCACGGGCAGAGCTGGCATAGTGAGATTTTGCGGAGGTCCACAGAGTTGGGGGAAAACTCTGCTCCGTACCGCTCCGCCACCCACCTCCATCCCCCCTATAAAAAACAGTTAAAGATTAGTTTAAAATTAAATGAAAACACACTTACCTGTACTGCGGCGTTCTCTGGCTGCCCTCTTCCTCCTCACCGTCTCCCTCCTACCTGGGGTACATCTTGAGAGAAATGTGCATGCACGCACGCATGCAAAGTTCTCTCAAAATGTACGCCATGTAGGAGATAGACGGCGAGGAGGAGCAGCACAGCACAGGGACGTTGCAGTACATGTAAATGTGTTTTCATTTAATTTTAAAATAGTTGTAACTGTATTTCTCAGGGGGGTGGTGAGGTTCTGTGAAATCTGAACCTGTGTTTAAAATATCATTATTCTGCTATGATTTTGATATCAGAGAAACGAAAATGGCAAGTTTAATATGTGTGTGTATTTTCATCACAATACAATGATGCATGCAGGAGTTATTGGCAAATTCATTCTGAGCCCAAGGGCTCCAAGGTTGTGAACAAGCGTCCATTTTAGTTGTTGCCCTTTACATAGGCATATACATGAGCCAATGATTCTTAAAGGACACGTACCCCTTAGCTTGAGTTCTTCCTGACTCCCATTTGACCTGAACAGGCTGAATCTGCCTACGTGATGTTGGCCTCACCAAACCAGTCCATGCCCTCTAGTCAATCTATATTAAAGATCTGAGCAACTTGTTGTGTACATTGGCCTGAGCAAGATTAGAAGGCCGAAAACAGTAGCCATGCCTGTTTATGACCCACAAGCATCCCTTATCCTACATTTCTATCTTCCACACCTGGCTCTGTTTCTCTGCTTCTGGGCTTTTACAATGGGGAGGTGACTGTTTATATGATGGGGAGGAAACCAGTTCTATTGTGAGCTTCTCCGGCCTGCACAGGAAAATATGTGAAGTTTGACATATGTTCATGATGGAAGATGGGTTGGTCAGTTTGGACAAGTAGAATGGAATTCATAATTATAGCCTGCTTTGTTATGGTACCATGGGAGCGACCTACAATGACGTGTTTTTCAGCAAGAATGTGAGCCTAGGGCCAAACTTTTTGTATAAAAAGCCTGCCTGAGAAAGCTCAGGCAGGCTCCCTCTTTCAATTGTAAAACTACGGTTGGACGACGAAGCCTCATAATTAATTATAATAAAGATGTCTTTTAATTTTACAGATTGGCTGTCAATTCCTTTGCTGCTTTATTATGCAAACTGCTGGATAGATCCCTGGTGGGGAGAGTGAGTCATTTTCCACTTTTCTTCAGTTGGCGCCCAACTCGGGGCCTTATCATGGAGTGGTTATCTGCAGGAGTGTTTTGTCAAAGGATGGAAAAACTACTGGGGAAGACAAGACAGAATTCTACCACAAAGAGGTACTCTGGGCACAGGGTTTTCTGGGGGATTATCTGTCTCTGTGGCCCAGTATGTTTTTTGATTTTTCTGACTTAAAACTCTCCTAAAGATGTCACTCCTGACTAAGGAACCCATTCTTTTTTTGCTGTAAGTATTTTTTTAACAGACTGTTAGTGCAGTGGGGAATCGACAGTTACAATTTGGATAAATATTTTTGTATATGCAAATTGCAATTTGTATAGGCAGTTGAAGAGATATTTTCTCCATCTGTTTTAGTTGAAGAATAAAAATGGGTCGCTCCCAGTCCTTTTTGGTTCTGAGTCCTTAGTTATTTATTGGTCGCAGAAATGTGACGCAGTCCTTAGTTATTTATTGGTCGCAGAAATGTGACGCGGTCCTTAGTCTTGGTTGCTTTTGTAGATTATCACTGGTTGCTTTTGTTAAGATAATCTTTGGTTTGGGTACCGGTACATTTGGTTCAGTTGGTAGGCCTTTGGTTGCTGTGGTTCAGATTATCGTTGGATAATCTTCCTCAGTATTGGTTCCTTAGTTTTATTTGAACACTGCAGTATTCAAAAACCGTGGGTCACGTACATTTGCGTGTATGTCGTTGGAGATAGCCCCATGAAGTTTGAAACCCGACTAGTGAGCGCAGATGCCTGGTTGCGGTATTTTGTTTTGTATTAGTACTGACTAGGTTGCAACAAAGGATTCCCGGTTGGAGGATTCGCGTCTGATACCTCCGGTTGGAACTCCAATTTATGAGCTCTCTCTAAAAGGTCTGTGAGGCTGTCCCTTTTTGCAGCCTTCTGGAAATCTGTTGAAGAATTAAAAAAAAAAAAAAAATAGGAACAAAAACGTTTTTGTTGTAAATATGGTTTACAACTAGTATTGGCAGGTTATTTTTGAACACAGTCTGTAGGCTGTTCCTTGTTCCTGTCCTAAGTGTTGACCTATGTGTTAAAATGTGTGTTTAAATGTCTATGTTGTTTGTGGGTTTTGTTGTAAATTGCGACGGCGCGATTTACAAGAAATGTTTAGAGCACGCTGTTTTGTGTGTCCTGAGTGTTTGACCCCCCTTCTGTTTTGTGTCTGGAATGAGTTCAATGTATGTATGTGTATGGGTCACGTTCAATAGATGTAAATAAGGCTCCAAAGAAAAAAATGATGAAAAAACGAAATTGTCTGTTCTTTAGACGCACGGTGTTAGATGTTCACAGCCAAGTCTTTTCAGCTGCAGTATATCTAATAGGAATGATTCATTCAGCCAGCACCTCTCTAGTTAAACACGGGTGGTGGAATTTTGCAAACAGTCCTTTTTAAATATGTGGCGCAGTAATCTCACGCATTCCCAGTTAGGCAGCTGCACCTAGGCTTGTGTGTTAGAATGTATCTAAATAATAGGCAAGGGATGTAGTGAGCGTTTTATATGCAGAACAGTCACAAATAGCAATAATTAGGCTCCATTAGGAGAAAAAAAAAATTAATTATGAGAAATAATAATTAAAAACAAGTGCTACAAAAATCGTTTTTTAATATTTGTGAAGCTTAACACTCATACTATGACCCCCTAGCAATAAAATGTTTGATTTAAGTTATGTTGTACCACGAAAATGACCAAACACTTCTGTGCGCAATTTCCCTTACCCTAGGCGCAAACAAGCTCATTTCTATAAGGTATAACTTAGTATTTTCAAAAGTATGACTCATAAATTAGGTGTTAGACATTCTAGTAATACCCAGTATGCACTAAAATAATAGAATATTTTTTCTTAGTATCCAGAATACAAAAGTCGATTTTCACATAAATAGACTGTTTTAAATGGTTTCAGGGCCCCTGTTTAAAGTGTCTCTTTAGTAAATACATACATTTAGATCTTAATATATATATTTGCAGGTTGTGCCTTCTTAGGATTCAGCGAGGCAATGTGTCATAGAAATTGTTTTAAATATAGTGAAATATTGCAGGTTATGTGGAAATGGTTAAACCTACTGGCCTTGTCAGCTTCAGTTACCACGAGCAGGGGACTGGCAGAACCTGTATAACGTGTTCCAGCAGTAGTGGCCGAGATGTTATCTTGTAAGGCTGTCTTGTTGACACTTGTGACCTTTTAATTAGGGCCTCGCCTGTGGAATGCAGCATGACATGGTTAAACATGCATCTGATGCTAACTTCAGCTGCGTCTTTGTATTTAAATCCCTGCCACGGTCCTGACCTGAGGTCACTTGAATAGCCTGACTTGCTCCGATAAATTTAATTCCTGCTCATGTTCATAATTTAAAAGTATCTTCTTAGAGCGTTACAAATCTGACATTAGCTGGGATGGGATTTTCGTTTTTGGGAACTAAAATGAGCAAAGGATGCAGGGCACATGTACAGCAAATGATGATTGCATTTTAGCCAAAGAATAAATAATAGCTCCAGCATGTTCCCACAAAACGCTTGTTGTTCGGTAAATTATGTCATCAACACATTTGTCTCAAATTAGAAATACGGCAGAGCTGACACAGCATTGCATCCCGCTGATAATAATAAAAGGAACACTATTTAATTTGTAAAACTGCAGCCTCATTTGTCAATACCCTGAAGGATTGTAGAGCCCACACGTGGTTTGCATAGCTCCCAGTTGCTTTCAAAATGCTGCACACAAGCGCTTTATATGAGATGTAGTTGATTGTATATGATTTAAATCTGTAACCTTCATTCATTGCAGGCTGGCTTGTTCTCATTTGCCGCATTCACATTACATCTGCGTTAAAAGCGCACATCTGAGATAATAAACAAATAGGAAAGGTATTCCTCATGCAAAATTGTAGCACCTGCACTTCATGTCTTACAAATTAAGCACTGTGTAAAATGAAGGAACATGATTTAAAAAGGGCAAATGCAAAAGTGATTTCTTTGAGAAAACAAATATCAAACATTCTGCTAAATGATCTGTAGAACTGGTATATGTGTGTCTCCATGCTGGGAACGAATTTTTTTTAGTTAAGTTTATTTGACAAAAAGAAAAACGAAGTGTTACATTGAGTTTTAGATAAGCAATAAGTAGAAACCCTTCCCCAAAATTCTGCAACTTAAAGGCCTTAGGCCTGAGTGAGAATGGGCGTTTTTGCAAGGTACATGAAAAAAAGGTTACAGGTAAGTAATGAAAAGTTTTTGTATGTCAAGTTGTGTCATGTTTTGTAGTCTGATAAAAAGGGTTATAATTGATGTTGTATTATGAGAAATGTGTGTGTTGTGTATCTTTTCTGCTTCTTCCTACAGATAATTCATGGATTAATTCACAAGACACGTGAGTTGGCTGGTTGAAGAGGAATGTTTTTTTTTGGCGTAATTCTTTAAGAAAAAATGTGTGTGTTTATGTTTCATTTATACATTTGGTCCACTGAAATGCGTTATTTGACACAGCGACATTTGACAATTAAGATTGGGCTGCAGGTTTATAGTGTAAAGTACATGTGCCATGGTATTATGCATGACCGCTTATTCATATATGCTGTTTGTTTGTCTGGGCTGTTTTCTTTCTTGTGCTTGATATACAGCAAGTATATCTTATGGCTTGAGATGGCTTGATGTGTGTATTTATTTTTTAATGTTTTGTGTGTATGTTCTGTTCTATGGTGCTACTTTGAATTACAAGTTCCCCTGTGTTGTGAAGGAACACATATGACGATATGTGTTGTTTCATAATAAATTGGATGAATTTGTATTAAGATAAATTTCACAGATATGGACCTCATATTGTGAGCGAGTAAGGCAGCAGTTTTTCCAGTGCATGCCTAAATTTGGCTGTAATGATTTTTTTTTAAGAAAACTAAAATGATATACTGGATCAAAATGTGCTATCCGTTGTTAGTCACTTAACTGCCCTTTTTCCTTAAGGACAGGCAGCTCTGCATTTATGTATCCTTGATTGGGCCTAAGGATGGAATTATAGATCCGTGACTAAAGGTGGCCTAATTTCGATATCACATTTTTTTTATCTCATTTTTTGATTCCTGAATAAGCCTATGGATTCATTTTTTTCCCTGAAGAGACAACTGAACATTAGTTAGAATTACCGTGTAGGGTATAGATTGTCAGCGGTAGAGTTAAATTTCTGTAACATTGGTCTTTCATGTATCCCCGTGCTCTTGGTGCTGTGTCACATGCCTTAGGCCACCCAAGCAAACTCTTGTCCTTCCTATAGATTTTTCTTTTTTCTTCCCTGACCAATGTTGCATCATGTTTAGTTATTGAAGATTTTAGTTGTGTTCTACTTCCATTTTCCCTTCTCCATCTTCCTTTCACCAGTCAGCCCATTTATTATTATGGTTGTATTGTTCATGTTCACACTTCTAGACTGCAGTGATATAGTAGGGAACCCCCTTATGCCACATACATTCCCTTTTGATTGATCAGACTAGTTTTCAAGAGTTTTCTTTAGGCCCACTTCAAATGTCTTTTCAGACTGACTGTCAGGATAGTGATAGCCTGGTTAAATTGACCCAATACAAGTTTTCCATCTCAATAGGAGATTTTCCATCTCGATAGGAGATATCTCAAGTTTACATTCTTTTTAGTACGACATATTTTTAATGTCTATTTTTAATTTTTCAGTTCTCTTCTGTTTCTGCTGTTTCAATTTTTTTTATAAGATGTGTTCTAATCATGCAGATACCAGGACTCTCTAGTTCTTGTCCTCTTGTCTGCACAGTTGATCATTAGCCTTTGTATTACATAGCGCATTTGATGCACATTGTTTAAAGAAGGGACTTCTTCATGTCCTTGATAATGTGTATTATGTCATTGCTCTATTTGAGATGTTCTAGATCAGGAGTTTAGGAACACCTAGGCTTCATCATTAAGGAGAATATGTATTTACCCCATTAAATAATGTACCCCATTAGACAATGCCACTGTGTGAGGGCATCCATTTAGGTTCCCATGGTGTATTGCCACTCCTTTGCAGATTACAGGCCACTTGCTTAACTGTTTTTATATCTGACTTGAAGGAAACTAACAATTGTGTTACACTTGCTATATCACTAGGGTCTGCGGGATCTTCCAGAGTCAAAGAGGAAGAATGTTACCCTGCAGACCGGTGATCAAGAAAAAGCCTGGTCCCCATCAGTAAACATGGCAGACGACTACAGACTTCTTGGCCCTGCAATTCCTGACAGCAATCAGCAGCGTGAACAGCAATCAGCAGCGTGGGCAGCGGTCATCAGCATGGACAGCGATCATCAGCGTGCCTCCAGTGGTACCTCCTAAGCAAGCCATTTGTTTCATCAGAAGGCGTTGTGAAAAGAAAAGAAAAAAGGAGCTGATTTTCTGTTTTGCCTCAGAAGTTCAGTGCAAAGATGCGAAGGATCCCTGCTTTTGATGGCAGGACTGTCATCCACTTTGTGCAATTTGTTCAAACTGTCATGTGCTTGAACCTCTGGCAGCGCGCGGTCCCCTGACCCCCTTGGCCTGAGTTTTTGGCCTTTCCCCACACACACCTCTTTTCCCTTTGCACCAGCGGAATGGCAGTGCACCCAAGGATCCACGTTTGGAAAAAGGCACTACCTTCTGGTGCCCATGAGAGAGCAGCTTGAGCGTCTTCTGACACTAAATGATGAGTGTTGGAGTCTGAAAGTGCTGCTGATTTTGCTAAGTGGTGCTTGTTTCTGCACGAGATGTTTTGTGCCCTTGATCTATGAAGAGCACATTTCCTGAGGTGTCACAGAGAAGAGACACTGGTGCATTTGTTTTGAGACATTGAGACTTTGAATGAACTATGGGTGTTCCAGGAGGGCACTCCTACTGAGCATGAAAAGGCCTGGATCGAGAGGCCCAACGCGGAAGAAGATGATGGAAGTGGATTTGATGGACAATAGAGGCCTTCCAAGAGGCTTATAACGGATTTTGGACACAGCTGCTAACATAGACTGAGTAATTGCCTATGTAAGGGCAAAAGGGGCGTCTGAGGTTCTGTGAAATCTGAACCTGTGTTTAAAATATCATTATTCTGCTATGATTTTGATATCAGAGAAACGAAAATGGCAAGTTTAATATGTGTGTGTATTTTCATCACAATACAATGATGCATGCAGGAGTTATTGGCAAATTCATTCTGAGCCCAAGGGCTCCAAGGTTGTGAACAAGCGTCCATTTTAGTTGTTGCCCTTTACATAGGCATATACATGAGCCAATGATTCTTAAAGGACACGTACCCCTTAGCTTGAGTTCTTCCTGACTCCCATTTGACCTGAACAGGCTGAATCTGCCTACGTGATGTTGGCCTCACCAAACCAGTCCATGCCCTCTAGTCAATCGATATTAAAGATCTGAGCAACTTGTTGTGTACATTGGCCTGAGCAAGATTAGAAGGCCGAAAACAGTAGCCATGCCTGTTTATGACCCACAAGCATCCCTTATCCTACATTTCTATCTTCCACACCTGGCTCTGTTTCTCTGCTTCTGGGCTTTTACAATGGGGAGGTGACTGTTTATATGATGGGGAGGAAACCAGTTCTATTGTGAGCTTCTCCGGCCTGCACAGGAAAATATGTGAAGTTTGACATATGTTCATGATGGAAGATGGGTTGGTCAGTTTGGACAAGTAGAATGGAATTCATAATTATAGCCTGCTTTGTTATGGTACCATGGAAGCGACCTACAATGACGTGTTTTTCAGCAAGAATGTGAGCCTAGGGCCAAACTTTTTGTATAAAAAGCCTGCCTGAGAAAGCTCAGGCAGGCTCCCTCTTTCAATTGTAAAACTACGGTTGGACGACGAAGCCTCATAATTAATTATAATAAAGATGTCTTTTAATTTTACAGATTGGCTGTCAATTCCTTTGCTGCTTTATTATGCAAACTGCTGGATAGATCCCTGGTGGGGAGAGTGAGTAATTTTCCACTTTTCTTCAGTGGGCTGGCTAACTCCACTCCGCTGCAGAGTCTGAGTTTTGCCCTATACTCCGCGTTCCCAGTGGAGCACGGAGTGGGAAAATCTCCGCACACTCCGCTGGCGGAGCAGAGTATAATGCCCAGGGTTAGAAACGCGGTGTGATCACAGGTGTATGTGGCAGAGCATTTGTGTGCGTGCAGTGTATGCTTTTCTACTCACACAAACACACAATCCCTTTAATTCTTGATGAACTTCTGCCCTACCTGTGTTAGTTCATCATCTCTGAAAGTGCTCTGATGCAAGCCCAAGCTGTGCCTGGTTCCTCAGTGTAAATAACTAAATAGAAAGGCAAATACAGGGCACAGCAGCATTGTCCTCCACTGACTGTGAGCAAGGTCCTGTACATTAAGAGATATGGACCTGTGTTACAAGTATCTGAAGCACGGCAAATACACCCGGATGTGTTGCTTGTTCCATAAATGAGGCTATAATAGAAGTCTTGGTTAAAAGACACAGGGCCCGATGTAGGTAAAAGTCATTTACCGATTTTAAAATAACAATTTTTACCAAATCGGTATTCTGAAATCGGGAAATGAGATGTAGAGAAAAAAAATCGGTAAAATACTGATTCGGTAAAAATCGGTATTGTGTTTCGATACTTACCGAATCGGTAATTACCGAATCGGTAGATACCGAATCGGTAATGGCAATACAACCCTATGGGCCAAAAGGCCCATAGGAATGCATTGGAAAAACCGATTCGGTATTTACCGATTCGGCAAATACCGAATCGGTAAATACCGAATCAGTAAAAACCAAATCGGTAAATACGGAATCGGCAAGCAAGTAAAAGTGAAACCAATGAAAACAGCCAATGAGGTGGAACCCCCTCCCCCACCCTAGCAGGGAGTGGCTACCCAGGCAGGTGCAACTCATTAGAACTTTCTGGAGAGGCGGCCAGAGCTGAGCAGTGAGAGTGAGCAGCAGAGAGAGTGGTTGCTGATTTTTGAACACAGTGTAAATGGCAAGCAGCTCAGAGAGCCATAAGGCTGAGAGAAAGTGCAAGGTGAAGTTCAGCAGCATGGAGCTGCAAGTACTGGTGGAGGAGGTGGTGAGGGTCCACAGGCAGCTCTTTGGGAGGCTGTCCCTCACAGTCCCTGAGTCTACCAAGAGGAAACTGTGGAGTGCCATCAGTGAGAGGGTCAATGCTGTTGGTGTGACCCCCAGGAGCCTGGAGGACCTCAAGAAGAGGTTTTATGATATCCGGAGCCTCACCAAGAGGAAATTGTCAGAGCTGCACAAGCAGGCAGGTCTGACCGGTGGAGGCAGAAACCCCGCGCCCCCCCTCACTGAACTGGAGGAACTGGTGTCCACAACGATCGAGATGGAGAGTGTGGTGGGAGTAGGGAACATGGACAGCTCAGCCAGAGCTACAGCAAAAGGTAAGAAGTATGCGCAGCATGACACACCCACCAGACACCTCCCCTTTAGCCTCAATGTACAGCCAAACCCCAGTCCAGTACTGCTAGCAACATACATGAGCAATGCATTATGGGAAATGTAGTCAGCTAATGTAGGAACAAATGTCAGTGCACATTAAACTGTAATGCACTTCAAAAAATAATCAGAGTAATGAAAGTGACATGTGCAATGCTTTTATTGTAGTGACTGTAAGACATTTGCACTCCGTTCACAAATGCTTCTTTATACCTAGGGGCGCCATCAGGCAGTGGAGCAGCAGCTGCACAAGCGACAGCTCCAGCAACAGCGGACAGTGTGGTGGCAGGGCCAAGCACCATGGATGCCTCGCAGGAGGAGGAGGACAGCAGTGCCATGGCCAATGAGGATGACCCAGGACATGCCCTCTTATTTCCCCACTCCCCCCTACTGTCACAATCCCCCCCATTGCAGTTCTCACCAGAGAACTCACCCACACGGTCCCAGCCAGCACCTGCCACATCTCCAGCCAGGAGGAGTATTGTGGCCCCAATTACCATCATGGAGGGAGCTGCGGGTCAGGCACCAGCACCCACACCTGCGACATCTGTGGCACAGCAGTCCACCCAGCAGGCCAGCACCAATCGCCGCCGCCCACGCACTCCCAGCAGTGCATGTCCATCACGAGAGGGCACCGTCTTCCAAGGGCTTGAGGGGAGCATGGTGCGAATCCAGTGGATGCAGGCCAAATCCATCCTGGCTTGCCACTGCCAATTGCGTGAACACAACCTGCAGATGGTGGAAATGGCAAAGGGATTTGGTGAGTTTGTGGCAAGTAACAAGGAGGTGGCACAAACCAACAGGGAAATTGCCACAGGACTGGGTCGCATGACAACTGCCATTACACAGCTGTGTGCCAAGATGGAACATAATGAGCACACAAGGCGCAGGGATGCCCGTGTACAAAACCGGGCAATTAACCGGCTTGCCGCTGCGACGTCCCTGCTATGCCGCCGAGGGGCAATTATGGAAGAGTGCCTCACTCAAAACACTGCGGAGGTGACCAGGGGCATGGCCATCATCACCACTGCCATGGAGGCACTCATCATTTCCAACACAGTGGTGAATCCTGCCCTGGACGTGGCCGAGGCTGGGGACAGCAGCAGCTGCAGCAGCCCGGCCAGCGCTGTGTCAGAGCCGCGCCGGAGCACCAGGCGCTCCGCAGAGGCAGCCGGCCATGCAGAAGGGGGGGAGCCGCGTCCCAGTGGTTCTGCAAAGCGCAGCAGGAAATTACTCTACCAGTGTGGGTGAGGCAACCCGGCACATTTCCAGTCCCCATCTTTCATTTAATTATTTCATTTGTTGCACATCAGTGCTGTAACGTTGTGCCAACATTATAAAAAAAATTCACATCCATAACCTGTCTGTGCATCTGTACTCACTCAGAAATAGTTTTCTGTTATCTCCTCACGTCTGTATCTGCCATCATTTGGTGTAGACACCCCAGCAGGTTGTGTTTGTATCACAGCAACGTCGTCGTCATGGTCCTTGTAGTCTGACAACTCCACCTCAGTGCCCTTCTTCACCGCAAGGTTGGGCAACATTGCACAGACAGCTATTATCTTACAGCAGGTGATGGGGGTATACTGCCTTGCACCTCCACTCTTGTGCAAGCATCTGAACCTGCTTTTCCACATGCCAAATGTCCGTTCTACTACATTCCTTGTGCTTTTGTGGGCCCGGTTATACCTCCTTTGGCTGGGTGTAGAGGGGGTGAGTATGAATGCGCGGAGGGCATATGCGCTGTCGCCTAGAAGGAAAAGGGAATATATCACTCACATGCATACATGTACTTCACAGTGCTATTTTTGTAATGGGGGTCTGATGATGTGTCTCACCTAGGAGGTATCCTTCACCAAATTCCCCTGCCGTCAGCCGTGCATAGATGCTGCTGTTTTGGAAAATGTAGGAGTCGTGGGTACTCCCTGGGAATTTTGCAACCAGGTCTGTGATGGCGCACTTAGCATTGCAAATCACCTGCACATTGATGGTGTGTGTAGACTTCCTATTGCGGTATATGTATTCTGTGTCAGCAGGGGGGCAAATCGGAATGTGCGTGCCATCAATGCAGCCAATGATGTGGGGAAATCGTGCCATCTGGTAAAAGTCTGCTTTTGTTTGTACCAGTTCCGCATGGGTTGCAGGGAAAGAAATGTATTGGTCCATCCTCTGTATCATGGCGTCAAGGAATTTGTGGAAAAACCTTGACAGGCTGCTCTGGGTCACCCCTCCTACCGCAGCAACAGCACTTTGATAGCTGCCAGACGCAAGCAGGTGTAGGCTGCATAGCACCTGCACGTGCGTTGGGATGGCATGTGCCCTTGGGGTGGGGTGGTCCAACAGTGGTTTTAGGTCCCTGATGAGCTCCAGAATGGTGTCTGAGTCCAGCCTGTACCTCTGTAGGATCTCTGCCTCTGTGAGCATGAACAGGGTGATCCTCTCTCTGTACACCTGCTCCTCTCTTTGCCATTCCCTCTCTCCTTCCTGCTGTAGCCGTAGCCGCCTTGCAAAGACATAAAATGCCGCCATCCTGCAAGTTGCATTGCATTTTGGGTCTCATTTTATAGGTTGCAGTTGGTTACCACCTGATTCCAATCCATGGTAAATACCGATTTTAAAATACCGATTTTGCTTCCCTACATCTCTATCTGAGTTTTAGCCTGTCCAATTCGGTAATTTACCGATTCGGTTACTCTACCGAATCGGTAGATGGTCCGAATCGGCATATTTACCAAATCGGTAACTCTACCGAATCGGTAAATGGTCCGATTCGGTATATTTACCGATTCGGTATGTTAGCGATTCGTTAATTTACCGATTCGGTGTATTTCCGAATCGTTTTTTTACCGATTCGGTAAAAATACCGATTTGGCCGGATTTCTGGCTCTTACATCCCGATGGCTGGATACCGCTCAGTAAGGGCCGAAAATCGGTATTTTCGGCTGTTACCAATCGGTATTGGGCCACCTACATCGGGCCCAAAATTTCCAGTATCAAATACGTTTTGGGGAATAAAGTAACCTTGTGTGATCCACTGTCCCGGCAATTAACATTTTGCTTCATGAAAATGACGTGACCTCTAATGTAATTTACAAGTGTTTCAAGGGAAGAGGTCAAAGATGCATCCATTGCTCATCTCATTTGAAACCTTTTTTCGTCCTGCAATTAACTCTTTCTTTTCCAAGCACCAGGCTCAAAGATCAGTTAGTAAACATATTATGGGATCCTGTTAATCAAAAAATATCTTGGTCTCTAAGTCTTCTTACCAGTAATGAGCCTAAAATAATCATCTATTTCAATGTGCAAACAAATGCTGGTTGCCAGTTACAAGGCCGTACAGGTTTCAATAATATTAATACAAGGGGTTGTAATAAGGCATCAATGCATACAGTAGGGATCTCCTAGAGAGAGTCACCAGTAGCACTCTGGCGAAGTCGTACTGCTCATTCCCAAATCAGCAGCTTAAGAGAAGACCATCCCACTGCAAGGCGTGAACCATGTTTAGATCCCACCCTGCCACGCCATGCATGCTCACGTTGAAAAGGCTTGGACATATTTTCTGCAGAAGACAAAAAGCTGGTACCACGCAGGACAGCTTTCCAACAAATGTCTGTACAGGCCCCCCAACCAATCACTGCGATTCCGCAAACGACATGCCTCTGCCCTGGAAGAGTGGACTTGGTTGTCATAAAAACATAGGCGCAGATTTACAAGCCCCTTGCGCCACTTTTGCGTCACTTTTAATATGGGAAAAGTGATGCAAAAGTGGAGCAAGGGGCTTGTAAATCTGCCCCATAACTTTTTGTTTATTTCGCGAACAACCAGAACATTTCTCTATTCTGCTGTACTTCAAAGCAAAATATGGGCAACTGAGCAGTCACAGTTTACAGCTGAACTATCTGAAACTGACTGTAGATGTGTTCTCCATCGCTACCTCTTCTAATATTTCACTCCTCTCTCCCTATTCCACCTCTTTCTCTCGTCCCTCCTTTTTACTGTCTATCCTGCCTTTCTCAGCTCTCTCATTATCTCCTTTTCTACTCCACTATTTTCACTTCAGTCTTTTTTCTGGTGTCATCCCTCGTTTCTTCCTTCTACTTTATTCTCTCCTGTCTTCCATCCTTCATCGATGTATATCCCAGTCTCCAGCCTCACCTCTCTGCTATTTTCTTTTCCTTATCTCGCTCTTTCTCCTACACCTCTGCTTCTCTACCCTCTCTACCCCCAGAATATACCCACTACATTTTCTTTCTCTAATCTCCTCTTTCGTCCAATCGCTTACAACCTTTTCACCTGCTTTTCTCCCTGTTTCAACCGTGCATTTGCTTCTTTGTCCTCCTTTAACAATGTATTCTCCCTTTGACTTTCTACATTTGATGATCTCTATCTCTGTGCCTCTCTCCAGACTGCCATCCCCTCGTTCTTTCTGTGTCTCACTGCACACAGTCACTAACTGCCTCCGCTTATCGTTGTCAAAATGGTTTGCTCTCGAACATCCATTTCCAACCTCGCATCCAGCAACAGGCTGTACTGGAGTGACATTTTAGAAATCACGCAGCAATTCATTTAAACAAACCATGGGAAAATAGGTCACTAGCTCAGCCATTTAAAACACAGGCTGTGTTTATCCTGGCCACATTCGGTACTTTTAACTGGCCTGTCCAGCTTCACAGTGGTCCTCCCAAACACCCCTTTCTGGCATTGGCTCAGGCAGGGCCAGTCCTAGGATTTGTGGGGCCCAGGGCAGGATAGGAACATGCAACACCCCTCTAATTTGCATAAGATGTAGTATCACAGCAAGTGACATCGTAGGAAGTGTCAACTGACCAAACATTTTCTGGCACTGTTGAAGTAGCTTTGCAAGAAGCTACTTCTCTAATGTGGATATCACTGAGATGGCTACAAGTACAAATAATAGCCCTAATAAAATAAGCGCAACTTTTTTAAAGCTTTATTATGTGGAAATACAACACTTCAAACTAGGCCCATATCTCCCCAAAACCAATGTTTCCAGATAAGTGCATGATTAAAATTCTAAGCCAGACTGCCCCATAGCTATACAGTGGATCTTCAGGTTATTCCCCGATACTCCAGTGGCACCAGTGAAGTTCATGGTTAAGGCATTAGCGGCCAGATGTATCAAGTTACACTTTTGCGTTAGGAATCGCTATTTCATCGATTTCATTATCATCATGCTGGACCTCAGCGCCGCGTTTGACACTGTAGCACACTCCATCTTGCTACAGTGTCTAAACAGAGCGGGGGTCTGCGATGGCTGAAGGCCTTCCTTACCAACAGGAGTTTTCAAGTCCAGAGAGGGACTTTCCTCTCGGACAGCATGACATTAGAACAGGGGGTACCTCAGGGCTCTGCCCTGAGTCCCACCCTGTTCAACCTGTACATGGCACCGTTGGCAGAGGTGGTCCAATCGTTCGGCGTAGAGCTTGTCTCTTACGCCGACGATACTCAATTTCTGATCTCCCTGTCTCAAGCTCCCTCCTTCGAGGCCGACAATTTTAAATCCTGCATGAGCAAGCTTGCAACTTGGATGACCGAACACTGCCTCAAATTAAATGGCACAAAAACTGAGGTACTCATAATAGGAGGAAAAGACACAAAATGGACTAAAGACTGGTGGCCTACCTGTCTGGGAACCTTACCAGCTCCCAGTCAGGAAGCTAAGAACTTGGGTGTCTGGATAGACAACAAGCTCTCCTATGACAGCCATATCAAAAAAACAGTAGGTAAGTGCTTTGGAGTCATGAAAACTCCTAATCGCACCCTGGACTTGCTCCCTTTGAACTCCAGGCGCACCATGACTCAGGCACTCATTACCTCCCGAATAGTCTATGGCAACGTGCTGCTGCTGGGCACTTTGGAAAAAAACATCAGAAGATTACAAGTCTTGCAAAACTCAGCCGCACGCCTAGTGCTAAGACTCCCCCGCAGAGCTCCTTCTAGACCTTCACTGGCTACCCTCCACTGGTTACCAATCGGTAAGAGGATACTATTCAAAGCACTCCTCTGGTGCCACAGGATTATCCATCAAAAAGCCCCCTCCTACATGTCCGATCTAGCTTTACCGTACGAGCCCAACAGATCCCTTCGTTCTAAGGGAATGGGCCTGCTTAATACATCGCTCCCAAAAAAAGCTAGAATGGGAGGTAGGTCCTTCTGCACTCTTGCAGCTAAGAAGTGGAATACCCTCCCCATGAACATCAGACTAGATAAAAACGAGGCTTCCTTCAGAAAATTGTTGAAAACCTATCTTTTCACTCTCTAGCTGCCTGTTTTCCGTCTCCGCCCTCCTAAGACTCTCTCTCCACAGTGCGGGGACACGCCGGGAGGCGTCACCAGGCGCTTTACAAACCCCTTTAATAATAATATTAATATTTGAGAATTGCAAAATGGTATGTATGTAGTAATTCGCTATTTTTTAGCGATTTCTTAAAATTCTTTAATTGCGATGATGACTAGGGCGGGACCGTTTGGGAACTGATGGGCACTTTTTCTCAATTGTGGAATTGTGCTTTTTGTTGCACTCATTGCACTTTTGTCCAACCTGACCTTCTTTGTACCTTCCATAACACTCACCAGAATTCCACCTCGACCCACAGCCATCTTTCTTGTTGTTAAAGCCATTTTAGTTAGCCATGTTTTCGCCATATGCTTCTCCCGTCTTCACTGTTGCCTGCCCTTGTGTTTCGCTTGAGTCATCAACTATAATTAACTCCTTCAGCACTGAGCCAGAGCAATGTATGATCATAAAGGCTTGTAGCTGCCAGAATGCATCTTAGTGTGTAACTGTCAGTCTATTCCACTTGATGTAAGGGTTTTTGTTACTCCTCCCACTCCTTTTACTAAGTAGTTTCCAGTTGTCCATATATGTGAATAGCTATTTTTGTGTATACTTGTACCGCTTCTTTTTGAGTCTTCATGCTTACTCAGCTATAAACTGGCCATAAAAGGCCCATGGTTTCTGTACTCCTTGGACTACCTCCTACAGTGGCCTGAAGGTACTATATTGGTGTAGTCTCCCTCATGAGAGGTTAATAAATCTATTTTCTTTGATATTACAGCTTCCGTGCCAATTTCTATTTTGTTAGTCTAAGGACTTCAGGACAAAGAAGGGCAAACCCCTGCACCAGTGGGCCCCTGAAAGGCTCACTCCCAGAACTCCATGTGTGAAGATGTACTCTATGGAATGAGGCACTCACTCCTCAGTCAGTTCCTTTCTTCCACCCCCTTTTCCTGTACACTGCCCCTTCTTCTCACCTCCAAAAAAAGGCTAATTCAAACTGTACTGCTGAAAAGCAGCAATGTCTCCAGGCCTCACTGTTACTCCTTGAAGTTTGGGATTATTTGTTGTGGGAAGAGGCGCACATCATTTTGTGCTTGCCCAGGCCGGGCGATTGTCATGCTGCACTTGACAGTGATCAGCCTATCTTTGGGAGCCTGACCAGACTGACCCTTTGCAGCAGCCTGGTAAATGTATTTTAATACTCTTTGGGACAGGATAACAAGTGTGTAGCATATATTTCTCTAGTTCCTTGGACAGTTAGTGACAAATGATGCACTGTAAAACATACTGAAGCAGATACCAAATAGGCCTTCAAACTACTTTTACAAGATATTTGGGCTTCTTCACCTTCCCCTTTCCTCAGAGTGTTTTGGTAAATGTCACCAAATTGTGCAGATAATGCATATTTCTTTAGTTATTGTTCTATTGAAATAGAATAATTAAAATACCACACCAAGAGGGTATCCTGGCGCTAAGGGATTTCCAAGGAATAGGTACAGGCTATACTAATGTATGGATAGGCCAGTTTTACGTTTTTTCCCCAGAAGGCTTAAATGCACCATAGCTCAAGAGTGAGACATTTCCAGTCCTGTGCAGCTAGAAATGAGAAGGACCTACCTCTAATATGTTCCCTCTTATTTTTTGGGGTGGCACATGAGCATGGCTGTTACGCATTGTAGGATTCTGGAATAAACTGAAGGAATAATGCAGTGCAAAATGGCAAATGGTTAGATTGTTTGGTAGCTGGAATCAGCAGAAAGATGAATAGTAATGCTATGGGTGAGCGAGCCTTCTCCCAAATCGCTGCAATCAAGTAGAACGAACTGCCTATGGCCCTCCGACTCACAGAATGCCACTTGGCATTTAGGAAACAGCTAAAAACTTTCCTCTCCCCCCATCCAGACTAATCCAACTCGACCTATGCCAACTGTACATGCACTTTAGTAATCATAGCGCTGTGATATCCTACTTGGATGATTGTTAGCGCTTTATAAGAAAAGAAAAGAAGAAAAAAAGAAAAAAAATGCTACTGCATCTAGGGCAGCCTCAGATTAGAATCCTATCAGTGTTCTTGATGATCTGCAGGGTACCAAATGCAAAATTTGGGAAGTTCAAGACACGGAGCACTTGCATAATCTGGTTGTGAGAAGATAATTGACTGTACAACAGTCTTGCGGCAGTGACAAGTGAAAATGCAGGATTTTGTGTTGCATATGGATGTAGTAGGAGTAGATAACACACTGTTTGTCCAGACAAGGAGAGAAGACATTGAAAATCAATTCAAGATTTTTTTGTTGACTCACCCATGGTGGGTTGATTGGCCCAGCTCCATAGAGGCACCAAAGAACAGTGTATATGGTACCAGGCCCCTTAAAGGTGCGGATGCCTGATTTTTCACTATATACTCATAATGAATTTGTCTTTATCCAAAAGGCAACTGATTAATTGCATGCAAGTCCAAAACATTTTCTTGGTTAGAGACCAGGCCTCTCAGAAAGGATAGACCTTAACACACGCCACGGAAATACCTTGAATTCCAGGTTGTTCTAGTTGATTCAAAAGCACTGGATGGGAAACTGATAAATGTGACACTATAATTTAGTAATATCAAGGCTGCGCAGCCTTCCTGATCAGGAATCAGATACAAACTGCCTGACACAGCAAGAAATTCTACTTCTAACTGATGGAGTGGTCAGACTCCAACTGGCAAGTGATCAATAAATTAATTAGTTTCTATGAAAGAGACTTTTCAGAAAAAGGCAGTAAAGAGATGTTAGAAGATGCTGAGAAACTTTGAACCTGCTGAAGGATTTCTGGGCTGAGGAACAAGCGCAGCTTTTGAGGTTTTTTGTTTATTTTTTTCTACATTGGTAGCGACAGATGTCGAGGCAAGGGCGATATTGCAATGGAGGTCTGGGCAGGAACTTTGATCTTTAGGTCTCGATTCATGAAATGGAGAGGAAAAGGTCTCAACTGGGAGCTAGATTTAATAAAAAGGTCAAGAGGAGGAAGAATACAGAGAGAGAAAGCTGTAATTCCGCAGACATGTTGAGGATAGTTCAAAATCACAAACCTTTGTGAAGGATGATTCACATTGCAAATCTAAGTAAAATTTCCGACTTTGAAAATAAAGAGACAGATCATTGCAAACGTTGGCAGAAGGCTCAATGTACTTAGGAGCACATGCTAGTTCAAAGTCACTTTTACCTCTCCTCCAGCCTCCTACCTTTTTCTGCTGATTCTGCCCACTTACATCCACCTCTCTCCTCTGTGCTTTACTTTTTACCTCACCTCTTGCTCAGCCTATTTTCTTCTCTTGCTGGTTCAGCCCCTCTTACATCCACATCACTCTGCATGCTCTCCTCTTAATGTCTCATCTTTTACCATTCCCCAAGCCTCTTACCTTTTCTCTCTGGCTCTGCCACTCTTACATCCATCTTGACCCGTCATACCTCCATGCTCTACTCGTAACCTCTCATCTTTCCACTTTGGCTCTCAAATTCGCTTGCTGATTCTGCTCCTCTTAAATCCACATCTCTCTTCCCTTCCCTACTCTTCACTTCTCAACTCTCCACCCAGCCTTTATCTTCTCTGCTGGTTCTGCTTTCCTAAATACAGCTATGCCTTTTCCTTTTCCTTCTCCCATATCCTTTTATCTTCTCTTGCTGCTCCTGACCCATTACCTACACCTCTCCCCTTTCTCCTCCCCTCTTTCCTCTTGCTGATTTTACCCTTCTTTCATCAAACTCTACCTCCCTGATCTACTCTTCATGTCTGATCTCTCACCAAGCCTTTAACTTTCTCTCACTGATTCTGCACATTGAACATCTACCTTCCCCTCCTCTCTTGCTCTTCATCCAACCTCTCACTATCTCTTGTTGAGACTTCTTTCTTCCATACACTTCTTTCTCGCCACTCTGCCTATGTACTCTTGTTGGTTTTGTCAATCTTATAGCCGTGAATTTTAACCATATATTACCTTCACTGTTCATCTGTCCCCCAACATTATAACTTTTTTCACTTGCTCCGCTCCATTTACCTCTTCTCTCCATTTTCATCCTCCAGAACACTCTAATCTTTTCTGACTGATTTTGCCTCTTACACCTCCTATTTCTAGTTCATGCTCTACTCTTATTCTCGTCTCTTCTGCAAACCTTATTTTGTGGATTACACATGTAGGAAAGTACGATATGCTCTCATGGTCAGCCCCCACTTTTTGCTGGAGTCATTATGATTTTATGATTAGTCTGACTGGGATTCTGCTAATCAGGACCCCAGTCTCTGTGCATCTTCCCTAAACTGGACATGGTGAGTAATTAAAAGTACACGCCAGATTGGATACTGGGGAACCCTCATAAGTCCCTAGTATATGGTAGTGAGAAACCCAGGACATAGGTACACCAGTGGTCCCTCTTGGGCTGCAGCATATATTATGCCACCCATGAGAGACCAGTCAAATTGTGACTACAGACCTGCCATTGCAGCCTGTGTAAGCGGGTGCTAGCACCACTTAAGACATATATAGGATTCCCTATATCTAAGGTCACTACACATAAAACCTATAAATCACCCCTAAGGCAGGCCTTTCCAGTAGGTAGGCAAGAGGTTGGGTCCTAAGTGTGAGGGTACCCCTGCATGAGTGGGGCACATGTACAACCTTCGGAGTCCATTCTCCAGGGTTGTAAGTGCATCAGCCATTATAACATATGAACAGGCCATGAGTCATTACGCGATGACAATCTTTAAACTGGCTGTAATAAACCCTGTCATGTTTGGTATCAAACATGTTGGGATCATACCACACCATGAGTGGTGTGGGAGGTCTGATTCCATGCACTGTAAAGCTCCTCCAGGAGGCCCTTAGTTCTCCCGATACCAGTCTTCCAGAACCGGACAGCAAGGTAGGGCTGCTGGTAACCAGAGACATATTTCTGCCCTCCTGCTGGGTAGGGTGTTGAAATATCGATTACTAAAATATAGTTGACATAAATATAGTTGTAAAAATATTGTTTACAAAAATATCGACACCCTATACTTAAACAGGTAAGTACATAAATATCTACTCAAAAATATTGTTGTAATAAATATAGATGTAAAAAATATCGACTTTTAAAATTAATTAAAATTACATTAAATAATAAATAAATATAAGTACTATTAACAAAATACATTACATTACTTTTATTTTTTAACTATTTTAAACAAATTAACTACACTTTTTCATTATAAACTTAATAAATGTGTACATATACATATATTTAACACATTACTTTATATAACAACAATAATACATACATATAATTAAAATATACAATATATTATTAGTTAAAACATTTGATAGCGTAGGGGTAAAAATTACTATTCCCACTCCAGAGGGTGCAACAGTAGGGAAAGCGCTGGATAGCGTAGGGGTAAAAATTACTATTCCCACTCCAGAGGGTGCAACAGTAGGGAAAGCGCTGGATAGCGTAGGAGTAAAAATTACTATTCCCACTCCAGAGGGTGCAACAGTAGGGTAGGGTGTAGAAATATCGATTACTAAAATATAGTTGACATAAATATAGTTGTAAAAATATCGTTTACAAAAATATCGACACCCTATACTTAAACAGGTAAGTACATAAATATCTACTCAAAAATATCGTTGTAATAAATATAGATGTAAAAAATATCGACTTTTTAAATTAATTAAAATTAAATTAAATAATAAATAAATGTAAGTACTATTAACAAAATACATTACATTACTTTTATTTTTTAACTATTTTAAACAAATTAACTACACTTTTTCATTATAAACTTAATAAATGTGTACATATACATATATTTAACACATTACTTTATATAACAAAAATAATACATACATATCATTAAAATATACAATATATTATTAGTTAAAACATTTGATAGCGTAGGGGTAAAAATTACTATTCCCACTCCAGAGGGTGCAACAGTAGGGAAAGCGCTGGATAGCGTAGGGGTAAAAATTACTATTCCCACTCCAGAGGGTGCAACAGTAGGGAAAGGGCTGGATAGCGTAGGAGTAACAATTACTATTCCCACTCCAGAGGGTGCAACAGTAGGGAAAGCGTTGGATAGCGTAGGGGTAAAAATTACTATTCCCACTCCAGAGGGGGCAACAGTAGGGAAAGCGTTGGATAGTGTAGGTGTAAAAATTACTAAATGTATTTAGTCATTTATAAAATAACAGATCTTTATTTTTATTTAATTAACCAATAATTAAATAATTATTCAAATAAAATGTAATTAATTTACTACATTTTCACTAAAAAATTCCAGTACACACACCTAAAATTAATTAAACAATTAACATAATTATTACATAATTATTAATCAATTAACTAATTGAAATTAATTAACTAATATTTATTACACTATTTATATTCATTTAAAACATTAATTAATCTACTATTTTATTATATTTAAATTACTTCCCACCCTACTCCCCTATAAACCCACAACCCGCTACGGAACTATTAATACTAAATTAAACATAAAATACATTATTAACTAATAAAATACTACAAAAAATACTACTTTGACAACAAATACTCATTAAAAACACTACATTACTTATAATTATTTAAAAAACGATTTTTTTGTAAACTATGTTTTTGTAAACGATATTTATTACAACTATATTAATGTTATCGATATTACTTACCTGTCTGTAGATATTCTGGTCAGACTATATTTTTGTCATCGATATTTCTTCCTGTAGATATTTTTGCAGTGATATTTATGTTAGTCGATATTTTTACGACGATATTCCCATTCTGTACCCTCCTGCTGAGCCAAGCTTGAGCAGGGTAGGCAGAACGAAGGTATGAACACCTCCCAGAAAGGGGTTAGTGTATTGGGGCAGAGTGGGGTGCTAGCCAGCACCACTGACACTGCTTGAAGGGCACATTTGGTGCCCTCCTTGCAAACTCCAGTTCAGGGAGCCTTTGGCTCACCGCTCCGGCACGAAACTGGACAAAGGACATGGGAGTATCCCCTCACGGTTCAGCACCCCGGGACCCCTGAATCGTCACACCCCTTTTCTGAGGGTACAAGGGCTTACCTGTGGGTGGATCCCTAGATTCGTCGTGGGACAAGATTCAAATCATACACCACTTCAACTTCGACCGTCTGTACACTCTGGACTATGCTTTGGGAACCGAGACTGCAACGGGTAAGATTCCTGCTGCTCCTGGTCTCGTCCTCCTACAGGTCTTTTGCAACATCTGCGCCCGCGCTCCATAAAGGTTCTTAACCAGGCCTGTGGACATCCAAGATACCCGAAGGAATCTCCCTTGGAGTGAAGGAGTCAATTTCAATAGTCCTTCATTAAGTATTTAAAAAATACCATAAAAGTGCATGTTATACAGTTAAAATCAGTAAAATACAATTCATAACAAAATTAATTGGAGACCGTTGACCAAGAATTCATTTGACACAGCCCTCTTGAGCTCCTTAGCCTTAAAGCAACCTTAATAAAATTCATAATACAAAACAGTGTGTGAGGATCATTAGCCCTTTGCAAAAATAATAAGGGAACCTTGGTGTGTATGAACTTTGCCTGTTTTAGAATCCCTACTAAAAAACTAAGCCTGGGTAGGGTGTAAAATGCGGAGAACTATTGTTGCAGTAGCAGGAACCCTTCTGCTCAACAGTTGAAGTAAAACCTGGTGGATCAGCCAGTAGATGATGTAAAAGGTTGAGCATAAAACGGGTAATTAAAAATCTGTCCTGTGCATTATACATAAGAGCGAGATAAGGCTCCATTCCTTTCCCTGTCTTCACCATTCTATGAGCGTAGACTGTGGATTTACTTCCTTCCGCAGCAACTCTACTATAGGCTACCATGTCAAAGAATTATTTTTTTACTCTAAGTTTGTCTTGGTGGATAATTTCTGTTGGATTGGTAAAAAGATCCTTACAGCCAATTTCCTCAAGTGTGGTCTTCACGTATTTTAGCCATGGGTTACTCATTCCTTTGTCCCTGTCTATGCAGTCTCTAATAATTTGTCTGCTCAGGTCTGCCTCAGTGTTGGACCAAATCTTTAACCAGGCCATGAGGGGTCTGACCTTTATCAAATCCTCTATATATACCCTTCCTAATTCCTCATGGATGATATCGGCGGGTGTTTTTTGTGGGGTTTTGAGCACCTTTCTCAGATATTTGTTCTCCTCTATCTGTAACTAATGGGTGCTTACAAAACCCCAAACTTCAGACCCATATACCACTTTGGAACAACAAATTGAGCTATACAAGTTCATAACTTGTTGCTGGGACCACCGACCCAGCCTGCGTCCGTAGTTCATTATAGCCCCGGTCGAAACCACTAATTTGGAACACCGCTCTTCAATTAAAAGTTTAAAATTTAAAAACCCATCAAATAACAAGCCAAGGTAGGAGACGGTATGTACCTGCCCTATTTTATGTGTGCCTATTTTGTAAGAAAACTTCTAGCAGGGTTTGGTTCCTGACAACATGACATAGGACTTAGCCAGGTTAGCCGATAAATCTAGGGTGTCCATGAAGCTGACAAACCTGTCTATCAGGCGCTGGAGTCCCTTAGGGGTGTGGGCTAAAAGAACGCATCATCTGCATACAGCAGCACTGAAACAGGGCGGGAACCTACTCTGGTGGAGTCTACTTTTAATTAACCTAACACCTGGTCTAAATTATTGATATATAAGGAAAACAAAAACGGGGCCAGAATGCATCCTTGTCTGACCCCACTGGTGCAGGGGAAAGGTGCCGTAGTGCCCCCTTCCAAATTAAAACGCACTTTGGCAGAAGTGTTCCAGTGCAATGCTCTCATGATGTTTACCACGCCCTGATCAATCCCTAGACTGGTCATCAAGGCCCACAGCTTCGGTAAGGTCCATAAACCCAAGATATACTGCCTCGTTACTGGCTATGGTATATTTAGCTACCAATAGGTAAAGGTTCAGGCACTGGTCCGTCGTTGATCTCCCTGCCCTGACCCCATACTGAGTATCTGTAATGATTTGATGTCCATTGGGCCAATCCATAAGGCGGGTTAGGACCACTCGGCCGAAAACTTTAGCTGTCACATCAATCAGTGATATGGGGTTATAGTACTGGGGGTTGTCCCTGTTCCCTTTTTTAAAAATGGGGACTATTGTTGCCGACGACCATGAACGCGGGAGGCCAATTGCGACAGCCGCATTTATCACCCTTGTGAGAATGGGGGTCCACAGCTCCATCCTGCTTAGATAAAGATCTGGTGGGATGCCATCTGGTCCTGGCGCTTTGTTTTGTGTTAAGCCTGAATGCCCACTACAATTTCCTCCAGCGTAAATTCAATTGAGGCAACCCACTGGCATCCCTTCCCATCGTCCTGATTGTTCTCAACCGTATGGTTATATAGACTTTTGAAATGGTCATACCATTGTTCTGGCAAGATGGTTGTACCAATTTCTGGGGCATTAGTGTCCTGAAAGCATGGGTGATTTATTATTTTCCAGAACGCAGTTGTGTCCCTTCTGTCTGCTGCAGCCCTTAAATCTTCCCAGGCTTGTGATTGGAGGGAGAATTTCCTACATTTAATCGCCTTTTTTTAAGCAGTCCTATACTGTGCAATTCGTAGCTTGTCCCGTGGGACGGTTTTCAGACTAGTTTTTAAATCTTTCTGTGCCCGCGAGCAATCTTTGTCGAACCATCTGGGGGTGGTGTTTGCTCTCCCATGCGTAGTGGTCTTTAATAGCCCATCTATCAAGTGCACCACTGCCTCAAATGCTTTAACCACAGAGGGTCCCTCCACGGAAAAGTCGAGGCACACCCCTATCACTTCTTTACCTTTCTCCATTAGGGATTTATAGAAAGTGTCTCCATCCACTTTTGACCATCTGAGTCATATCCCCTGATCCGTTACCCTCTCAGTACTGGCTGCCACTACACCTCTCCTTGCACTTCTAGAAGACAGGTCTTTTATCTCCAAAACTAGAGGGTTGTGATCACTTAAAATACTCCATTCGATCTCCGCCCCTCTTATCCAGTCCTTAAATAGACTGGAAACCACTACATAATCTATAAAGGAACGGCACCCTCAGCCCTTGAATGTTGGGTTAACCTCACCTCCACTTCCTATAACCACAAGATCAATAGTATGTTCAAGGGCATGACTTTTCAGAACCCTATCTAGTTCCCTCCCCTCAATGGAGTGCTCAAAGTGCGGACCATCCTCCACTGTGCAGCGAGACCAATCTTCATTAACAGGTGTTAGGTTAGGGCACAGGTGGCAGAGGAAATCACCCGCTAAAACCACAAACGGGGCCACCACTCCCTTCCTCGAGGCAATCTCTGCACTTAATCTATCGTTTAGTTCACATATTGTTGATCCCTTCCCGTTGACTACTACTGCGTTATACAGATTGATCAGGATCACGTTTAGCCCATTTGTATGAAACCCAAGAGCCTGCATGTTATTTGTGGTCCAGTTTAAGTTGGTCCACACTTCTTCCAACTGCAGACCCATAAATGTAAATAGTCCTCCCATAGCTCTTCCCGAGGCTGACTACTGTGCGGGCACAGAGAAACACTTATACCCCGCTAAATGAAAGGGACTGCAGTCTACCACCCAGGTTTCCTGCAAACAGATTACCTGGAACCTGGTGATATACTGCCTCCATTCCTGGTTGTCAAATTTAGCTGATTATCCGGCTATATTCCATGATACCAGTTTGAGCCCCTCCTGCATTTGTATCTCTCTGGGATAAAGTGTGGCTAGATTGTTATCATTTATCCTTTCGCCATTTAAGTCCTCATTAGACCTAGACAGATTATATAGATTCTCTAGTCGCTAAAGGTGCCGAAAGTTTTGGTTCGGCCCCAATACATCCTGACTCCTTGATAACCTAACCAGCAGCCCAGAAGGATTTCCTAAAAGGGCTCTAACGCTCTTCAGTCAGTCCAACTCCTCTAAGGAAATGTATACTTTCTATATCAAACTATAATGATCTATATTTAATGCAATGATTTATGTTATAATTATGTATTGAAAAAAATTGTTGTCTTATTTAATAAAATCTTTATAATTTTGTATCTATACTGCGAGATGTTTATGGGTGGTTCAGGGTCAAGTATAAATATATAAGGACCTCTTCGAGGCCTACACTTGAATATTATGGGCTGGTAATTCCCTTTTGCCTTGCCTCTTACATTTAACACTCACCATTCCCTCTCCATGAAACTCAAGTTAACCTAATGGTTTTGCTTCTCTTATATCTACCTCTCCTATCCAAGCACTGCCTTTCACCTTTCATATTTCTCTCCAGCCTTAGCTTTATTCACTGGTTCTGCCCCTTCATGTCGACCTCTTGCCTCCATGCTCAACTCTTCATGTTTTATTTCTCTCACCTCTTACCTCCATTTACTGTTTCTACCCCTGTAGCTTCCGCTTCCCCCAACATGTGCTGCTATTCACCACTCTTCTCCACGGCTTCTTACCTTGCTTCACCTCTTGTGCCAGGACACAATACCTGCAGCACAGATGGGCCCACAACACTTCGGGGGGGCCAACCCGTCAGGGGGTTCCCATTCACCCCAGGGCCAATGAAAATCTGTTAGATGTGGGAGACTCAGGGGCCCATTATCACATTCTGCAGAGAGAGACCCCATTATTTTGTGCTACACCGCTGCTCTTGTTATGTTATGTTATGTTATGTTATTAAATGATTTGTAAAGCGCGCTAACACCGATTGGTTTCCTGGCGCTGACAGAGGACGTGGCTGACTGAGGAGTTAACCAAAATTTTATTGATGTGCTTGTGTGTAGAGCCAGGTTTTTAATGCTTTCCTGAATGTCAGTAGGTCCTAGCAGGACCGAATTTCCAAGGGGAGAGTGTTCCACAGACGAGGAGCCAGTGTTCCAAATCAGCAGCCACCAGAACATTTACGTTTAAACGACGGTATCTGTAAGAGGCCCAGGTGGGCAGCGCGCAAATTCCGAGACGGGACATGCTTGATGACTAGTTTGTCGATAAACTTTGGGCTCTTACAGTGAAGGGATTTGAAAATTTTGCAGCCTATCTTGAAGGTGCATCGCTGAGCCATGGGGAGCCAGTGGAGTTTCATCAGTAAAGGGGTAGCAGGTAGCCATCTGGGTTGATTCAGAATCAGTCTGGCCGCATAATTCTGTACCATCAGAAGACGTTTCAGAAGGAAAAGGGTCTGGCCA
This sequence comes from Lissotriton vulgaris, assembly GCF_964263255.1. Taxonomy (NCBI): domain Eukaryota; kingdom Metazoa; phylum Chordata; class Amphibia; order Caudata; family Salamandridae; genus Lissotriton; species Lissotriton vulgaris. The sequence goes on from NC_141697.1 coordinate 966,632,521, forward strand.
GGTAGACAGAATTTGCATAATCCAGGTGGGAGATGACAGTCGCGATTGCTACCTGGGTGATGGCTTCCGATGTTAAGAGTCGCCGCAGTGTCCGAATTTTCGTTGGAAAAAGCACTTGGAGACCACCTGGCCTACTTGCGTTTTTAGTGAAAGATCACTGTTCAAGGTGACTCCAAGTGTCTTTGCCGAGGAGGAGGGGATGGGGGCTTGGCCTAAGTCAGATGGCCAGTAGTGTGGGCCCCAGTACCTAGCACTGTCTCCAGTGAGAACCAGCTCGGTTTTTCCCGGGTTCAGTTTTAGGTGGTTCTGGTCCATCCAAGCTTGGATGAACCTCATAGTTGACTGGAAGTTGAAGATCGATGCTTCGGAGTTGTCGATTGAAAAGATCAGCTGCAAATCATCTGCATAGTAGAACACCGTTATTCGTTGATTTCTGGGAGCCTGGATTAAGGGGAGGATATAGATGTTAAACAGGTGGGCTGACAGGGAGGAGCACTGAGGAACCCCGCATGTGATGAGTTGTTTGGTGCTGACTAGTTCTCCGAGTCGGACTGCCTGGGAACGGTTCTCCAGGAAAGATTTCAGCCAACTGGCTGCTATACCCTGGACGCCGGTCTGGATGACCCGGTCGATCAAGATGAAATGATCGACCGTGTCAAATGCAGCCGACAAATCCAGGAGTACCAGGGCCTGGGGAGAGCGTTTGTCTACGCCGTCTCGGAGGGTGTCTAGTACCGCAGTCACAACCGCCTCCGTTGTGTGGGCGGGGCGAAACCCCGCCTGATGGGGGTCGAGGCAGTTGGATTCCTCCATGAAGTTAGACATGCACTTGGCTACGTGCGCCTCCATTACCTTTGCAAGGAAGGGAAGTAGGGAAATCGGACGGTAGTTTGCCTTACAGGTTGGGTCTGCCCCGGGTTTTTGAGGAGTGGTATGACCGTGGCTTCCTTGAAGGCCAGGGGCACTAGACCGGAGGATACTGAGTCATTCAGGAGAGTATAGGCAGAGGTGGGAAAAGCCGAGAGGCAGTCTTTTAGGATGTAAGGGGGACATCTGTCTGACGGAGCTCCGGATTTAATTCTTACTAGTAGCTCCTGGAATTGTTCCGGAGTAATAGAGGGAAGCTACTAAGGATGCTAGTGTTATTGGTGGTGACTGTTGTTAGGGCTGTGGGACTCGAGGATTGTGGAATGCTGGCTTTTATGTCTGCTATTTTCTCAATAAAATAGACATTAAGGGAGTCACAGAAAGTTTGTGTCGAATTTAAACTGGGACGTACACTATCTAAATTTGTTAACTCATTAAAGATAGAGATGATGTCTTTAGATCTATTAGTTGAGTTGAGGATGCGAGCAGAGAAGTAAGCAGATTTGGTGGAAAGAATGGACTTCATATATTCTTTCCTAGCCATAGTGAATTTGCTCTTTAAGTTTAGGGCATAGTTGCGACGCCATTGTCGCTCCAATTGGCGCACAGCCAGTTTCCTTGCTTTTAGCTCAGAGAACTATTATTATTACATTTCTTATATAGCGCCAGAATCGACCCCCGAAGGGGTATCTCCGCGCTTGCCTTGGGAACCCGTCCTGGTTTTTCCCTGTGAGATAGCCCCTACAGGGCATCCCCAAGGTGAAAGCCAGGCATCCCGCCGCAGGGGGCCGTTGTGGAGATTAAGCAAGCTTAATGACCAGAGTTGCAGAAAGTGAACCCATGATTAGGTTAGGCACCGAAGCGAGAATTATCGAGTCCCTGGACATTTGAGCTCAACACCCTGCCGCGTCGGGAATCGAACCCTGGTCCCGGGTCTGACCTCTGCTTCAGGGTCTGCCTGCTCTAACCAGTGAGCCACACTTCTCCACTCAGAGGTGAACCAGTTTGAGCATCTGCTCGCCGGACCAGTTTAACTGACATTCTCTCCTCTTCCTCCTTCTCACTTTCTCAGGGGAGTTTGTATATACATGCAGCATGCTGCTTAATCAGCTACAAAGTGCTTGTGATCTCTGGTATGTCTTGCCTGCACTTTCTGCGTACATCACAAGGGTAGTTGGTCTGTCTCTCTATTTGCGTGACATTGCCTTTTTAATTGGACGCAGTGCAGCACGTTATTACCTTTCTGAAATGGTATTTCCAGTAGACAACCTCCAAAGTGTACACTTTTCCCATGCACGCTGAACTCTGGTGCCAAAAATTGCTTGGATTCCTTTAGAGAAAGTTAGACTCCCAAGGTAAATCAATCAATCAAATCAATCAGGATTTATAAAGCGCTGCTGCCCTTGCCTGGTGTAGCTGCTGTTTGAAACATCTTGTCATGGAGGTTTCTTTTATTCATCTTTATTTGAGACTTTTCTGACCACCGTGGCTCTACAGTGGATAGTCTGTGATTTTAGATTCTAAGGGGCTGATTTACATGCCCCTTGTGTTATTTTTGCGCTGTCTTTGCATCACCTTTTTGAAGCAGCGTGAAAATGAGGCCCATTTACATCATGACGCCTCTAGGGAAATGCGTTACATTGTAAAGCCCTACGTCACATTATACCTGCGCCAGGTATGATGCATGCAGGGTGGGCGTTCCCACACAGGAAAGCCACGTAAAAGTGATGCAGTGAAATCTACAAGATTTCATTGTGCCACTTCTAGGACGCCACTGGGTCAAAATCTTACGGAGTGACACAGCGCAATGAGGATAGGCCTCAACATGCATTGCTGGAATTGCTCCGTGCTTGCGACACGTCTCCAGCAAAGCGTGACTTTTACGCCAACAGATTTGTCAGAATTTCTGACTCATCTGTCAATCCTTGTGCCCTAGTGCACCGGATAGTAAATACAGCACATCCATGGTGGCGCATGAGTTTCTCAGAGTGGCGCAGGGAAAGTGACACATTTCTACAGATGCGTCACTTTCTTGTAAATCTGCCCCTAAGTTTTGTTTGGCTGTCGCTTGGATGCAAGTTACATAAAACAATTTACATGAAAGTTTGGTTCTCTTTTTATGAGGCTCTAGCAAGGGTAATGTTGTGGAATCATGTAACTATTATTGAAGCATTCTGCTTGTGAAGCCTCAGTTGCGGACCATACTGCAAGATGTGTTACCGCAACTGTGTGATGTTTATTCTATTCCAGAGCCTCATCAAGCCAATCTAGAAATAAGATCCAATTCAAATGCTTGTAAAGAATACATTTCTTTCTGGAGGTCTCTTAACATCATTGATGGAACCACATATTTCCACTCCATATTACATGGGTAAAATACATTGTCATTTACAAAGCCTATAGTTGTAACTCAAGCAACTGTGAGACCTATTGCATTTCCAATGCTTTTTAATTAAGTCCTGCTTGCACTAGACTAGACCAGTTGCAACGCCAATGGACGAATTGTGCAACCTCAGCCTTTGAGTCACTTTACAGACATCATACGCTTCAATAAAACTACGACATTATTAATAAGCATTTTTATTAGTAGTAACAGAAATAGTTTTCTTGTTGTAATTATTATTTTATTAATAACGTGTTTTTAAATAATGTTTAATATCACACTACATACCATATTGCATGGGCCTCAAGCTCACACCCAATCAGGTGGTAATTTTTGTTCGTCCAGTAACAGGAGTGACTGGCCGTACAGTGCAGCACCTTTGATTTTTTTCTTGTGCGCATTTTGCAGAGTAAAAACCCTGTGAAATGTGTGCTCGGAATACCGAAAAACAAGTGGGCATCAATGCAGAAACACTGATTTTGATGTTTAATCTGCAAAACGTAAAGCAAATATCAGAACAGTGTGTTAATACCTCACTCCGCTAGTAACATAAGGCACAGTGTCAGAATTTCCGGTTGCAGCATTACCGCATCAGTATTAGCGTGACTAGTGTAATAACAGTCTAGGTACTGTACACAACAAGGGGTGTATAGATGCGTCAGTTTCCTTGCGCCAGCATCAAATGTCCTTGCGTCACCATGAATGCGCTGTATTTACAATACAATGCTCCATGGTGCAAGGATTAACAGGTGCGCCAGAAATTCTGACGCATCTGTTGGCCCAAAAGTCACACATTGCTGGAGTTGTGTCGCAAGCACGACGCAACTCCAGCAATGTATTTTGAGGCCTATACTTACTGTACTGCGTCACTCTTTACGCCTGCTTCAAGCAGGCGTAAGGTTTTGAAGCATTGGCGTCCTAAAAGTGGCGCAGTGAAATCGTGAAGATTTCACTGCGTCACTTGCATGAGGCCTTGCTGCGTGGGAACACCCACCCTGCATACATTATACCTGATGCAGGTATAATGAGTTGCAGGTCTTTACAACGTGACACATCTCCCTAGATGCATTACGTTGTAAGTGGGTCACATTGTTTGTGCCGCCGTTGCGTCAAACAAAGTGACGCACTGACGGCGCAAGGAGGAGCAAGGGGCTTGTAAATCTGCCCCCAAGTGTTTCTGTTACTTAATAATGGTAGCCACTCAACATTCTACAATATTGAACATGTTCTATGATAGGGAGCATTGTGGACAGGTAGACATAAAATAGGCGTTTAAAACCAGACCTCTCATAAATTCACAAGACATTACATATCATACAACACCTATACCTACACAGGCAGCACACACACACACACACACATACACAGAAAACACATTTTTCTTTCGGCCAAAAACTTCTCGTCATACAGGGAACCTATTCACAGCATACTTTTTTCATCTATTCTCCAAGGTCACATGGGATTATAGAAGTATTACGCGTTATAAATAGGTTTCGAAGCATAGAGCCCATTTTGGGGGGGGAAATGAAGCACCGATTGATTAATGTAAACTGTACAGTTTTATTGTGAAATGAGGAAACAATCATTGCACCGTCCCACACAGGGCCTGCTGCTGCTATATTGGGCGTTATGGCGTCACGCGTGTTAACCCCGCAACAGCCACTCAGGTGTCGGTCTGGGCGGGGGTTAAAGGTTAGGTGCGGTGGCGTGACGAACTTCGTGGTCCCTGCTGTTTTGAAAACATACGTCCTTCTTATCTGTTTTCCCACAGTGCAAAGGGGGAACAAAAACAGGGTGTAATTGGTGGTAAGTAGGCCCGTTTGTGCGCAGGACAGTGGGGCTTCTGTGCTTGAGGGGAGAGTGTCGGGGGAGGGGAGGCTGCGGATTAACTTCCGTTCTCCTGGAACTGAAAATTGATTGAATGAGAGGCGCGAGGAAAGGGCGGCAGAGGGCACCGCCATGCATGCTAATCGCCAGGGCCAGGGAAGAGCTGTGCGCAGGAATCCCAGAGTGCCGGCGCTGTCTGTTAGCAATGGCCGTTTGTCAAGGCCAGACATGCCGCTTCAGTCAGGGTGCTGTCCGCAGCTATTAGGACGAGGAGATGGGTCCGGTTGGGGGGCGGGGGTGGTTGGGACGGGTGTGAGGGCAGAGTCTGTTCACGCGTGCGTGAAGATATCCAAGGATACCGGGCTACAACAGCAAGACTGCTTTGTTGCTTCTGACCACCCTTGCCCCTCCCTATCTCTTATCTTTCATCCATACATCTCTGATCCGGATATGGCTAATAGCATCTCAGATTCCATTGCCAGCTCCTGTCAGCCACTGGATACCCACTCGTTTCAGTACAACTTGCTCCTTAACAGCCCCCTACCAGATAAAGGCTTGCCACAGATTGATGCACTCATGAAGACTCCCAAGGGTATGCACCCAGGAGCAGAAAAATGCAAAAATAAGCACTGGCAATGCCAAAAGGTCTGACTTATGAATGAAAGTGCCTTTTGTGTCACTGATTGGTTTAGTCACTCGAAAGGTCATCATGCATGTACTCTGTCTCTAATCATTGCACCCCTTCATTCATTCACCCATCCACAGACTCATTCTTGCATTTACCCTTTGATACAACTGCAATAAAACACACACAAACTCAACAACATATGCACAATGCATTAAAAGAGTACAAGCAGAAAAAAACATGCTGCTGTCTAAATATGATGTGCATATGCTTGCAATAATGAAACAAAGCATAGCAGGTGGTGTTCGTCTTGCAGTCTATTGTTGTTTTAAAGTTCAAGCATGGGTGCCAAATTTAGAAATAATGTGTTAGCCATCTTAGATTGGTAACACAATGATACACTGTCGGCAAAAGCATTCAATAATTTCTTCCGGAAGTTGTCATCTGGGAGCAGCACAATGCAAGTGAAATGAGCTGCGAGCAAGTGATCCCTTGGTATTGCCTAGAAAGCTGTAAAATAGTCTTAGGAAACATTAAAGTAAAAAGAAGAGAAGGAAAGAAGCCAAGGGGACCTATAAAATGAGAACCTTGAAAACTAAGAACTGTCCAAACAACACTGACACTTAAAGTGTACTTATATTCAGGTATATGTACACATGGGATCAGAAAATGCCGTCATTTACAGGGCAAGAGAGCCAACGATTGATGTAGATTGAAGCACTACCCCATGCAATATACTGTCATGGACAGAAGCAAAATGTAAATGACACTCACATAGACTAGTGGACAGAGCTGAACCAAAGGCCTTCTATGTATATATGTGGACATATATTTATATATATTTAAGGATCTATATTTTAATGATTTTATATGTTATAATATCCTGACACACACCTAAAATGAATTCTAGCAAAAATTATTACAGTGCAAACTTTTCCTCCTGGGTATGTCAGAGGCGGTAACCAAAATTAAAATCATTCCATATAAAGGTAATCTGTGGCATTTCATTTAACAATGTAAAATACATATCTATACGCTTTAACACAGAGAAATAACAATCAATCATTAAATGTATATTCACTGAAACATATGCTTTTTAAAAGATCAGACCAATGGCACAGAAATATGTTTTTCCTAGTGAAGCAATCAGGTTTGCCACCATAATCAACTCAGACCATCTCTGTTGGCTATAGGACTTCCCACAAGGCAACTATCATTCTTGGTGCAGCCTATCATTGCTGGGTCTAGGGACCAGCAGGACAGTCCTTCTTCGATCTACTCTTCAGTATAGATGTTATCTAAGGTCTGGATGCCAGGGGTGCCACTTTAAAGCCCAGTTTGTTCCCTAAGGAGGTGTGGCGACTACTAGCCAATGAGCTGCCAGGCCCCCTCCCACATACTGATGACTCTCTGTAAAGTGTGGCATCTAGTTATCCCAGAATGCACTATTCTGCCCATTCCCAACATGGTAGAACCTTTCTCTTCGTTTATTGAGCTCCCTAGCCCATTCCAGAATTGTGCTTACCTGGGGGTTACATGCTATAACAGAAAAAACAGTTTGAAAACAGCTTTCCCTCTACGTCCTCAACACCAAGTCTATAAGAAAAAAAAGAGCAGCCCCTCGTGTGGGTCCACCATTTGCCATTGAAAGGCTGCTTCCCCTTTGAAGCTCGTCTTTTGGGCTCTCACAATGTTTGGTCTTTCTGCCAGGGTGCGATGGCACCTCTTCCAATGGCAGGCCTTTAGCGTTTCTTCTTGAGATTAGTTCACACCTTCCGCCCCGGCGGGCAGAAGGCTGTCTTGTGCCCAGCAACTGCAAGTGATCACTAAAAACTTTGGGCAACGGAGTAGCAACTGAGTAAAGTGGAAAAGTGACATTAAATTCAACTTGGACATGAATTACTCATATTTAATGCAAGGATTCTTTTGATACCTTGAAGTATTATATTTAGAGGTCCTATTCAGAAATTAGAACTGCTGAGTTGTCAACACATAACCCTGTATTCACCAAATGGGGCTACTATCATTTCCACAGTAAAAACAACAATTCTGTTTTTTACTGTCAGGACATGTTAAGAACTAGGGGCTTATTTACAAGCCCCCTGAGCCACTGGTGCACCACTTTTTCCCATATTAAAAGTATCGTCCAGCTGCACAAGGCGGTTGTAAATAAGCCCCTACATGTACAAATTTTTAATATAATACATCCTGTCATTAGGGCTCAGTAGTTCTGTGCATATATCACTGAAAAAAACGAAGGTTACAAGGATGTTATAGTTAGGCTCAGGTTTCACTCATACACAACCAGCGAAATTCAGCAGTTATAGTTAGATGGGCTAACTATAACTCGCAGCCCCCCAAAGCACTGCTTATGACCTCACATATTACATCACTTATGGCATGGTCAGTGACATGTTTATGTTTATGTTTAAAATATTTCTAGAGCGCACTATCACCGATTGGTTGCTTGGCGCTGTGATCAGCAGTTACATGAACATAGAGGGGTGGAAATTATGGGAATGCCTGTCTGAATAGCCAGGTCTTCAAGGCTTTTCGGAAAGAGAGGAGGTCTTGACAATTCCGGATCTCCACAGGGAGAGATTTCCACAGGCAGGAGGCGAGGGTGGCAAATCTACGGCCTCCTGCACGCTTCAGATTGAAAAAAGGCGACTGCAAGAGATTTTGATGGAGTGAGCGTAGGTTGCGGGACGGGGTGTATTTGGAAATCAGGTTGTTGATGAAAGAGGGGCTAATGACATCGCTAATGTCATCTCAAATAACATCACTGATGACATCACTGATCACATCGTCTAGAGACTTTGAGTGTTTTAAAAATGTTTATGAGTGTTAAATATATACACCAAGGTGTATTGGTGAATCAGTGGGTGTATGAGTGCCTGTATGGATGATTCAGTGGATGCATGACTGACTGTATAAGTGAGTGATACGTTGTCTCAGTGAATATATGGGTGAGTTACTGGTTGTGTGAATGTTTGTACCAGTCTATCAGTTTGTGTCTAAGTGGCTGCATGGGTGTGTGAGTGGCTGTATGGGTGATTGACTGGTTTTCTGAGTATTTGGATGGATGGGTGTCTGAGTGCATGTGTGGGTGTGTGATTGTGTGTGTGACTGCCTGTATGGATGAGTGAGTGGGTGATGCAGTGACTATATGGGTTAGTATGTGTGTGTCTGAGGGGATGTATGGGCGAGCGACATTGTGTATTTCTGTGTGGGTGAGTGGATATGTCAGTGGTGTATGGGTGAGTACCTGGGTATGTGAAAGGCAGCATAGGTGAGGGATAAGGTATATGAGTTACTGTATGGGTGAGTGAGTGAATGTGAGAGTGGTTGTATGGGTGAATGTTTGGTTGAGACAGTGATTGTATAGGTGAGTGAGTACATGTTAGTATCTGTATGAGTAAGTGGGGGGTGTAACTGTACAAGTGAGTAAGCAGCTGTGTGATTGTATGGGTGAGTGAGTTGGTGTGTGAGTAGCTGTATGGGTGACTGACTCAGTGTGTGAGTAGCTGTATGGGTGTATGAGTGGGTATGTCAGTGGCTGTATTAGTGAGTGAGTGGGTGTTTGAGTGGCTGCATGGGTGAGTGTGTGGATGTGTGTGTAGAGCTATGAATCACTGACTGGGTATGTAAGTACTGGTATGGGTCTGTGAATGGGTTTGTGAATGGTTGTGTGGGAATGAGTGTTTGAAAGGTTCTATGGGTGTGTGAGTGGGTGCGTCAGTGATTTTGTGGATGATGTTCTCAGTGATATCATGAGTGATGTCATTTGAGATGCCATGAGTGATGTCTCTAACCAGGTCATGAGTGATGTAATATGTGAGGTCAAAAGCAGTGCATTGTGGGGTCCCGACTTACTGCAGAATTTCACTGGTTTTGTACGATTGAAACCTGAGCCTAACTATAACGTCCCTGTAACCTTTGTTTTTTCTTTGAATTTCGACGTTTTTTATTTCATTCCCTAACAATAATGTTCCTGTAACCTTTTTTCAGTGAATTTCTAAGGTCTAAGGCACTAGTGGTTGGGAATGACGTTCTCTTGAATGCTAATTCCTAGCTATAATGTCCCTGTAATCTTTGTTTTTACAGTGAACTTCTGTGGTTTTGTAAGTAGTAATGGTGTTTGCAGAGTGGTGGAGAAAGGGGGTGGGGCCTCTGACCAGCTCTCATGAATTTCGCTGTGTAGGACTTCCAGAAAGTAGCAGAAGGGCTACTTGGCCTCAAGGTCCTTTAGCATTCAAGAGGACTTAATTCCACAACCAGTAGTGCGCAATTTGTGTTTGCAGAGTGGTGGAGAAGGGGGTGTGGCCTCTTAGCAATCATGTGGGTAGGGCTTACTGTGAGTATTAGGAGGTGTTGCTTACCCCCAAGGACCCTCAGCACCCAAGGGGACTTTACGCCCCAACCAGTAGTGTGCCAGGAGGCTTGTTTGCAGAGTGGTACAGAAAGGGTGCTGGCCACAAAGGCCTCTCAGCAATCCTGCCTTGTGGGACTTACTGAAGATAACAGGAGGAGTAGTTGGCTCACAAGGACTTGCTCGGGGGGGCAGTAACTCCTCCTGTTATCTTCAGTGAGTGCCACAAAGCACGATTGCTTATAGGTCTTCGGAGGCCATGCCACTTTTCTACACCACTTTGCAAACACACCTCCTGGCACTCTGATGTTTTGGGGATGAAGTCTCCTTGGATCCAGAGCCAAAAGGGTAGGGAAACAGATGAAAAGTCTTCTCACAGCGGGAGGGAGCATTTTACATGCTTCTGCCCACTGGGAGTGGACTTAATGTTTACTTTAAAATTGCTCCCGACAAGCAGACATGCTATGTCATTTGAGTGGGCACCTTAGAACATAGCAGAAACCTGGCCCTGGGGATGGGTACCCAGGGCAATTAATGGCCTTGGAAGAGGGACAGCGCGGCCTCCTCCTTTCCTATCCTATCAAAGGGCGGGCCCGTGGGTATGTGGTCCTCAGTGCCATACGCTACCTGCAAAGGGGAGCCATGAGTCCGAGTCCCACGATTGCTGCCAACACTTAGTGGTTGAAATGTTAAAAGCCTGTCAGATCTCAGCAGTTGGATGTGTGGAGGATTCGCATCCCTAGATATACGCATTTCTTTTTTCTTTATTAACTCCAAAACTACTAAACAAATTTACACCAAATCACAAAAGTGTGCTTTCTGGACCAAGAGCTAGCTTTCTAATAAATTTGGTGTAATTCCGTCCAGATGTTCGGGCTGTAGTTATGTATAAAATCCCTATGGGGAAAATGCGTTTCGGGTCACCCTTTTTCTTGGTCCCCATTTGACAGATCAACCCAAAACTTTCAAGACAGCAGGTGAAGTGCGTGGTAAACCAGTTTTGAACATTTTGTGAATGTTCGTTAAACGGCGCTAAAGTTATTAACAAAACAAAAAACATTCCAGCTATGGAAAATTTGGGCATAATTATAACTACCTATTGGCAAATGGCAGTAGGTGAAAAATATATATATATTATGTGTGTGTATATATAAAGTAGTGACAGTGTGTAGTTATAGTTAGGTCAGCGTTTCCATTGGAAATGCGTTTTTTTGTGTTCCTGATTAACTTTGAAACCGTTTAAGTAATCTTGATTTTTGCCAAGTTTGTTTATGTAAAGTTTCAAGGTGATCCATCAAGTGATGGCTGAGAAAAAAGGAGGTTACCAAAATTCTAAATCCCCATGCTTTTTCCATAGACTTCTTTAAGAAGGTCAACATCAAAAACTGCTGAATGAAATTACACCAAATTTGGCAGGAAGCTAGACCTTGGTCCGCAGAATATGTTTTTTGTGATGATATGTAAATCCGTTCAGTGTTTTTCACGAAATTAGTGCAAAAACTATTTGCATACCTGGACGGTTAGGTCTACAAGAGACTAGAGAGACGGAAGCATCATATTAAAAATGGAGCATTTTGATTCGTCCATGGAGCTTTTTTTCCCTTGGGCTAAATGCCTCCCGCGATAGTCTGACTCCTGCAGGGGTGACTGCACTGAGTGGCTGGCAGCAACATGAGAAACATTTTTCTGCCAGCCAATACAGGACTCAAGGACTTACTCTACTGCCCTGAATAAAAAAAAAATATAATGGGTGTAGTAGGGCTACCCTGCTCCCTTGATCCAAAGAGGGGACCCAAAGGCCTCCCTTGGGCCAAAATACAAAGCAAATCAGCATGGTACACCAGAGGGATCGAAAAAATAAATACAAATAAATTGGCAGCCGGAGATGCATTCTTTCATTATATGTCCTTTGGATTTCCCCCTCGGGTCCCATTATTCATTTAATGGGAGGGGGCGTGCAGCTCTCTCCCTGAGCCATTATATGCCCCGGGGAGCCTACCCCGGATGTAGCATTACATAAAGGGAGCGGAGTGTGTGGCCTTACTCCCCAGGCTGTTTTCAGCCCCAGATACCCCATTCCCAGGGCCCATAGTATTTTTGGAGGGAGGGCGAGAATGGCTCCCTTCGCACAGCATATTTCGGCTCCAGGAACCCCCTCCCCGGGGCTCAATTCAATAAATTAGAAGACGTGGACTGCGGGACTCCTTCCCAGAGCTAATATACGCCCCGGCCAGCCCACTCTCGGGGGCAAAATATGCCAAAAAGGAGAGGTGGGCTCCCTCGCCAAGCCTGGAAAAAGCTCTGGGGGCCCCATCGCCCAGGACCGGTAATTTTACAAAAAAGGGAGTGGAGCCATTCGGCCTCCCTCTGTGAACCATTAATGGCCTCAGGTACCCTATCACCCGGGGCTGGCTCACTTGCTGTGTCCCGGCCACAGGGAGACCAGCCAAAGGACATAGCAGTGTCCTTGCCTGTACTGGAGCAGGCAGGGAAATCTATATTTGCTCCCACTTGGTGGGAGCATTTTAAAACCTCTCACCAAATCGGAGCAAACACAAAGTCTGCTTCTAGCAGGTAGGAGTTTTAAAATTGCTCCGGCCGGACGGGAGCTGACTTTTGATCTTTTTTTCTGCATATGTGCAGGGAAGCAGATCAAGAGTTTGCCCTTGCCTGGATGGAGTAGCATAAATAGCAGCTCCCTGGAAGCTGGAGCAACGCCAGCCTCCCGCATCATGCAAGGAGCTGTCTAGGGCCGTGGCAATCCTGGGGCTCCCCCAAGGCCCCCAATATTGTATGTGGTGGGTGCCCTAGGTGGGCACCAGGGCACTAACCTATTTTAAACTGGCCCTGGGGGATGGGGTCTGCAGGGCCAGAATAGGCATGGGGAGGGTAGCTGCACGGCCTCCCTCCCCTTTAACTTAATTAGTGCCCTGGGGAAAGGGTCTCCAGGACCTTTCAAAGGCTCAGGAAGGGGGGCTGCGTGACCCCTCTCCCTTAAAAAAACAGCATTGAAGTTGGGGTCCAAAGGGCCTAATGAGGCTCAGGGATGGGAGCCACTTGAACCACCTCCTCCTCTTTAAAAAATATTTTAGCCCTTAGTATGGGGTCCCCAGAACCTAATGAGGCTCGGGGAGAGGGGCTTTTTTATTGGTATCTCCCTGGGAGATGGGATCTCAGGACCTAATATGGGGAGGGCAGGGGATGCACACCCCTCCCCTTAGATTTTGCCCCTGGGTAGGGGATCCCTGGGGACCCACGAAGGCTTGGAGGGGGTCACTCCCTTTATTGATTATAGCTGGTCCTGGGGATCGGGTCCCTGGGGACAAATAACGGTCAGGGTGTAGCTATATGCGCTTCCCCTTAATATATGGGTTTGGGTTCCCCGGAACCTGAAGGCCAAACCAGCACTCCGCACACTAAAGGCTGTATGTGGTGTGGGGTTAGAAGCCTGCTAGGAGTTGGGACACAGGGCCTGGTGGCAGGCCAAGTCATCTGGCAATCACACAACTGCACATGGCCAAAGGCTGTGTGCAGCATGGGGTAGGACGACTGTGGGGAGTTGGAAGGAGGGCGTGGCTGCAAGATAGGCCCTGTGGATAACCCCACACCATGCACAACCAAAGGCAGTGCATGGCATGGTGCTGGTTGCTTCTGGGTGATAGCCTGTGGGAGTTGGACCAGTGCCTGGCTGCAAGCTAGGCCATGTAGCCAACCCCACAATGTGCACAATGAAAGGGCAAGTGCAATGTGGGGTTGGCTGTATGTAGAGAGTTAGCCGTAGGGCCTTGATACAGCCTGGCTCTGTGGCCAACCCATCACTGCACACAGCGTGGTTATAGTTAGGTCAGCGTTTTCAAAGTGCTCTTGTTTGCCCAGGTTGTGCACAGAAAGTTTTGTAGTAATCCATTAAGTAGGGGCCAAGCAAAAAGGGGTATTCAAAAATGCAAAATCCTCATGCATTTTCCATAGACTAATTAAAGAAGCACTACTGCAAAAACTGCAGAACGAAATTGCACCAAATTTGTTAGAAAGCTAGATCTTGGTCCTGAATGCATGCTTTTTGTGACTTTTGTGTGAATCCATTCAGTAGTTGTTGAGAAACTAAGGTTAACATTTTATTGATATCTGGAAAGTTGGTGTCCAGATATACTCTGATTGTCGAATTGAAAGAAGGTAGTAAATCCTGATTGGTTGTTTTTTGCAGCCATTACAAGACTCAGGGATTATGTCCCTGTGTCCTATAAATGAATTAAAAAATATGTAAAGGGACAGGGTGAGCATACCCAGATTCCAAAGGGCATGTGGGGGGTAGGTTCCCAATGGGACCCCCTTTGATGGGCTGGCCACAACACTGAAAATGTGCTGTGGTAGCTGTTACAGGACTCTGGAACATGCATGTGGTGATTTTCAGATGGTGAGGGTCACAATAGTAGCCCGTCAAGGATGATAACAGATTTTAGTTTTAATATAACTCATATGTTGGTGGTACCATACTAAGTTTAGGAAATGTGGTGTGTCCTAAGAGTATTTTATCCTGTGAAAAATGTTGTACTTCTGTTAGATTTCATGAATCCTGTTTGTGAGAAAACTGTTTTTGGGGTGGTTGCAATGAGGCTGTCTCTTTCCACTCCCCCATTTTCTGCTCCCGGAAAACATCAGACCTCTGTTTCATGCCCTGGACGACACCTTTCACTGTCCCCCATAACTCTACGCCACATTCAGTTTCGACATCGAGGAGGACCCGCTCAGTCTGCGTGGCCCCACCTGAGTGGACCGCAAATCAAAGTTCCGTGGCTGGGTGCCTGTGCCGGCCGCTGTGCATCCAGGGCCATTAACTCTGTGCTAGTCAAGTCACAGACCCTTTCTTCTGTTATATTGGATGACCTCTGAGACAGTGGTCTTGGGGTCTTCGACGCCATGTGTATGTTGACCTGCACTCTCCGCTGCCTCCGGCCTCAACTGCGGTCCACCAGGGCTCACACATCCAATCGAGTCCTAACCTGCCCGGAAGTGGTATCACCACAGGAGGCACATGCCACCATCGCCAGGATCACCTCCAATTGCCATCTGCTAGTTGAAACAGTGGTCCTGGAACACTGGCAGAGTTGCTCACACCTGTTGTGGATGCCATCATCTGCCTGTTACCCTGCTCAGCACTCCAGGTGCCACTGACTCAGTGCACAGCAAACCATGGACAGTTGCTGATTGAGTTTTGTGCTGTGGAGAGGTTGCGCAGCAATGTCACCTCATATTTAGAGAGGAAAGTGCCAGCAAGGGATTTATTCAAAAGCTAAAGTTATGCAGTGTGACACAGTCTATATTATTAAGACTTGGCAACTGAGTGAAGCAGTCACTGCTTTTTGTGTTATTGTCTGTTTCCAAACTCCATAGAAACTACCACACTAGCCCTATAGAGGTCGAACAGTTGAAACAGTTGCCAACACTTAATGTAGTTTTGCTCAACAAATGAACTTTAAAGAAACGATGTAAAGCAACACGAACAAATATGTTTTTCAAAGAAAAATTATTATTTATATTTTTGCATTCAATTTGTCAAATTTGTAAGGGTACATAGTCAAAACTAATTGCATATAAGTCTTAGGTACATGGAAGTGACAAAACAATCCATTGGTACATAAGAAACAATCCAGTCTAACAAAAATATATAAAATTGACTTCTTTTAGAAATAATAAATAGAAAGTCAAAAAGTAGAATGTAGACTTGGACTGGTATGTCGACGTTTCGGTCTCACAGGTAATATCCAAAGACCATCATCAGGACAGTGAATTTAATGCAATGTGGATGACCCTTATAGTGAAATTAGGAAAAGCTATGAATAATGGAGGCTGCAGTTCAACCTGATGGTGACTGTTCAATGTCAAAATTTCATAGCCTTGAGGGACCGCCAAATCTTCCCTGTAGTTATGTTCAAACAGGTAGTGTCTTTGTTGTTAGTCTCAAGGTTCTAAATGTTTTTGAAAAAATGGCGTGGCACACGCGAATGCTCCTCAACGTCAGATCAAAGCTGATTGGCTTTGATCAGCTTTGATCTGACATTGAGGAGCCTTCCTGTGGTGTGGGACTCCCCCTCCTGTCGCTGTTGCTGCCTTCCTGTTGGCAGCAGCTTTGTGCCTTGTTTAGATTTTCCCATCATGCCAGTGCCTCTTGGCCTCCTCAATTGCCCTCCTTGACACTCCGACTGCATTCCCGGTGGTCTACCTGTGGGTCAGTTGATGGTAGTGTTCTGTCACCTCTGTGACGCTAATCTGGTTTTGCTGTGGACTGCACCCCGTCTTACTCTCCCTCTTCTCCTTGGCTGTCCCCGTCACAGGCGTTGTCCCCTGCGCCCGGTCAGGGTGCATCCATGTTGCTAAGAGCTTTGGATTGTTTCTGGTGTGTTGTTTCTGTAGGTTTTTTAGCCATGCGCGATTTGCAGGCCTGTCACTGGTTTTCGCTGCTTTTTGTACCACGATTGGCCTCATCACAATATTGTTTACGTTCCCGTTTCACATTTTTGTGGTGTGGGTTTGATTTTAACATGCACATTTGACGCGTTATATGGCGGCTATCACATGGTAACGCTGCATTGTGAATGCTTCGTTAACACAGCGTAATTTTTCCGCTATAGACTGCAATGTTGGAAGTTATGGTAAGTTACTTTTGCAATGGTTATCACACATTTTTGAGCAGATGCCCCTTAATTTTCTAACTACAAACAAAAAATTACCAAGCTGACAAAATACCCCAAACTAAAAGTCTATATATTTAAAATTGTACATTAACATATAAAATATTTATGTTAATCACTTTTTATAAATATTTTTATGAATATTTTAATATTCCAAAATTTTGAAACATAACATAAATACGTAATTTGTAATCTAAAATTAAAAATCATTAACTAACTAAAAACATGAAAAACTAGTCTTCTAATGATGTACTAAATATTTGTTAAAATACATTTACATTAATAACTGTTAGAGTAAATATTCCCACTAAGAGAACTTATTTAAATAATATAAATAATACAAATGTCATTATTATTTCTTATATAAATTTAAAGAAATAAACCTACCATATATAAATAGGCAAGTGAATCGTAATTTATACATAATAAATAATTAAGGCTCCCTGTTTTCCATTTTTACAGATTTTTTAAGATAAATACAGACAGAAAATATTAATTTTATGTCTGTATTTATTATAAATGAGGATAAAAACGGAAATTGGGTTGCTTTTTGAGTAATTCTAAATACTGTCTGCCATTACTGCCAGACCAATAGATGCAATGATTGATAGATAAGTGGGTTAGAAAAAAAAGGAGTTTTAGTAATGAGGCTTTAACAGCAGTAGATATGCACAAGGTTGATACTAAAATGTGCATTTTTTTATATATGTGCACTGATTTATTTTCTGCGCGTGTTCACAGCACTGAAACCTGGCAGACCTTCAAGCATGAGTGCATATTTATTGGTTATATAAATGTGGAAATATGCTCCTTTCTGCGTATTTTTTCACAAAACCATAATAAATATGTATAAAGACAGATAAAAGTAGCACAAAAAAATATGGATAAATACAGGGAAATGGCAAAAAATAAATACCATAAAACCGGGAGCCCTATAAATAATACATATTTATTCTATTCCTATAATTCAATTATACAACATTTAGAATTAAAAAAATGAAATAAAAATTCAAAAACAATTTATTAACAATGACATTATAATTTTCAACAATGAAGAAACATACAAATTTGCTGAAACATTTTTTTATTTAATTATAAATATGCAATAAAATACAATGTAAATAATGTCTACATTAGAATTGAATTTAATAAATTGTTTCCCCCAACATTTCTATAATTAAAATACTTATTTTAATATTTTCAATGAGATATATTTTTATGTTAATATACTTTATCAATGCATTTATATATTTATGAAATATTTGTATGCCAATTCATAATTTAACAAAATTAATATATATATGTTCTTACTTTGCATGTCATTAAAAAATCCACATTACATTTAAATTAAAATATTCACTTTTTAAAAATCTCCCACCCATATCCCTTAAAAACCAAACAAAGCACTTCTATAAAAAAAATATATATAGATATAAATTATTTTTACACATTAATACAAGTACAAATAACAATTAAAAAAATGTATTAGATTGTCCTACTAAACACAGAAATTTATATAATAAATAAGCACATCAAATCAAACACGCTACAACGAAATACATATAAAATAACATTTGAAAGTGATATTATTTACATTTTCCAAAACATTATTTTTTACTACAATCTCTAAACCAATTACAAATGATATTGTATACGATATTTTCAAAAAGGATATTTTTTACCATATCAAAAGTTCAAGTTCGAGAATTTTTATAGCGCACTACTCACCCAAAGGGTCTCAAGGCGCTTGGGGGGGGGGGGGGGGGGGGGGGATACTTTACTTATCGAATATCCAGGTTTTTAGTTGCTTTCTGAAGGAGAGGTGGTTTTGTGTGAGGAGGAGGTGGGTGGGGAGAGAGTACCAGGTCTTGGCCGCTAGGTAGGAGAAGGATCTTCCCCCCATGGTGGATCTATGGATGTGCGGAATTGCGGCGAGGGCTTGATTGGACGATCGTAGTTGGCGGGTGGGGGTGTAGAAGGATAGACGCGTGTTGAGGCATTCGGGTCCTAGGTCGTAGAGGGCTTTGTGTGCGTGGGTGAGGAGACGGAACATTATTCTCTTGTTGACGGGGAGCCAGTGGAGGTCTTTCAGGTGACCGGAAATGTGGGCTTGACAAGGGATGTTTAGTATGAGTCTGGCTGAGGCGTTTTGGATCCGTTGGAGTTTTTTCTGTAGTTTGGCTGTGGTTCCGGCGTAAAGGGTGTTTCCGTAATCCAGTCGGCTTGTGACCAGTGCGTGGGTGACCGTCTTTCTTGTTTCGGTGGGGATCCAGCGGAAGATTTTTTTGAGCATGCGTAGGATGTTGAAGCATGATGAAGAGACGGCGTTGACTTGTCTGGTCATCGAGAGGGAGGAGTCCAGGATGAAGCCCAGGTTACGTGCGTGGTCTGTAGGTATGGGTGCGGTTCCCAGGTCCGGTGGCCACCATGAGTCGTCCCAGGCAGCGGGGGATGAACCTAAGATGAGGACTTCCGTTTTTTCCGAGTTCAGTTTTAAGCGGCTGTTCTTCATCCACTCGGCTACTTCTTTCATTCCTTCGTGTAAGTTGGTTTTGGCGGTGTTTGGGTCTTTGGTGAGGGAGAGGATCAGCTGGGTGTCGTCTGCGTAGGAGATGATGTTGAGGTTGTGTTGGCGTGCAATGGATGCGAGGGGACTCATGTATATGTTGAAGAGGGTGGGACTGAGTGATGATCCTTGTGGTACACCACAGATGACTTCGGTGGCCTCTGATCTGAAAGGGGGGAGGCGGACTCTCTGGGTTCTTCCAGCGAGGAACGAAATGATCTAGTCCAATGCTTTTCCTTGTATTCCAACATTGCTAAGGCGTTGTATGAGGGTGCTATGACAGACTGTGTCGTAGGCTGCGGAGAGGTCAAGTAGGATGAGGGCAGCTGTTTCTCCGTTGTCCAGTAGAGTTCGAATGTCGTCTGTTGCTGCGATGAGGGCGGTTTTGGTGCTGTGTTTGGCTCAGAAGCCGGACTGTGAGGGGTCGAGGGATTTGTTGGATTCGAGGAAGGCGGCGAGCTGACTGTTGACGGATTTCTCAATGACTTTGGCAGGGAATGGGAGGAGCGAGATGGGGCGGTAGATCTTAAGTTCAGTGGGGTCTGCTGTGGGTTTCTTTAGGAGGGCGCTGAGTTCGGCATGTTTCCAGCTTTCCGGGAAGGTAGCGGAGTTGAAGGAGCAGTTAATGACATCACGGAGATGGGGTGCAATAATGGAGTCTGCTTTGTTGAAAATGTGGTGGGGGCATGGGTCGGTTGGTGATCCTGAGTGGATGGAGGTCATCAAGCGGATGGTGTCTTCAGTGGTGATTGGGTCCCAGTCGCAAAGGATGTTAGAGGGTGGTTTTGGTTCGGATTTGGGTGGAGTGGACTGGGCTTCGGACTGGTTTCCAAAGCTGTTATGTATGTCGGCGATTTTGTTGTGGAAGAATGAGGCAAGGGAGTCGCAGAGGTCTTGGGAGGGAGTGATGTCGTTGGTGCCGACGGTGGGGTTGGTAAATTCTTTGACGATGTTGAATAGTTCCTTGCTGTTTTGGGCGTTGTTGTCAAGACGATCCTTGAATGCTGATTTCTTGGTGGATCGGATCAGTTGGTGGTGTTTGCGGGTGGCGTTCTTGAAGGTGGTCAGGTTGTCGGTGGTTGGGTTTTTTCTCCAGGCTTTCTTGAGGGTACAACAGAACTTCTTGGATATCTTAAGGTCAACGTTTAACCAGGGGGCTTTTTTGCTACCTTGCTTGATTTGGTGGTTTTTCAAGGGTGCTAGTTCGTCGGCGCTGTGGGTGATCCATTGTGTGAGGTTGGTGGCTGCTTGGTTTGGGTCCAATGATTTTGCAGGAGGGTTTTAGTGAAGCGATGTGAAGAGCTGGTCGGTGGTAATTTTGTTCCAGTTTCTTTGGGGAATAGGTTGTGGGAGGTTGTGGGTTGTGGTCTTTTTGTAGTTGAAGTGGACGCAGCTGTGGTCCGTCCAATGGAGAGCTGTGGTGTGATCGAAGGAGATGTGCTTGCTGGAGGTGAAGATAGGGTCGAGCGTGTGTCCGGCAAGGTGGGTGGGGTGTCGACAAGTTGTTTGAGTCCGAGGTTGGCCAGGTTGTCCAGAAGCGTGGTGGTGTTGCGGTCATTTTTCTTTTCCAGGTGGAAGTTGAAGTCTCCCAGTAGAATGTAGTCCTCGGAGGGGAAGGCGTGTGGGCTGATGAAGTCAGTGATATCTTCACTGAATTGTGTGTGGGGTCCAGGTGGTCTGTAGATGAGGGTGCCTCTGAGTGTGGTCTTGGGGTCGGTGTGGATCTGGAAGTGAAGGTGTTCGGCGGTAGCGAGGTCATCGTCTGAACTGGTCGTGATGCGGATGATGTTCTTATGGACAATGGCGATGCCTCCTCCTGTTTGGTTGGTGCAGTCCTTTCGGATGATCTTGTAGCGTCCGGGATGGCGATGGCGATGTCAGGGGCTGAAGAGGCGTTCATCCAGGTTTCTGTAAGGAAGGCGACATCCGGCGATGTAGTGTTGAGTAGGTTCCAGAGTTCAATGGCGTGTCTGTGGACCGAGCGGGTGTTGAGCAGGATGCACTTTAGGTGGTTAGTGTCGGAGCTCTGTTTGGAGTTTGTGGATTTGGTGTGGGTCCTGATGCAGTCGAACTTGCAGGGGTGGCAGGTGAAGGGTCCATGGGTGTGTCCTGGGGTGGCTTGATAGCAGTTTGGGATTCGGCCGGGGTTAAGTGCTGAGAGGGTAGCGGCGTCGTACGTAATGCGGGAGGAGTGGATTTTGCAGGGAACAGGGGGTCTGGCGCTGGGCGCGGTCCAGGCGCAGACGGGCGTAGACAGGCTTACCTTTGGCGCACCTTCGGCGCGCATGGGGCGCGTCCGCTGCGCGTGAATGCTGCGCGCAAAAGCTTCTGTCATAAGTTGATAGGGGAGGGGGTGGGGCGAGGGAGGAGCAGCTGGGAGGCGGGAGCGGGGTGGAGGGATGGGCTTATGAGGCACAACAAACAAAATAGCAGGAATACTAAAGCGAAACAGGGCGATATTAGGGTGGGATGTCGCTAAGATGGAGGCGCCGGCACAATCAGGTACAAAGGAATAATCGAGCAATGCGATCAAATGTGCGATAAGGCGCTACGGTGCCAGACAGTCCTACAATGCAAATGCAGGCAATGGGAGCAAGCACAATGATTCCACAATAAAACAATGCAGGCGATGCGATGAGGCAATGAAAGCAACTTCAATTCAGCAGTGAGCACAAAGATTGCAATAGCGCTACGATACCAGGGGCCGGGAGCGTGGGGAGCGACCGCTTCTGAAAGGGTCGTGTGGTTACAAGCGCCGAGGTGGATGGGACGATACTTTACTATCTGTGGGAGGGAGGAGCAGCTGGGTGGCGGGAGCGGGGTGGAGGGACGGGCTTATGAGGCACAACAAACAAAATGGCAGGAATACTAAAGCGAAACAGGGCGATATTAGGGTGGGATATCGCTAAGATGGAGGCTCCGGCACAATCAGGTACAAAGGAATAATCGAGCAATGCGATCAAATGTGCGATAAGGCGCTACGGTGCCAGACAGTCCTACAATGCAAATGCAGGCAATGGGAGCAAGCGCAATGATTCCACAGTTAAACAATGCAGGCGATGCGATGAGGCAGTGAAAGCAACTTCAATTCAGCAATGAGCCCTAAGATTGCAATAGCGCTACGATACCAGGAGCCGGGAGCGTGGGGAGCGACCGCTTCTGAAAGGGTCAGGGTGGTCTACAATACAAAAGCAACACTTAAATGATATTATTTAGTTCAGTATTACAGTCCACAATATGTTTGACAACCAGATACTCGTGACACTCTATTTTCATATTGCAATGATTTTATTTGATATTATGTCCAACTATCAGGTTATTGCAGTGTATAAACATTACACGCCACGATTAATCAAAAATAGAATTTTCCCTTTTTCAAGGATCTCGCTATTTTTGAAGCAATACCTTCACCCACAAGTGGCATGCTTCATCATAGCGCTTATCTGACACCCCACATATCGCTCTTATGTATGGGTCGAGCAATCCCGGGAGCTCTAGATATATTTAATTTGGGCATTATTGCGTCAAAATCCCAGTTACATTCTATTTATTTGTAGGTGCCTTTTATAGGATTAAAATAAATTTAAAAAATCTATGGATCCAGGTGATTTTCGCCCTAGGATCTATTCATAGTCAACATGTTTCACCTGGTTCTGTGTGCCCTGATTGGGTCATTAGCTTTTTTCAGAATTAAATGATCTAAAAGATACCAGTACTTCTGTCAGGAATTAGTCATGTATCACAATCACAATCACACCAATCACAGAGGAGTCAAGGAGTTTACAGACAGAGTAGTTATTCCTAACCCTGGGCAAAGCACTACGCTACGCTCGCGTAGTTTGTGAAGTTTTCGCTACTTTGCAGTACGCAAACTACACATAGCACAGTGCAAACACGTGTAGCGTAGCATAGTTTGGCGGTCATTTTTTGCTTGCTCGTGGTCTTAAACGTCAAGTTGGTGACAGCGAGCCAGCAAAATGACATCCCGGCGAGACTTTTTCCTCGTTCGCGATCAGCAACATCTAGTTGGCGATCGTGAGCGTGGAAAAAAAACCTCCCAGTGAGATTCTCAACGTGGGGAGGTCAGGTTTCTCATTGCGAGTGGTCGCGTCTGCTCGCGACCTCACGCGATGAAAAACTACCAGTCTGCGTTGAGAAAGTTGCCGCTTGAGTAAAAATATTATCCAACTCTAAAAAGCATGAGAGCTATGCTAGAAGGAAATATCGATAAGGTATAGGCATATTCAAAGGCCTGTGTCAAAGGGCTAGAATAATCTGTGTGTTTCTGAAAAGCAGTCAATAGTTATTGTGGAATTCTAATGGTATGTCAATGTCCCATTTGTTTAGAGCCTTTCGTACGGGCATGACCACCAATTTCAAAGTGTTGTGTACATTTATTGTAGACATAGTTATAAAAAGTAAATAGATTAGGTTTCTGCATGCTTACGTCATCAAGGGATTGATGCCGCCACTCGTGCTGCGTCTGAAACCCACTGCTGGTATAGTTACATGGTTTTGATGCCTATTATAACCTTGCTGCCCTTTTAGGAGTGTGGGGTTTCCTGTGCATTTGACGTCACCACATGTAGGCATAACATCACAAAGTGTGATCAGTCGGAGTTGAGAATGGAAGGTAATTAATGGGAAGACTAGACTGTTCACTGTCATACAGTAGTACACATGTAAAATGCAATAAAAGAAAGAGACATACATCATGCAAAAAGGTGGTGATTCCTTACCTTGTGGTACCACTGGATTTTAAAGTCATAGAAACAAAATAAAATACAAATGACGATTATTTTCATGTGTATTAGACAGTAATACAAGCTGAGACGGACGGTAAAATATTCATAATGAAAAGAAGTGGTATAACTATTCCTGTGTGTGATGTCGCAGTGGGAAGGTGAGGCACCATTCTGAGCCAGGTCATAGTTTGCGACCCACAGCAGTCTTGCAGAGGCAGGTAGCAATAACAGTAGGGTATATAAATGGTCAGATGAATAACATTGTGATGACTGTACGAGATGTCATTATTGAGGTCTGTCAAGTGTCTGCCTAACATGCAGATCCAATATTGTTCTAATTTAAGAAGTACACGTTTTTACATCTTTTACATGTTTTGGATTCCAGAGCCTATCAAATACAACCCACTATAGTGGTAGATGGAGCTGGGACACGGCAGCAGGGTACAGCAGAGCAAGGATCTGTTCAAGGAGGTTGTGGAGAAGCTAGGGAACAGTGGGAAGAGGAGGGAAAGGGTCCGGGGGCTGCTGCTACATCTTCACTGCATTCCAGAGCCATGAAAGGAGATGGGCAGTGGCACATCCTCCTGCAGCCAATACCACTAGTATATTTTCTCTGTGCAATAAGTTGGGTCTTTCTTGGTGAAAAGTCCCTAACATGTTTCCAGGTATGCTGTGTTCTGCCCAATTCCCTCAGTTTTCCAATGTGCTGTCTATTGCAGTCACTGACACTTTACATTGTATTGAAGTATTTAAAATACCACTTACTACTCTTGTGAGGGGGCACTGAAGCACTAACCGTCACACATGATGTTGTTGTGTACTCCAAAATGAGTATTTGAATTTGTAACCTGTACCTATATGGCGAGCAAAGGTTTTCCATCAGTTTCCGAAAATGTAAGATATGCTTATACACGATTTACTCATGGTGCGCTGACTGTGTTACCATTTCTTCATGGTAATCTCGTGAATCATATAGTTACTATGATTAGCATGTTCTTGTTGATCCAGGAATTCAGGAACTGACACATTTTATCATATGGACCCAATTCAATAACCCTGCAGTCCCTTGTACGCTGGGTGAGTTTAAACCAAACTTACCAATTTGTTCATCCTGTTAATCCTTTCTTTGGTGATGAAGCTGTATTTAGTTAATCAGGGATTTGGCAAAATAATATCAGAATTTCTAAAATATCACCATAAAAATAATCATTTCATATAGCTAAATACATGACATTTTTAATAACAAACTCTTTTTGTGAGTTAAAATGCTTTATCTAAATAAATGTGAATTGCTCATCAAGTACAATACAGCTCGAATCTTAGATCATCTCACAAGAGAAAACCTGAACAAAATAAACACCAATTGTACAGCTCAAATGTCATTGCAATGAGTGATTGGAGACAAAAGAATAAAGACACTTGCAAATAGATTTAGGAAATTCAGAATATCATACTAACCAATCTTACGAGGTTCTAGAAATCGGAAAAGCTACCCTCTGGCCATGAGAGTAAGGTGGGTACCTCAAGAAGAGTTGAAGAGCACAGTCAAAGAGTCAGGATCAGCAGAACAACAGCCAGCCCATAAAATTTAGGAAAAAGAAACACAGCTCTCTCCTCTCGCAAAGTAAGAAAACAAACTCCCAAAAACCCCACCCTCTTACTACTAATAGTTATACTCTAACTCCACTAAAGGTCCAACCCTCATTGTGTCATCTTACATGGTTTTGTGCATTTTGATTGGTCCTAAACAAGGGGTGTTCAATCGCACCACTTTCGATCTGCTTAACTTTCAAATGTCTTATTGTTCTTAACTTCGCACACTGTAATCACTCCCAACAGAGGAAACTCTAGTATCAGGCTTCCGTGTTTTGTTTGTCTCTCCATCTCACTCATGTATCAATTTGTAGTACAAATGTCCTCATGCTCTGATCGGCAAGGAAGTTCCATTCGTTTTATAATTTTACTCCCTGTGCAACCTTGGCCATCATCAGGAACTTGCTTAGGACTGATCACATTTTCTTTCTCCCTTCTACATTTATAATATGCCATGTTCATTCTAAAAAGCCTCTTGGGCCTTTTCTGCAGGGCAGTAAGTACACTTCTAACAAAAACAAATACAAGTGTTATTTATCATTTTATAAAACGCTCTTTCTCTTTGAATGCTCTCATTTGCTCCCTTTTCTTACACACGTGTTATTATTTTCTAATTGTTAGTTAAAAATAAATTCTTGACTTTTGTCATATTTTCTACATTAGTCATGTGCATTTGCGGCCTACTCTAACACTCCCAGCACGCGCCTGGTCAGTTTTCATATTTACCCTTTTAGTCTTGCATGGTTAGTTTTTTCACAACATTTGGTTAGTAATCTATATGTTGAGGAGTTCAATCTGAGCAGGTTTTATTTCTCAAAAAACCCTGCTCCATCAATCCCCCCTTTGATGGCGACTTGAGCCATCATAAAAAAACAACCCAAAAATGTGATTATCATCATTTATACTGTTTTAGAAAGCAGTTGTTCTCTTTTGTTTCAATATAACTCCATCTATATCCTTTACTGTTTCATAGTAATTTCTTGTCGCAATTGACGCCGCTAAGGCTTTCGACCAAGTGAACTGGTCGTATCTGTGGACAGCTCTATCTGGATTCGGATTTCCTGCTAATTTTGTGTCAGCAATTCGATCCCTTTATGTTAGTCCCCGAGCAGAAATCCTGGTTAACGGACTCCTTACAGTTTGGTTCATAATTTCTCGTGGAAACAGGCAGGGGTGTCCCTTATCACCCCTTTTGTTCAACCTATATATTGAACCATTTGTCCGCCGGTTGAGGTCCGATCCCACGATCAAACCCTTTAGAATTGCTGATCTGGAACTAAAATTCGCACTATACGCCTACGATCTCCTTATGTTCACTTCCAATCCAGCTGAAGCTATCCCCAGACTATTTGATCAGGCAGAATCATTTGGAGTAATCTCGGGGTATAAAATAAACAAGGATAAAACCGAGATCATGCAATGGGACCAGGAGGTCGAAACATAAGGGGCCAAGTCACAAATGAGGTATCTGGGTGTATATCTGGCTCAAAATATTTCAGAAATATCTAAGTTAAATTTGGCAGGAGTTTATAAGGATGTCTGCGGTTTGTTGCAACGGTGGTCTGGCCTCCCTTTAAATATCTTTGGGAGGGTGAACCTAATTAAAATGATAATTTTACCAAAAATAACATTTTTATTTAACTCAATTCCGCTAACTTTTAAGGCACTAGACATCGCCAAATTACAAGGGAAAATTGGCTCCTTTATCTGGAATACCAAGTCACCAAGAATCTCCTGGAAAAAGCCAAGGAGAAGTCTAAGAACAGGAGGGTTAGCTTTACCAGACTTACTTATCTACTGTCATTCATTTCACCTTAAAAACTTCATAATGTTGGCCGATAAGACAGATGCATCTTCCTTAGGTCTATTGTTCCAAGCCTTATTGCACGGTATACCTCAAGGGCCAGAACATTTCCTTTTTAAATATGGCGATCCAAGGTTTTATAGGAAGGTCAGGCTAAAGATCCTGGGTGCGGCCCTTAAAAACTGGCTGTATATTAGAAAAAGTTTAAGAATTCCATATTATGGATCTCAGGCCCCGATTTGGCCCCGATTTGGGACTCTCCAGGTACTCCAGATTGCCTTAATGATCAACTATCCCGTCCCCTTAAAGTGGCAGGTTTAATGTGCTGGCGGACCTGCAGAAAGATTAGCAGTTTCTGGACTGGGAGTCCCTGTCCAGCATGACAGGCGGGACTCTTACAAGATTCAAATGGGCAACTAAATCCTGGGACTTTGATGTATCAAATCCAAAGTTTGACTCAATATCAAGGAGGGGTAGATGGAAGAAGGAGGTGTCCTTCTGGTATTGGGCTATGCCTGAGGCAGAGGGAGTGACAGATCCTGAACTTCAAAAACTATGGGGAAATGTTTCTAGTCTAAATCCTAACAACATCAAGGATATGTGGGGGGATTCTTTTATCATGCTCCAGGCAGTGGTTAAGCCTGCCCCACTCAAAAGAAATCATCTTTATACAATGCACAGATCATATATATCACCCAAAAAAAAATTAGTAAAGATTACGGGTTTAGAGTATCACTGCCCTATGTGCAAACATCCCACAGCCGATGACTTTCATATGTTTGTGGATGGCCTGGCGATAATAAGCTAGGTCCTGGAAGGATGTTAAAGGCCCCTATATAGAGTGTCTCACAAGTGAATCTGACATGGCCTGTGACAGTATGAGTTATGATAAGGTCTGGGCCGCCCTCGTTGCATGGCGGAACAGGTAAATGATATTCCAATGATTTCACCCGGGCACTGTTGGTTCTTTTCCTCCAAAGTAACGCTGGGTCACCACGGTAGCATGAAATGGAGTAGATTAAGAAAGCAGTAGTCGCTTGAGGGTTACGCACCTCTCTCTCTGTATGGGTCTCAAACATCAGGACCGGTATCAGTTGATCAGTAGAGAGAGGTTGTGGTTGCCCATCATGATATATGAGGAATAAAAAAAGAAAAAAAAATAGTAATTTCCTCTTCTGTCTTCTAATTCTGCTCTTTCTCTTTCTTGCTCTTCTTTTATTATCCAGTGTTCGTTTCTTGCACTTACAATACTTATATATTAATACCAGCATTAGTATCCCCTGTAACTACAGCCACTATAGATGTTAGTATTTTACCTACCAAACTATTACCAAAAGTAGAAAACCAATTGCCCACCAAGGAGAAAACCTTACCAAGTCTCTCTCAAGCACAATCAACCTTCCGTTCAGTTAAATCTTCCAGTAAATGCGTAATATTTGTAATATATCCCTCAAGGCTCTTACTATTGTCAGGGATATAAGTACAGCACTGTTGAGTTTTCAACATACTACCAACGCCACCCTCTTTTGCCAATAATACATCAAGAGCAAGTCTATTTTGTAAGACCATAGATCCTATAGCAACCATTTCTGTATCAATCATTAAGAACCCACCAGCAGAGTCTGTTGATAAACAATCAACCATTGCGGATAATTTTCTAATTTTTTGTGAGTTTAAAATTAACCCAACTGAAGGTATCAATGCAACAAAAATATCATCCACAATCTCCGCGGTACTAATTCCCCTTTTATTTCGTGTTAATTCACTCTTCTTTTCATTGATTTCATGATTCTTATTTAAATGATAAACCTTGGGGAAGGCTATTCCCATATAACAACACCCATACAAATGTGCAGGCAACCTACAGTAGGCATTTTTACCACACACATAATATGGGTCCCATTAGGATGGCGGGTCAGCTGTAGCCACCGCCGGCCTGGTAGGGGTGGTCCACCTGCCATCCTTGCAGCACGGACCCCCCCCCCCCACCATATTACTATGGCTGGGGGGGTCCGTGGCAAACAGAAAGACTGTCCACCGCCTTTCCCCCCGGTCGACAAGTCAACGGGGCGGAAAAGGGTTCAATATGGTGGTGGTGTCAGACACCGCCAGCCATATTATGATGTGGGCGGGAACATGCCTGGAAAGGCATGCGGTGTGTGCATGTGGGGCCGATTGTGGGCCCCCAGGGACTCTGGGGGTGGGGAGTGCACATGGGGGGTACCTATAAATAAACGTGTAAATGTAAATTGATACTTGTATAGCGCACTACTCACCAACAAGGGTCTCAAGGCGCTTGTTCGAATACCGCTGTGGAACCCATCCTGGCTTTCCCTTTGAGGCTTCCACTCCTGGGCACCCCCAAGGTGGAGGCCAGGCATCCTTAGCGTTGTGGGGGCCATTGTGGAGATTAAGCAAGCTATTGCCCAGAGTTGCAGAGTGGGACTCCATGATTGAAATAGGCACAGAGGCGAGAATTATCAGGTCCGTGGAATTTTGAGCCCAAGACCCGCCAAGGCGGGGAATTAAACCCTGGTCCTGGGCTAGACCGCTGCATCTGGGTCTGCCGCTCTAATCATTGGCACACACTTCTGTGCAGTGCCTGTCATTTTGTGCATTGAAAGGCACAATCGTGGCATTGCAGCGGGCTGTGGTTTCAGCACCACCCGCCGCAATGTTACAAATGCGGCAAGCGCCCGCCCGTGTGGCGGGCGCATCGTAATTGGGAGTGCGGGACCGCCGCACCCTCAGCGGGCAGTCCCATTTCCCAGGGGTACAGCAGGCGGACAAAGTCCACCTGCCATACTAATGACCCCCTATATTCAAGGGAAACAGGATCCATTCCACCTCTTATTCCCCAACCTCCCGTTGGGGAAAACATGATCACATTCACTAGAACCAATGAAATAATTGTTAAAATCAGTTTTCAGTTTAAGTAAGCCAATCTTTCCCCCATGATGCCAATCCAGAGTCATTGAAGCATATGTCTCACCCTTTTTGTATTCACCTTCTCTAAAAGCCGATGGAGGTACACAGGACTTTTGCTCAGCAGCTTTTTCCTTAAAACACTGTCTTCTATCTTCTACCAAATTTATAAACTCAGTCTCCTCCTGACACAAACTACAGGTTAAATTATTACGATGTGCATATACAGTATCTATTGTTTTAATCGTATGAAATAATTCACCTATATGTTTAGCATTTTTCTCACTATTTACCCTGTTAATATTCTTTCTAATTGGCACTTCAGAAAACACAAAATCATAATTTGAATAATAATACTGCAAATTTCCTTTTTTATAGAACAAACTTGTTAGTACACTACATGAAACTCCATAAGTTAAAGGAAGGTGATCATAGGTCACCCTCTCAGACACAGACAAAAGTAATTGCATGAATATATAGCAATCTCTTGCATCCATAGTATCAACGTATTCATACAGTAGTTTAGTAAATATATTTAGCAAAAAATCATTAATGGAGTTATCCTGGTGATATACATTGTCACCTGTTATTTTCTCAATATTAGTTTGTGATTCTGCTTTAAGATTTCCAACATCTACTTTTTCACTCAATCCACTATTAGTAATGTTATTTTTAATAGGGTACATAAAATAAGGCACAACAACAATTAGGGGCAGATTCCGATTCGGGAAAAACCGCTCCGAATAGCCGTTCAGAGCGTTTTTCCCATACGAATCGCCCCCTGCAATGTCCCCCGTACGTACGACGAAGTACGATTCGTACCAGGAGCCGTACTCCGTACAAGTCGTACAGAGACCGTACGACTCTAATCTCCGTACTATTCGCCCTCGGAAAGCGCTGTAAGCGACATCTGTACGGTTCGTGGCTGGTTTTTATGACCCAGCAAGTACGATACGTGTCGGGTACGCACTGTACAACCCTTTTTCTACGGGAGCTGAAAACAGCCGTAAAAGCAGAGTTTGCACCGAAACAGGTATGGAACGGCCCTCCCCCCGGGTACGGTGTGTACCCCCCATGATCGCAGGGGTACGGCACCGTACACCCATTGTGCATGGGGTACAGTGCGTACACCATTCGTACATGGGTTACGGTGCGTACACCCCATAATCGCAGGGGTACGCACCGTACCCCTGCGATCATGGGGTGTATCGACCGTACGCTGTGTATGTGTTTGTGTGCTTTTCCGTACGACTCGCCCTTACCTGACGTGGACCGTACAAATCGCGTCCTCATACCCCGGTCCGGATCGTACTCGTCGGGTCGTACGGCATGAGTACGAGCCGTACGGTTCACGGTTTCAGCCTTGCAATACATACGGATCGCGACGATTCGGACGGATTCACGGAATACGGATCGTACTACGCGACTCAGACGGACGGGTATGATTCGTACGGAAAGGGCTCCGGATACAAATCGTACGGACCATTTTTTTTCCCGATTCGGAATCGACCCCATAGTGTTAACCAAACAAATATTAGTAATAAAACACTTATAAAGCAAGCATTATTACATCTATGTTTAAAACTTTGGTTTTGATATCCAGTCTCTAAAAAATTTGCTTTTGCCATTTTCTAATAAAAATCAAAAACTATACTAAAAACTTAAGAAAAAAATAAAGAAACTAAAAAAACTAGGAAAAATAATAGTAACAATGATGTGTAGTGTATCCTATCACTTCTTAAGCCTTCCTGATTCACCCCTCTCTTTTTTTTATATATATCTTCACAGCCTTTAACTCAATTCCAGCTTAATCTTCTGCACTCCTCAGAGTGGTCTTTTTCAATTTAAATGTAAAGAACATGTCTTCTCCATCTTAGACTGCACTCCCATCCCAATACTCAAACCCTCGTCATCCAGCTCCGCTCAATCACTACCTCCCTTATCTGCGTTCTCATGTACAGACCCCCCTCCTACATGCCTTCTTTCGCTCAATCAGTCGGGGAGCTGGTCTCCCAGCTTCTTATTAATCACTCCAGAATTCTCATCCTAGGCGATTTTAATTACTGGCCTAGCGACCCTCAAGAAAGCCGATTGTCTGAGCTGTTCTCAGAAACCCTTACTAGCTTGAATTGCCAGCAATTGATTTCCACTCCCACCCACTGCAAGGGCCACATACTTGATCAGGTCTGGATGGCTAACCTCGACATCTCACCTCCACTGATCCCCCCTTGCACCTGGTCAGACCACTACCTTATTTCTTTCTCTTTTGACCTTCCTAGCTTCCACCGCCCTCCGCGCCCGGCTAACATCACGGCCCGTAATTGGAAAAATGCCAATTTGTCAAAACTTCACTCTCTTCTGGCAGCCTCAGTCCCTCCAGTTTCTGAATCAGTCTCTCACCAAGCCTCTACTCTTGAGCACTGGCTGAAGGCAGCAGCCGACACTGTAGCTCCTCTAAAGACCATAAAAGTCCTGCGCCCCCACGACGCCCAGCGATGGTTTAATGACCAGCTTAAACTTGACAAATTAGCCCTCCGCCAAGCTGAACGTCGCTGGCACCACAAGTACGACCCCGCACTTAAGACAGAATTTACTACTTTACTTAACAAGTATAAATCCTCCATACTCGAGACAAAGACCTCCTACTTTTCCCGTAAAATCTTGGAGTCGGCTTCAAAAGCCAAAGACATCTTCTCGATTGTCAATGAGCTTTCCCTTCCCGATCGCATCACTCTTCCACCCGTGCCCACCCAGGCATTGTGTGATGAGCTTAATGCCTTCTTTCAAGACAAAATTTCCACAATTAAAAACAATATCTCTCCACCTTCCCCTTCCAAATCATTTCCCCTCCCCTCTGAAAACCCTCAGAAATTTCATACTTTTCCTCCTATTTCCATCACCGACTTCCACATTCTTCTTCACAAAGTCAGTTCCGGTTCTCCCAAGGACTGCTGCCCCCCACATATTCTCAAAGAAATCTTCATGGCCTGTCCTGATCCTGTCTTGGCCCTCCTCAACTCCTCCTTAACATCAGGAGTTGTTCCAGAAGCTTTCAAGCAGGCTGTGGTGTTACCCATTCTGAAAAAGCCCAACGCAGACCCACTTGTGCTGAGCAATTACAGACCCATTTCCCTTCTCCCTTTTTTGGGAAAGATCCTAGAAACCTATGTAACTAGGTGTCTGAGCACCTTTATGGAGACTTCCCTTTTCTTGGACCTCCAACAGGCTGGTTTTGGCCCCC
Organism: Lissotriton vulgaris; assembly: GCF_964263255.1. NCBI lineage: Eukaryota > Metazoa > Chordata > Amphibia > Caudata > Salamandridae > Lissotriton > Lissotriton vulgaris. The sequence goes on from NC_141697.1 coordinate 966,666,158, forward strand.
TCCATTCCACAGAGATGGTGATCGCGGCTGTCATGGACACTCTTAGAACCGGTGCCGATAATAACATTTCCCAAGCCCTTGTACTGTTGGATCTTTCGGCGGCTTTTGACACGGTCGATCATACTATTTTGATCGACCGTGTCAGAAACGCCGGCATCCAGGGCATCGCCCTTGATTGGGTTCGATCCTTCTTGCAAGGCCGCTCCCAGGCAGTCCACCTTTCTACCTTCTCTGCTCCTTTCTCCCCCCTCACCTGTGGTGTCCCCCAGGGTTCAGCTCTTTCCCCGCTTCTCTTTAACCTATACATGCAACCACTTATGGTCTCCCTTCGTCACTCCCCTGCCACTATATATAATAATGCAGACGACCTGCAATTGGTCTTCCCTTTGGACACGTCACCTTCCTCCCGCTCTAATTTTCAAACAACAATGTTGTTCATCTCTGACTGGATGGCTCACAGCCAGCTCAAGCTGAACCCGTCTAAGACGGAACTTGTTCTGGTGGGTGGTCCTACCAATCCATGGGATGACAATTACTGGCCCCTTTCTCTTGGCACCCCCCCTCGCCCGGTCAGCTCTGTGAAAAGCCTTGGAGTGGTCATCTCTGAGGACTTATCTATGAAATCTCAGATCTCGGCTGTTACATCATCCTGCTTTTTTCAACTGCGCAGGATCCGTAAGGTCTGTTGATTTCTTACCAGAGTGGCACTCATACTAGTCATACTGGCTTTGGTCATCTCCAGGGTTGACTTTGCTAATATCTTGTATGTGGGGATTCCTGCCTATCAGCTTCAAAAACTCCAGTTAATTCAGAACCAGGCCGCCCGCTTGGTGTTCCATCAACCTAAACACCAGCATGTCTCCCCCCTTCTGAGGAGCCTCCATTGGCTCCCAGTGGCTAAACGGTGCTCCTTCAAACTCGGATGCACCATATTCAAATCTCTCCATAACCGCGCCCCCGAGTTCATCACCTCCAAGCTAAAGAGATACCTCCCTACCCGTAATTTAAGATCTTCTGCTGACAATCTTCTCTGCATCCCATCTAACCGCCGCAAAAAACACGGCGGAATGCGTTTTTCTTTTTTAAGCCCTTCCTTCTGGAACTCCCTCCCTTCTTCCTTTCGCCACTGCCCCTCTTATGAGTTGTTCAGAAAAACTTTAAAAACTTTCCTTTTCAAAGCGGCCTTAGAATAATACCCTCTGCCCTGGCTTGTTATGTCTGTTATGAGCGCCAAGAAACCGTCTCGGTGTACGTGCGCGGTATAAACTTTTTAACATAACATAACATAACATAACATTTTCTGCACCCCAATTTTTGACAGTTCATTGAGGATGGCTCATAACCATTTCTGTGACTCGATTCTGCAACAGTCTTCTCTCAACACTGGTCTTTGCTGTTTTAGTCACCACGTATGTGTTAAATCCCCAACCGGCCCAAACACTGCAGGGACGTAGCATGCACCAGTCCCCTTCTCCTGCCCACTGGACACCCACAGGAAAAACACTGTGGGTGCACCTATGGACTAGAAAAGAGGGTGGTTGTGTGGAGGAGACACCAAGTCTACCACCCTTGTAGGCACCAGGACACTGCTCCCTCGTTCTTTACGCTTCTGCACCTGTGGCACAAGTAGGGAAAAACAACACCTCTCACATACACTGGACACCAATACAACCAACCCCCAATGACCATGCCTTGTCCACCATATAGCCCTTCTCACCTGTGTCTCTGGCAGGCTTGGCCTCGTAAAGATGCTGGGTATCGTAAAATAATAAACGTTGTATTCTTGTGTCTGCTTGAGTGACTATAGCAGTAGCAATGAGGGAGCGTGGGCAATGACACTGGTACTAAAATAAGTAGATACGGGGAAAAAGGTCAGGGGAGGCAAACAGCCACTACCAAAAAACCCCGTTAGCAAAAATCATATATCCGAAGGGGCAGTGAGCAGGGAACCCTCCGTTGCGCTTTCCGAGCAGCGCTATTGTAAATCGAAACCGCCGCGGAGTGAGCCGAAACGTCACTTCCGCAAATAACGAGGCGGATAGTACTGAGTTCGGGGCGCGCTAGATTTAGCGGCGAGTCTCAGCACTACAGCGTTCTGCAAGCAAGCACGCTAGAGTGACCGGGAGCCCCCGGTTCACTCTAAAACAATAAACAAAACCCCCGGTGACAAGAAAAAGAAAGAGGAAAAAGGGAGGGATTACCAGGATACCGCTAATTACCTAGAAAGGGAAAGAAAGACGGGGAAGGGACAAGAACAAAGCTAAAAGCAGAACTAACCCTCCTCACGAGCCCGTGAGAGGGTACAGGTCAGCAACAAGGGAAAGGACCACAGAGAGGAAAGCTCAGCTCTGCAGCCTCCAGCAACCAACAACCAGGAAGGGAATCCAAACACTGGCAATATCGAGCAATGAGCTAAAGGTAGGACTGGTTATTTATCTACCTTTCCCTGGTCATGTGATGGCAAGGCATGGTCACAGAGATAGGACTAGCTCGATTCCTAACAGTATGTCCATTCAGGTGCTGTGTACTTCTTGTTTGGAATTCTTGCCGTTTTTGTTCTTCGAACTGTATCTTCTTCAGAGTCACTTTGTTCTGTTTGGCTGGGTACTTCAATTATTGTGTTTGGAACTTTTTCTTTCAGAGTGTATTTTAGTCTTTTGACTTCCTTTGAGCTATATATCTCCTTTTCTTGCTTTTTCACTTGCACAATATCACAAGATTCAAAACCAGGTTCACAACTTCTTTTGGTTGCTATTTTTCTTGTTTGCACTTCTTCTTGTATGATATTTTCTCCTTCATTGGCATCGACAACAGTCTCACGAGACCCAGTAGCTGGTTCCCACTTTATTCAACTTTGTTCAGGCTCACGCTCTCCTTGACTCTCAGCCTGTTCTTATTCTTCTTCTTTGTTTGCTTCTGATCTTTCAAGTCGACTTGGGACTCTTCTTGTGTGACTTGTTTGAATCCAATTCAGTAAGCCACCACACTTTACTGCTGTTGTTGTCACCCGTATCTAAGCATGGGCGAATTTTGCGAATTCGCGATCCGTGAATTTGCGGATTTGCGAATTCGCGATCCGCAAAATTCACGAATTTGCGGATTTTTGTTTTTTGCATGTTCGCGGGGTTTTTTGCGTGTTCGCGGGTATTTTTGCGTGTTCGCGGGGATTTTTGCGTCTTCGCGAGCCGCTTGCATAGCGAAGTTACCCATGCAGTCGTTTATGGGAGAAGGAGAGAGAGATAGATAGATAGATAGATAGATAGATAGATAGAGAGAGAAAGAGAGAGGGAGAGAGAGAACGAGAGAAAGAAAGAGAGGCTGGATCTCTGAATGGCCAGATTCCTGAGTTGCCCCTACAGAACATACAGCTTTTTATTTTTAGCAAAATGCATATGAAAATTGTGCTGTAAAGGGCTCTTTTAGTTTAACCCCTCCTGACAACTCAAAATGGGTGTATTTGCCATCCTCTCCCTTCTTCCTGTTTTTTATATCTGTAAGTGCTTCCTGATGAGGTTTAATTCCTTGGACAGGTGCCTCGTTGCCTACTTGTAACTATTCTCTGACCCTGCTTCAAGGGTCAGAGCAGGGTCAGAGAATAGTTGCAAGTAGGCAACGAGGCGCCAGGAAGCAATTAGCAGCAGGTGTCCAAGTTGAAGTTAATTTGTTTGTAACCCTTTTGTAAAAGGTTACAAAGAAATTAGGTTCAACTTTTGCACCTGCTGCTGTAACCCTGAAAATTCGTCCCCGCTGATTCGCGGATTTTACCGCGATTTCGCGAGATTCGCGGATCGCTAAATCACGGAAAATCCGCAAATTCGCCTGCAAAACGCATTTTACGCCCACCCTTACCCGTATCACTTGATATGGCCCATGCCAACGTGGTTCTAAACACAACTTTTGCACATGCTTTTTCACCAGAATCCACTCTCCTGGACTTAGGTCATGTGTTTGTTCTTGCTGTGTTGTAGTTGCAACTTCTCCAACCTGATGAGACACAGAACGCACCACATCAGCCAATCCTTTGCAATATTCGAGCACTAGATCATCAGTTATATTCATCAGTTGATTTGCTGGAACTATTTGTTGCCTCCTTGCTCTCCCCATAATCACTTCATGGGGTGATAATCCAGGGCCCAATTCACAAAAGTAATCCGAGACAAAATCCTGACTTTACGACTTTTGGTATTAACAAAAGGCATTTAGGAGTAGTAAAGTTAAGATTCCTAACTTTCCTAATCCTAAACTAAAAACAAAATCCTAACTTTATGACTTTTGGTATTCAAAAAAGGCATTTAGGGGTAGTAAAAGAAAAGGCATTTAGAGTAGTAAATTTAGAAATCCTAACTTTACTACTCCTAAATGCCTTTTGTGAATACCGAAAGTCGTAAAGTTAGGATTTTGACTCAGATTAGGAGTAGTAAAGTTAGGAATCCTAACTTTACTACTTCTAAATTCTTTTTGTGAATTCTGAAAGTCGAAAAGTTAGGATTTTGTCTCAGATTACTTTTGTGAATTGGGCCCACAGTCTTTTTATCAGGAATACTTATTATACTGATCAAAACTAAAGGTAAAGCATCTGTCCATTTCAATGCTGTGGATGCACAGACTTTCGAGAATCTTCACCTAATAGGCCATTAATTTGCTCGACCATGCCTGAAGCTTCTGGTCGATAGGAACAATGACGTTTACTCGATTTGCAATGCTGCACAAATCATCCAAATTATTTCATTATAAAAATGAGTTCCTCTATCTGTTTCTAAAGAGACTTGAAATCCAAAGCTAGGTATAATCTCTCTTAGTAGCAATTTATCAACTGTTAGACTATCATTTCATCTTGTTGGATATGCTTCTACCCAATGAGAGAACAACCAAACCACAACCAACACATATTTCAAACCATTAAATGGGATTATTTCTACGAAATCTGCTTGCAGTCAAGCAAATGGACCTTTTCGTCCCCAACTGACAACAGTCTTTCTTCTTACATTTTGCTGCTGGCAAGTTATACACCTCTGGCAAAACCTTTCTGCAATGACCCTGAACTTTGGGTTAAACCACGATTGCTTAAAAAGCCTGATCATTGCATCTCTCCCTATATGTGCTGAGCCAGGATACATCCTTGCCATCTGTGATAGCAGGCTATCTGGCATTATTGGTCTCCCGTCTGTATACACCCACACTTCATCTTCTGCCCTTCGTGTACAACCTGCTTTGATCCATGTTACTTTTTCCTCCTCTCTAGCTTCATCCTGAAATTTTCTAACTTCTTTCCATGTCTCCACAGATGGAAACATTAGTTGACAATCAGTATGAGATTTGTGTATTTCTTTGTTTGTAGAAATTGAATTTTGAGCACAAAAATGTGCAACTTGATCCGCATATCTATTGCCAATCGTCACATAGTCGTCTTCAGATTTATGTGCCAAACACTTCACCACAGCAATCGCTTTGGGCAAACTAGCAAATCCTTCACGTTATTACTGTCCCAAATTGGTGAACCTGATGATGTCAAAAATCCACAATTGTCCAAAGTCATGCACAAACCCAAAACCATATTAACGATCACTGAATATGGTTATTCTCAGATTTTTCCCAATTATGTATGCTCTGATTAATGCCACTAGCTCAAAAATGCTTTTGTGGTTCCAGATAAGCTTGTACCACTTCGTCCCTCACATTTCTTCCTCTCTTGAATGCAAAGATTGGTTTTTCTGCAGTTTTCAGTTCTCATGCCACCAAATAGGGTTTTCCAAGGAGAAAAAGGAAAACCCTAACAACATTGTGTGTGTCACTACTTTTAATACCAAAAGCAATAATGTGAAGAAAATTGTATCTAAATATTGGTATTTGGTGGCAGGAGAACTGAAAACTGCAGAAAAACCAATCTTTGCATTCAAGAGAGGAAGGAATGTGAGGGACGAAGTGGTACAACCTTATCTGGAACCACAAAAGCCACCAGACCTTCGGAGTATGCTGAATTTGCCACCCATCATTGGCCACTATAAATGTGGTTCATGTAAGGCCTGTGACCTTTGTCAAGAAGGGGACACTTTCACACATGCTAATAGAACACACAAACTCTGTGACTTTAGTAACTGCAACAGTACCAACCTTATTTATGCAATAATGTGTCCTTGTGCCAAAATATATGTGGGCCAAACTACACAGAAAATAAAGACACGTATCTTAAAGCATATGAGCAGGGTAAAATGTAAAACACAAGGAGCACCTCTTGTTGAACACTTCTCCAACCAGAATCATACCCCACAAGACATAAAGTGGTGGGTACTAGAAAAAATACATACTAATCCAAGGGGGGTTCCATTTCACATTCTTTGAAATTTAAGGAGTGTCGTTGGATCCACTCGCTAGACTTGTTGAGGAATGGATTGAACGAGACTGAAGAAACCAATAGGCAAATGGGACAATTGTAGGATCTTGCTAGTTTGTCCTGGTTTGATTCCTTGTATGAGACCTGATTCGATATTTGAACTATATACCGATGACGGGCGCACAACCATATGCGCCCCTAGTAATGGTTTTACTAAATAATTTCAATATCATTATATGCTGATCGATTACTGTACTACAATGTAATTGTATATGTCTACAAAAGACTGACACTTGCACTTTACATTGTTAAATATCATGTATTTAATCGCATATGTCGTTATTTTGAAATCATTGATACAATGTGTGAACCCCATGTAACTGGATAATTCGCTATGAATGTATATACCTTGAATGATTGACACTCGATGATTCTAATAGAACGTTGGCAAAACAACGGAAATTGAATATGATATATATAAAAAAATTGCAAATTGTTTTTAATGTTAAATCATTGTTGCAGGCTGTAGGCAGTAACCATGAAGATTTGCAGAATTATGGAAATTGTATACGATGTATATATTACATTGCAAATCATTTTTTAATGTCAAAGTATTGTGGAAGGCTGTAGGCAGTAATCACGCTAGTAACCTCACAATATTCGACCGGCAGGGTCACCGTGCAATTGGAGTGTAATGATTCTTTGGATATACTAACTGGCGCCATGCAAGTCTGCCTAGCCACTCCTGACGCTTAGTCTCACTAAGGCGTGATAGACTGATTGTAAAGCTCTCCATCTCCATGGTTACTATGCAGCTTGCGTTGTGACGAGTGGCCGACGTGCTTTGCCGTCTGTGTACTCGCACAGGATACAGCTGATGTATAATAGCGTTGCTCTAGCTAGTCTGAGCAAAACCGCTTTGGGGCCACCCTGAGCTGGAAGATATCTCTCCTTCGGCGGGCGGCATCCGTAATCTAATACCCATTAGTCGATAAAGGTAAGACCAGTTATCTGCCAGAGGGCTGAGACTTGGTCTGTTGTAGAATCGTTCCCTACCTGTGGGCTAATGGTCAATAACAACCCATAACAACCCCTAACTTACTCCTTCCCTTTCAGTGGGGAATAATATCGACTCTATCCCACATTTGGGAACCCAGAAATAGCGTTTGTCCCAAACTGTTGGTGTGGAGATCCGTCTGGGTAGATTCACAACACCTACACCCAGGTGAGCCGTAAAATGTGCTTGTCAACAACACATAACAGAGGGTTAGAATACTGGATGTAATATTAAACACATGCCCCTTTCCTTCCCGTCAGGAGAGTGGTTTGGTTTTCAACGCCTGTGAGTCGCTATGTAGAACAACCGTTGGGGGCACAATTAACTGCTACGCCGACAGGTAAGCAATGAGAGAATAGCGCCACGACTAATGCATGTTCCTGAATTTTTCTTTAAAAAAAACGCACTAATTAGGCTCCTTTTGTATCAGGACAGATTAATAAAGTTCAACCTCCACCTTAAACCCGGCTGGGTTTGCAAGAAGGTGAGTGTTTTTACTAACACAGGCATTTGAGGCCTATAGTCACTTTCAGAATCCATTCCTAAAAGCCATCTCCCTTAAATCACTTAGGCTGTCCACTATCCCACACAGTCCTGAAGAAGACCCGCTTTGACGCCCCATGTGCGTTTTCAGAGGGTCGAAACGTCGATGAATAAGATAGTGGATCTGTTGCATCAAAATCCTGTATCTAATACTGACAAATGCAGTGTACAGTTGTATATTTGAAAGAGCATAGACCACGCTAAACTATTGTTGGTACCCCCCTGTATAATACGTGTATAGTTTATTTGTCACTCTTGCCCCATAAGCACTGAGCACTACAAGTCACCATTTGCACTGTTTGTTCACTTTTGTACAGCCTATTTTGCAATGTATATATGTTGAAAGTATTTATGAATGATTACAATTCATTAAACGGTACATAAATACACAGATGGTTTTGGATTCTGAGTTTTGCCTTGTTTTAAATACTACATAATTTATGAGAAAGTAAAAGAAATATTGTGCACCCGAATGAACCACTTGTTGATAGAAATGCCATCTGGGATACAATAAATGGTGCAGTTCATCTTGCATAACAAATCCCTAATTAACAGGTTTACTGGACTCGTATCACACACCACAAAACTATGCAAGTCCCTAAAGTTTCCCATGTGTAACTTCATTGGTTTTGTCACTGGAGTATTAATCAACTGATTTGAAATACCTACAACTTGGAAAGTATCTCCAGAGAGGGGTAGGTTTGAGATTTCCACAGTTCTCACACTGGAACGGGTAGCACCAGTGTCTACAAGGAATGTAACAACATTACCTTCAACTTCTCCATCCACAAACAGACCACACTGATCTACCTCTAAGGATGCGCCAAACAAGCACTCTTCCTCCCACCGCAATCACCGTCATTGAGATGACTTCGAATCACTCTCCTGGTCCTGGCACTGTAACCAGTATTGTGAAGCCATGTATACATTTAGATGATTAGCAGCTCATTCCCCTGTATGAAAACCCATGTTCGAACTGTATCTTTGTACTTGAGCATTCACATCATGGGGCTTTGGGGCTCGAGGAATTTGTACCTGTGTAACTACCTGTTGTTGCTGCTGTTGATTCCTGTTCACCTCATTCTGCATTTGCTGAATAAAATTCTGATTAATTTAATTATTTTCTAGAAAAACCTTACACTCGTGTTTCTAATGTCCCAACTTGCCACATGCATGCCAACGATATTTCTTTTTCATATTGTCCTTATTACCTCTACCTCTACCCTTTCCTTGAGTAAGAACACCTCCATTCATCATGACACCTCCCATGTTAGAAATCTGACCATTTTGAATATTCTAATTCAGACCTTTTCCTTGAAAACCTGTTTGAGAATAATCCACAAAAGTACCACCTTTCTGTGTTGCTTTCATTTGTGCCCTCATTGATTTCTCTTTCAACTTCTTGTGTCTCGGTTCAATATCATCACTTCAATATTTTGTGTACCGTAGTATTTTATCCAAAGTTTTATTTTGCCAAAAAATTAAATGCTGGTGAATAATGTTGCTAATTTCTGGCTTCAAACCAAACACAAACTTGTATACAAAATGTCCCATATCTTTGTCAGTTATACTCTTAAAACCACTATACTGATTAAAAACCTGTAAAATCCTCTCATAATAAGCATGTACTGATTCTTTCGTCTCCTGAGTTGTTCTATCAATTTTTACCCAATTTGTCTCTTTTGATGTAATCTTTTCCTTCAAATAGGTAATTACTTGATTATATTTTTTCATCACTTCATCTGACGGAGCTCCAGTCTCTAGGATATTCTTCTTTTGGCCAATCTATTGCAATTTTACACTCAGTCCATAAACCAGCTGGAACCAAAATATCCAACAACCCATCCAAATCTTTCAACAAATTTATATTTATTATTTATTTATATATTTATTGAATTTATAAGGCGCAGCAGCTACCCAAAAAGGGTTTCCTGGCGCCGAAGCAGATCCAAAGATTGCATAACAGCTTACAGGATTACTGGTTAAAGAGCCAAGTCTTCAGTGATTTGCGAAATTGGGCATACACCGTATTGTACCAAATAGCTGTGGGAAGGAAATTCCAGAGTGAGGGACCAAGGTATACAAACGATCTGCCACCCATCTGAGATAGTCTGATTCTGGGCACAACAAATTTCCCTTGAGTGGATGAGCGAAGACATCGGGGGGCACATAGGGGCAGACCAGAGACAGCAGGTACTGAGGGGTAGCACCTATTTTGATATTGAACATGTAGCTCAGGGCTTTGAACTTGATTTGGTTCTCCACCCTGAGCCAGTGCAGGTCCCGCAGGTGACTAGAGACAGAGGTGGCTCTAGGAACCTGGCAAAGTAGTCTTGCAGCAGAGTTCTGAACCATCTGCAGCCTAAGAGTCACCTCCTTGTTGAATCATAGGTAGAGAACATTACCATAGTCCAGTCTTGAGGTGATTGGTGCCTGGACTACTGCTTTCTGAGTGGGCTCAGGCAGCATCCAGATGATCTTTTTCAGCCACTTCAGGATGGTAAAGCAAGTAGCGGCCACCTTGATAGCTTGATGATGCATAGTTAGCGAGTCATCGATGATGACACCAAAATTGCGGACTTGATAGGAAAACAAAGGAAGTGCACGCATCTCACTGGGCCAATGTTGTGGGCCCCTGAGATCCTTATTTTTACCAAGTATCAAGACCTAGGTTTTCTCTCCGTTGAGCTTAAGGTAATTTGTCTGCATCCATGATGCAATTTTACCCATGCCCAGCTGGAGGGGGGGATGACCGATACGCACTCTACATAGAGAGAGAGAAGATAATCTGGGAGTCGTCCGTGTAAGAAAATAGGGACAACCCGGCATCTTCCGCAACATCAGCTAGAGGTCTGACATATACATTGAAAAGTAAAGGGCTAACTTTTGAAACCTTTTCAAACCTCTCTACTTGTTTGTACCATTCAACAGTTTTCTTTCTCAGTCTGGGAAACTCATTTGTGAAAGACAGTATATCCTGTCTTGACCATGGATCGTGAACATATCCACCTGCTGGTACTCCTCTCATGGGCTATATAATTTCAGTTGTTGTTGTCCCTATTTCCCTCACAGGATACATAGATGATGCTCCTTTATTTGTGGGCATTTCTTCTTTATTTTTATCCATCTGTCTGTCCAGCGTTCCAATTCACCCCATCAATTTAATGCATTAATCAACTCTTTAATCTGTAACCATTTACCAGAAGTATTTAAACTCTCCAAATCTTTATAGCAAAAATCCAAAATATATGTCTTTTGTCCAGTCTTTGATTTCTCAATGTAAACTCCATAAGTTTTTGCAACTTCAGCAAACCTCTCATGAAGACTCTGCACTCTCATTGTAATATTTTTACACAAACACAACTCTTCATCCTGATATTTGCTCAATCTCTCTGGGCTAATCGTACCAAGAATCATTTTCTCCAAATCTACTTTTAATTAAGGGTGGGCGTAGTTCGCGAAGTAGCGCTACGCGAAGTGCACTTCGCACTACGCGAACTTCACGTAGCACTACGCGAGCTGCGTAGTAGCATGTTCGCACTGTGCAAGATGTGTTTTCAATGATTGCACAGTGCGGACAAGCATCCGGCACTGTGCAATCATTGAAAACTGCATCTTGCACAGTGCGAGCTGTAGTTTTCTGCTGCTCCAGTAGATTATTACTCGAGCTGCAGCTTTCTCAACGCAAACTGGATGTTTTTCATTGAGAGCGGTCGCGAGCATGCGCAACCACTCACAATGAGAAACCTTTCCTCCCCGCGTTGAGAATCTCGCCGGGATGTCATTTTTCTTGCTCGCGGTCGCGAACACGACGTTCAGGACCGCTAACAAGCAAAAAAGGAGCACTGCACTACGCTACGCTGCACTACGCGTGTTCGCACTGTGCTACGTGCAGCTCGCGTAGTGCGAAGTTGCGCAAACTTCGCAAGCGTAGCGTAGTGCTTCGACCAGGCCTACTTTTAATCTGCTTTTAATATGCTTACATCCATGCTCGAATTCACTTTATTTGGCACCATCCCTCTAATCCCTTCATCTAACTCTTCCGGTGATGGTCCTACTGAACCTCCTGAAGTAGGGGTCCCTTCTCTCACAGTCTGTACTAATCTTCTAGGTTCCATCTGTATATTTTGTTTTGGGGTTTCCACTGATCTCTCTGTAATATCAATCAGTGTTCCTATCTCACTCACTTCAGCAACATTATTAACCCTATCATTATTGACAGGTACTGGTAAAGCATGCACTTGTGAAATATTTTGGCCCTAACTATACAATGGAACTATGAGACCAATTGTCACGAGAACTGATAAAGCTTCTGCATTCAAATGTAATTGAGTCATCCTTTATGTCAAATCATCTTTTGCTTTATTCATTACATTTGTACTTTTTGCTTGTGAAGGCTGAGGAACCTTAACTTGAATCAATAGAGCATTTGGAGTAGTTCTTTCCTGCTCTTCCTGATATGGTGGAGGTCTGTTTAACAATAATACATCTAGTAACTCATCATCAAATTTGTTTGGATCTGGATCTGTACATTCTACATTTTTCTTTTTCTCCTTATATTTTCCTCTATTTTGATCCTATACAACAACCGGATATAAACCTTCACCTCCTGCAATCACATCTCTTTTTCATATTTTCATCTGAGCATCCCATTTTACCTCTGAATATCTACGCACAGTATTCCTATATTTATTTGCAGATCGGTCTCTTTCTCTCTTATATGCTTCATGTTCTCATTCCTCAAGTGTCTCATATTGCATCGGACTAGGATTTGGTCTCAATTGATTCATTTGATATACCAGGTTCTCTAAAATCCTTGCATTAAAACTACCATGTTCTGGAAATCCCATATTCCCATCACCTTCTGTATACTTCACCCAATTCCCCAACAATGTACACGTATGATATCCTCGTTCTAATGACATAAATGAAGCAGGCGTACCATCAGGTGGCACACAAACTCCCTTGCTAATAGGTATAGGCTCATCCTTTCTAAATAAAGTCTTCAATATTTTCAATAACTTCATTCTAAATTTTCTACTACGCTAAAACTCGAACAAACCAAGGGAAGAACTATTCCGTAGTTTTATACATGCAATTCGTTCATGCTGCACAATACCAGCGCGACTCACACCAACCAACCAACAGCAGCACAACACCCTTTCATGATGATTCACACTAGCTGACCAATGCCAGCGCTGCTCTCTAAGACAACAGTATAACTCCTACTACTGACCCTCCCTTTACAAGATTATTTCGGCAGTAGAATACAATCCATTTTCAAAAGAAAACAACATGAAACAAACCCGGTTTGTCTGCCCCACTAAAATGAGATAGATCCAATCAAACAAAGAATTCTTTTGCTACCAGCGGATTATCAACCAGTGTTATTCCACTCTCAATCAAGTGAAAATTCTCAGGACTTCTTCAGCTGCGCTTTCTAAAGGCACCCAAATAAATCTCCACTATACTAACTTCAGAGCTCCCTATGCAATATTAACAACCTCTCTCGTTGCTTAGCAGCACACCAGCAGACAGCTCAAAACATAGGGCCTGATTCTGATGTGGGTTGGAAAGCTTTCCCACCTAGGGCCTGATTCTGATGCGTTTAGGAAGGCCTCCTAATGGCATTTGCTCCTTCCAAGTCAATTGGAGTCTAACCAAACCGTATCGGTAAGCATCCGGATGCATTGTACTCTGCCGGCCGGACTGTCCCGATCCGAGTGGGTTGGAAAGCATTTCCAACCTGATTCAGTCGAGAAGCATTTCTAACCCACATCGGAATCAGCCCCTAAAAGTGTGCCACACTAAACCCTGCCCATTAGGCTGATATCATTCTGGGGTCTTAAACCACTCCAGACCGGTCTTTTCTTAAGGTCAACGACGGACCACTACATATAACTATAGCACAATATGTTATTAACCAAACTTATTATTTCTAACCTGTTAATTTGCCAGGGTAATTAATAAAACCATCCTCTGCTACCACAACTGATCCAGCAGATGAGAAACTGACAAATTTTATCATCTGACCCAATTCAATATCCTTACAGTCCCTTGTACACTGGGTGCGTTTAAACAAACTTACAAATTTGTTCATCCTATTTTTCCTTTCCTTGGCAATGAATCTTTATTTAGTTAATCAGGGATTTGGCAAAATAATATCTGAATTTCTAAAATATCACCATAAAAATAATCATTTCATATAGCTAAATAAAAGACATTAATAATGACAAACTCCTTTTGAGAGTTAGAAATGCTTTATCTAAATAAATGTGAATTGCTCATCAAGTACAATACAGCTCGAATCATAGATCATCACACAAGAGAAAACATTAACAAAATAAACATCAACCGTACATCTCAAATGTCAGCTCAATGAGTGAGTGCTTAGGCATAGAGACAAAAAATGTATGCAAATTCAGAATATCATACTAACCAATCATACAAGGTTCTAGAAATCTGAAAAGCTACCCTCTGGCCATGAGAGTAAGCTAGGCATCTCAAAAAGAGTTGAGGAGCAAAGTCAAAGAATCAGGATCAGCAGAACAACAGCCAGCCCATAGAATTTAAGAAACAACAACACAGCTCTCTTCTCTCGTAAAGTAAGACAATACGCTCCAAAAATCTCCACCCTCTTACTATTACTAGTTGTACTCTAAATTTACTAAAGGTCCAACCCTAATTGTTTCATCTCAGAGGGTTTTATGCATTTTCATTGGTCCAAAACAAGAGGTGTTCAATCACATCACTTTTGATGGGCTTAACTTTCAAATATCTTATTGTTCTTAACTTCGCTCACTGTAATCACTCCCAACAGAGGAAACTCTAGTATCAGGCTTCCGTGTTTTGTTTGTCTCTCCATCTCACTCATGTATTAATTTGTAGTACAAATGTCCTCATTCTCCTCTTGCCAAGGAAGTTCCATTTTTTAAATCATTTTCCTCTCTGTGCAACCTTGGCCATCATCAGGAACCTGCAAAGGACAGATCACATTTTCTTTCTCCCTTCTAGATTTCTAATATGCCATGTTAATTCTAAAAAGACTCTATGGTCTTTTCTGCAGGGCAGTAAGTATACTTCTAAAGAAAACAAATAAAAGTGTTAATTATCATTTGATAAAACTTCACTATTAAACACTCTTTTAAATCTCTAATTTGCACCCTTTTCTTACACGCTGCTTATTATTTTCTAATTGGTAGTGAAAAATAAACTCTCGCCTTTTGTCTTGTTTTCTACATTAGTCATGGTCATTCGTGGCTTACTCTAATACTCCCAGTGCGCGGCTGCAATTTTTTTATCTTTCCCCTTTTAGTCTTGCATGGTTAGTTTTTTCAGAACATTTGGTTAATAATTTACACGTTGAGATGTTCAATCTGAGAAGATTTTATTTCTCAAAAACCCTGCTCCATCACAGTTGTTGCCGCACCCTTGTCCTACCGAGGCACCTACTTGGAAGTCTAAAACCAGCTGTGTTTACCACTGCTGTTAATGCTTGGATCCAAACTTCATTAACTCTTCGATGGCTTCACCATCTTGTGTGTAAGCACGGTCCCTTGGTTTTAGTTGTAACTGTTCCATACATCTGGATAGTTATTGCTAGTTTGTTATATTGTCCCACAGCAGGCAGAGTCTGCCACAGTGGAATGACTCCGCAGATGCAGGCAGCCTCCCATACCTTTCAATTCACTCCTCCCACATAGCTTTAAAAGGACAACAACACTGGGTAAGAAACCTTTGTAGCTTTCAGATTTTCCAGTGGCAGGTCAGCAGGTTGGCGCTCAGGCCTAAGTGCTGTTCATGTTTGCTGTGGTCACGTGGTACCTTACAGGGCAATCTGACCCACAACTTCAGTTAGGGAGCGAAGGTATGGCCAGAGCTGCTGACTTTGGACATAGGGAGTTGGCTCGGGACCCAGCATTGGCTCAACAATCTGTGATTCTGGGCAAATCACGTACGCAGTTACATTTTGGGGTGTATTTGGGGCCCATGTAAAGCACTACAATGCCCTTATGCCAAGTTTTTGCTAAATTAAACTGCAAAAATATGTATGCCAGCCTGCTTCAGCAGGGCCCCATGCTATTGACCACACAGCTGTCACTAATTACAATCACTGTGGTGCAAGTGTGTCTTACTTGTTTGAGGGGCCTTCATCACAGGAGAAGATAAGAAAGAGAAAAGCCTCCAATAGCATGGGAAACTGGGACTTAAATGGAAGGGCGCTCTTATGGTGCCCTTTGCAGCCACGTGATGAGTAGTCCTGCACGTGTAGGCTACGGACTACTGGGGTCTGTTGCTGTGTGGCTATGGCAGGAGAAGCAAGAGGTTATACTGGTGAGCAAAGTTCGCTATGCTGTGGTCTTTCTAACGTCAATGCCGCAGGTTCCATCCTTACACGAGCCAGAGGGTTCTTGAGTGATATGCAGCGTGATTTACATCATGTGTATACATGCAGCGTAGCCACATGTGTTAGCGGCACACTTAGACGATCTAGAGTGGAGTGGTCCCAATGTTGAAATTTAGGCAGGGGTCATCCATATTGTGGGGATAGGGCCTGCTGTAGGGTTGCATACAGGTATACGGCTTGAGGGAGTATCCGACAAGGCCGGCACTGACGACCTTGTGGAATCAGCCAGGAAGCGTGACAGTCAGAAAAGTTGAAGTTAATAGGAGACCCTGCAGATCTGAGGATTAAAAAATGCAATTATACGAAGTGGAGCAGATAATAACCACCACAGCATCTAGAAATTTTACCTAAGAACATCGTTTTTAAAGGAGAGTACCCAGGTGAAGTGGCCGAGGAAAATTCCAGACTTGCTTAAGGTCCCCTAAAGTGTTAAATGATTCATGAGAGATTTTGATGCCTGAGAAGGCATATTAATAGTGATTTCCTTCATCGTCAGATTAGTGAAAAGTTGTATTTAATGGCACAAAACTAATCCCGAGCTTTAACGAGGCTAAAGATGTTCTAAATCGCACATAATACCCCATCAGAATGAAGACAAATAAGATAGTTAGTGGACAGCAGCTCCTTGCCAAAGATCACATCTACCAAGGGGTACATTGGTAAAAAGGGAAGAATCATCCATAACCAAAGCCATGGAGTTTTGCGGCGACACAGCGGCTGAGCTCTCGACCAAATATTTGGTATTTCTTGCCCCATAGGCACAGTGGCACTGCCCATAGCAGACTACTACTGCACTCTGTCACACAAGGTGAACGGGTGGCCTGATGTGGTAAGGGAAAGAATTGCCTCCCTTCACAAATCACTCCATATGGATCCAGGGCTTCTGAGGTAGGCCTTTGCTCCAATTTCAAATACTGTAAGCTCACCAGCTCTGGTGGTTACAGGGCTGCTTGGAAATCAACAAATTTAGTGGGCTACACCCAGTGGTTCCCTCATAGCTGCACTTGGCGGCAGCTAGATTTAAGTTATGAGCAGGATTTTAGGGATAATAATTAGACAATTAGCCAAAGGAAAAAGCTATGCATGGGTTTAACATTATACTCCACTCACAAACCACCACCTAGGAGACACCAGGCTTCTGGTGTAGGCCTTTCCCAAATGCAAAGATACAAATTCACCATTCTTAGGTGGTACATGGCTGCTTTGAGATCACCATGTCAAGGGACTCCTTAGGTTGCTCTCCTATAGCCGCATGCAAGGATAGACGGGCCTAAGGATATAAGGGCAGATTTACAAGCCTCTTGCGGCACTTTTGCACCACCGTTGTGCCACTTTTTGTGATGCAGCGGGGGTGTAAAGAATGCACCACATTGCGGCCCATTCACAACGTGATGCATCTAGGGAGATGCGTCACCTTCTAAAGCCCGGTCACATTATACCTGAGTCAGGTATAATGTATGCAGGGTGGACATTCCAACGAATAAGCCATGTAGAACTGATGCAGTAAAATTTACGTTTCACTGCTTCACTTTAGACCTTCACTCCATCAAAATCCCTACGCCTGGTCAGACCAGCCGTAAGGAATAACGCAAGGCTTTTTAAATGGGACTCACCTATCTGTTGTGTTGCATTGTTTGAGTTGCTTCACTTTCATGAGCAGCTCCAGCAATGCATCAATTTTGGGTCAATAGATGCGTCAGATTTTCTGAAGCATCTGTCAATCCTTGCGCAATGGTGCGCTGTATTATAAATACAACGCATCCATGGTGGCTCAAGGGTTTCGTATGGAGGTGCAGGGGAAAGTGACACATCTGTACAGATGCGTCATTTTCTTGTAAATCTGCCCCATAGTCGGGTTTAGGGCCCGATAACTAGGCAAATTAGCAAAGGTACAGAAGATAGCAGGAGGGGTGGCTAACTGCCTAGTTGTCCTCAGGCTATGGAGACACATAGGTACAATACAGATTGTGGGATCTGTATAATCATGGCTGTTCAACCAGTCAATCAGAGTCAGGCCTGGTAGCAGCGGTTAAACTGGTAAATAAGTAACTACTTGCAGGCGAAGGGGCATGGGATGAAAGTCAAACACTTCCAGATAAGAATAACAGGAGGGAAAGGACCAAGTCATAGGGAGGCCCAGGTGAGGGCCAGTAAAGGTGATGAATGAGGTTTCGTATGACACTGGTTCATTATTCTAAAATTCCAAGGGTTCTTCGAGGCAGACTGGCCCAACTGACTGGGTGGGTATGGACTGGTTTCTGCTTTAATACAGTGGGAGAAAGTCAGGAAGTGTGTGTGGAGCTGCCTAAGGTCAGAAGACCATGGGCAGCGTGGGGGAGACAGCACAGAAAACAGGTAGGACAAGCACAATAGACTGTAAAGAGGAGCCACTCAAGTACGTGTCCTTAGGATGCCTTGTGGCAGGGACACTGGGGAGCAGGCCAATGGTCAAAAAAGGAAGTCCGCACAGGGCAAACACAGCACTTGCAGCCCGGGCCAGGCCCAAGGGCTGGCCATACAACTCTTGTGTGCAAGGTGATGCCTAAGGGCAGAATAGGTGATAAATGCCCAGAAGAAGGGGAGGCTATCCCTCAAGGTGCTGTCAGAGGGTGCTGTCATGGTGAAGGACTAAAATGAAACCTAGTGTCAAAAATAATAGCTGTGCATGAAGTTTGTGTTGGTCATGGATTTGTTGTTGATGATACTTGATATGTGAGTAAACTGGTGCTGTTTTGCACCAACAATGGCTATTGTGTGTAAATAAATAAGTTAAAGTGCATCTGGTAACAGCCCGGGTGCTCCTGGGGGGTTATTCACCCGTCTGGGAGAGGTAAACCCACTGGCTGGGGAGGCGCTGCCGGACCAGACATCGGCCTGAGTTAAACACCTCCAGAGGGCGGGCACACAGGAGCTGGGAATGACAACAAGCCAGCGAAAAGCAGGTGCCTCGATTGTGATTACTTTTCAAAAAATTATATGTACGTTTTGTAGTGGGTGTCTTGCAAAATATATTGCTTCTGTGTTCTCCTATTCTGCCTTTGACTCTTCTATTGGTCATACGCACATTATTAACCCATTCCACGCGGCTTACGGCCTCTGGCACAGTGGCGTGTGCGGAGGACAGCCAGGGGCCGTCCGAACCCTGCCCACTCATTAATTCGCCCGCACCGCAGCGGAATTCGCACCGTGGTCAACGGGTTAAGAGCACAAGGACATGTAATAAATAAATTACCTTCTCAAAGTTGCATGTGGTTTGTTGATTTAGGGCTTGACTATGAGCTTGGTGGTCTTCCCGACCTGCTGCTGTGGTGTCCAGGGGTATTTCAGTTTTGATGTCTATTGTTTTTGCAGCCGTTGTAAGTTAGCAGAAACTTCAATTACCACACGAGTAATGTCCTATAATATGTGGTAGTTGCCAAAGTTTTTGTTTTCGGTTAGAGACCTGTACCAAGACAATCCTGAGATTATCACTCTTTTTAAAGACGAACACGCGTTTTGGTAAGATGAGAGAGTTTGAGTTTAAAATTCATAGACGTTTATTAAACGTTTTCTTAATAGAATTGGATGCTGTGTAGTAAGTTGTGACATATCAATTTTGCTTCTTGTGTTTAATGGTGTGTATCCAGGATCTATTCGCAGTGGTTATTCCTAGTTCCTTTTCGGGCCCTATTGATGAAATGTGCGGGATACGCCTGTCTTAATCATTCAAAAATTCCTGTTTTGTTATCAAAATCATTGATGGAGGTGCAGTGGTGTGGAAAGCTAGATACAGTAAACACTCGGGCCTCATTTAAAAGTCAGATGCCCAGTACGCCACCCTCACAGTTGGCAGACAGGGTCAGGCCACAGTGACAGTCACCCCATCCTAATGAGAGAAGGGATACTATCAATGGATTTCCCTGCTCACGAATGCCATGCAAGGCATGATGTCCACGACAAGTAAAGCAATTATGCACAGGGCAGGAAGAAAACTAACTGTGCACCTAGAACCCTCTATTTTTGTTTTTTTGAAAAACTCGAAAGTTTGTTGTAGCAAAACACACAATATGCGCGTGTGCCAAAACTATCCCTCCTCCTGTAAAATGAGCTGTCGGTTCACTATGTTTAATAAAACGAATTATTTAAAAAAAATCCTTCCTCCCCATTAGCTCTCTTCTTGCCCTTCAGTGCTTTAACCACACCAGTGGATGTACTGAAGACACAAAGTTCACCTCAAGGTAGTGAGGAATCACTCATAATGATGGGTGGTCCTCGCCCATGGAGCTATGGTCTCCACTGACCTGGGTTTGCCACTCAAGTCTACATTGAGGCACTTAAATAGGAATCAATGTGTTAGATATTAAATATTCTGCAGATTAAATGGAAAATATT
Source organism: Lissotriton vulgaris (assembly GCF_964263255.1). Lineage (NCBI taxonomy): Eukaryota > Metazoa > Chordata > Amphibia > Caudata > Salamandridae > Lissotriton > Lissotriton vulgaris. The sequence continues at coordinate 966,686,867 of NC_141697.1, forward strand.
CATAACGTGTTAAGAGGTTATAAGGAAATATGTCCCTTTCAAATCATGCTGGCTTAATATTTTTGTGGAACAATCACAGGAGAAGTGCTTAAGGGAGTTGTGTGTGTGCTTCAGGATTCACGCAGGAGTGCAGCCATTGAATGGACAATACTTTAATGCATGACTCCAGGTCTCAAATGCTCTGCCAAAGGCATCACACAAAGCCCCAGAAGTGTTATGTTTCATGTGGGTACCCCAATATAGGCTCAGGTAGCAACCAAACCTTTCACCTATATTTCCCCTGCCATTACACTACATAACGGTTCTCGGGACTGACCTTTCCCCTAGTTATGGTACTGCTTACAGGACGTGGGTCTTTCCCTGAAAACTAGCTTCATTCATTATGCTAGAGGGTTCTTGGAAACTCAGCAGGGCTACCTTCTCCTGCATAATAACTTTGTATAAGGGTCATACCTTCCATCATCCTAAGTCCGACATGACACAGCAAGGTAGATCCCCTGAGGGTACCACTTTGGTTATATACACACTATAGCTTTGCTGAGGCAGGTAGAGGAGAAAAAGGACTTCCATGCTCACACACTGACACAAGACGCTGAGGTTCCTGCACACTGACACTCCAGCTCGCAGGGGTCTGACATCCCTCATGGAGACCAAGACAGGGGTCCCACAGTCTATCACTTCAGGTAATGGGGTTGACTTTATTCTAGAGGGACTCTTGGCTCTACACCTACATACATGCTAGGTACACTTAGGTACATCTAGTTAGGGTTGCATTGTAGAAATACGCATTATTACTGTCATGTATTTTTATACCTGCCTGGATTCATTGCTTTAGCACTATGGTAGAAATCTACCATCCTTTTACTTTGTTGGTGCTTATAATCATTTATGCCTGTTTCTGTCTAATGGTTGTTTCAACACACCCCTTTACACTAGAATGACGCTGGTTCAATAAATGCTTATTGAAAACGTCCCCACCATTTATTCTGTGTATCTCTCTGAGACAAAGTGAGCACGAGTGACTGAACGAAAAGTATTGCAATGTTTCCACGAGCCCTGATGGGACAGAGTTACCATATTTGATAGTTGCCAAGAACTATTCTCCCCTTGGTAAGAGGGGTTTTCTCTCACTGCGCACTATACGCAAGGTGTCCCGTTTCTTTTCTTTTGACGCTCTGAAACTGATTACCCTGGCAATGGTCATCTCCCGCCTGGATTACGGCAACGCCCTATTTGCTAGTATACCTGCATATAGTTTAAGGCGGTTGCAGCAGATTCAGAACCAGGCGGCGCGCCTGGTGTTTAAATTGCCAAAGTCCCACCATGTCACTCCCCTCCTCAAGTCTCTACATTGGCTCCCAGTCCGTGAACGTGTCCAGTTCAAGCTTGCCTCCATCACCTTCCAAGCTCGACTGGGCACGGCACCGGCTTTTATCTCATCTGAGATCACCCCCTATGTTCCTACCAGGGAACTACGCTCATCCACCCAATCCCTTCTCACAGTCCCGCGGTTCCGGAGGAAGAAATGGGGAGGATCGAAATTTGCGACCCTCGCTCCACTCTTTTGGAATTCCCTGCCTCCAGAGCTTAGAGCCTTAACTCTCTATCCGCAATTCCGGAAACAGCTCAAAGCTCATTTGTTCACCAAATTCTTCAATTAGTCCTCCTGCAGTTCGAATTCCTCTAGCTTAGCTTCTGCCACTCCTGCCCTGTTATCTGCCAGTTGCAGCGCCATGAAACCGCTGGTGAACGTGCGCTATATAAATAATTTTAAATTCAAATTCAATTCAAGTTTCTAGTGGCACTGTGAACTAGCTGGTATACAGGTAAACATACTCGGTGGGGGTGTCTGGAATCAGTCTGGACACCAATCCGACAATCTATGTTGTCTAAATGTGCAGATTCTATATAGGTTTCCCGGAACTACATGACAGAAGTATACATTATTAACAAACTCAACATGCATTGCAATAGCCCTCAGTTTCATCAGCAGGAACATCTTAAGGATTTTGGGGCCCCTGTTCAGAAAACCTTTCAATTTATGATCCAATTTCAGCTGTTTGATGCCCTCTTTTAAATGTACTTACATGTAATATTCAGAGATAGTGACTTGTCATTTCAATATTGTAACACAACAGCAGATCACTAATTTTACTAATACCTCTCTGACAACCTCCCATTTCTCATATGTGAGGTCCTGTTTTGATTTAAAATTAACTTTTTCTATGGATGTTGTATGAAACATACACACAACATGTCTCTGAAAAATGTCTGTAATAGACTCACACATCACTCATATTTAAAGTAAAAAAACTAAAACGGTATTTAAAACAATTTGTTTAAGAATTATTCAAGGTCATCAGGGCAGGACTCTGCAGAATAGAGCTGACCCTGCAAGGGACCCCGCTGAAAAGCTGAGGCCCTGGGCCAAAGCCCACTTTGCTCATGCCTTAAAACGTCTCTAAATAAGAACAAAAGGCGTACAGCTTGCTGCCACTAGCCCGTGGATGTTCAATGTCTGTGATGTGGGCCTAACATTTTTATGGCTTGTGGGCTTGTGTGGTGGACTGGAAATTGGGTTGCCTCGTATAAATCGATTTGTCTGAGCTCTCTCCTGACCACTTCCTGGCCTTGCTTTTGATTTGCTGCATTGTTGGTCGGCAGAAGGGCAGTGTCTGCATTTTTGTAGCGCAGTTCCGTCGGCAGCATTTTGTGTGACCTGCAGCATTGGAAGTAAACAAAAACTCGAATGGACTAATGTGAGTACAGTGTCTGTCATCTGCAAAGGTTGGCACAGAAAGGAGTTGTTGATGTAACTTTAGCCCAACTTACAAAGTATGGCTCTGAGAGACTAATAAAGCAAAGATTTTCTGTTTATGGACTATTAGCCGTGGCAGTGGTGTTCAGGCTCTTCCTTACTGCTCCCTGAGGCCTGGGCAGCAGGTTTTAAGTGGCATTCATAGATATGCGAAATTCTGGATCGAGGCAGAGGTTGGCATCACCTTGAGTGTGAGAAAAGTTTTCATGAACCAGCCAGCCCAGGCATTTTTAAAAGTTTGATAAGCTTTTTGCATATTTTTGCCTTCATTTAAAATTTCAAGTGATATGATTCCGTCAAGGTGTTGCACAAAATGTATTTCCTTAATCTCCTAATTCAGAAATAGTAACCGTGGCGCAAAATGGATTTTTTTTCTATTTTTGCATCTGTACAAAATATTATGTAACAATCTTCATGAATGCAGTGCTCGTCTGCCCCATCATTTAGAGATGGCTGGACTGTAAGCGTTGCCTCGACAGAGCTCTCATTGGCTACATCGATGGAAAGCGTCAGGGAATTCAGGGGCCCGGAAGACGGTAGAGGGACGGGTATGGCCAGGCACGTTCTCTCCTTTATAGCGCTGCGACAGCGCTTGGTCCTGCGGGACTTGTCGATGGAGGAGCGGACTATCCGACTGTGTTGGAATCGGGCTCACGCCAGAGGCCAACTAAGAATACCATACGCGCCTGAAATACCGTTGGGGATGCTGACGGCCCTCCCCCACGGAGGGGATTGGTCACGATTGGCGGTCTGGGAGGATTCCGGTTTACAGCTCGTCGGTGATCTGTACGAGGACGGAGCGCTCCTGTCCTTTCAGGATCTCATTGACCACTTCGGGATCCCCCGGGGCGACTTTCTGCTGCACTCGGCCATTGTGCGAGCGATCCAGGCGCACTGGCAGAACGGGCTGGAGGAACCCCACTTGTCTCAGGTGTGCCAGTACGTAATGATGTCGGCGGGCACGGTGAAGGCGGTCACTTGCCTCTACGGCAGGTTGATTGCCGAGGGATTGGTTCCTCTCACCACATTGAGGACCCGCTGGGAGGAGGACATTGGTAGGGAGATCCCGGAGACGACCTGGGCCCAGTTGGTGAGACGTGCCTGGAAGGGCACACGTAGCGCCCGTTTCCAACTGGTCCACTATTATGTTCTCCATAGAGCGTACCTGACCCCGGTAAAGATCAGGCGTTATTTTGCCACGGCTTCAGCGGAATGCCCTAGGTGCCCGGCTCAGGAGGCGGACCTCCTACACATGTTATGGGCCTGTCCAGGACTGACGTCCTACTGGCAGGAGGTAGCGACGACTCTGGAGGAGGTGACGGGGAGGCGCTTATCATTCGATGCGGCGGTGGGGCTCTTGCACTGGTTCCCCCATACCCCCCGGAATAAAATTTCCAGTAAATTTATCGACCTGGGGCTCCTCCTTGCTAAGCGAGAGGTGACCAGGAACTGGAAGGCACGAGCTGGTCCGGCAGGCAGCAGATGGCACAGTGAGCTTTTGAAATGGGCGGCGGGAGAGAGCGCGCTAAGATATCAGCGGGCTTGGAGGCAGGGTAATGAGAAGGCGCAGGAGGCCGCGTTGGAGTGGGAAATGCTAGTACAGGCCCTCAGGGATTATTGTGCCCCCAGCGACTCCGAAAGTGAAGAAGCGACTCGCCCCGAGTCCCGATGAACGTCAGCACTGACAGTCCTATTACCTTCCCCGTGGGTCACACAGTAGATCCTATGTTGATAAGCTCCCTGGCGCTGGTGGTGGGGGGGGGGGGGAGGGGGGGGGTTTCATAGTTAGTAGGTATTTTGAGGGGGGGGGTTTATTTTGGGGGTTTTGGGTTTGTTTGGAAAAGCAGATGACGGACAGTGTGTTATCCGGACCAGCTCCAGCATTCTGCTGACCCCTGTTGCATTTCGCCGCCCGACCCCAGGGTTGCGGGCCAGTTGGCTGTGTACAGACTTTACGGAGGGGGGCCAGAGGGCTTTATTCTATATATGTTGCTTATAATACAATGCTGGTCGCTACTGTACTGATTTACTGATTCCTGCAATAAAAATATATTTAAAAAAAAAAAAAAAAAAATCGATGGAAAGCGTCCTCTAATGGCCTGATGGTGTAGTGGCCGTCGGAGGAAGGGCATTAGACCGACGGCCTCATTTAATTGGTATGGTGAAATGTTTATTTTTTTCTGTCCCTCACCTACAAGTAAAACAGAACAAGCATTTGCAATGCAATAGGTCTCGCATTATTAAAGTTAGAGCTATTGGCATTGTAAATGGCAATGCCTTTTATTTATGTTTTTGCCTTAAGCATTACAGTGCATATACTAGAGGTCTGCAAATGTCACATGCCCGAGCCAGAAATGTCCACTTGTGCAGGCTTCTGTTTGGTTGGTATATTATATGCGGCAAGTTGTGAAAGCCTATGCACATCATATGGGCAGCTGATATTTGCAGACTACCACATGCCTTTGGCTAATTCATATTAAATAGCCAGCTGATATTAGCCCAGTGCTTCAAACCTTTGGCAAATGCATTTTTTGTGGACAATGAATGCCCAGTAGTGCAGGCCTCAGGGATAGGCAAGTGATGTGATCAGGGAACATTCGTCCAAATTTTAAATGTGTTTACATCTAATATTGAAGGATTATGACTCATGTTTCCAACATTTAACACAGCAGCAGCATAGTAATATTGATGCAAATAATCTCTGTGATGTTTGAGAGGTACCGTTTTGGTGTAAAAGAAACTTTTTTATAGAAGTTACATGAAATATAAAAACAGCATGTCTCTCCAAAATGTCCATTATAGACTCTCAGATATCACCCACATTAACAAGCATTGGCAAAGCTAACAGGTCACGCCTTTAATATGTGATGTATGGTATTGTAATACAGTGGATTGTGTTTGAATGAGTGTGTGTTGTAATTGTTAGTTTTTTGTGTAAATTTGTTTTACCAGTGCTTTTGTATCAAATGCTTTTATTAAATTTTGCCCTAGTGATATTTGTTTATTGTGCATAAAAAAATTGAAAATATTTATTTTTTTCAAATAATCAATTTGTTACTGAACCATGCATTTAGTATCCCGTGGGAGTGGAGCTTCTTTACAACAGTAAATATATTGCGTATGCAGTAGTAAAACATATAACAACACTTTTGTAATTCATATTTTGTATTCTCTTGTAAAGTGCTGCCTGCAAGCGGGATTTTTTAAATTAAAGTGCACTTAGTAGCCACTTGACCTGACCCCCGTTGGTTTAGAAAAGATATTGTGTACGCAGTAGTATTGCTGTCATCTGGATGCTGTTTTAAAGGCTTTCCATGGATTACATTGTATCAGAGGCAGCGTACATCCAAAAGTACTTTAGGAGGAACAGAAATTCATTAAAAAAAACACATATTTTATTGACTTTTAATGGTACCATTTGGGCAGCAGCTTGACAGTTACACATTAAAGACAGGATCGAGCCAAAGTACCAAACGTCGAAACCGTATTGACTACAGATGTCTATATAACAACAAAACGTTGCGCAGACAGCTCCATTCCTCATACAGTATAAGTGTTTGGGTGAGTACCCGTTTAGGTAACAGTAAGATTGCGGAGTACGGTGTAACGTAGAAAAGGACGTATGGGGGCGCTTACTGATCAAGGGGTCTGGGAAGGAAAGGGGGAAAATCTATACCCCCATATGTAGCCCATTGTGACCATATTTTCCTATGTTTCTAAGGGCACCCGCGCGCCTGGAACACAGCAATCTCCGCACCCATGCAGCTATCTAGCTCTAAACAGCAATTGATTTTTTGGCGCTACAGGAGCATTTTTATTCAGGCTCTCCTGGAGATCATTTTGAAATTAACTTAGTGGAAAGAGATAAGCGTCGCATGGATTCCATTTTAATAATCTGTTGAAATAAAATTATTAAATTGAAAGAAGTGATGTTCAGCAAAATTAAATATGGAAACATTAAAAATGCAGATGGAGGGGGGCATGGCCAAGATGGCGGGGTGAGCGGACGCTTCCTCCCGTAGTTCCTCCGGCCCGGCTCAGCTCGAGCCCCTTTTCTTCCGCTTCTCTCCCCCTGCTGATGCTCAGTGAGTGAGAGGAGTGTGCCGGAGTACTTGGCGCGCACATTGATGTCACTTTGGCCCTAATCGCCCCGGAGGAAGCACTTCAAAAGTTTGGTTAAAGATCGAGGAGCGGAGGAGAGCCTGGAAGGCGGAGCGACCTGCAGTGCTGTCCAGACGCCTCGGCTGGGCCTGGTGCTGAACGCTGACGATCCGGAGGGGATCGGACCTGCAGCGCACCGGAGGATAGCGGAGCCCTACGGACGGGTCTTGGTGACACGGAAGACTTTGGATTTGAGATCTGCGCCTTGGCCCCCCGACTAGCGACAGCGACACACTGTGCTGTGCAGGCCCTGGCCCCGTGAACGACAACCAGGGGCCTCAACGCTGGGATCGGCCCACCTGGGCCCTTCGGTAAAACTGTGTGACATTGGCTGCGGACTTTCTTTGATCGCTGTATTCCGAGGGGATGCCGGCGGTGTCGCCAGCCCGGGTCGCTCTACCTGGCCCCGCCCTGACGCCATCTTGTCCCCGAAGGGCTTGTGTTGGTGGCCTCCATCGGTGCCTTTGGCTGGCGGGCGCTTGCTGTCGCCTCCGCTACTGAACTAACTTCCTGTGGGACGTGCAGAAGGGAGACCCCTGCTTCGGCTCCCGATCGCCACCCTGGTCGGGCGCCGCGACTGGTAGTGCCCGGACCGGACCGCCATTTTGTCGCTTGTGGCGCAGCACCCTTGCTTGCGGAGTAGTCCCCACATCTGGCGCCCACCCGTGACTGGGGAACTCTGAGGCGGCCGGACCTGAGCCCGCTCGTCCACTGCAGCGACTACGATGACTGGTAGAGGCGGCTCGAGGAAGGGGGACCGCACCCTGCCGGATATGCTTGGCAGGGCCAAGCAGCTGCGGGACAGAACACAGCCGTCGCCGGGATCCTCCCGGGCCTCGGCGGATGCAGCTGGGGGCGAGCCACCGGTCACGAGGTCCTTTATGGAGGAACTGTTTAGCTCCCTCAAGGAAGACTTTCAAACGCTGAAGAGAGAAGTGGCCAGTGAGGTCCGTGAAGTACGCAGGGAGGTGGAGGGCCTTGGCGAGCGAATTGAAACAGCGGAGATGGCGGGCCGGCGCCGGGATGAAGAGATAGTCCATCTTCAACAGGATGTTCTCCGCCTCCGGGAGCAATGTGTCGAGCTCCAGGCCCACTCTGAAGACCTTGAGAACAGGTCCCGGCGGAACAACATCCGGGTGCGGGGCGTCCCATCCGCGGACGAGGGGACCGACTTGGTGGCCTATCTACAGGACCTGTTCCGAGAGATTCTGGGGGAAGATGCAGACTTCCCTGTACGCATTGACAGAGCGCATAGGGTTGGTCGACAGCGCCAGTCATCGGCGCCCCCTCCGGACATTTTGGCATTCTTGCCCGATTTCCCGCTGAAAGGACGCATCATGGCGGAGGCCCGAAAGAAGCAGCCTTTAACTTTCAGGGAGCGGCCTGTAGCGCTCTACCAAGACCTTTCCGCCATCACGCTGCAGAAGCGCAGGTCCTTCAGGATCGCCACTGACTTTCTGCGCGAACACGAGACGCCTTATTCCTGGGGACACCCTTTCTGTCTGATCTTTAGGTGGAACGGGGTGCTGCACCAACTGCGCTCCCTACAAGACATATGTGGGGTACTGGGGCTCACGGCCACGGAGGAGGACGGAGCTACACCGTCATGGAGGCGCCCGGAGAGACGGAGCCGACGGAGGTCAACGAGGAGACAGTCGCCAGCGAGTGCAGATCGTCCCGATTCCCCTACTATCAGGGCGGACATGGCTGATGCTTTGAGGGTGGCGGCCAGGGACTTGGCCGACTCCAATGGCGTGGCCATGACGGCCTAACTTCACTCCGGGGGGAGAGATTCTTAGCCTCCACGATGCTGGGTTTGGGGCCGGGGGTCAGGGGGGGGCGGTTGGAGGTGAGTGGCTGAACGTCCACTTTGCTGTTTCCTACGGACTTGCCCGTTTTGGGGCTTGACTGAGACAATGGGGTGTTTGAATTTGTTTTGGGCTAGTTGCCATGAGTGTGTTTTGGGAGGGTGTAAGGGTTGTTTTGTTGTTGGGGGGGTCCCGTCCGATGTTGTCCATGCCCACGCTTGGCCTGTCCTGGCCTTTCCCGCGTGCCTGCCCCGTGCGCCCCGCCCGCTGATCCCTTGCCTGCTGCATAGCGCTTCTGATCCCCGGGAGGAATGCCGTCCTTAAAGGTAGTGACCCTTAATGTTAAGGGTCTGAATAACCCCGTGAAGCGAAGGGCGATCCTATCATTTCTGGAGGGGACGCAGGCGGATATATGCCTCTTGCAGGAGACCCATTTGCTGCCCAGGGATTGTCATAGGCTGTGCTCTGCCAAGTTCCCCACTCAGTTCTTCTCCTCAGCGGCGAACAAGACTGCGGGGGTAGCCATTCTTTTAGCGAGTTCCTTTAGAGGTGAGGTTCTGTACAAGTATGCCGAACAAAAGGGGAGGCTCCTTGCATATCGCATGCGACTAGGGGGAATAGCTTTTACGGTTGGCTCAGTTTATAGCCCGAATGATCACCAGGATCGTTTCTTAGACTCAGTGTTGGTAGACGTCACTGCCTCTCCCGACCGCCATGTTATCCTGGGGGGAGACCTTAACATTGTTTTCGACTCTGCTATGGACAGGTCGGCGCAACGCTCCCCGCAGACGGGGGAACTTTCCCGCGCGGTGAAGGATCGTATTGTGGAGATGGATTTGCACGACCTCTGGCGCTCTATGCACCCCACTGATAGGGACTACTCCTACTTCTCCCATGCGCACCGCACTTACTCGCGGCTGGATTACCTCCTGGTGAGTGGACCACTGCGCACTGCCGCCACAGCGGCGGACATTGGGGTCCTGTCTCTGTCCGACCATGCGCCAGTTTCCGGCGTTTTCAAGTGGCCGGGGGCCTCTCCCTCTCGGGGGACGTGGCGTCTTCGCGATACCCTTTTACATAAGAAGTCTGTTGTGAAGCGCATAGGGGAGGTCATTCAGGATTATCTGATTCACAATGGCAACTCCGACACGTCCCAAGCAACGCAGTGGGCAGCTTTGAAAGCGGTCCTCCGGGGGAAATTTATTTCCATCTCCTCAGCCGAGAATAAGGAATGGCAACGTAAGAGGGACGAACTGACTGCGCAGGTCCGGGAGCTTGAGCAGGTCCATCGCCGCACAGGGGCTCCGAGAGTTTGGAGGCAAATGAAAGCGGCAAGGAAGCTCCTATGCCGCTTTACGCCTGAAGCATGCCTTTTACTCAGGGGGGGACAAGTGTGGTAAGCTCCTGGCCCACCGGCTCCGGGTCGCTCAGCAGCGTAGTGTCGTGAGGGAACTGGTGGGCACGGACGGGGTTGTTGTTTCTGGTGACGCAGAGGTGGCGGAATCTTTTCGCAGCTTCTACGAAGCACTGTATGCTGGGGAGCCCTCCTCGCCGCGAGACGCCGAGGACTATTTGGAGTCAGTGGCCCTCCCGGTGGTAGATCCCGCCCAGGTGGACCATCTAGAGAGGAACATCCATGTTGAGGAAGTCATCTCCGCTATAGCGCGACTGAAGCATGGTAAGGCCCCGGGCCCGGATGGCTACACATTCTTGTTTTATAAGACCTTCTGCACCGCTGTGGCCCCAATCCTGGCTCGACTGTTTAACTCCTTCTCCGAGCCTGGCGCTATCCCACCGGACCTCCTGAACGCAACGGTATCGGTCATCCCGAAGCCCGGGAAGGACCGGGCCTTGTTGGTTCGTACAGGCCCATCTCACTCTTAAATGTCGACCTCAAGCTATATACGGGGATTCTAGCATCCAGGCTTGGTCTACACCTACCGGGACTGGTGGAGGCGGACCAGGCTGGCTTCGTACCCGGTAGACAGACGGTGGACAACACCAAGAGGGTGACGCATGTACTAGAGAAGGCCTCGCGTATCCCGGGGGAGCGAATGCTGCTATCAGTTGATGCGGAGAAGGCCTTCGACAGAGTTCATTGGCCGTACCTCGAGCTGGTTCTCAGGAAACTGGGTATCGGCGAGAAGTTCCGCACCATGGTCTTCAACTGTTACAAAAGTCCTTCGGCGTCGGTGCGGGTCAATGGGTGTAGCTACGGTAGTTTTGCCATCGAACGCGGTACGAGACAAGGTTGTCCCCTCTCGCCGCTTTTGTTCGCCCTCTACATGGAGCCGTTTGCTCAGAGAATTCGCAACAACCCGGACGCCATTGGGGTCAAGATGAGCCAATATGTCCACACGGTCAGCCTTTACGCGGACGATGTCCTGCTGACCCTAGACGACCCCAAGAGGTCGCTCCCTGCTTGCGTCCAGGAACTGGACGCCTTTGCGCGTGTGGCCGGCTTTAAAATGAATATGAGCAAGTCGGTGGCGTTGGATGTGTCACTGGCGGCGGATACCAGGAGGGACCTTCAGCGCCTTTTCCCCATGCAGTGGTCCTCGTCTACGGTGCCATACCTGGGGATCCTGCTGGCGCCCACACTGCCTGAGATGGTGACAGCCAATTACACTTCCCTCGGCAGGAAGATCAAGGAGGAACTTGGCCGCTGGAGCAAGGGCCTGCTGTCGTGGCTGGGTCGCATCGCGGCAGTTAAAATGACGGTGCTGCCCCAGATTCTGTACCTCTTTCGCGCTCTACCTCTCCAACCCCCTGTAGGCTGGATACGGCAAACGCAGGCTGACATTTCCCGCTTCGTTTGGCAAGGCCGCAAGCCGCGGATGAAGAGGGCTCTCTCCACGCTTGCTCCGGAGGCGGGGGGTCTTGGCATCCCGGACCTCCGTATATACTTTCAGGCGGCGCAATTGCGATACCTGGTGGAGTGGAGCAGATGGGAGTCCGACAAACACTGGCCTTTTCAAGACCAGGCAGTGGCGGGCCGCACCCTCCAGGAGGTTCCGTTCTTACGCCGCGCGCATCGCCCTGCTAATCTCTACGCCTCTTTTGTTACGCGGGTCCCCCTGAGGGTGTGGGATGCGGTTTGCGAAACTCATGACCTGACCACCTTCCCCTCGCCGTTCACACCCATAGTGGGTAACCCGGACTTTGCCCCAGGGATGGAGCCGGGAGCCATTTCCCATTGGGTGAGCGCGGGTTGTAGGGTGCTTTTCCAGATCTACGGGCCGGAAGGCGTGATTCCTTTCCAACATCTTCGACAGGAATTCGGCCTGACGGAGATGGACAGACTGCGCTATATGCAGGTCCGACACTGGGCTCTCCAACCCCAGGTTTGCGACACCGCTGCTCGCCAAATCACACCATATGAGCGGTGGTTGGTGACCCGGACCTCGGACGCCAAGCTAATTACCGATTTGTATAAATTCCTTCAGCCCCCGACGTTCCACTATCATAATCCGGGGAGGGAGCGCTGGCACAGAGAATTGGGTAGGACACTTAGCCATAAGGAGTGGGACAAAATTGCATATCGGGCGCGGCACTCTGCATATCACACGGGACTTACGGAGACCTTCACTAAGGTGTCTACTTATTGGTACTACACCCCGGAGAGGCTGTATGAAATGCATAGACACACTGACAAGGGGTGCTGGCGGGGATGCGGACAGGAGGGTACCCTCTCCCACATTCTTTGGGCTTGCCCGGTGCTAACCGCTTACTGGAAGGAGGTCTTGAATGAGGTGGATAGGCACTTTGAGATTGAGCTGCCGCGCTTCCCAGCGTATGTTTTGTTAGGCCTTCCTAATGATCTAATGTACCCGTTGAAGTCCCGCAGGGGTAGACAGATTGCAATTGCGCTAGGCTCAGCGGTCCAGAATATTCTTGTCCACTGGAGCACCACCACTGTCCCCTCCATTACGGGTTGGTTGCATAGGCTCTGGCAGGTGTTGGGAATGGAGAAGATGTCGCTTACAGTGGCTGGGGATGTAGATCAATTTGAGGAGCTATGGCAACCCTTCCTAGCACTACTGTCCACGGAATTCCGGGAGCTCACCTGCCCGAGGTACCTTCGACTTCTTAGGCTGACGCCACCGGCGACCCCGGCGGATTAGACTGCACAGGGGACAGGATCTTAGGGGATGGGGGGTGGGCTGCTTGGGGCCGGTTATCCTATTACAGGGCCATTGGACGGGGGAGTTGGGGTGTTGTTTTCTTTCTTTTCCCTTTATTGGGGGTGGGGGGATCGGAGGGACTGGGTTGTGCTTTGATGAATCGCTGATGGCTATCCGCGCTCGGCTTTGGATGGGGTGTTGAGGTGCACGCGAGGGTTACACAGATTGTTTATTTGCCTTACATTTGTTGTATTTTTCTTCTGGACCACCGGACTATTTTTCGCCAACGCTCCTGAGATGCGCTTCTTCCTTACTATACTGTATGTAACCTTAACCTCCTATCCCCCTTCCCCATGTGTCTTTTGTCTTAATAAAAATGCATTAAACCTAAAAATGCAGATGGAAAAAAAATTGCCAATCCGAAACAAAAAAGTGTTTGCCAAAATAAAGTTAGCAGAGGGACTCACACCGACTGTATTGTAACAGAGGCTGTTAATTGAAGCATGTTTTTGGACTACTTGTGTAAAAAGCCTACGGGAGTCTGGTTTCAGACTAGTGTATGTTTTAAACACACATATTTTGTAACAGGCGGAGTTCATATGAAAGGGCTTTAGTAAGTCCCTTAGTATACCTGCGAGTGGTGCCTCTTTACAAAAGTAAATATATTGCATATGCAGTAGTAGGCTGTGAACTGAATGTTCTTTGAATCACTTTCCATGGATTCCATTGTAACAGAGGCAGAGTACATATGAAAGCCCTACAGGAGCAGTTTTACCCAGACGGCGCTTGACAGCGTTTTGCAATGAACTTTGTGGCAAGAGATAAACGCATTGCACATGATCAGCACATTTCATTATAATAATTACATTAACTTGTTTCAGATGTCCAGGGACTTTAATAGATGTTCTCAAAATCGGAGAATAATGATGTGGCATGATTAATAGTCTGTGCCATCTAAAGAAAGGCACACAGAGCAAAATGGCGATATGAAAAAAGGTAGAGGAACAAACGCATACAGTCACACCGACTTCTTTAATAATCTGTGATATTGAAAGAAAGTGAAGTACAACAAAGTGATACGTGGAAATATTAAAAATGCTAATGTAAAAAATGCACTGCGCTTACAACATCGCGGGCGCACTCTGGAAGTCAGGCAGCCTTTGTTTGGACGTGGGCGGGGCTCATCAAAGAAACAGGAAGTAACCGCCGATTAGGACGTCCGAAACATGCAGGCTCCACGCTGAAGTCCCGGGGCGCTTCAGAGAGACCGGGCGAAAGTGCGAGGGCAGACTGCATGGCAACAGAGGCAACACGGGGCTCCCGAGTGGTGAGGAGACCCCTGCGGCGTGCTAAAAGACGGCCCAGGAGCCTGCACACCGAGCTGGTAAGTGAGAGCTTGCAGGCTGTTAGAAGAAAAGTGTGCGCGCGCGCATGTGTGTGTGCGCGAGTGTGTCTGTGTCTGTGTGTGTGTGTGTGTGTGTGTGTGTGTGTGTTTGTGCGCGTGTGTGCCTGTGTGTCTGTGTGTGTGAATGTATGCATGCGTGCGTGTGTTAAAAGAGCCGATGACTGGTGGTGGATGGAAAGCGAAAGTAACGAGCGCGAGTGTGTTTTAGTCTGTGTGGTGGCTGGCTGTGTGCGCACGCGTGGACGGAGCCGACGTGCGTGTTCGCGCACCCAAATCCAGGGGAAAAGCACGTGGCACCCTCTTGTCCGTCATTCCCCCGAAGTCGATAACTATAGTTGTCGATCTGGGCATCCTAAGGATGCTTACCAGCTCGACCTAAAAAAACAAATAATGATCCCACAAGCTAGAGGAAAACCACCAGGGAGTCGGGGCATTCGTTTTTTTACTTTTAATAAACAAACTCTAGATTTAGAAGTAGATTTTTGAAAAACAAAAAAGTTAGAAATTTGGTGAGGGTCTGTGAAAATCAACGATGACTGTCCAACAAACGTTTGTTCCTTCAAGAGAACCACTCCGATTGCGGTTCCTTTCACAGAGGACAGAGATAACTGCTAGGCCTGTGGTTCCATTCAGGGTACAGAGATGAACTCTGGGTCAGAGGTAATGTTCTCCACTACCCTGATGGATAAAGTACCATCTGCCGAATTCTAAATGAAGCCTATTAGTCCTAAAAGTGCAGAGTATTGGGGGATTCTAAGGGCCTCGTTACGAGCTTGCTAGTCCGGTATCACTGTGTCATTAGCGGTGGAAATACCACCGCCGAGGACGCGTCCAATGGCCCTGTTACAAGGCAGGTGGTTACACATAGGAGATCCAGCTGCTGCACCGCTGCCACTGCCATTAAACCTCGACCCCAGCAGTCAAGCAAAAAGCGGCTGTTAAAGGGCGGACCACCAATAAGACCTTCAGACCAATCACTATGTGCTCAACCACCGACGTTCCTCTGGCGGTCCAACCACCACATCAGAGCTGGCGGAAAGGGAGGGATGAAAGTCTGAAACTGGCCAGTACACAGCTACACACATTATGTTCCACCATGGAACCAATCTTAAACGTCCTGCTGCTGCTCCGCACGCTGCTCCCAGCCTCCTGAAGTGGTATCGTTTTTGTTCTAAGCGCCTATCTCGCATTCCGCTTTAGCCTGCATTAGCTTATTATCTCCTAGCTAGCTCGTAGCACTAGATTGCCCCGCCTGCTTCGCATTTCTGACCAAATCTGCCGAGACTAATTATACTGTAACGCTCGACTGCCAAGGTGCGCTTGTGCAAAATCAATTGTTGTGCTGTGCTGCCTGAAGTTTTATTTGTGCCTGTTTGCCCGCGCCTCCGCCATTTCCATCGCGCTAGTTACTTTGTTCCCCAGTGTTGGTCCGACATTGCCTGCTTGCTGCCATCTTGTTTGTTGTTGTCCTGCCTCCTTCCCCTGATCTTCACCCCGCCTCCCAGCTGACCCTCCCTCGCCCCTCCCCCTCCCACCATCCACATATGACAGATGTTTCTGCGTGCAGCGTTTACGCGCAGCGGTCGCGCCCTATGCGCGCCGAATGGTAAGCCCGTCTACGCCCGTCCGCGCCTGGACCGCGCCCAGCGCCAGACCCCCTGGCCCCCGCCGTACCCAGCCCACTAGATTCACATATGATGCTGCAACTCTCCTCGCCCTCAACCCCGGACGCACACCACAATGCTGCGAAGCCACCCCAGGACGTACCCACGGACCATTCGCCTGTTACACCTGCAAGTTCACCTGCTTCAGGACCCTCACCAAATCCACTTCCTCCAAACATAGCTCCAACTCTAACCACCTGAAGTGCATCCTGCTGAACACCCGCTCGGTCCACAAACACGCAACTGAACTCTGGGACCTACTCGACACTGCGTCACCGGACATCGCCTTCCTTACAGAAACATGGATGAACACATCATCAGCACCCGACATCGCGATAGCCATACCGGACGCTTACAAGATCATCCGAAAAGACCGCACCAACCAAACAGGAAGAGTCATCGCCATCATCCACAGGAACACCATCAAAATCACGACCAGCATTGACGATAATCGTGCAACCGCCGAACATCTCCACTTCCAGATCCACACCGACCCAAGGACCACACTTAGAGGCACCCTCATCTACAGGCCTCCAGGAACCCGCACTCAATTCAGCGATGACATCACTGAATTTGTCAGCCCACATGCCCTCGCCTCCGAGAACTACATTCTATTAGGAGACCTCAACTTCCACCTTGAAAACAAACACAACAGCAACACCAACTCCCTTCTGGACAACCTGGCCAATCTCGGACTCAAACAACTTGTGGACACCCCCACCCATGTAGCCGGGCACACGCTCGACCCTATCTTCACCTCCAGCAAGCACATTTCCTTCGACCGCACCACAGCTCTCCGTTGGACGGACCACAGCTGTGTTCACTTCAGCTACAAAACCACCTTGACCCACAACCGCCCACAACCTATTCCTCGGAGAAACTGGAACAAAATCACCTCCGACCAACTCCTCACATCACTCAACCAAAACCCTCCCACCCTCTCATTGGACCCAAACCAAGCGGCCACCAAACTCAAGCAATGGATCACCCACAGCGCTGACGAATTAGCACCACTGAAAAAGCACCAGATCAATTCAGGCAGCAAAAAGGCTCCCTGGTTCAATGATGACCTTAAAAAATCCAAGAAGCTATGCCGCACCCTAGAGAAAACATGTAGAAAAAACCCAACCACCTACAACATGGCCACCCTCAAGGCGGCCACCCGGAAACACCACCAACTGATTCGATCCACCAAGAAATCAGCTTTCAAGGATCGTCCCGACAACAACGCCCACAACAGCAAGGAACTTTTCAACTTCGTCAAAGAATTCACCAACCCCGCCGCAGCATCTAACGACATCACTCTCTCCCAAGACCTCTGCGATGCGTTATCCTCCTTCTTCTACAACAAAATTGCTGACATTCACAACAACTTCGAGAACACTCCCTGCGAACAACCCTACCCACCCCCCTCAGATCCCACACCGCCAACTAACAACCTCAGCGCCTGGAACCCAATCACCACCGAAGACACCATCCGCCTAATGAACTCAATCCACTCTGGCTCGCCAACCGACCCCTGCTCCCACCACATCTTCAACAAAGCTGACTCCATCATCGCACCCCATCTCCGTGATGTCATCAACTGCTCGTTCAACTCTGCTACCTTCCCAGAAAGCTGGAAACACGCCGAACTCAGCGCCCTCTTGAAGAAACCCACAGCAGACCCCTCTGAACTTAAAAACTACCGACCCATATCCCTCCTCCCCTTCCCCGCCAAAGTCATTGAGAAAGCCGTCAACAGCCAGCTCGCCGCCTTCCTTGAATCCAACAACTCCCTCGATCCCTCTCAGTCCGGATTTCGAGCCAAACACAGCACCGAAACCGCCCTCATTGCAGCAACAGACGACATCCGAAGACTACTGGATAATGGAGAAACAACGGCCCTCATTCTACTCGACCTCTCGGCCGCTTTCGACACAGTCTGCCACAGCACCCTTATACAACGCCTCAGCAACATCGGCATACAAGGAAAAGCCTTGGACTGGATCATCTCATTCCTCGCCGGGAGAACTCAAAGAGTCCGACTTCCCCCATTCAACTCAGAGGCCACTGAAGTCATCTGTGGAGTACCACAAGGAACATCACTTAGTCCCACCCTCTTCAACGTTTACATGAGCCCACTCGCCTCCATCGCGCGTCAACACAACCTTAACATCATCTCTTACACCGACGACACCCAGTTAATCCTTTCCCTCACCAAAGACCCTAGCACCGCCAAAACCAATCTTCACGAAGGCATGAAAGAAGTAGCCGAATGGATGAAACATAGCCGCCTAAAACTCAACTCAGACAAAACAAGATGCTCATCCTAGGATCCTCCCCCTCTGCCTGGGACGACTCTTGGTGACCTTCCGCTCTGGGCACAGCACCCACACCCACAGACCACGCACGCAACCTGGGCTTTATCCTAGACTCCGCTCTCTTGATGTCCAGACAAGTCAACGCAGTCTCATACTCCTGCTTCAAAGTACTTCGTATTCTCAAAAAGATCTTCCGCTGGATCCCCCTCAAAACAAGAAAGACTGTCACCCACGCACTGGTCACAAGTCCACTGGATTACGGTAACACACTATACGCCGGAATCACAGCAAAATTACAAAAAAAACTCCAACGCATCCAAAACGCATCAGCGAGACTCAATTGGACATCCCTCGCCAAGATCACATCACCGGACACCTAAAAGACCTCCATTGGCTTCCCGTCAACAAGAGAATTACATTCCGTCTTCTCACTCACGCACACAAGGCCCTCTACAAACTAGGAACCGAATGCCTCAACACTCGACTGTCCTTCTACACACCCACCCGCCAACTTAGATCGTCCAATCAAGCCCTCGCCGCAGTCCCGCGCATCCGAAAATCCACCATGGGTGGCAGATCCTTCTCATTCCTGGCGGCCAAGACCTGGAACTCACTCCCCACTCACCTCCGCCTTACTCAAAACCACATCTCCTTCAGAAAAGAACTTAAAACCTGGCTATTCGATAAACATTGAACCCCCCTTCCCCAAGCGCCTTGAGACCCTCTGGGTGAGTAGTGCGCTATATAAATCCCTGAACTTGAACTTGAACTTGAAAACAGATGTCATCGTGGATGCAACCGACAGTAAGCTATACACAAACCCAATTCCATAGATTACATAGCAAATAGATGGTCCGCCATGGACCTGGCAAGGGCTATGGGGTTCCTGTGCCAAACATATGTTGTGGGCCCCCTTTGGAAAAAAACACAACACAAAATCCTATTCCAGCTAAATAAAGGCCTCATTGGCCAGGTCTCTGGCACTGTAAAGGCATACACCGCAAAAGTCGCAATGTGTACAGCAATAATAATGGGATATGGCGAAGTCGGCAGTCAGTTACCATAATGCAGCAGCAGCAACTTCTGAATGGCACACTTATCCTTTTCTGTGACACCCACCTGTTTCCCATTTGGCAGGTCCTGGTGTAAAATCAAACATGGATCTGCAAGAATGTGTGAAGAACCACAAAATATAAATATCAAATCACTGTGATGTACTCTCACAAAGCACCCACCCAAAAGGCAATGTCGAGTAAACAGAATAAAAATTGAACAGGGTAAGAAGCATGCAAAGGTCACAATGTAAAGAATTCCTGCAGAATAGCAATACTACCAACAGCGGGTAATCCTTAAAGCCTGAGTGCCTGGGCTACAGTCCACTTTGCACATGCCTCAAAATTTCAATGCTCACAGTACCTGTGAAGTGAAGCACACTGGGGACAACCAATAGCATAGCCAATTGTCATGCAGATGTGTGTAATGTGCAATTTCAAAGTATAAAACCAAACACAGGAGGAACTGCATGTTTTTAAAAATAAATATGAACTAGGTGTAAGGTACATGCACACTAATGAACAATCTGCAAAAATAAATTCCAAAATACCAACACAAACACCATCCCCAGATGTATTGAAACACATTACTAGCTTGTACACATCATACACATATACAATGTACATCTTTGGGAGAACTTCATCTTCAATGATCTCAACATTGACAAAAACAGCTAGAATAATTACCACATGATATTACATACAATTCAATGTTAGGCCCAATTTTAATCCATCCCATATATCCATCCATTGAACCTGTCCCCTTGTCCTGTATACTCCAACATTGTTTTCAAGGCCAGACTATACAATTCTCCTCAAATTGCACAGCAATCAGGGTTAAAGAAGCACAACTATAGTCACACGTCCTCAAGTGTACACGAACATCAAAAAGGAAAAGAAGTGATGATAGGACAACTGTCATCCAAAAAAACACTTTTTTTAATGTCCCATAACTGAGGAAATGGTAGCAAAAAAGGTTTGAGGGGTGTGTATTAGGATGCAGGAGTGGTGGTTTGGGTCTTAGGAGGGATGTTTTTTTCTTGGGAGTGGTGGGGTCTATTTTGGTGGGGTGGCTTTTTTCTTATCAGTGTGGTGGGTTCGGAATTAAGGGGGGAGCTTTTTCTTGGGAATAGGCTCAGAGATTTAGGAGGGATTGCTTTTTTCATGGTAGTGGTGGGGTCTGATTTAAGTGAGGTGGATTTTTTCTCGGGCGTGGTATGGTCTGATTTAGGTGGGGTGGCTTTTTTCGTCAGAGTGGTGGTTTGGGAAGTGGAAGGGATTGGTTGGGGAGTGGGAGTCTGCCCCTTGGATTTGCGAGGGAGGGTTTTGTGGCATGAGGACAAGGGCAAACAAGTATGCTAGATAGGTACTGGGTTTAGGATAGTCATAAGTGTATTGGGCTTGGGAGGTAGAGGGAGTGGCCGTGTCATTTGTGGGTGGTAGTGTTCTTGGTGCATGTGTGTGATGTGTGGATGTGTGTGAGTGTATCTTCTTGTCTGGAGTGCGACGGGGATGGGCAGGGTATGGTAGGTGCTGTGGATGGCTCTGTGTGCGCCGGTGTGCTGTCTGGGGAAATGCTGGGTGTGGCGGGTGGCTCTGTGTGTGTGCGTGGGCTGTTAGCGGCAATGCTGGGTGAGGTGAATGTCTCTATTGGCGCAGGTGGGCTGTCTGCGAGATTGCTGGGGGTGGTGAGTGTGTGATGTGTGGATGCGTGCCTGTGTCCCTAGTGGCATTTATTTGTGTGGCTGATGCTTGTGTTCTGTTGGTGTGGATGCATGCACATGTGTGAGTGTGCTTGGTATCGGAATATGGATGGGGATGGGGCAGAGGAAGGATGGGGTGCAGAAGACTGGGGCGGGTGGTAGACTACCTTGAGGAAGGAGGCTAGTGCCTGAAAGGATCTCTGCAGGGCAAACTGAACTGCATGAATGCCTTCCAGGTAGGCCACCATTTGCTGGAGATGGATGCCTAGCCCCTGGATGGTACTCAGACGTGCCGTCTGGCCTACAGAAATGGCCCTTAGGAGGTCAAGAGCATCCTCATTCAGGTCTCCGGGGGTTGTGGCCGAGACGGAGGAGCCTGATGAAAAAGAGATTGCTAACTTATGAGTAAGTCTACCTGTATTCCGTTTTTTTAAAAACTTTTTTTATTGAGCAGAGCATAAGGGCAATATATACATTGTAATATCATTGATCATCAGTATTTTACAGTAAAAAATTCTTATACGTTTTTCAAATGGAACCAATATGAATTAAATAACACCAAAACGCCAAAAGGTTAAAAAAGGCAACAGGAGTCTGACTAGGGCTACACTATTTAAAAACCGTGAAATTACTGCTTGAATTTCTAAAGTGCTAGAGTGCTGAATAGTATACTAAAGTGCCAGATGGTAGATTTACTGACATTGTTCACAGGACCTGACATTTACCTATAATTATTATAGAGACCAAAATAATTAAACTCTAATCGCTTATACTCTTAAATATTGAGCACTAATGAGAAGAAATATCCATATCAACCCCGATCTAGGTAATATAAACATTATATCTATAAAAAGAACTGTAATATTACAGTGCAGTCGTGTCTTTCCTTAAATATGTGTCAGAACAACGTGCAATGTGCTAGAGTACTCCCTAACACTTCAATGCATATATCTCCAAAAATTTATATTTCTATCATTGTTTCACAATTTTCAAACAACTTCCAAACAGTTTTACATTTTTTTCTTGTGCCAACCCTCTGTATTCCGTTTTTACAGATTTTTACAATTCAATACAGACAGAAAACCATTTTTTTTGCTGTCTGTATTTATTTTTAAATGTGGATAAAAATGGAAATTGGGTTGTTTTGTGATGATTCCAAATGCTGTCAATCATGAATGCCAGGCCAAAAGCTGTGGGGATTGAAAGGCAAGAGATGAAACAAATAAATGAATTTTAGTAAAGTGTCTTAAACAGCAGTAGATTTGCACAATCTTGATGCTAAAATGTGCCTATTTTCTTATAAGTGCATAGTTTCTTTTTTATTTATTTATTTATTAGTATTTTGTAAAGCGCCTGGTTACACTAGCAAGTGTGTCCCCGCGCTGTAAATGCTAATAGTACTTTTTTGTTGCTGGCGCATCTTACGACTTTAGTTATTGGGGAAGAGTATTGTTTTCAGGTCTTTCCTGAATTTTGTTTCTGAAGGTTCGGTGCGCAGTTGCACTGGCAGTTGATTCCAATTCTTGGCCGCTTTGACTCTGAAGGATTTTCCACCCATTTTGGCTGTCTGGACCCTCGGGACATGTACCTGTCCCGTCCCACATGATCTCAGTTGTCAGGTGGGTTCATACTATTTCAGAAGACCACGTAGGTATCTTGGACCTTTGTCATGCAGAATGGGATGGCCTGTACATAGTACATAGGGCCTTAAAAGACACCCGTTCCCTGATTGGGAGCCAGTGGAGGGTTTTGAGGGCTATTTTAGATGAAGCTCTCCTGGGTAGTTGTAGGATCAGACGGGCCGCTGCATTCTGTATTCGTTGGAATCTGGAAAGGCTCTTTTCGTTGGCTCCAAGATACAGAACTTTCCCATAGTCCAGTCTAGATGTTATCAGGCTGTGGACTATGGTCTGGCGCACTGGTACAGGCATAAGGTCAAGCGTTTTCCTGAGGACCCGTAGTATCCCGAAACAGGTTCCTGCTACCTGTTTGGTCTGGTGGTCGAGCGTGAGGTTTTTGTCTAGCCAGACCCCTAGGTTCTTCACTAAATGGCTAGGTGTGGGCAGATCACCCAGCTCTTCCGGCCACCACGCTGAAGTCCATACTGATGGAGCTTTGCCTATGATCAATACCTCCGTTTTGTTGCCATTCAAGCGGAGGCAATTGTCTGCCATCCAGAGTGCCACTTTCTTCATACAAGCTGCAAAGTTGGTGGCGCTTTGCTTCTCGGGTTGTGTTAGGGTTACAGTCAATTGCGTATCGTCCGCATACAATACTATTTCAACCCCAAACGTATCTGTAATTCCTCCTACGGGGGCCACATATAGATTGAAGAGAGTGGGGCTGAGACTGGAGCCCTGTGGCACTCCCTGAGTGAGTTTTATTTCCTTAGTTTAAATTGGCCCTGGGCGACCTGGAAGGTTCGGTCGGTTAGGAAGGATTGCATCCATTCCCAGGCTTTCCCTCTCACTCCTCCCTTTTTCAGACACTGTAGCAGTGTGTGGTGGGCTACAGTGTCGAAGGCGGCACTAAGGTCAAGGAGAATTCGAACGCTGTTTGGCCCTTGTCAGCATATCCTCGTAGGGCTTCTGTTGAGGACAGCAGGGCTGACTCGGTCGAGTGAAGGGCTCGGAAACCCGACTGAGAGGGATGGAGAAGTTCCCTAGCTTCAGCAAATGCTGAAAGCTGTGTATTCACAGCTTTCTCAGTGATTTTAGCGAAGTAGGGAAGAAGGGAGATGGGTCTGAGGTTGTCCAACTTGTCCATGCTGATATTGGGCTTTTTCCTCAGAGGCAGGACCGTCGCTTTTTTCCATGTGGTGGGGACTTGTCCTGTACTGAACGAGAGAGTCAAGAGGTGGCTAATATAGGGTTCCAGAATGGTAATGCTGCCATGGAGTCTTTTGGGGGTTGCTGGATCACTCGGTGATCCAGATTTGATACTGTTAGCTATACAGCATAGGGTTTCTCTGGGCGTAACTATAAATGCTGAGAGACATTTATCCTCCTGTATATGTAGGTGGTTGTCTACTTGTTCCTGGCCTGCTCTGGCCTTGTCTGGGAAGCTAGCGTAAATTTTGTCCACTTTGTTAGCAAAGAACTCGGCTATTAGGTCGCACGTTTTGACTGATCCCGTCATGGGGTGGCTAGTGAAGTAAGATCAGAGAGTTCCCTGTAAACTAAAAACATTTCCTTCATGGAATTGTCGGCGTCTTTGATTCTGGTACAGAGGTAGGATTTCTTAGTTTTTCGAATGAGTGCATGGTATATTTTGAGACTATTCTTATACTCAATTCTGTCTGCCTCATGGTAGTGTACCCGCCATTTCCTCTCGTGGTTTTTGCATTTAGCTTTTTGATCTCGGAGTTCACCATAGAACCAAGGGGCGGATTTGGTCCGTCTTACTGGAGCCTTATAAGTCCATGGTGCTGTACGATCCAGCGCCTTTACGATCAGCCCTTTGAGATTTAAGCAGGCGGATTCTATATCTAAGTCTCCAGGAGGAGCTTCTACTGTTATGATTTTATTGAAGGCCTCTGTGGAAAATTTAGCCCATTTCCTGCATTTATTAGCGTGTGCGGGTTCCTTGTGTAGTCCATCATCTGGTACCGACACCCTAAAAGTTACATGGAGGTGATCAGACCATGTAACTGGAGTGGGAGGGTCTTAGGTTAGGGCCTCCCAGTTAGCAAAAATGGGGTCTAGGAGAGGTCCCTGACAGTGAGTAGGTTGTTCTGATTTAAGTAGCATCTGGATGCCAGCTAATTCCTGTTTAATTTCCTGGGCCTTGTTGTTCTTGAGGTCATCAAAGTGATAATTTAAATCCCCTAACAGGAGAAGTCTTTCATGTTCTAGGGCAGAGAGCATGAGGGTTTCAATCAGTTGGGTGGGGAAAGTGGCTGTGGGGCCAGAGGGGGCGATATATAAGATATCCCCTGATGCAGTATCCCTGGTGAACTGAAATAGAGAAGAAGCCAGTTTCGCTTTTGCCAAGATCCCTTCCCTCTAGCGTAGAGATCAAGTCCTGTTTGTGAATTATAGCAATTTCTCCCCCTTTACCCTTTGGTCTGTCTATTCTTTTGATGTCATATCCTGGTGGGAGAGCCATCAGTATGTATGGTGCCGAAGTGGCATTCAGTCACGTTTCCGTGAGAAAGAGGGCATCTGTTCGACCATCTGTTAGGTAGTCGTGCACCTCCATCATCTGAATATGTATATATCATTGAAACCTGTACATTAACGGGTTAAATAAATGCAGAAATATACACATTTCAGCTTAATTTTTTCACAAAACTTAAAATAAATGTGGTTAAATACAGATAAAATTAGCAAAAAATAAATATGGATAAATGCAGACGGAAATGACAAAAATATAACTACCATAAAACCGGGAGCCCTACTCACGAAGGGAGTGTGGCCGGACAACTGTGTGGGGAGGAGCAGGACGCGTGGAGATTGACTGTGGGGTGGTGGACAAGGGATATGGTTTTACTGGTCCTGCTGGGTCTACCACCACTAGAGAGAGTCAACTGGAGGAAGATTCAAATGAAGATGATGTAGTCAACCTTGCATCCTCCATGGCACCACACTCACCCCCTGAGCCACTGGCTTCATTAAACTCTGAGGTATCTTGACTAGAAGCACTGTGACCAGCTGCTTCCCCACTGATGTTGGCCATGTCTCCTTCACCTGCCTGGGATGCTGCTGAAATGCAAAACAAAATAGGTTTATAGCATGTGCCAGGACACACATAACTAACAGCTTTGATCACACAAATTTTATCAAGCATACAGAAGACTCAACCTACAAGGTCCTGTATGTTTATGGACTAATGAGCATGAAAACATGCGTGCATGTAGCCCAAATCTCAACACTTCCTCACAATGAAGTCATACCCTCAGACATTTCCAAATGCATGACTGAAGTTGTAGGATATCCATCATCATACCTTAACAGCTTGTACATTTTAGGTCTTCCTTTATAAAATAGTAACCTGCTTGCATCAAATAGGTCCTCAAATATCAAACTTAGTAATACAAATACCACAAAAGGCTCTGCAACAAGAAAACAGTCATATACCTAAAAAGACATATTCATGGAATGATAGACAAGTCATACTGACATGTTCATGCAATATGTACAGTTGTATAGTTGCTAATACATATTGGCCTACACATACATTTGAGATGGAATCAACCATGAACAAATGGATATATGTAGGTCATGTAGGCAACTGTAGCTCACAAGACTATATATCCTGAAAACATGCTCATGACAACATGTACAGTCCAATACCTACGGCACCAGTGATGTCCGTTATGCTGATTCAATTTATATTCCCCAATTACCAAGGGGAAGTACTTTGTGTCTGCATCAAAAGTGCACTATATGCTATTTCATATGTCAGAGGGCAAAAAACAAATGAGTCATAGTACAGAGTATGCATCATCCCTGATACAATGGACTCTACTATCCTTATTGGAAGAATCTACTACTCCATAGGTACACACAATGACCCAGCACCAGTATCTGATATATATTTCAGTATATTTGTATCATAAATTGCAATATGCAACACAATATCAGGTAACACTGAATGGCTTCTCGAGGATAAACAATTTCAAAAACTTGATTGTAGGTTGATTCATTCTTTATTTTTCAAAATTCATAAAAACAGAACAGGATTGCTTGCCGCCGCCAACGCGTTTCATCCCGCTTGGGACTTTCTCAGGGCTAGAAGCAATTTATAAAAACACAATCTATTACACAACATATTTACAATTAAAAACATACTACTTTTTCACTTTGAAAATGCATTATTTATATCAAAATTTGTATTCAGTCAACACATGCCTATCCTCTAAAAAAATAAATTCTAAAATTAATATATGCAGTAGCGAAGCCATAAATGCGATACATCATGTATACAGAAGAAACACAAAACATAATACATGACATCCCCAACTTAATTGTGTGCAGGAGGAGACATAGTCGACAGATATCATGTTAGATGCAATGGAACACCTACTCATAACAGGAATGCTTTTTAGTCAGTTCAGATCAGTTCAATAAGCTTTATTCGATTATTAAAAAAAACAATCATAAAAGCACATTAAAAATATTTAAAAAGTACAGTACATGGTACAATTTAGATATAATATAATCTGGTTATTAAAAACGGTCATAGAAAACACTCATAAAAACACAAGGGAATATTTAAAGCAGATGCAGTACATGATGTAATATAGCAGCGATTAGGCAATAAATGTCAAAAATCCATGCTTTTTCTGGCGGCCATTGATTTTAAAATGTATGTTGCCGTAAAAAAACATATATCTGGCTCATTTTACGAGAACAGCAAACTCATAGCAGATTGTACAGTTAGGGCAGCATGTTTTTTAAACAGAGGTTTAAGATAGGCAATACGAAAATGCAAATATAGGTCACAGATGAGTAAAAAGTGCATAGTGCTCTGTTTAGTCACTCCATTCCAAGGACATGGAGCAATGGGATATTTTTTAGGACATGGAAATGCCACCAGGTGGTGTACAATACTTAATCTCATTCTGAACGAACCGATGGGATGTTCTGGTAACCATGATTAGGTATTTTTGGTAGCCATTAATATCCACATGGGAGAAGTAAAACTGGGAAGTTAATAGCTGCCTATTTGTACCTTGTCTGGCTTGAGCTTTCTTCCTCAAATAGGTACATTTAATTTCTTTCCTAGGGATATCGGTCACACTGCTTGGATTTTCCATAATATTCACATTATATCCCTAAAAGTTGTCACTACGTATTTAAGCCATGGGATCTGGAGACATTTATCAAGGCGAAGGCAGTTTTTAATAATGCTTCTGTTAAAACCGGTTTCTTCCTTCAGCCATATGGATCTCCATACCATCAATGGTCTTAACCCAATTAGGTCTGTCAGGTATTCCATCCCTACTTCATTGTGTGTTAATTCGCTGGAAGCTGACATTGGTAGGCAGAGTAGTTTTAAAAAAAAAATTTTTTTCCTCAGTTTGCAATTCTTCATGGCGGCAATAGCCCCAGACCCCAGCTCCATAGAGCGCTATCGATACGCATCTATTCCGGTAGATATGTAGCATATCATACACACGACGGTCCCCTAATTTATTGGCAAATTTAAAAACTCCATATGCGCTTTTAGACATTTTGGACCAAACATTAGATACCTCCTGTAGCCACATACCGTTGCTAGTAAAAATAATGCCCAAATAGCAAACATTTTTCACTACTAGAATTTTTTGGTCCTTGATATAAAAAGATTTAAATTTCCTCGTTTTTTGACCACATGACAAAATAAATGTTTTGGTGTTATTAATCTTCAATTATCTTCCCTTAATAAAATCTGAAAATCTGTCCATTAGTCTCTGCAGACCTAGGGGGTCCTAGATAGGAGTACAGTATCGTCTGCGTATAGCAGGACGGGTATACATTGACCCTCCACTTGTGGTGCATCACATTCGACCAGTTTAAGTTCTGCTTCAATAGCATTGAGAAAAAGGGAAAAAAGAAGGGGCGCAAGGACACAGCCTTGCCTTATGCCTTGAGTAACCTTAATTTTGCCGGTACATTCTCCTGCTTGTCCATAGCGTATACAAGCAGATAATTTGGTGTAGAGTCTAGCCCAAAAATATATAATTGCCTCTGGAGCACCTATATCCAGTAGTGTTGACCATAATAGTGTGTGATCAACTAAGTCAAAAGCGGTACTGAGGTCTGCAAAGCAGAGAAAAAGTGAACCCTGCTTTGCGCGCATATATTTCCCTATTAAAAGATCCAGGTTCATGCATTAGTCCAGGGCCTTTTCTAAACCAATATTGCGACTGGGCCAGGATCTTGTTGTCCTCGGCCCACTGTTCAAGCCTGAGCAGCAAAACCCTGCTAATGATTTTCAGAGAGGATTCTAAAAGGGAAATAGGTCGGTAGTTTTTGGCTTCAGACCTGTTTCCCTTTTTAAAAATAGGGACTATTATAGACTCGCCCCAAGTAGATGGTACACTATCCAGTACAGCTGCATTACAGACTTTGGTCAGGACGGGCCCCAGAGCGTCATGTCAGCTTTATATAGGTCAATAGGCACCCCATCTGGCCCAGGGGCTTTCCCTCCCTTGCTAAGCCTAATAGCAGTTTCTACCTCCAAAGTCGTAATATTGAGAGGAAGAATGAGCCAGGGGTCATCTGGACTACTGATAGTTGGAATTGAATCCGTGGGGTCAAAAATACAGGTAAAATGAGAGACCCAACTTTCCTCACTGACATATGATGTTATAACCGGTGCCTTGTCACTTCTGAGGAAAGGGTAATTAACTGTAACCCAAAAGAGCTTACTATTGGATAACTCCACAGCCATGGTCAGTTTACCCCAGGCTTCTTCCTGAAGCTCTCACTTCCTGCGCTTCAGCTGTTCTTTATAAACTAACCTGAGGGTTAGAATAGTTGACCTATCCCTGGGATTGCTTGAGAGGGCTTTCTTTAATTTCTGTAAGGACTTAGTGCAGGCATTGTCAAACCACCCTATGTTCTGCTTCATTCTGCTCCCCCTGGTAGTAGTCATGATGTTATTAATTATATCATTAATCTTTCTAAAACAGGATAGAATGCGTAGGGGGTCAGCATTCTCATCCAAACAATCATATAACTCTGATAGGGAAGCCGTGACAATTCTTATTAACAACCTTTCCGAATTTCCTTCTTTCCACTTGATCCTGTAGCCATTAGGTCTACATGAATCGATATCATTAACAAGGTTTTGGGTGATCTGATACTTGTGATCCTAAATGAATAGTGTTAAGGCGATACAATTATGGTCGCTAAGACCAGTATCGCTGGGGTATCACAATATACCCCAATGTCCTCTGAGATCAACAGGTGATCAATAACAGAGCCGGCTGTCAGGCGTGCCACCTCAAGAGTCCAGGTTCTTTCCGTCTTGGAGATGACTAATCCCAATACCTCCAGGTACCAACAAATGTGACAAGGAATTTTGACACTGGTCACAAGTGCTGACCAGGGAAAAGGGGGACGGAAAGGGTAGTGGGACGGGGGACGGAAAGTGAGAGAGAGAGAAACAAACACAGGATCTTTTCTTGAGATGACTGTCTCTCTCTTCGAAGTACTCTGGGCTTTTGCTGATCAGTAGAGTTTGGTTTGATGCTGAACTGTGTTTAAAAGACCCACATTAATTAACATCATGCCTTCCTATTCCATATCCAATTCTAAACAACTATTTACATACATACCAACTATTTGTTAAGCCCATTCCTGTACTTCATGCGCAAGGTCTAAAACAACATTTGCTTCGTTGAAGTCTTTTGTCACCTTTGAAAATAATAAATATACTCAGTAAATGTTCACAGGAATATGAGATGCATGAATATTCCAAACGAATCAAATAACTGGTTAGTAGAAACTGTAACCACACTTGCATGAAGTAGTCTCTTCTTACCTTGTACTTATTAGTGTACAACCTTGAAAGGGCGTTCTGAAAGTAAAAACAAGAAAGAAAACAAGCCCCAAAGGTAACACTGCTCACTATCACGTATTACAGTTTAAGTCACTGTAGCGCATCAAAAATTGATTGTTAGGTCAGAGCGAGCCTTAGGAAATACCATGAAAACAAATGTACAAAGTTCAAAACAGGTTCGATTTGCTTTAGCCAAGGTTCTATTATAACTTGTCTAGGTTCGTTTTTCGGAGTTTTGCCAAGGTGTACAAAGTTCAAAACAGGTTTGATTTGCTTTAGCCAAGGTTTGTTCTCAAAAACCAACAACAGAAAGTCTTACTGTTCTTTCCTCGGATGACCCGGAAATTTTACCTCTGAGGCTGGAAGGAGTTAAGCAAGTCCGGCTGCCAAGCCGCTCTGATGCACCAACCGGAAGTCTGAAGACTCGTCCCGGTCGGCAGGAGATCCGCTGAGCCTGAGAAGAGTTTCGTGATTGCCAGCCTCTCGAGGAATCAGGTAAGGTAAGCTGAAGTTGTTCAAGACGAAGGGCGGGGTACGGGTGCCGGGATCGGGGTTCTGGAAGCTCCTGAAGTGAAGCGCTAGCTGAGAAGCGAAGCGTCTTTCTGGGAACCGGTGAGCCCTTTTATAGGCTGTGTTACACGTGTGAGGCAGCGTCAGTTGAGCGCACCTGCCCAACGTGAGTTTCTAATGAATATTCATAACTCTAGCAACACCAACAAGCATTGAACCCAACAACTGAGTTTCTTCAACAGACAGTGATCATTACTGATAGAAAACAACAAGCACTGCTACATCCAAAAGTATTTCATGCACACTCCATTGATGACCCAGGGAGAGTTTTCATGACAGTTCCCCCCCCCCAAAGGTCTTCTCAGGGGTCGTGGTTTGTCGGGATTCAATGCATGGAAAGAGCGAATTAATCGGGGGGTGTGGACATTCATCTCTGGTTCCCAGGATCTCTCAGAGCTATCATAACCCTTCCAGTCGATTAAATAGTATAAACGTCCCCTCATTCTCTTTGAGTCTAGTATTTTCTTGACCTCATACTCCTTGTGATCTCCTACAATTATTGGGGGGGGCCGAGAGTCGGGACGGGTGTCTGGATGTACAGATTTAACCAGGGACTCGTGAAACACTGGGTGAATCTTGTAGTCTGGGGGAAGGTGCAACCTTACAGAAACTGGGTTTACAATTTTTTCAATGGGAAATGGACCAATGTACCTCGGTTTTAATTTCTTTGATCCCTCGATTTGTATATTCTTGGTTGAAAGCCAAACCTGATCTCCTGGTTTATAAGCTGGCGCTGGTATTCTATGTCGATCTGCGTAAAGCTTCATCTTTC
This sequence comes from Lissotriton vulgaris, assembly GCF_964263255.1. NCBI lineage: Eukaryota > Metazoa > Chordata > Amphibia > Caudata > Salamandridae > Lissotriton > Lissotriton vulgaris. Next base: position 966,718,739 of record NC_141697.1, read on the forward strand.
CTTTTTGTTTTATTAATACCTGTTTTACATTTTCTTGAAACTTACGTAAACTGGCTAGCCTATCTGAGACTGCTGGCATCACCATTCCTTTCTCAGGGAATATGATTGGTAGAGTCCTGGGATGCTGGCCTGTGAGGAAATAGAATGGAGAACAACCAAGGGCCGAGTGTACTGTGTTGTTGTAAGTGAACTCGGCTAAAGGCAGGGCGTCTAACCATTCAGTGGACAAAGTGGTAGTTAAACAACGTAGACTTTGTTCCAAGTATTGGTTAACTTTCTCAGTCTGACCATCAGTCTGAGGATGGAAAGCTGATGATAACGCTAAATCTATTCCTAGTTGTGTGCTTAGTTGTTTCCAAAATTTTGATAGGAATTGCGGACCCCTGTCTGAGATTATTTTTTGCGGCAAACCATACAACTTAACTATATTAGTTAAAAACACATTACTGAATTCTACTGCCGAAGGGAGTTTAGGTAATGGAATGAAATGTCCCATTTTGGATAGCAAATCTACTACCACTAAAACAGTAGTCAATCCTGATGATCTGGGCAGATCTGTTATGAAATCTAGACTGATAGTATGCCAAGGTGTTGGGGGCACTTCCATCGGTTGTAACAAACCAACTGGAAACGAATGTGAAGACTTTTGTCGGGCACAAACTGGACAAGCCTGAACATATCGCTTTATGTCAGATATCATTCCCTTCCACCAGAAATACCTTTCACACAACTCTGCAGTTTTGTTGATTCCAGGATGAGCTACTATAGCTAGATCATGATTCCATTTCATCACCAGTTCTCTTAAGTCCTCCTTTGGAACAAATATCTTGTCTTTTAGATAAAAAATACCATCAGATATTGAAGTTTGTTCTTGTGAAAGCCAATCATTTTTATTCAGGTCCTTGGTCTGGTTTCTGAGTATTGTTAAGAAATCTAACTGAGTGATTTCTGCACAAATTTTTTCAACAGGTATTATACTCTGTTGTTCCTTTCCTGTTTCCCTAGTTTTATCGCAAACCAAACGTGAAAGGGTATCAGACAGCAATTGTTTGGTTCCTGGTCTGTACTTAATAATAAAATCGAACTTGCTAAAGAATTGTAGCCATCTCATCTGTCGTGGTGTAAAAGCTTTCACCGTGGAGTAAAATTGCAAGTTCTTATGGTCTGAAAATATGGTTATTGTATGCTTGGCTCCTAGGAGATGGTGTCTCCATTCCTGGAAAACAGCCTTGATAGCCAGAAGTTCGCGCTCAGCAATTGTATAGTTCTGCTCGGCTGGCAGTAGTTCCTGAGAGAAAAAGGCAATAGGGTGGAAACTTCCAGAGTTAACATCCTTTTGTAAAAGAACTCCTCCAATTGCTGTTTGCGAAGCATCAGCTTCAATGAAAAATGGTCTGTCAGGATCTGGGTGCGTTAAAATGGGAGCTGAAGTGAAGGCCCTTTTTAATATATCAAAAGCTTGTTCCGCTTCTGTATTCCATTGAAATTTCTTTCCTTTCTGTAAAAGGCTAGTAATTGGCACTACAATTTCCGAGAATTTTGAGATGAACCTCCTGTAAAAGTTTGCAAACCCCAAAATTCTTTGAACCTCTTTGACCGAGGTGGGAGTTGGCCAATCAAGAATTGCCTTCACCTTTTTGGGGTCCATGACTATGCCTTCAGGTGACAACCAGTAACCTAGAAACTCAACCTTTGATGAGTTAAAAACACATTTTTCTAGTTTGACAAACAAGGAATTATCTCGTAACTTTTGCAAGACTGATCTAACATGAAGCACATGATCCTCAGGAGTCTTAGAAAAAATCAGAATGTCATCAATATATACAATGACGCAGATGTCCAACAGCTCATGCAAAACCTCATTAATGAAATATTGAAAGGCTGCTGGAGCATTGCAGAGACCGAAGGGCATCACTGTATATTCAAATAGCCCAAATTTGGTGCGGAAGGCCGTCTTCCACTCGTCTCCTTCTTTTACTCGGATCAAGTGGTAAGCCCCACGAAGATCCAGTTTGGTGTAAATGGTAGACCCCTTAACCTGATTTAACAGCACAGGAATCAGTGGTAACGGATATCGTTTTTTAATTGTGGCCTTATTCACTGCTTGATAGTCTATGCAGGCCCTCAAATCACCTGTCTTTTTTGCTACAAAAAATAACGGAGATGAGACTGGGGAGGTGGAGTGCCGAATAAAACCCAGTTCCAGCAGCTCATCTAAATACGTTCGTAGATACTGGTTTTCTGGTTCAGTGAGTGCATAAATCCGACTGCAGGGTAGCCCTGCTCCAGGAATTAAATCTATCCTGAAGTCATATACCCTGTGAGGTGGTAGCTTGGTTGCTTTCACAGGGTCAAAAACATCCGAGAAATCTCGAAATTCAGCTGGCAATTCAATAGGATCAGGTTGGGTAGTAGCACAGACAAGAGGCAATTTAGGATCTCTGTACTCCTGATAACAATGATTTTTACAATGTGTGGAGTCTAAGGTTACTGTACGCTTAACCCAATCAATCTTTGGGTTATGGAGTTCCAGCCAAGGAATACCTAAGATTACCCCAAAAGCCGGAGTATCAATAAGATCAAAAACTGTCAATTCTGTATGTCCATTGTCAGACAAAAGAAGCAATGGGGGAGTGTGAAATCTGATTAGACCAGATGAAAGTGCTGAACCATCTACAGCTCGCACTGGTTCTGTTTCTTTCTTGAGAATCCTTTTCAGATTTAATTTCTTAGCAAATTCTAGATCAAAAAAGTTTCCAGTAGCTCCTGAATCTATAAGTACTGGAATACTGTGTCTTTGTTGGTTAGTTAGAATTAAAACCATTCTTATGGTGAAATGAGGGGGTACATGATTTACAACACTAGTTACATAACGTGAGATCTCAAAAGTATCTCCTCCCGAGAGATCGATCTCTCCTTCTCTCGAGATTACTAGTTTTCCGATTCCTGGTCTTAAATTGTGGCCAATAGTCTCTTTTTAGCAGGCCGGATTGGACACTCTTTGGCGAAATGACCTGCCTTCCCACAATAAAGACACAAATTGGTAGAAACTGGGACCTGTTACAATCAGATTCCGTACCAGCCGACATTGTGGCTAGTAACCACGCATCATCTATCGGAAAGGGAAAACGTTACGAAATATACTATGTCCGAGTCATATCAAAGAGCCCAAAAACAATCTATCGACCTGGCTACCTGAGAAGCCTAAAGGCTTTTATATATGTGGCAACTGCAGTGCATGCAGTCTTGGAATAAATAGATGCACTAGTTTTCAGTATAAAAAATCAAAGGAATATCGAATATTAAGCTTCATTACTGTAACACAACACACACAGTATATGTACTGCGGTGTGAGTGTCAACAAATCTATGTTGGGAACAGCATTTGATGTTTAAAAACCCGGACACAGGAACATGTAAGGGACATTAAGAACAAAGACTAACGGTCACCAATAGCACAACACATTTTGAAAACTCACCCAGAACAACCGAATATAACATTCCTTGCCTTGGACCATGTTAAGTGTGGTATTAGAGGGGGTGATAGGACTGTACTGCTCAGACAGATTGAAGCTAAATGGATTTGTTTTTTGAGGACTGTGACTACTGGGCTTAAATGTAACAATGAGTTTCATCACTTCCTGTAAATTATAGGATTACAGCTATAATTAGCAAGGGGTGCTATATGATAATGTGAAAAACAGGACATGAAGTTACAGGAGTACATATACATATATCTGTATGATAAAAGTCTATACAGATACAAAGTAAAAAAGTAGGGGGTTAAGATTCATGCCTCCACGTATTTACTCTTCCAGGCCAAATACAGTCTTTTCGTGTTGGGAGTGATATATGATGACTGGTTCTGTAAACATGATAAATGTCTGTGTTGTCCCCTTTTTAAATGAAAGGGGATGACACCATTAACAAATTGTTTATCACTCTGACTAAAATGGTGTGTCAATAGTATAAGGAGTTATCATGATTCGGGACCGTATATGTTAGACATACGATATAAATTAATCTTTGGTTTCGCGTTTGGCCATGACTCCATATTTTATTAATGTATGAATTGGATTAGAACGGGTGCACTTACAGTTAATAAAGTTACGACTTGTTGAAATACTTATTGAATGAGAACATAGGACACTGCATTTACCGCTCAAAAATGGCGCCCATGCTTTGTAAAGTTTGTGTGAATATCGCGTATGACTAGTCTTTTTGGGTATCCTGATTCGACATTTCATGTCCATATACAAGAATTGCGTTGTAAAGTCAATAAATAAAAAAAATGTATGCGTTTATACAATTGAGAAATTGTAACCTTATAGGATATACAATTGGGATAAACATGGAACGCCGCGAATACAAGGATGTTTAAATATGCCGCTCATGCTGCATATAACAAGCAATATTGTAGGGATATACGCGGTCACGTCATCGAGAGGCGCCGTTGACAACCCACTGGTGTAGAGAATTGAAGATGGTTTATATAAATGTGTGGGGTTTGTCGGGACGCTTAGTTACACGACCGGAGGACTGGTATCAATAAGAGGGGCCATACGTGATGGGGTGAGTACGTAGATAGCACGTCTGACTATATAAATTGCCTGAGCGTAAATTAAAAGCGGGCGGCGTACTGTGGCATTTCTGGTATTTTTTTGTATCTAGGCGTCTACTACTTGTTGCCATAGAAGCACACCCATAAGGTTAAGGAGTCGGGAGTTGCTGGTAATCAGACATACTGATGAAAATATACAGGGGTTCTTGTTGTACTAACTTCTTATATATGTGTGTATTTTTCAAACTTATGGCGGTATGTGGTATTGTTACATTCATGTTAAGCACGGGGGGGTCAACTGATATGTGCCAAAGATTAAGCGAATCGTAGGCGGTAGGGTTAACCACGCACACGTTCATTTTCTAATAGAAAAGTGAGCAGGAGGTACTTCAGAACATTGGTTGTAAATACATAGAGCATTCGCTGTTTCAAAAATGTTGGTCCGTGTATCGCCATTTTTCCAATAAACGTGCAGTTTGATTTTGATATAGACGGGTTGAATGCATACCGTCAAAAAGACATATGTCTGTCCTTCAAATGAGAGATAATTTGTTGCTGTTTGGGTGTTTATGCAGAGCACACTTAAATATATACATGTCTGCCCATACTAGGTTGAGACTATGTATAGATTTATTTCGACTAGAGTATGTCCTATGCAGACAGCGGATCAAGGAATTAGTGAATGAATGACATCAACAGAGCATGCATTGAGGTTCCCTAACTTTATCTGTGGTTTAATTTACCCAGTGCATGATGGCCGAACGCTGGACTGCGCATATATAGCTTGACACAGGAGACAGTATATGTATTTTGATGTGTTGGGAGGGGACCCTCTCACCCGCACTGTGGCTGGTTTGTTCGGCTGTAGGGACAGGGCAATAGCTGTGCATTATATACCTTTTCAATAATAAAATAAGAGATTCTAGCCCCGTTTAGAAGGGTGCCTTGCTATTTATTTCGTGAAGGGTAAACAGTGTGTACGCTGACACTAATTTTATATGTATTCTTCGTTAGAATTGCACGAATGGACCACACCACGGTCACAAATATACTTTGAGCTCCATACATCAGGAGTATAATTTGATGAACTGTATCAATGGAAGCTGTTTTTGATCGCTGACACAATTTCATTTCTAACAACGTGAGTAATCTTTGCGAATGGAAGAGATGCATTTTTCCTGCAAAATAAGGGAGAACTTCTTCCCTGTAATATTTAAATTAGAATCATAAGAAAATATAAATATTCTATTGGAAAATTTCAATTTTTAAATATGGGGTATACCGTTCAATGTGCTGTTAAGATATGGAGTGAGCAACAGGGATGTGGTTTTGCTGGACCTCAGTATAGTGACAAATCATGGCTGGATAGATTGTCTTAAGTGACAGTATCCATGAGACTATAATGATATATAATACTATACCACTTGCATGAACGAACTGATGAATACTGAGGGTATGTCATGATATTTAGCCCAATGCCATTTATATGAATAAAGTGACAAACATTTAGGAGTACATTTACGTATTAATCATATGGCTTTGTAATTGTTCATTTTAGATTTACCCTTTTTTTGAACATCAATAAGAACATTTGAAGACTTGCGTGAATTTGAGCCACAATAGTGTAAACAAAGGTATGCCAGATTTATTGACCTAATGTCAACCTCTTGATAAAGGTATAGAGATCAATTTAGCAATATCTGCTCTTGACTTTGAATATCGTATTAATTATAGTAGAACTTATATGATAACTGTACCTGAGTCTGAATTAACCGCTGTATACAATTGCGCACGATTACTAAGACACCAGTGTTTTATTGAAGTGATGTTGTATCAATAGAGACTAAAAAGAGTTCCTGTAATGAGTAGGTGTTCCATTGCATCTAACATGATATCTGTTGACTATGTCTCCTCCTGCACAAGATTAAGGGCCTCATTATGATTGCGGTGAATCCGCATACTCCGGGCCGGCGGAAGCCACCGCCGTCCCGGAGTATGCGGATTTACCGCTGCAGCCACTTGGAACACCCACCGCCAGATTAGGATGGCGGTGGGATTGCGGATGGACCAGCGGCAGACTGCAGGTCCGTCCGCCACTGATCCGCAGGGAGGGTCCGCCACTGATCTGCGGGGAGGGGAGGGCTATTTGGTGACGGTGTCTGCAAGACACCGTCAGCCAAATTAGGATTTGCACGGAGACATGCTTTTCCGCTGCAGCTTTTCCGCCGTGGAAAAGCATGTGGACTTTGTCTTTTGGGGGCCCGTTGCGGGCCCCCAAGGTGTCGGGGGTCGGGGGTGCACATGGGGGGTACCTATGGTACCTCCCAACATTTACATGCACAAAGCGGCAGGCACCGCGCGGTGCCTGCCTCTTTGTGCATGTAAATGTAATACATGCATTTTTAACATTGCGGCGGGTGCAGCTTGAAGCTGCACCCGCCGCAATGTTAAACATAGAGGATGTGACCGCCACCCTGGCGGTCACATCCTAATCTGCATGGAGGGACCGCCGCTGCCCCTGCGGACGGTCCCTCCTTCTCTATGGTGGCGGACGGACTCAGGTCCGTCCGCCATCATAATCGGCCCCTAAGTTGGGGGATATCATGTATTATGTTTTGGGTTTCTTTTGTATACATGATGTATCACATTTATGGCTTCGCTACTGCATATATTCATTTCAGAATTTATTTTGTTAGAGGATAGGCATGTGCTGACTGAATACAAATTTTTATATAAATAATGAACTTTCAAAGTGAAAAAGTAGTATGTTTTTAATTGTAAATATGTTGTGTTCTAGATTATGTTTTTATAATTTGCTTCTAGCCCTGAGGAAGTCCCAAGCGGGATGAAACGCGTTGGCGGCGGCAAGCAATCCTGTTCTGTTTTTATGAATTTTGAAAAATAAAGAATGAATCAACCTACAATCAAGTCTTTGAAATTGTTTATCCTCGAGAAGCCATTCAGTGTTATATTATATTGTGTTTCATATAATGCAATTTATGATACAAATATACTGAAATATATATCAGATACAAGTATTCTGGTGCTGGGTCATTGTGTGTATCTTTAGTATATGTGGTCCTTTTGATCACTAATTTGGGATGTTTAAGGGTCAAATCCCAGAATCCAAGCACAGAGAATAGAGAGGAATACAAAGGTTAACTTTAGGAGTGGTAGAGAGTGCTGGTCTTGCATAGCTCTGACCCTTGTAGCAGTTACTACTCCATAGGTCATGATCTGATTTATCACTATACTCAGTCATGTTTCTGCATAAAACTACATATTGCTAGTGGGCTGGACTCTGCTATGTTCCTGGTCATAAAGACAATAGGCACAGAACATCAGCATGCACCTACCACCAGACCTATACAGCCAGAATTGTTGTATGGTGCGTCACACATGGGCAACCCTCAATATCAATGGGCAAGGGCCTGCCTGTAACACACCAAATGCCCAATGTGACATTTAGGGTTCTGGCTACCACTCACCCCCATGTAGCTGCTGTTTGGCCCTCACATATACCATTCCTGCTCCAAAATAAGAAACAGTAGGGAAAGATTTGGATTTTAGAGGGATTAGATTTATCAGTCACAATCCTAAATAGGCTAAGGTAGGGAAAGTGTTTGTACTTTGGATTAGTCAGATTTGCATTTCCCAGCCAACCTCAGCAACAGTAGGAAAAGTGTTGGAATTATAAGTGACAGATTTAGTACTCCCTCTCCAACCCAAGTAAAAGTATGGAAAATATTGGACTTTGGAATGGTCAGATTTATTATTCCCATTCCACCCTGAGCAACAGTAGGAAAAGTGTTGGACTTTGAAGGGTCAGTTTAAGTATTCTCACTCAAACCAGACCAACGGTGGAGAAAGTGTTGGACTTTGGAGAGGGCAGATTTCCTTTCCCCGCTCCAACTTGAGCAAATGTAGGGAATGTGTTGGAATTTGGAGGAGTTAGATTTACTAGTCTCACTCCAACCTGAGCATAAGTAGGGAAAGTGTCGGAATTTAGAAAACTTGGATTTAACTTTCCCTGACCTAAATTAATATGAACTAAAGTAAATATATTTCCATAAGCAAATATAAAAATATGTTCAACATTATGTGAGTTATGTAAATAATTAGAATCTAAAAACACACCATTAACATATATAATTCTAAATGGAATTGTATTAAAAAATCCATACCAGTTAAAAATTTCAAAAATGTATCTAAACATCTAAAAATACATTACCATGCTATCATTCTAAAATTCAAACACCCACAAAACAAATTAAAGAACTTACCGAAAAATAAAAATATAAATTATTTTAAAAAATAATAAGGCTATCAAATGTATTATTGGACAAAAAGTCTAAAAACGAGTAGCGATGGACAGACCTCGCATTTACATAGAAACTCTGTGAGATTCCACAGAGTTACGCCAACAGATGGAAAATATGCAGCTCGGGCAGCAATTTAGGGCCGATAGCGTGAGCAATGCTGAAAAATAAGTGTGTTTGTGCAAAAGCACATGGCCATTCCAGTTGATTTTGCTGCTGTTCGTGTAGAAAATGTACTTGAGCTGCAGTACATCTACTTGAGAGGCAGTCTTATGACCGGGACCACTGAAGATCGCCCGCGACCACCTGCATTAGAAAATCATGTTAGGGGACGCCAAATCTCACTCTCATTCGCCAGCTCTCATTTTCTGATGACGCATGGGAACAAAATTCTGCCATGTGGCAATTGGTGGACGTTAGCTAGAACTCTGCATTTAAGAGTATCACAGAGTGACCAAAGTTCCTGCCAAATTCTGCCATTTACCACTTGATGGAACATTCCACCAACCGCTAAAAAACCTAAAGCATAAAATAAAGAATTATTATACAAAACATTTAAAACAATTACATATTTAAACAATCAATTAATAAATAAAAAATATAATAATTATCATATTTTAGCAATATCTATTAAGAAAAAATAACAATATAATCAGATAGAAAAATGTTTACAAAACTTCTCACTCTGTTCCCCTGAACCCCAAAAGAAACAAATAAATGTACACAATATTAAAAAAAGACATCAACTATATTACCAAATCAAAAAATAGACAATGCCATACTAAAAATACTTAAAATTAAGATAACACAAAACTAATACATCTCAACTGAATAATTTATAAATGACATTACGTACAAATATATTTAAGCAAAATTATAGAAAAGACACTCAAAAACAATTGAAACAATTACGACTTTGACGCTCCTGCCCCGGCTCTCCGCCAGCGCAGAAGTGCCAAATCTGCGCAAAAGCTGCGCAAAGGACTCCTGCTTGATTATGAGTTGAACTCATGCAGGCGTACGGTCCTTTTACCGTTCCCACGGAAGTGGCCTGAAAAAGGGCACTGTAATGGGAACACTAAAAATGTTCCATCGAGACATCGACTGTGAAGTTCATGCCGTGCTCGATCTAGGGGTGCAAGCAGGGCCGGGCTGGCCGTAGCGGGCACCAGGCTTTTTCCCGGTGAGGCGGAAGGGTGGAGGCTGGGCTTTGTTATTGGGGTGCGGTTTTGTAGCAGTGCTGCGGTATCAGTCCCCTTTAACAAAAGCGGCAGCAGTGCTTTACACTAGCACCCCCCAGCCCCCACCCAACCGCCTGCAGCGCGGAATTGCCAGGGCTAGTTTCTCTTCCCATCCTGCTATGGGTGCAAGCAGACAGGGGGCACATGTAGTGCCCCCCCGAATGCATCGCCAGGTTTTTCACGGGAGTTAGCCCACAATAAAAAAGCAGGGAATTGCGGTGTCTTGGTGCAGCGGTGGCCAATCCTTAAAGCTACCTCGTAATGAGGCAGACGCAGGACCACCACTGATGAACCATCACGAGTCTGGCGGTCCAAGACCGCCTGACTCGTAATCGGGTCCAATAATTTTACCTTCCATATTCTTTCCCACAATATTTGCCTCACAATATTTTAAATGATATTTTAGTGGAATACTGGTAAATGTGCACACCCCACTTTTTTTCCAATTCCAAGTTCTTCTTGACCAAGGAAGGTAGTGCTCCCCAGAGTGCTCAAAGTGCTGCTGTGAAATTAAGGTTGATGTCCGCCTGACAGCCCTTCTTTCTGAGGTGAGGTGATATCACCTGAAGTTTTCACTTCCTGCAGAAAGTGGTGACCAGCTGCCTGAAGAGCCTAGAAGACTGCCTGCCTGCTGAGAAAGGAAAAGAGTATGCCTGAAGGAAGAGAGACTGTCTACGAGGGGAGATCAAACATGTGGACCATCTACAGAAAGCCGACAAACAAAGACAGAGGAACAGAAGTGAAAAGAGATCCCCCATCACCGGTCTCTCTGCACAGTACCCCAGTGAACTTTATCACAATTGCACAAGAGTGACGATTATTGTCTCACACAGTAGTCCACTGACACCATTGCAAATATGGATGATTTCTTACCATGGATTTTCGGTTAAGTGTCTGATTTGTAGGCAATTTATCAAAGAGACTGTGCTAAACTTCCATGCTAAAAAATAACATCTTTATGAGTTTCCATAGTCAGATGATCCCATACATTTCCCCAGTTTCACAAACCAGGCTCCAGCACTAGAAAATGGTAATTACAATTTTCATTTTAATGGGTAGAGACAATGAAGCTCTAGTCCAAGTCAGGAACTATTCCCAGATCTTCTCCCATCGTTCTGTTGGCGGGCTTTAAAAATCTATTCTAGACATAGTCTTCCACTCTCCAAATCAGCACTGACTTCACCAGAGGCCAGGATAGAAACAGTGAGCCTGATCCAAAACTAGATAATACATCCTGGTCTTCTTTGTGACAAAGCCAAGTGCTACAACACAGACTACCAAACATGCCCTCTCTGTGTCTATTTCTCTACTTAATGTAAGACGCGGCATGATGCTGAACTACAACTTTACCCTACTTGGTTTTCCCCACCTGTCTTCAGAGGTTTACATGAGGCCACTATGTGTGCTAGATGTATTGCAGACAGGGCCGTACTGGGAACACAAACCAGCCCTGGCAATTGAGTTGGACCGGCTGAGGTGGGGGGGGGGGGTCGCATTTGGGAAACACTGCAGCTGCTTTCGTTGCAGGGTGCTGGTATTAAAGCCAGCCTCTGGTAACAAAACAGGCCCCTAGGGGTCCAAATAGGCCACCACTCTGGCGGCCAACCAGGGAAACAAGTCCGGCCCTGATTGCAGGGTAGACCATATTCTGGGAGCCCTGAGCCCTGATAACTACATGTCCGACATTCCACCATGCATCTAGATTCTGATCGACACATATGCAGTGGGGCACTTTGGTATTACCAAAGGGGCTGTAAAAGCTTGTAAATCCTATCACACCAGTGCTAAATGGGTGCTGGTGCAATCTCAAAGGAGCTTTACCGCCTTTGAATGGGAGTGTGACCCCTTGCAAATGGAGTAACCTTTGCCTTTGCACCCCAGCCACATTACAGATGAGGACACCATGGCACAGAGAGCATTGAGGGGTTCACTGACTCTGCACCACCGTGCATATTCAGTGCCACCCTATGGCATGCGTTTGCGGGGGGAAGGGAGTACCAGGATCATCCCCTTCCAGGAATGCCCCAATAGGCAAGTGCGGGCTCTCACTGCACTTGCATACAGGCGAATCTCTGCCTTCCCTTGAAAATTAGGCCTGTTGTCACCTGCACAATAAAGCATGGACTAGTGACTTGAAACAGTTCACCGTTGACTAATGCGCTATTCCCTTTGCAGGAAGGGGCTTACGCCTGCACTGGGAATAGCCAATTTGCAGTAATATGTTGAACTGTCCCAGTCTGGACCCAGTGCAAATACTTAAGTGTGCACTGCAGTGAAAATGGGACAGTGCATCCTATCTATAATGCATCCTCTAGTGCTCTAGTGCCTAGTTTTTGTGCTGCACCTGGATGCAGGTCCACGCTGGAAAGGTAGGATGAACAATCAACTGTGCACACAAAAGGTCTTTCTGTTTGCACCAAATTTATGAAAATGGTAGTAGCCTTCAAATCACTCAAGACTAGAATAGATATTAAATAGCAATCCTGGATTCTAGTGTCGGATTCCACTCCTCATCTGCATGCACAATGGTCAGGGACAGCAGATATCTCAAGTTTCCCTGTGTCAGCATCCCTTGCTTTTAGCACTGCAGGGCCTTGCGTGCTGGTACTAATAGCTCTGATTTTCAGGTTGAAAACGCTGCACTGCATGGCAAATAGATGTGAGTATAAAACACAATGGATGAACAAAACAGAAAAACCCAACTTCCTCAATCTGTGCTGCTTCCAGCCACATGAACCACAGTACATAATGTACCTCCCTCACCACTTCCAAACCATGTATGTCACTGGCTCTCCTTTCACCCTGCCTAAGAATGGTCAAATTAGTTTCTCAATTGTACTCAAAATCACAAGCACTGGCCATCATTTTGGGGCATATTTATTAAAGCATTGTGTCACCCTTGTGTCACGCAAAGGGGGCGCAAGAGTGACGCAACTCTTAAGTTAGATTCAAGTCAACATTAATTTAGAGCAACGCAACGCAGCACAAATCGATGTGCTGCGTTACTCTGCCCAGGGAGGCATTCCATGGGTGGAGCGTGGGTGTTCCCAAGCACCCACACATGGTTTTTGCTGCATTTCCAGATCTACCATTACTGGTAGATTTGGGAATGCCTCAAAATGCTACGCCTCCCCAGGTGACTTAGAAAGAGGAAAATGCCTCAGAGGATTACTTTTGTGCAGGAAGGTGTCCCTTCCTGCACACAAAAAATACTGCTTACAATACAGGCACCATGGCTCAAGGGTGCTTGCATTGGCAATAGGCAGACAATATGCGCCAGCACAGGGAAAAGACAAAATTGCACCAATGTTATGTTAAAAACAAGGCATTTCTGCACTTTCCATATAGCACAGCACAGTGCAGCAAAATGACTTGCTGTGCTGTGTGATCATTTCATACATGTGCCTATAAGTGTGCAATGATTGATTCTTTTTGCATGGAAGACGAGTGGCATGTACCCTGCCGTTTTTCTGCTTTTAGGCCCCATAAATGTATACGTTTGTTTCTGTTCTTATCTTTTACATACGTTGTGAAACATAGATTTTTTTCATCACTTCATGAATGTTTTCTTACAGGTTCAAAGTGGATCAATGAGTTCATATGTCATACATTCATATATTATGAAACTTTGAAAGACATTCAGTAGTCTTTGAAAGATGTGCAGGAGAATTCAGACGTTTTTGTTCTCACCTTACATCATCAATCACAAAGCTTGTTTTTCTCATAATAATGTAGAGAAATGGTATGGATGGTCTTAGCGACAACTGCTCAAGGTGAGTGGAGTTTCAGGCTTTTCAGAAGGATAGAGAGCACATCTATCCTATTACAGTCTGCATCACGGAAACACATAAGGCACAATGGTGCTTGCTGGCATAGTTATCTGCTTCTCTAAAGAACAGCAGCACAACATAAATGAAGATGGCCTTGCTTTTCTGAGCTGGAAAAACACGGAATTTTGAGCGGCTGTGTGTGTTGTGGGCCATTTAGGAAGCTTCTATTCTGGGCGCGTTTTAGTGTTAACGTAGAAATTAGCTAAAACTACAAAAGAAGTAATTCTTATATATATTTCCACCAAAGTAGGGGGCATGGCCAAGATGGTGGCCGGATCAGAGACATGTCCTTGTGAGCTACTGCCTAGGCCCTGTAATAATCATGAGAAATCCTCCTCGGCCTCCGAACTGAGGCTTGTCCAGGGGACGTGCCCTCTGGCGCTCGACGGACCCAGAGCAGCACCCAATTACGTTGTGGACCACAAGAACGTACTGACCAGGCTGCAGCTCTGAGCAGGCCAAGACCAGAGTGGAGTGATGGCTGCCGGAAAAACTGAATGAATGAATGAATGAACCGTCTTGTATAGCGTGCAGCTACTCCATCCAGAGTGTACCAGCACTGGCAAGATAGCAAGTGAGTACCCTTAGTTTTTAAATAGCCAGGTTTACAGCTGTTTTTTGAAGTGGGAAGGCACTGTTAAAGATCTCAGAGCTGCCTGAAGTTTATCCCAGAGTTGGACTCTCAAAAAGCCGAAAGATCTGCCACCTCTGCGTGCCAGACGAGCTTTGGAGATGCAAGCCAGGTCGACGTTGGACGATCTAAGTGTCCTCGTGGGTACATAATGGCTGACTCATTTTCTAAGATAGGTGGCACCTGTTCCATGGAATACTTTAAAAAAAATAACCAGAGCCTTCCATTTTATTCTTTCCCTAACTGGGAGCCAATGTAAGGTCTTCAGATTGGGGGTCATGTGTGATCTGGGTTTAAGTTTAAGAATTGCTCTTGCTGCTGTGTTTTGCACTACCTGGAGACACTGTATCAGGTAGTCTGGCAAACCCAGATAGAGCATCAAAGAGGACTGTGGGAGAACCCACAGTTAAGGGAATGCACAGCTCTAAGACAAAATGTCTAAATCACAATTATCAATAACAGTATAATGTTCATAAGAAATGCTCTACGGCAATCAATTATTCATTTCATCTCATGTTTTTTTACTGATGTAGCATTATGCAAATCACATTTCATGAAGCATTGTTTTCATATCCAAAAAAATATATATATAGACTGTCCTTGTCAATTTTCAAAATGATATCAAATCAACACTAAATGTAAGTCATCTCCATGCGACTGCGAAAACATAACATCCTTTGTTCATCGGTCCCAATGCATTTCGGGTTACGTAAAACCCTTCGTCAGGGGAGTGAGTTTGAAAATAGAAATCTTCACGTTCAATGTCGCCACTGAAAATTCAAACACAACAACATGCAGTAAGAATACTGCTCAGCTAATAGGATTTGCACCCCAAGTCGTGCACTGAAATGAAAAGTGTAGGTGAGAGTCCAGAGTAGGTACATGGTATTGCTAAAGGGAATGTGCTCTCAAGTAAACAAAGTGAAAAAGTAAAGAACCTGAACCAGTAAAGACAGGTAGTAATGCCTAACCTGTACCTTCCAATACGTGCTGGTCGGGACAGGTAGCCTGATACTGAGAGTCGCTGTGGTCTGGGCAATATCTATGGTGAAAACAAGACAATGCTAAAAGAAACTATAACCAATAGGAGGTTCCAAAGCGGGAGAGGTAAATGATGTATCTATGTACACCACAAGCTTACCGGAAAATGACCGGGGGGAGAGTGATCGTTCTGCAGCTAACCTGGGTGGAAAAACGAAGGGCGTTCCTCCGTCATTCACAAGATGCGAGGCTCGAGGCTATAGGAATAAATAAGGGCGGACGCGGGATTAGTATCCTCCGTGTTAACCATAGTGGCTAAAGACCGAAGTCTAGATCAAGATGAAAAAAACATACCCGAGGCGTGCTGAGTCCTCTGTGAACGTGAAGATTTCTATTTTCAAACTCACTCCCCTGACGAAGGGTTTTACGTAACCCGAAATGCATTGGGACCGATGACCTGATATCATTTTGAAAATTGACAAGGACAGTCTATATATATATTTTTTTGGATATGTCAACAATGCTTCATGAAATGTGATTTGCATAATGCTACATCAGTAAAAAACATGAGATGAAATGAATAATTGATTGCCGTAGAGCATTTCTTATGAACATTATACTGTTATTGATAATTGTGATTTAGACATTTTGTCTTAGAGCTGTGCATTCCCTTAACTGTGGGTTCTCCCACAGTCCTCTTTGATGTTCTAACATGGGAAATTAGGGTCATTTCCCCACTGGGAATCGCACGCACATTCCTTACACACCCAAAAAAAAATTCACTTCAAAATCAGAAACTAATTAACTGCTCATATACCGGTGTGCACCTGCACCCCCCCAACATTGAAACCCAGATAGAGGGCATTAGCATAGTCAGGTCTGGACATAATCAGAGCCAGAACCACTGTCCTCCTGGCAACCAGGGGTTGAAGTGGCAGAAATGTTTTAAGCATCCGTAGTACTTCAAAACAGGTTCCTACTAGGGCGTGAACTTGGGTCCGCATCGAGAGCTCGTTGTCCAAGTGGATGCCTAGGTTTTTCACTATTGTTTGGGCAGTGCTGTGAGAGGGGAGATCTGATGGCCACTACTGAACCCAATTGTTCTCCATCGGTTGGCCAAAGAAAGTGATATTGGTTTTTTCGGCATTGCACTTAAGCTGATTCTGCTTTAGCCATTTAAAAACATTGGTGAGGCAGGAGCTAATTGTATCCCCATTAAAATCCTCTCCTTTATTGCATGAAAAAATCAGCTGCGTATCATCAGCATAAGAGACAATTTTTGTGCCATGTGCCTCTGCTAATAATGCTAGTACTGACATGTACAAATTGAATAGGGTGAGACTTAAGGCAGAGCCCTGCGGGACTCCTACTTTTATGTTTGGTATTGTGGCTTAGAAAGGAGTCCAGCTGATCTGTTCCCTATGTTCCAAAAAGGATGTATCCCATGACATAGCTTTCCCTTCTATGCCCATGTTTTTTAGTATGTTTAAGAGCATCCCATGGGGCACCGTATTTAATGCCGCCGACAGATCTAACAAGATCAGAATTGCTCTTCCCCCATCATCCAGCTGATCTTTGAGGTGTTCAGACACTTCTAGCAGGGCAGATTCAGCGTTGTAGTTAGCCTTAAACCCGGATTGCGTGGAGTGTAGGAGATTAATGTTCCTCCATGTACTCCATAAGTACGCCGTTAACATGTTTCTCTACTACCTTGGCAAAAGCAGGGAGAAGGGAAATTGGTCTATAGTTAGATGGATTATTGGGGTCTGCGTTAAGTTTCTTCAGGAGAGGCAAGAGGTTTGCCTGTTGTCAGACAGATGGCATAATCCCCATTACCAATGAGGAGTTGAGAACCTTATTGACTGGCGCGTTTAAGGTGGCTGCTAGTGCCGATATCATTTTAGCAGGACATGCATCAATAGGTGATCTCGACTTGAAGCCCAAGAGATAAATGAGTGAGTCTTCCAGTTTGATGATGGGGAATTGTGACAGTGACAGCCTTTGTAAAAGTACCTTTGAGGAAGTGATCGGAAAGAAACATTCCACCTGTGAGTGGTGGGAGGGTGAGATTTCTTCCATCTCCAAGGGGAATAACTGTTGGATTGCCTTTCTTTTATCATGCAGGGAGCAAGCCACTTGCCTTGCTCAATCGGCTGAAGGTGGTGCTACTTTGATCTCTGCTTTAGGGTTTGTGAAAGATTTAACAATTTAAAAAATGTCCTTGCCTCTGTTGTTATTGTTAGCAATTCTACCTACAAAATAACTAATTTTGGCCCTCCTTACTAGTTTGTGGTGTGCCTTTAGCACTGCATCATAGATATTTCAGTCCTCTACCAGATACTACCTGCGCCATTCCCTCTCTAATCTTTTACAATTACTTTTGCTTGTTCTTGGCGATTCATTGAACCATTGTGCTGAGTGGCCAGTTCACTGAGAGGTGCGCTTGGCCAAAGGAGCAGCAGCCTCAATGTTGGTCCTCAGCCATCCATCTATCAAGTAGGTGTCAGTTTCAGGGTTGCCAATCATGGAGAAGGCAGAGGAGTCAAGAGCACGCTTAAGGGACAGAATATCTATTTTGTATAGAGCTTTATAAGTGACCTCTACCTTTGAGTCCTCTCAAGAGGTAGGCTTCCCTGTGACTGGAATCCGAAAGTTAATTGGGAAGTGGTCAGACCAGATTAGCTGTAATGGAGGATCCACTACCACCTGTAAGTCACAAAAATTTGGTCTAATGGGTGTACAAATTTGTGGGTGGGACCTGAGGAGAGAGACAGGCGAGACTTTCGCCCTTGGCACCTTATAGACTCAGAGCGGCTCCCGGTTACAGTGAGTGTGCAGGTTTAGGAGGAGCAGTGTCGCCCCACTGCCTTTCAGTACGGCAAACAAATAAAAATAAAATGATAATGCAATGGTAATATCTTTTTATTTTTCTGTCCTGGGCAGTTTTGTACGGTCGGGCTAGGCTGTGCAGGAGGGTGGAGTGGTGGCACACTCCGAAGAGTACATGAATGTTCAGCTGGCCCTCTGGTGCCTGGCAAACAATCATGTGCATTTTGCATGCTCTCCACCCGGACTGCATGACAGCCTGGGTGGAGAATATGCCCAGGCTCCCATTCCCCATCTGACTGCTAAACCACGGTGTTCAGACCAATCACAACGCTGCATTGTAGTGTTGTGCTTGGCATAGGGGAGCTTATCCTGCTTCATATTAGAACAGAAGCCAGGAAGAGGATGGAGAGGACGGAAGAGCGGTGGCAGCTGGCTGGATGGCAGGTAAGTGACCTTTTTTATTTTTTTTCTCCCCCATCCCTTTCCCCCTCCCTTCTCCACTACTGTTTCACGGCAGCAGCCGCAACTGAGTGCAGGACCAGATTGGCTCAGTTGGTCCTGGCTACAAGCAGGCAGTACCCAAGGCCGTCTGCTGGAAGCCCTATGGCCTAGCGGGATGGTGGAACTGAGTGGCCCCCGAACTGGAAGTGGGCTGTTGCTGTTAAGCCCGCAGTGACAGCTGGAGTGAAAATCACATCCCACGAGCAGTGGAGACACAACGCGGCCACCACAGTCCATGGGTCCACAGAGGAGGGTCTTAAAAGAGTGACAGCGCTGCTCCCACTGCGGATGCCTGTGAGGATGCTGATGACTCAGAGGCAGAGGCACACATTTGTAATGGCTGTGGGGCCTGGGCCTTCCCGCTACGTGAAACCTATGGGGAGTTTCCCACGTACATGGGACGCCTTGAGTGAGAGCCCCCCCAGAGGAGCCAATCTGGCCATGACTGGATCACTGCATGGTTAGAGTTAACGGCCCTCTCCTACATGCCATGAGGTGCTGCCCCACTAATGGTGCACAGCTGATGACACTGGACACTACAGAGCCCAAAAAAAGGACAAATATCAAATGGGCCTTGGGGAGCTGCGAGTTATACAGGCTGAGGTGCACATGGCCTATCAGCAACATCATGGTGGCCTGATATAGTCTTTGTTATAGAGGAAGTGATGGTTAAACCCAAACCCACTGAAGACATAGTGAAGCATCTCACAGCACCCACATTGTAGAGGAGCCCAGAGCCACCTCAAACTGCCGTTGAAAAACTCTCTGGCCAATTTGAAAAACTACTGCAAGCGGTCCTTGACACCAAAACCACACTGGAGACCAAGATCGATGGGGTGTTACTGGTGGTTAACCTACTCTGCGTGGACCATAAGAAATTGGCCTAGCATGTGGCTGACATGAAATCAGCGCTAACAATTTGACCCAAGCAACAGGAAGTCCAAACATAGATTTGGGAGATCCACCAACACATTATATACCTACAACAGAGAGCAGAAGACGCTGAGGGTCGCTCGTGGTGCAATAATGTATGCTTCATGGGAATCCAGAGTGCTCGGAGGGCCTTAATATGGAACTCTTTTTTGAACACTGGCTGATGTCATCCGTGTTTGCTGGGAAAGTACCAAAACTCATTTCAATTGAACAGACACACAGGATACCTGGGAGACCCATGCCACCGGGGACCAGTCTATGTCCCACAGTCACGAGACTGCTCAACTACAGGGACAGAGATCTCATTCTACAGCTGTACCGGATCAAACACTGCTGGCAGTTGGAAGGAAATGTCATAGCTGCCTACCGGGATTACACAGCTGAGGAACAATAGCACTGCAGTGCATTCATGGAGGTCAAACAGCAACTGTGCTCCATGGGCCTGAAATACGCTCACCCTTTCCTCTCCAAACTGAGGGTGACAGAAGGTGAGATATATTTCTTTCAAACACCTACTGAGGCATGGGACTGGTTGCATATCAAAGGCATTGAAGCACCTGCAAGCACAACCCAACTCCACGCCTGAAACAGAGGCGACAAATAAGACTGTGTAACTGTTCCTCAATGGAACAAGCAGCAAAGTAGAGATCGCAGGTTGTGGCGTAGGTGTTTTGCAACACAGTCAAATATAGTTTGTTGCCCTGCAATCAGACCATGCATCAGGCATAGAGTCGGACTCATGCAGGGTCAGGACCCTATACGGAGAGATTGGGAGAGAGGACAGCATTAACGCTCCTCCTGGCAGATAACTTGGGCTTTACGGGCTGCCCGTCCGCCCGCCACCCAACAGACATCAGATTCTAGAGGTATACATTGGACGCTTTGCGAACTTACACAGTGGGGTCTATTACTAGGAGAACTGTTGTCTGCCATATTTATCACGTAAGGCCTACCATAGCGGGAGCCACGAGGGAGCTACACCATGCACCAACTTTACCGTATCGTACATACATTCTGTATTATTGGCCTATATGGCGGGAGAGCACATGTCATACTTGCACAGTTGGGCTCAGACAGGAAGCCCTGCCAAGGTGGGGTTGGAAATGTTTTACTCATTGCTGAGTTGTTGGATGCCCGCATCATGACTAGGCATCATGGTTTGAGGAGGATTTCTAATGATGAAGCATGACACCATTGGTTTGTGAGGGAAACCGTCCTTAAAAGGGACACTATACCTGTAGTCAGCCCATCTTTTACGTTCCATTGTTGCATCAGACCCGAGGGCTCTGTGTGTATTGAGCTTTACAACTGGGGAGTTTGCCCTTGCTGGTCTTTCAAATCTCCTCAGGCCCCTTTTGTGTATATATAGTCATGAAGGAACACCAGTGATGCTTGTCTCTTATAGTGACACCATTCTCAAATCACAAGTCGGGTACGTTCGAGATGGTGACACACGCAACTTCTTTACTTTACCACTACACCACAACTTGTTGATGCGGTATGTGAGGGGCATGGACACCTCCTTCAACAGGCACCAAGTGCTCACACACTTTAGATGCCCCAACATACATATAGCCATCTTGCAAGAAATACATCTGGCCCACAGCAAGTTACAGAAAGTGCAGTGGAAGTGGTAAGGACAACTTTACTGCACCATCACATCAGCATTTGCGAGGCGGGTACTGATCTGGGTGGTTCTGAGTGTTCCATTTGTACAAGACAGACATCACATAGACCCTGATCGCAGTTATGTGGTGGTGGAGGGGCAATTGGATGAAGCCTCTCTGACGCTGGTGGTGATTTATGCTCCTAACACTATTCACACAGCATTTCTAAACAGATTGACTCCCCCACTGTTCTGTGACCCCCCCTCCTAACTCCAGTGCTTCTGGGGCATTACTTCAATTTCACCCTGGATTTGCTTAGGGATAGTACCAGCCCCCCAGCATCGCGAGCCATCTGTCACAGAGTGACACAGTGCTTCCAACAATAGATGGATAGTAGGAGGGTGCATGACATATGGTGACTACAGCACCACAGGTCCAGAGAATATTCCTATTATTTCCTGGTACATGAAGTCCACACCAGGTTGGACTTATTTTTTTGCAGTAATACACAGGCCCGAAGGGTGGTGAGGTCAGAATTCTTGGCACGCACTCTATCAGATCACTGCCCATTGCAGATGATGCTTGGATGGGGGAATGATTCACCCTAACATCCCGACATGATGGCTCGTTACGGCCATTCAAAGAAACCATAGCGACATACACATATTACTCAGTATTTCAAGCTGAAAACAAGCTCCAACCTTAATGGGAAGCCCGCAAGGTATATGTGGTCATTGAATTGCCATCATATGGGGGTTAGACGGACTTTACATAGGAAACTATTTGACTTGGAAAGATCCCTATTTCATCTCAAGACTGAGATGGCATTGCATTCAGACAAGGTAGGTCGACTTCCTGACCTCGGATAGGAACACACATTGCTTGAGGCGCGATTGGGAAAACTAGACTACAACTGCTATCTCACCCACCAGCACAGCGAAGGAGATAGACCAACCAGTCCGCCTATAGGGTCCATTAAGACGGATAACGGTCACATCCATACCACCCAAATTGACATCAACAGTGCATTTGTCATTTACTTCTGCCATCTATATGCGGCACATGATTGCAACACTGCAAATCAGCTATGAGCTTACTTACAGGGCATCTCTCTTCCCTGCTTGAACATACTCCAGAGAGTTAAGCTAGCTGAACCTCTCCAACTAGAGGAAATATGCATTCCTGTTGCTCAAATGGCCAAGTAATAAAGCACCAGGCACAAACGAAATGCGTTCCTCAATATACGCCGCTTACTGGGGTTGAACAGGGGAATGAGGGAGTGCACATGGGGGTTTCGTTTGACTTAGAAAAGACATTTGACACCTTGGGGTGGAATTTCTTATTGGACACATTGTCAAGCATGGGACTAGGACCACATTACCTCAGCTGGATGCTGCTACCATACAACCAACCGATGCCCAGAGTGAAAATAGAACACATAATCTCAGAAAGTTTCGAAACATAGAGGAGAACTAGACAAGGATGCCCCCCCCCCCCCACTACTATTATCTCTGGCCATGAAACCATTGGTGTGTAAGCTTTGTCTCTGGGTTCAAGAATGGGATATATCTGCCCACAGTGGCTGGCTCATAATACCTTTATATGCCAATGATACTCTGATCTACTGCGAGACACGACCTCAACACTTCCAGCTCTGATTGAAACCCTTAATGAATTTGGAGTCCTGTTGGGCTTCATGGTAAACTGGGCCAAGTCTAGCCTCTTCCCATTATCACAGCTAGCTGACCATAGCATAGAAACGGTAAAGCAAACTAAATTTGTGTGGCACTTCGACATATTTAAATATCTCGGAGTCCAAATATACCACCAGGAACGCGATCTGTTGGGGGGCAATTTAACTAGAGCTCTTGGCTTCATCCGCAGATCCATGGCATTCTAGATATCACTTCGTCTATCCACGCTGGGAGCATGTCGACAGTCAAGATGTTAATTTTCTTCAGATTACTGTACTATTTGAATGCCCTACCGGTTATACGCCCCAAGAGGTTCTATAAAGAATTAAACGGCCTCCTCTCTGACCTCCTATGGCGAATGGGTAGAAAACAAGTGCAACTGTGCTCCACACAGACACTGCTCCTGGAAGGGGAACCGGTTGCCCTAACTTTGAGTGGTGCTGCGGAGCAGCGCAACTGCAGTGGACAGTGCGATGGCTTGGTACAGCTCCAAATCCAAAAAGAACCGAAGCTCAATGTCTGCTTAACAGGGTACATATGTATGTGTGGTTAACTACAACTCGGGAACCACCATTACACATAACCCATCAGATGATCTAGCTCATCTATGCTGGTATAAATATGGGAGGTAAACCAACAAATCTTACTCACCATTGGCACCAATACAGGGCTTTATACCCTTTCAGGACATGTTGTCACACAGTGGAGGGAGGCTGAGATAGATTCAGCAGAAGACTTGTATGTGTAGGGTAAGACAAGATCCTTTCAGGATATTAGGGATAGATATGGGATCCCAGCAGGACAATTCCTCAGGTACACTGCCATACAGCATGTATTCATGTCACAGTGGGGGCAGAGGCGCTCAGAACCAACCACATCACCCACAATACACAAAATGCTCTCCCACAGAGGCAGGCACCAATCGATAACGGCCTTATACGCTGCACTAGCAACACATTATCGCACCCCAGATGCGAGACCCATGGCCCACTGAGAGATGGACATCCCTGATCAGAAATGGGCTAAAATTGTGTAGTAAGTGAAAGAGGTATCACAATGCACAATTCAATTACTTATACAGACTTATTTCTCACCGAAACATATCCACCGAATGTTCGTGGGGCTGGCGTCTGAATGTTCCAGGTAAGAGGCGTCTGGATGCCTGTTTTTTTCACATAGTATGGCACTGCCCAATAATACAGCAGGCCTGGGGAGACATTGCAGGACTCAGTTGAGCCTTAATCAAACAATACCAACGAGCCCTTAGTCCTGTTCGCTCAGCCATCGACCCCGGTGCTAAAGGGGACTAATACCTACACAGATTTATAGACCTTGCCCTTGTGCTCTTCAAGTGACTAATAGCAATGTCCTGGAAGTCTTGCTTGCCCTCTGACGTGAAGGGTCGGCTCACCAGCCTACTGAAATGGGTGGAAGCTGAACTAGACACCATGTTCCAAATACAGATTGGGGTGGTGGAGGAGCAGGGTCAATGATCTGGTGCACATACATCAGGATTTTGGAAGCTAAAAACAACATGAGACCAACTTGGCCCTCACCCCCATCACAGCAAGCCATATGTCTCCTGGTCACTCCCAAATTCCCACACTCACGCATACCAGAATGGCAGTGGGCCCTAGTCCACCTTCCCATCTCGAGATTCAAAAGAATTTATAACAACAGAGTATTCACAAATAGAGCACACTGTACCCAACAAGCGCAATTCTATGACGAACCTCTTAGAGGAGGTTGTATACATCACGCCTACCCATTACATCATAAATGTTTGTGATACTTTCACAGGACTCAGTGTCCCTGCTTATTGATGTCCCTCTGAAGGTATTAAAAGATGTACCATGACTGGATAGCAACTAAGCTCCTCTCGAACTCTCCTAGAGTATGTTACTCTATTTAGCTTTCTCATGATGTACTGCATGACTAAATGTAGATCTACATTTTCATAAACGACCTATGTTATACTTGCCTATTCGCCATAGCTTAAATAGGTTACGTATAAGGTGTAGTCCAGCAATTTGTGATAGATATAGTCTGTGTGTGACCTTTCACTCACACATTGCTGTTAGAATCGGAAAAGCAATAAGAAAGTACAAAAAAGTACAAAAAAATAGGTATATATTTATTCACAAAGTTTGTTTTCCCAATTATGCTGCCTTGATGATTGATTTTATTTTACTGACCATAACGCATATATCTACAATTACACTTATTCATATAGTGTGAATTTCTTGTGTGTGCATATTTCGGGGGAAGGTGTTGCAGTAACCCACAAATAAATAAAATGTATTCCTGACCATCTCTGGTCTGATGGTTACTCAATACAAATTGGGCCCGATTCACAGAATGAACTTAAGACTAAATCCTAAACTTACTACCATTTGGTATTCACAGAATGAACTTACTACTTTCTGTATTCACAGAGCAGACTTACGACTACTAACTTTACGTTCGCACCCGGGTCGTAATTTATGGCACTGCGGCGGAATTTACGATTCCGGCCCGCAATTTCCGGCATTGTGCCGTAATTTACAATTCCAGGGCCGGAAAATGCGATTCCGGGCCGGAAGATACACATTTTTGCAGTTGGTCATGTTAGCCAAGGGTAAACACCTGTCCAAGTGTCTACCACCCCCCGCCATGGATCAGCTGACACACTGCAGCCAATCCCAGCCCTGCAGCATGTATGAATGCAGAGCAGATACAAACAAACCCTTTCAGGATGTCACTGAATGTGTTTGTAGCACTGCCCCTTGCCATGCGGCAAAACTACTTGAGGAAGAGGAGGAGAGCAGAGAGGATCTTTAGACAGAGGATCAACCTATTTGGAATGTCCAGCCAGGATGTAAGGGCCGGGTACCGTTTCCCTCCAGAAGTCATCTTGGATATGGTATGTGAGTGGGAGCAGGAACTTGATTCTGTGACCTGCTGCTCACATGCAATAACAGCATATCTCAAGATCCTTTCAGCTCTCTACTTCTTTGCCACTGGGTCCTTCCAAAGGCTTTCCAGTGACCATGTGGGCATTTCCCAGTTGAGCCAGTCGCGGTTCCTGCATCAGGTACTGAGATGCATCACTGCTAGAGCCCCCAACTACATACAAATGCCACATACAGTGGCCATGAGACAAACGGCAGCAAGAGATTTTTATCTCCTTGCACAATTCCCATGTGTGCTGGGTGCAATGGATTGCACACATGTGGCCCTTCAGCCACCCCGCCACATTGCACACATCTTCTGCAACAGACACAGATGGTATTCCATCAATGTGCAAGCTGTCTGTGATGCCAGTGGGAGGTTCATCAATGTGCATGCAGTGTTCCCAGGCAGTACCCATTTTTTTAAAAATATGCAGAATTAGAAACCACAGTTTACAATTGCTCAACCAGTCCACTCATGGCGTCCCCCCGCATCAATCGTAAGAATGTATATCATACACAGCCATTCAGCCCGCATCCCGGAGGCCGGGCGGCGCAGTGTCCCAAAGAACAGGAAGACATCACGGTGAGCGTCCCTATGGGACATTGGTTGAAAAGAACGTTTTACGTATCTGCTTTTACCCCCCCAACCCCAACCAACAACAACATCAGCCATCCTACAAGAGCAGGTCAATGCTACCCAGCCGCTATCGTTCCAACCCGCGCTCCGTGAGGCCCACCACGCCTACTCCGTGCCCTACTGCCATCTCCCGCTAGCAACCTAAGCCCCACAGGCCCATTCCCAGTCCCAGAAACACCACCGCGGCAAGCTATCTTCTGGCTCCTAACCCACCCCGAACACCCTCGAACAACCCCCTAGTGCCCACTCCCCGGCAACCGCTAATGGTGTGTGTCTTGTTCCCGATTGTAGTATATATCCCACTACAGCATCAATTGCAACCCCGGACTAGTATGCCTCGCAGCGTCCTCAGGACCTATCCACTCAGTCCTCATCCTCCACCAACGAGTCGCGCAGGGCCTGCACCACCAATTCCCACGCACGCGCTGTATCCAAGGCTTTCTCATTATCAAGCTTGACAGCCTGCTTCATTCGGAGCACACTTTCACACTCTGACCACCGCAGCAACTCATTCCTCCACCTCCGCACTGACGGCCCTCCCTTAGATTTCCAATGCCACGAAATCTCTCTTTGTGCTAGTATCAACCCCAGGTCGATGAATTTGCTTGTCACCTTAGTGTGTTTAGTGTGCGGGAACCAGAGCAGCAGACACGCCGCCATATCAAAGTCCACCTCCCTGTCAGTCACTTCGTTCAGAAGGTCCCCCACCTCAGCCCAGTAGGCCTCCAGATTCGGGCAACTCCAGAACAGGTGATCCATGTCCGCCTCCGGTGACAAGCACCTCGGGCACCGCGCGTCCTGCACCTGGAAGTACCGTTTTATCTTCTCCGGAGTCAGATAGGCCCTATGTAACACAAAGAAGTGCACTTGCTGGAAACGCGCATTCCTCGTGCCCTTCCACGTACGCCGTAAAATATGGCTCCACGTCGCGTCCGGTATGGGCCTATCCACACTTTCCTCCCACTTCGCCTTGAGCCCCAGGAGCGGTTCCAGTCCCTCGTGCAACATCCTATTATGGAGGCAGGTCACCGCCTTAAAGGTGCCCGCTGCCATTACTACGTACTGGCATGCCATGGTCGTGCCCGGCTCGATGAGCCCTCCCTTCCAGTGCTTCTGAATAGCCGCTACCACCGCCGCATGTAAGAGGAACCCCCCGTCAGGTAGCCCAAACTGTTCTTGTAGTACTCCGAAGGGCGCCAAGGCCCCATCAACATACAGGTCCCCCACCACTTGAAGTCCCGCCTCCTCCCATTCCAGCAATGGGGACCAATCGCCCCCATGCGGTAAGGCCGTCAGCATGCCAATCGGTATCTCAGGCGCATACGGGCGGGTCGCCTTCGCCCTCCTGAGACTCCTCTGCCAGCATAACCTAAGCGTCCGCCCTTCCATAGTGAGGCCGCGCAACTCCAGTCTCTGCTGCATAACGATATAGGCCAGTACATGGCGCTGTATTCCCCGCTCACGATCACACTCTGGTCCCCGAAACACCCGAGCCACGTGTTGCGTAAGAACCTGGAGCTGCACTGCCAAGTAATACAGTTCAAAATCAGGGACGGCCATCCCCCCCTCAATCTTAGGGCGTAGCAACGTGCTCAGTGCCATGTCCCCACAGGAAACCAATAACCATTGTCCTCAGGTCTCCAAAGATCCTCTGAGGAATCCAAATGGGCAGCGTTCGAAAGAAGTACAGAAGCCGGGGGAGCGCCACCATTTTCAAAAGAGCAACCCTACCTAGCACTGTCAGTGGAAGGGTTGCCCAAAAAGCCATACTACCTCTCAGCGCCCGTACACACCATCCGATATTGCCCTCTAATAGGTCCGCGGTCACGTGGTAGATACGGACTCCCAGATAAGTGAAGCAAGATGGCTCCCAAACCACCCCCAGATCACGTGCAGGGCAGGGCGACTCTGCTCGTAGCGGGAACACACAGGTCTTCGCCCAATTGACCTTGAGGCCCGACAACCGGCCAAATTCCGATAACAGGTCCATTGCTCCTTCCAACACCCGCTCCGTGTCGCCCAAATACAGCAGCAAATCATCCGCATACAGCGAGATGTGGTGTAGCTGCCCACCGCTGTCTATCCCCTCGTACCTGTCTCCCGACCTAGCATGGGCCGCCAAGGGTTCCATCGCCAGGGCGAACAGAAGGGGGGAAAGGGAGCACCCCTGCCGCGTGCCCCTACCGACCGGGTAAGCCGCGGACACCAATCCACCCAGGCGCACTCGTGCCGTCGCTGAGGAATACAGCACCTTCGTCCATCTGCGGAGCCCCTCACCAACACCAAACCTCTCTAACACACCATCTAGAAAAACCCACTCCAAGCTGTCGAAAGCCTTTTCAATGTCCACCGACAGTACCGCCGGGGCCCCGTTCACATCTGTCGCAGCGTCCATTATCCCCACCAGGCGACGAATATTCAACGCCGTATTCCTCGTTGGGATAAACCCTGCCTGATCCCTGTGCACCAGGCCAGTCATATGCGGAGCCAGCCTGGTGGCCAAGATCCGGCTCAGTATTTTGTAGTCCACCGTCAGCATGGACAATGGACGATAGGACCTTACATCCGTCGCATCCCTGCCGGGCTTAAGCAGAGGCACTATCAATGCTTCCCTCATGGATCCAGGCAAACCCCCCGATTCAAAAGCCTCGGTGTACACCACCAGCAGTCTGGGCGCCAAACTATCCACAAACTTCTGGTAGAACTCTATCGGTAACCCATCCACCCCGGGCGTTTTATTCCGCGCCATATGCTTGATGGCCGCCCTTATCTCAGCCAGTGTGATCGGCCCGCCCAGATCCGCCGCGTCCTCTTCGTCAAGGACCGGAAGCTGCCTCGCTCCCAGATACTCTGCAATACCGTGGGCCTCTACCCCCAACTGACTCCGATACAATTCCTCATAATACACGCGGAAGCACTCCAGTACCGCTACTTGAGAATACACTGTTTCCCCCAATGCGTTACCGACGCTAGGGACCGGGCAGCCCCTAATATCAGGATTAGCAAGTCTGGACAGGAGCGTGCCCACCTTATCCCGTTCAGCATGGGCTTTAATGGCATATAGCCGTTAATCGTAGCTCCTCAACCGTTCTGTTTCGGTAGCGACCGCCTCCTTCGCTTCCAGCAACCGGGCCTGCAGGTCGGGTCGGCCTGCGCCGTTCCAGGTCTCTCAGTTTCACTTCCGCTTTAGCAAGTGCATTCAACACAGTCGTACGCACGTTCGAAAACCTGCCCAGGCACACCCCTCTCACCACCACTTTCATTGCATCCCACTCAGTAGACCTACACGCAGCGGAACCCTCATTCTCATTGAAGTAATGGTCAATGCCCTGCTGGACCGCATCACTAAATACTGAGTCCTCCAACGTGTCTGGCCGGAGCCGCCATGTTGGAATCGCCGAGCGCTCCCGTTGCCACTGGACATGTATCAGTAGGGGATTATGGTCTGAAATAGTTCTGGCTAGGTATTCCGTATGAGAGATCAATGGGGCCAGGGGGCCGCTACAGAGCACCAAATCAATTCTCACATGTAGCGCATGGAGGGCTGAGAAAAAGGAATAATCCCTGACATCCCTGTGTTGTTCCCGCCACGCATCCAGCAACCCCCATCTATCCTGCCAATCCTTTCTGTGCATGGCCAACTTGCGTACCGGGGAATCAACAAGGGGAGGGTGAGACCTGTCCAGGACCACATCTGTAATTGAATTAAAGTCCCCTCCCAATATCACCAGGCCCGCTAGAAAGGAGGCCAAGGACCCGGAAAGGCCATCGAAGAATCGGGCCTGATCAACATTTGGCGCATACACACAACAGAGAGTCACATCCCGGCCATACAACCGCCCCTCCACCGCCACAATCCTGCCCTCAGGGTCCACTACTTGGCTCAGCACCTGAAACGGTAACCCCGCTCTCACCCATATCAGTACCCCCCGGGCATAAGCTGAGTAAGTGGTACCAAACACCTGGCCCCGCCACCTTTTTTGCAGTGCTGCACATTCCTGCTTCGTCAAGTGGGTCTCCTGCAGCATGGCGACCTGGACCCCCCTTCGTACTAAATACGCATGTACCTTGTGGCGCTTGACCATAGTTCGCTGCCCTCGGACATTCCATGTCAGGCATTTTACATTAGGTAACGTCCCCATACTGATAGTGAACATTCCAAGTCAAACAGTGCCAGTCCGTGCACACACCATAGCAGTTGCCCCCCCCCCCCCCCCGAAACAAACATTGGAAAAAAAAACACCCCGAACCCCACTCCCCAGGACAGAGCCTACAAACCCAACGTCAGCCCCAGTCCAAACCTCAAACCAAACACACATCCGTCTAACCTGCGGTCTCCACCACAGAAGGCCTTAAGGGCCACCCCAGGCAGTACCCATGACAGCTTCATATTCCGCATGTCACTTCTTGCCTGGTGTATGGCTGCTAGAGAATTTGTTAACATGTGGCTATTGGGTAAGTACCAAGCACTAAAAATGAGTGATATGTGTCATTGAAATGTCTGAATGCCCCCCAATATTAACCATTGTACAATAAGAATCATGGCCCAACAGACACTACATGTACGAACGTATAGATCATGCTCTGTGCAAGTCAAAGAGGGAAATGTTAACAACTGCCCTTTCTTCCCTCCTCAGGCGACGCTGGGAATGCACTCTCCCGACATCTCCTCACCTCTTACAGGTGAGCCAACACTGTACCTCAGCGTCGGTACAATAGGGCACACATATGTACTTGAGCCATCATAGAGCGCACTTTTGGTCTGTTGAAGACGAAATTCAGATGTCTCGA
Organism: Lissotriton vulgaris; assembly: GCF_964263255.1. Lineage (NCBI taxonomy): Eukaryota > Metazoa > Chordata > Amphibia > Caudata > Salamandridae > Lissotriton > Lissotriton vulgaris. The sequence goes on from NC_141697.1 coordinate 966,750,226, forward strand.
CCATACAGGGGGTGTGCTTCTGTACTCCCCAGAAGTCATGTGCAAGATCATATTAGCCTGTTGTGTTTTGCACAACATTGCTTTAACGCATGGCTTACACATGCTTCTGGAATCTCGGCTAGCTCTGAATGTGGGAAAACGGGCCATTACACATGACCGACGTCAGGGCATGCAAGTCTGTGATCAGCTCGTTGCCATGTTTTCACATGAGCAATCTGTAGTGTCACGGACAACATGTGGTTTGCTGTCTTTTGTCAATATAATGTGTTCCGGGTCATTTTCGGAGGTTACAGCCCAAAATCGTAAGTTCCGGTGTCACGGCGTAATGCGCGTGCGCGTAAACGACACTCCGGATCGGGAAACTACGTTTTTGGGCCGCAAATTCCGAAAATAAACTGGAACACATCGTTTCATACAGGCAATGTTATACAGAAAGTGGGAGACAGGAAATACATCACGGGAAGTAGTTGCCAAACATTTTGTGTTCATTCTGAGTCATCCTCTATCACCGATCAGATCCTCAGGCATCCTGCTGCTCTCATTAAACTTATTTCCCCATAATGGCTGAGTAGTATGAGGAGAGAGCACCTCCTTTCTCAGAAAGGGAATTGGACATCTTGGTGGAGGGGGTGCTGGAGAAATATCCTCAGCTATATGGGGACCCTGAGCACCAGCTGAGCACTTCAGCCCAGGCCAGGCTATGGGCCAACATCGCCGAGCACTGCAGTACAGTGGGAGTGTCCACCAGGAGTGCTAGGGCATGCCGCAAGTGTTGGAGGACCTAAAGCGCTGGGCCCGTCACAAGGCTACGGAGCTGGCTGGCCTGTCTTCCCAGCACCATGTGCATCGTCCTCCCCTCTCTCCACTGTACAGGAGGGTCCTGCGAGCAGCTTGGCCGACCCTCCATGCTCAGCTGGAGGAGCATGAGCAGCAGGGACCTAGTAAGTGCATCATATGCAAAATGTGTCTGGGAGTATGATGTGAGTGAAACAGTGCTGTACCATTGTGTGTTCCATGCCTCCATTCACCAATTCTGTGTCCAAGCAGCAGTCACTAAGATTAAAAAAGCACACTGTGGCATATGGACTGTACAGGGCAGAGTGCATTTTGGGAGTTGTAGTTTCTTCATGACAACTGGATAAATGAGCCACACTCATGAATTCATATTGAATTCTATTCTGCCAGCACCGCTACCATTGAACCAAGTAAATCATCACTGAAGTGTGCATTGGATGAGCGATGGTACAGAGACTGTCCAGTGTAAGCATGGCAGGTCGTATGGTATTGGATGCTGTGATTTGCATTGCACCTGTAGAGTTGGGTTCCAATTTAGTCAGATCCTCATGTGCCATGGAGTCAATACAGGATTTGAGATCCTTGCATCCAGCTTAAGTTTTCCTAAATTTGCAAGGTGTGTCCACTGACAGATGTCTCACCCTCAGTGGCCTGTATGACATTTGACATGTACAGGTAGCTGTCACAACCACCCACCACTGTTCACCGGTGTACTGCACTACCTTTTAAGTCAACAAAGCCAATATGTGGCACAGGATTGTCTGATGATGTGTGGGGATGGCAAAAGGCTAGACTCACAATGTAGCTAGAGGAGTACTCCAGACCCTATGTGGATGTGTGACCCACACAATGCTACAAAGCAGATGACACTTGTCCAGACGTTAAATAGTGGCAAATCCATATCAATGGCCAAAATCTATTAAATCTGGACTCTTCATGTTCTCCTTTGGTGGACTGTTTTTTTGAACTGGCACATGTAGCAGTAACAGGACACACAGATCACAAGAATGCCAAGGTTAAGGTTTGGCCAATACAGTTGCATAAGCCACAATAATACACATGAGATGTCCATGTCAAACTCCACTCAGTATATGACAGTGAACATACATGTAATGTAAGTTCATAAACATAATGGGGGTTGGGAGCACACTGCCTCACAGTCCCAGCACAGTTCGCCCATTTGCATCCTGGTAAATGCAGTACACAGTTCAAACTTACTTCAAAATTATCTGGAGTTTTTCACCAAAGTTGGTGCAGACATTGCTGTATATCTCTAGACACGTGTTTCTGGATTGAGCCCTGCATCAGTAGAGAGCAGCAGTTTCAGAGAGCAAAGAAAAATAATCTGGGGTTGCTGTGTGCCTGTGAGTGGTACCGTGACCTGAGAGGAACTTGACAGCATTTCCAGCAACCCCAGAATATTTTGAAGAAAAGTTGAACTGTGTACTGCCTTTACCGGGATGCAAAGGAGCGAACAGTGCTGGGACTGTGAGGCAGTGTGCTCCCAACCCCCATTAAGTTCATAAAGACTGAGGGGCAGATTTACAAGGCACTTGCGCCTCTTTTACACCGCCATTGGGTCACTTTTGTGATGCAGAGGCAGGGCAAACAATGCGCCATGCTGCTGGGTTATTACAACGTGATGCATCCAGTGCAGGAACGCCTCGAAAAAGGGGCTGAGTGAAATCTACAAGATTTCACTTGGTCACTTTTAGGGCCATGCTGCATCAAAACTCTGCACCTGCTTGAAGCAGGCGTAAGGATTGAGGCAGCATGTTAGCGATCGTGCACCCCCAAGCCTTGCTGGAGCGGCACTCCAGCAAAGCGCCGCTATTCCACCGGGGATGCGTCACGCATCTGCCCACCCAAGCGCCATGGTGTGCCGCATTGTAAATGCAACGCATCAGGGGTGGCGCACGGGTGGGCAGATGCGTCCTAACTAATCTGGCACACCTCTGCTGATTAGCAGAGATGCACCAGAAGTTGTAAATCGGCCCCTGACTGTAGTGTGTGATCAGAGGAGAACAAAATCGGACCTTGGCTCATCTATATATGTGTATCGTCCTGCATGAAATAACCACCACATCAGGATTTTGCTTACACTTCTGCAGGCACGGCTGGTGAGACTGAAGACACGCAGGAACAAGTCCGGAGCAGGAGGACATCAGTTCGCCGGTGGCCACACCCTCTTGCCACCAGCAAGGAATAAGAGGAGGAGGGGACCTTAACATCTGTAGGCCAGGGGGTTGCATCCACCCAGGATGAGGAACAACACGACTCTGGTACTACGTCCCAGGTGGAGGCTGTGGACATTGTAGGAGGGGCGGACCGGACACCTCGGACCATGATGTGGTGGAGAGCCACTCACCCACACACTCATCACCAGTGGCTCACGAAGAGGTGTCCCTGGGGCAGGCCAACATTCAATCTGGGCCTGCTATCTGCCCCTCCCTACCTCTACAGTCCCCCATGCCATCGGGGGCTCCAGCTCGATCCCCTGAAACCTGTTGCCCTCCTCGTAGCCGCCAAGCCGAACACATCAGCTCTGGACCAGAGGCCCCACATCCCTTCTGTCCCCCCCGACCCCTCCCGGTGTTGTTTGCCCTGTGGCCGTGCCAGAGGACTTGAGTTGGATGGTCGAGGGTCAACCAGTCATGTCCGCTCGCATCTTGCTACAAGTGTGTCTCGAGATACGCACCATGTGAGCAGACCTTGTCCGATCTATGGACAACCTCGGCACCCACATCCAGTCCTTGAGCACTGCCATGTTGTCTTTTGTCTCCCAAATCCCTTCCCATACCACCGTCAATGTGTCCCCCTATCCTTTGCCCCACACTGTTTCCCCCGTACTCCTCGTGTGTCACATACCCATGTGGTGCCTGTTCCTGCACCAGCCAGCCATGTGGATGTGTCCATCCCTGAGGATCTAGACATTGTGGTCCTGGAGGATGACCAGAAGGACACTTGACTTTTGAACTGAGACATTGTTTTGGACGAAGATTTATTTTTCCTCTTGTTAATAGACTGGTTTCCCTGACTCTCCCTGACATATTATATTTGTGTTGCCCCACCCCACTCCAAATTCCCTTCTCTTTCTGCATTAAGATCATCATTTGTTTTCCTTTCTCCCTTCCAAATGGACGGTTAGTTTTTATTCCTACATAAATATCTTTGAGGAATTCTACTTTGTTTAACTTGTTTGACTTCATTTTGAATGTCTGTTTCCAAATATGGACACATATTTTGTGAGTCATATGCCATGCACATAATAACGCGTTGCTATGATGTGTTACACTTGTAACTGTCTCACACACACACATGCCTACATTGTTAGATAGGACATGATACACAACAGGATATTACTTTTGTAGATTTTTATTTTCACTATACATCTAAGGATCCCAAGACAAATTGGCTACGTGAATGTCACTGGCGATCGTGTTTGCATCTCCGCAATAGTGGGGGTGATGAACGCGGTGAGGGGTCAGGTTGAGCTTGTCGCCTTCGTGTATGTGGGTGTTGTACAGGGTGATCAAGAGGTGCAGGTGCAGATGGTGTCTGCACATTTGGTGTCTGTGCCTGGACAAGGGCTGATTGTGTAGGTGGTGGAAGTGACTGTACAGAGGTGGTTGGTGTTTGTGCAGATGGTGGGAGTGACTGTCCAGAGGTTGGTGGTGTTTGTGCAGGTGGTGGGGCTGGTGGGAGTGACTGTCCAGCGGTTGGTAGTGTTTGTGCAGGTGGTGAGGGTGGGGGGAGTGACTGTCCAGAGGTTGGTAGTGTTTCTGAAGGTGATGGGGGTGGTGGGAGTGACTGTCCAGAGGTTGGTGGTGTTTGTACAGGTGGTGGGGATGGTGGAAGTGACTGTCCAGAGGTTGGTGGTGTTTGTGCAGGTGGTGGAGGTGGTGGGGGTGCCTGTTCAGGGTGCCGGTGTGTTTGTGTACCTTTGCTGTGGTGCTGTACAGTTGGTTTTACAGGTGTGTGGATGTGCTGTCCTGCAGGCCAATATGATTGTTCCCCTCCCTGCGCTGACCGTGAAGAGAGACTTTGGATCACTCTCACCATGCCCTCCATCATCTTCATGGCCAAGGCATGGTGTCTTGCACTCTCTTCCCTTTGGATGGATATCAGGTCAGTCATATTTCTGGACATTTCCTGCCAAGTGCTATCCACCCCATCCAAAGATTGGCCCACCCTGTCCACCCGCTGAGGGAATTGGACCATGTCCTGCAGGGACCCAGACATGTCTGACAGCGTAGCCCCTAGGGCACAGATGTCCTGCCTCGCATCTGTCTGCTGTTGGTAGAAGTCCTGCTCCCACTGGCCACCATCGCCACGTACAGGCCCCTTCTGCAAGTGTCTGCCAGGGATGAGATGAGCAGGTCCAACAACAGGGGGGTGGGAGGTGGAAGACTGTGGGCAGGAGAAGGGTGCCCAGGGGATACCTGCACCACAACAGGGCTGATACTTCCCACAGATGGTGGAGAGAATAGCAGGGATACAGTGCGTAGGGAAGAGCGGGTAGGGGAACCACCACGTCGGTCCCAGACGTGAGGGTTGTGAGGGAGTGATGTCTGTGAGTGGAAGTGTGGAAGCCATGGCTGGTTTGATCTATGTTGAGGACATGGTATTGTTTATTTGAGAGGAGGCAGACGAGTGTTGCTTGTCAGAGGATGTGATGCTTTGACATCAATATCGTCATCCACGGATTTGAAGGATATGTGGTCATCATCCTTCTCAAAGTCAACGTCATCATGATGTTTATCCTCCTCTTGAGCCTGACTTTCTGACGACATTACTGCCTGGAGGATCAGGGGATTCTCCCCTCTGATTCCCCGTCGGCCAGCACTGGTTGCCAGTCTGCCATCCTCTCTCTCAGCATCATCTGAAACATACATGTTGCAACTGTATTAGTGATTGACCAGGTATTACATGTGGTGCAACACCAGGGTTAAATTAACTGTACTTTGCATCAGCAGATGATGATCATGTGATATGGTTAGGGTACCACCACAAATGACCACTCACACCATAGCACTGAGGTGTTACATGGAGATGTACATAATACTAGCAAACTCACCACTCCAGCCACAACTCTCTGTCCCTTCGCGTTCCCCCTGGTGTATCCTGCTGCACCAGTCTCCTCATAGTTGTTGTAGACATAGCTGTAGAGGGTAGAAACAGCATTCTCAATGATCTGCATCACCAATTGACAGACAGGTATATGTGACACTCCTGGTTTGTATTTTACTTTGTGAACAACAGCTGTTGATTCCATGCAGAAAAGGATCTCGATCTCTGTCATGGCTTCGTAATCTAAGCTGGTGACACACCTCATGCCCGATTTACCTGAAGGACAGGTGCACGAGGGTTTCACAGCTGCAGCCAGGATGGCATGCATCCCCCGGGATGGTGTCCACTGCAGTGTTCTCATCCTGTCAGCACCTGTGCTGAGAAATACATGTCCATATTTTAGTCCAACAGATTGTAGCTATGAGCCAACATGTCATTCTCATTAACCATTTGAGGATAATCAAGGATGATGTGCAGCATGTTTACCTCATTTTCTTTACATGTGGGCACCTGCTCACAAGCAGCATTTGCCAGCTGTTACATCCATGCAGCACTGACATCAATAAGATGACACATCAACTGATCAACTTGTATGACAAAGTTACTGATATTTCAAGGAAGGGGATAAATGATCAAGACTCATCTGCATCACACTGATTTTACCTTTACCATTGAGACTAACTTTTTTCATGGGTGTAATGTTGTCTGTTAACAAGTCATAAAGGAGTTCATGTGTGAGATGTGCAGTTGTCAGGGACATGATGTCCATTTGTGCTTCCCTACCCATGAGGCCACATAGCTCATTTTTGAATGAGAGAACACATATTACTAATGTCCATCCTTTGAGTGTTCTCTGTTCCCATACTCCATTTCCAACATCATGGTACTATTTACATGACAACGGATGGTGTCTTGTGCAGCAGACATCCAAACCTCATATGAATACGATAGAATTGAGGCAAGCAGAAAACAACATTTGGTTATGATCACACATTGCAGATGAGGTGAGAAGCTTTGAGGCTTCCCGCCTGCACTGGATTATCGTGTTGCTCCTCAGCCAATTCATTTTGCAGGTGTAACTGCATGAAGAGTCACCTTAGCAGCCCCTACACCCATCTCAAAGGTACACAACTGGCACCAGTGTGTGCCTCAGCCATACCAATTTCATTTTGATTTAACCATGTACATTTTGCTAGGGATTTATCCTATCATTGAATTGCAAGCCTGTTGTGTTTTGGTCAGTTCATATGACACATTGTTCTATTGTATGTCCATTCTGCACACACTTGGCATACATTTTGTGTCAGCCTCTCATTTGCCACCAGGGTCTGTTTGGCCATGTGTTTAAATGCCCTAGGTGAGCATATTGTGAAGCAGGACAACAGTGTTGTACAACACATACGGTGGAGGTGAAAGGCGCAATTAAGGAGCATTCAGCCAGGTTGACTTACCTTGGCCCAGCACTGGAGCAGCGTGTGGTCCCTGGACAGATGTCAAGTCCAACCTAGTAGCAGAAGTCAGTGTGAGTATTTGATTCTGGGAGGACTGCATTGTACCTACAATGATAAGTGTGTTTTGCAACTTTACATTTCTGCTGCCACATGTGATGCACTCAATTTCTGGCACAGAGGACGAGTTGTGGGAACCACTGTTGCAGAAGTGTGTCATACATAATGTATTGAGTGATCCCACATATAACTTAGAATGGGCCCACTACCTAGATGGTTCCTATATCACGACATGCCTTCGAATGCAGAGGTAAGGTCCACTATCGCGTTTTGTTGATGCCCAGAAAATAATCCATCCAATGTACGCAGCACATGACCAGCTGTGTGGACTGTGCAATTTAATGTATATTGGAAAGATTTGAAGTTGGACAGTGTATGCATTGTCAATACTACAGAGACTGGTATCTCACTGTTTGTTCATCATTTCCATATCTGTGCAAATACAATTTCTTGATTAGGTCTACAGACACTATTACAATATAGTGGGCACACCCTTTTGACTAGTTGTGGCCCTCGATTACAGGATTGGTTTCCCTGTCTGGGACTGTAGGTGAAATACATGTTGTGTACCACAATTACAAAGGTGTGATGAGCCAAGACATTTTATAATTTGTCTTTCGCTCTTCACAAATGTCAAATGTCCATTGACACCTCCAATTGTAATGAAGCAAATTTAGCATTACTGGTTGACTTACATAGGTGGGCACTATTTGTCCCTCTGTTGTCTCCTGACAATGTATGCATTTTGACCATCTCTTGGCCAGTTTGACTTACAAGTTAGTGTGGTTGTCATGCCTTCCTCTGTACATTGCCGATTCCTCACATTAGATGCAGTGACCTCTGCTACTGCAGTTGTCTGTGCTCTGGCTGGATGTGTCCATGGGTGAGAAGAGAGAAAAGTAAACAAATGGGAAATGTGCTTGTGGAACTTTTCGGGGATTTGCCCATATCTTCTGCGTGCTAACAGTGTTGTGAAGTACTGCCGCAGACGGGGCAGGTAGGATCAGTGGTGTGTATGACATATTTACATATGATGATACTCTCACCTTCTGCTTTGTGATTTAGGCTGGCGAAGCGTCACGTTGTGTGGCCCTGCGCAACATTGAACCTGCGTCAGCTTTGATGTAGGCAGGGTGGGCATTCCTTTGGGAAATGCCGCGTACAAGTGATTCAGTGAAATCAACAAGATTTCACAGAGTCACTTTTCAGAGGCCGCTGCGACGCAACCGTACGCCTGTTTGAAGCAGACGTAAGGAGTGGCGCAGCACGTTAGGTATGAGCAGTGCATGGACATTATTCGAGTTGCATCGCTCCTGCGACACGACTCCAGCAAAGCCCCCCTACACACCATCAGATTCAACACACATCTGTCTATCCCTGCGCCATAGTGCACCACCATGTAAACGCAATGCATCCTTGTTTGCGCAAGGGTTGAATTGCATGTCACATTGGTACCGGCGCTTCCCTACTAATATTTGTCAATTGCTACTTTTTTAAAAAACTTTATTTAGCATTTCCATATATTATTGCACATTTTCAGTCAATATGAACATTTATTGAATTAGCAGGGTTGTGTATGTATGGCAGCAGTACTGTGCCCATGTTTTTCATAGGGGGAGGGATTAGCCTTTTTTGATGCAAAGGATTCTGGGCCTTGTGGTGCTACGCAGAGGGTGACACATCAGTCTCTGACTGACTATATTTTTATATACACTTTGGACAAGTTCCATAATCACAATGACAGTGTGTCATGTTGCGGCGTTTTGCCGTTCCTTTTGGGCCGCTAGACACATGCAGGAGATTGAGATTCTCCCTTCGGGTGGAAGACGAGTCGCGGTCCAGTCTTTTGCTGACCTGTCATCACCGAAGCACTTCTGGGAGTAACACATAAACAGTGCGTTTCCCGCCGGCTCTACGCTTTGGATTCTTTTCCGAATCCCCGGATACGAGACTTGGCATTCAGAGCCCGGAGACGTACTCCAGACGTCCTCACCGTGCAGGAGCGCTAGTCCGCTTTCCCTTGCCCTCACCGTACCGGAACACTGCATTGACACTGATGTCGGTAACCCTCACTGCGCAGGAGTGCTGTACGGAGATTAAGTTGCACCGCGCTGGAGCATTAGTTTGTTTACTTTTGCCTTTGCCGCACAGGAGCGCATTACTTGGTCAAGCCTCACCGCGCTGGAGCGCTAGTTTGTTTTTCCTTCGCAGCGCAGGAGCGCTATTCTTGCTTTCACGTTTACCATACAGGAACGCCACGTTTATTGAGCACTGTACTTTGGTTTATGCATTATCGTGCAGGAGCTCTGTATTTGGTTTCCTCGTCTTCTTGGAGCATCAGTGTATTCCTGGGTACAGAAGTCTGCATGAGCACTGGTGAGTCCGTGGGTGAAAAAGACCCTTCTGTATGTGTTTAGAGGTCTGCTTTGGAAGTGGTAGGTGTGGTCTTTTCCTGATCAAGTTTTATTTATCTCCCCAGTTGGCACCAAGACCCTACCCAAGCTACACACACGCCAAGCCTCTTCGTTCCTTTCTGGCTCCCTTCCCTGCTTCCATCTCATCCCTGCTGGGTACTACAGTCCGCACGGGTCAGGTGGGTACAGGGGCGGTGGCTCTTGTTGTCTCTGCTGAATCGCTTCACAAGCAGAGGTGAGTCTTGTGGGGCATCTGACACAGTGTAACACAGACAATCTTTTCATGCACTTTTTCTTTTCATTCCATTTACCTGGTACCACGTAGCGGACGTCACTGACAGGCAGCCCATGGACCAAGTGGGGGTGTATAGTTGTGAGGATATCCTTCTCCAGTGGGGTGAGACGGATGTGGGGTCCAGGGCATGCATCAGGGAGGATCCTGCTTAATTTGATCCTGGAGTATTTCTCCTTCACCCTCTGACTTTCGTCCTGCCACTTTTTTTAATGTCCTGTACCGTGCGCCTCTACTCCCCCAATGCTGAGACAGCAGTGGCCAACTGCTGCCATAGGGCTGCCTTCTGTATCCCACTGGTGCAGTAGGGTGGGAGTCCATATAGGCACTTGTGGTGCCTGACTATGAACTCCACAAGCATGATGGTCTCCTCTGCTGTAAAATTCCTTTTTCTCCTCATTTCCATTTTCTGTTCACTGTGAGCATTGTAGACACAAACTCTCTGTGGCCAAACCTGTTCTTTCAATGTTTGCTGATTTTATGTGTTTTGTGGTGCTGGTCAATTGGTGTTCATTGGCTTCAGCTGGAGTGTGGTGGGCATGGTAGGCACTGGCAACATTCACCATGGCAAAATGGAGCTGTTGGCTGGGATTGGCTGCAGTGTGTCAGCTGATCCATGGTAGGGGATGGTAGGCACTTGAGCAGGTGTTTACCCTTGACTAACAATACTAAATGTCAAAAAATGGTATCCTCCGGCTCGGAATCGTAAATTATGCCGCAGTGCCGTAAATTCCGGCCCGGTGGCGGAAATTACCGCCCGGGTGCGGACGTAAAGTTAGTAGTCGTAATTCTGTTCTGTGAATACCAAAAGTAGTAAGTGCATTCTGTGAATACCGAAAGTAGTACGATCATTCTGTGAATACCAGAAGTAGTAAGTGCATTCTGTGAATACCAAATGGTAGTAAGTTTAGGATTTAGTCTTAAGTTCATTCTGTGAATCGGGCCCATTATCTCTAGGTAAGTGATGGGGAATGTATAGGTCACAGCCTGTCAAACCTATGTTTGCTTAAAGGCCAAGGACTATACACTGGACCATATTTACAGGTGAACCTATAAAAATGTATCAGAGGGGTTGTCGCTCCAGTCCTTAAGAAGACCACTCTCTATATTAATGACAACAGTAATTATGGGCCAGTGGCTCTGCTCCTAGCGCGATGAAAGCTGCTGGAGATAGATGGTCATGCTGAGGAAGCTGCTGGAGAGAGATGATGCTAGTCGACTTTCCAAATTCTTAGAGGGCTTCAGGCAAGCTTTACAAAGGTTTTGCATTGGGTTTGTTTGTGTTACTTTTATAATGCAGATCTGATGTAAAATCTTTAAAGAATTTATCAACCAATGGAAATTGATATTTGCGTTGGGTTGTAAGAACAATTCATGCAAACAAGTGTGAAATGTTGCTTTGCCTTACTATGCATCAAGTGGGCGTTCCATGAGTGGTACATGGTCATTCCTGTGTAGCCACCCATATTTTTTGATGCAAAACCCTATCTACTAACAATAGTCAACAGGGATTAGTGGCAAAAATGAATACCACTTGAAATCAGGTATCAAAAAGGACAAATGCTTTTATTTCTCCTAACTCTTCCCACTTTACATGTGTGCGGCACTGTACAGCACACTTACAAAGTAGGAAAAGTTGTAAGGTTCATATAAGCATTATATTTTGTACTGCAAGGCTAACCTCCAGTAAATACCTATGTTAAAGTCACACAAACACCTTTTACCTATGGTGCAAAGGTGTGTTCATGGTGGTCTGCAACCTGATTGTGACCAGGCACTAAGGAGAGAGGAAGAGAGTGCCATATCTCTTTACATACTTTCCTACTCTACCTACCACACAATGCCGCACAGCAACTGTGGGTGCTGCACTGCGTTGTGTGACAGGTTTGTAAATCTGGCCCATGATGTGTCAGCTCCATAGGAACTAGGGGGCATTACCTGTGATTAACCCTCTGGTAACTTAGGACAAAGCAGTCAGAATCAACTTAAATAAAATGTGTAAAGAATCAATGCAGTGCTCAAACAGTACTTAGGAGAAAACACAAACCAATTTAGAAAAATTAGAGTATATTTCAATTAATAAAATGACAGCAAAATGACAAATATGCAATATGTAGAACTGGAGATATGAATTTTAAAAGTTTTAGGTAAAAATAGTGCCAATTGCAGTTATGAGGTTGTACGAGACCGTGGCTAAGTCACAAGCTCAGGTCAACCGCAGAGGGGCGCCAGTCAGATATCGGATGAGGTCTATCCCGCTGAATGTTTTACTTTCTGACTTTGATGCCAGGACTCTGCAGCACGACTCTGCATGGCTCTGAATCGCTCTGCATCTTGAAGGACTGGGTTATTTAAGACCCAGCGGTGCCAGGGGACAACACCTGAAACCTTTGTGGGTAACCTGTTCCGGCGTACAAATGACAGAGACACGGGACACTTCCTTCGGCGTCAAAGATTCGAGGTTTATTTACTGCAGGAAACACAGAATTCACGAGAAGTACACAACGGGTATGTTTTCGGGATCTGCTTCAATTTGCTACTGTGGATCGCTCCTTATTATACACATTTCTCTCATAGGCTAACATGGTACACAAAGGTTTACAACTTGGTTCCCATAATTATCCCCGAGAGTGGTCGCTTTGATGAATTAAAGGTCCGGAACATAAGTACAGAAACATTCGTGGTTCCCAACTGTAAAAACCCATCTTCCCACCATTAGTACATTCCAATCGGCAGTAAACAGATCGAAAAAGGAACAAGGACAGGTGCAGAGGAAGGCAGAAACAGTGGGGAGATCGGAAAGGGTGTAAAAGGGGTGGTATTGGGAAACACGAGCTACAGGCATCAAAGAGACGTGCCTAATGAGATGCACGGCTGAGACAACAGACCGGCACGGCAAGATGAGCCTCGAGCGGGGCCATCTGCCTTACGACATCATCCCCCTCATCATAAAGACACTTTCAAAGGAAACGTGTCTTCCGCAAAAGTCTTGGGAATCCCAGGGTCGCGAAGCGGACAGTGTCCGTTTGCTGGCTACTTGAGGGCAAGAGACAAAATGGATGCCATATCTAAGATGGAACCCGTGGGTACAGATGTATAAACCCACGAAACAGACGAACGGTTTAGGTTAGCACAGCGAAACTGCGCACACCCACTAAACCTGTCATTTGCGGTTCATAGATACCAGACTCGACCATATTCGTGCGAGTCGAAAACACCACTTACAATCGTCACGGAACCTCAACTGTAAAACTGTAAAAAAATTATAGAAGATACTCTTCCCCTTGGTAATCTCCTCCGTTTATGGAATTAAAACAAAAATGTTGAATTAAGAAAAAGTGTAGAGGAAATACTACCAGAGTGAAGTAACGTTACATATCATGAATTTATCAAAGAATATAAAAACGTAATTGTTATTGAGAAAAGCACATATTTCTCAGACAGAGTTCATTAAGCAAAAATTTCCACAAGAGAAGTCTTTAAAATAGTTCAGATTCTTTCCAGTTTATCTGCAAACTGTATTATGGTCCCTTGTCAGCTGTTTTGTGATCATTTTGCCAATAAAAATAAGGTGGAGGAAATCCATGACAAATGAAATACTAATTGCAGGCCTTCAGTTTCGTCTCTGGCATCAAACAGTACAATTCCAGTTAAAAATATATGTGTTAAGATTCCCCTACTTGCAGAGGAAAGAGTAAGTGAACTCAATGGCCAAAACAAAATCTGGGCCCCGTCTGACCTTTGCCCCCTGAAATGTGTTCATGCGATTGCTGGGGTGATTACCCCCCCCCCCCCCCAACCCCCTTATGATGCTACTGAATTGCATTTTAGATTCTGGACTCTTTCCTATGGAGTGGAAAAAGGCCTCCATTCTACCACTATTGAATAAACCTTAATTTGATCTAAACGAGGTGAAGAACTATTGTCCTATTTCTCGGTTACCTTTTCCAGCTAAAATCCTTGATAAATATATGAACATTGCACTGTCTAAATTTGTGGAGGAGAATGAAATCCTAGATTCAGTGCAATTTGGTTCAGGCCAAATTACAGCGCTGAGACTGCTCTGGATGTGGCTACTGAGCTGAAATGTGTCCTGGATAACAGAGGGAAGGTGGCAACGATCCTGTTGGATCTATCGGCAGCCTTCTACACCATTAACAATGATGTCTTGCTAGATCGCTTGGTAGAAATTAGAATTTGAAGCTCAGCTTTGGAGCTGGTTCGTTCCTTTTTTTCACACAAAGAACAATCAGACGGCTTGTGAGGCTTGGTTTCTAAATCCTTTACACTGCCTTGTGGGGTACCTCAGGGCTCATTGCTGAGCTCCACACTGTTTAACATTTATGTGGGCCCCGTGACAAGACTAATTAGGTCATTTGGTTTTGCTCCAGTAGCATATGCACATGGCACACAAATTGTTGTGTCTATCTCGAATGATGTTTATGAGACAGCACACAGCTTCGATGGATGTATGGGAGCCAATGAACAATGGATGAACGATAACAGTCTTATGCTTATTTCAACAAAGGTTCCCCTTACTGGCAAGAATTTGACCTCTTGGGATCAATCCTGGTGCACCAGATGCTTGGCTCTCCTCCCACTATGGTATCTCCTGTCAGGAATCTGGGAATAATCTTTGATAACAGTTTGTCCTTCAACACACAGATTTTAAAAAAAACGTACCACCTCTCGTTTTTTTCCGTTGCATAAGATCAGGAAGAAAATTCCATTCATCCCTTTTGAACACCAAAAATCAGTGGCCACAGTCTTGGTGTTAATGAGGCTGGATTATTGTAATGCCCTATATTTAGGCATTCACAAGCACTCTCTGAAAAACGTCAAGGCCTACAGAATGTCGCATCAAGACTTTTAACCCCTTCGGTGCTCAATGAGGCACAGTGCTCGTGTGCTCATGACGACCTGAGCCCGTCATGACCACACCCATTAACATTATGGCCCAGCACAGCAGGGGAATATCTTCAGCAACCAAGGTGTTAAAGAGAATTCCAAAGTTTAAGCCAGTCTCTGGAACATTACAAGCTTCATGTTCTTCCTGTGAAGAAAAGAGTCAGGTTCAAGGCCTTATGTCTGTCTCATAAAACATTGTCTGGGGATGGCACAGCCTATTTGAAAAAAAAATCTTTCATTGTGCAGTCCTAGTAAGACGCTACATTCGACTAATTCTACGACAGTCAATGTCCATAAAATCAGAAGAAAGAACTGGAGAGGTAGGAGTTTTATTCACTAAACAGCACACATGTGGAAAAACCTACCTGAGCACCTGAGAGCCCAGGAACAACCTTAAAATATGTCTATTCTCTCACCCAATGTGAATAGATGTAATCAGCAAGTCTGAGTTTTCTGATTGTTCTTTATTCAGTGCAGTAGACATTAGCGCCAAGACAGCATTGCCATTCGCTTTCTTTACAAAACATTTCAATATCAATACCCTGTCAGGAAGCTGTACACCTCCCTACACACAGATCCTTTGTCCACTGTCTGCAAGCAATACACATCTCCTTCCAGAAACCCAACAGGGGTCAGGTAACACCTGAACCCAGGCAGTAAGGCACAGCTGGCTTAAGCAGGAAAATGAACATTTTCCAAATGTGTAATTTCCAAAGTAGTAATATGAAATCTGGCTTTACAATTAAGTTAGATTTTAAATTACTATTCAAAGAATCGTCTTTCTAGCTGCTCCTAAATAAGAAGTTAAGAATTATTATTTGTGTAATTTGACCCAGTGTTCTTCTATGGGAGATCCAGCTTTGTCACAGTGACAATATGAACTTGGATTGTTCTCACTGCCAGGACATGTACAACTTTAATTGTACATGTCCTACTTTTTTAATACTATGCACCCTCCACCATGGGCATTTAGGGTCTACCTTAGAGATGACGTTTAGGCAGTAGAAAGGAATGTTTAGGCCTGGCAGGAAATAGAAAAGGAAGTTTAAAACTGCAAACACAGGCTGCAATAGCAGGCCTGGAGACATGTTTTACAGTGCTACTTTAGTGGATGGCACAAAGAGTTCTGTAGCTTACTGGTAGCTTTTAAATTACAGACCCTAGGAGCATATAGTAGCATATACAAATGACTTATACGTTAATTATATGTGCCAATTAGGTGTATGCCAATTAAACTATGTTTAGAAGAAGACCAAGCGCTCTTCTACTGGTTAGCAGGAGTAAAGTGGATAGAGTCCTAAGGACAGCTATAACAGGTTAAGCAGCTTAGGCAAAAAATCTGGGGGAATACCATGCAAATATGGACACCATCCAAAGTGAAAGAGCCTTCCATCATGGAGTGTAAAGAGAAATCTCCAGGAATACTTTTAGTTCTGAAGCTCTCCCTAAACGTGAAGATGAATGCAGTGGCCAACTCCTGTTTCCACATGTTGGGTCAGGGGGAAGAGAAGTAGCAACAGGGGAAAAGGTCAAGGGATAGATGAGCGGAGACAGACAGTCAGGAATAGATTCAGTGGGACGAGGAAAGAAGTACAGAGGAAGTAGATGACAGAGAAAGGGATAGAGAGGGACAAGAAACACAGAGAGAGGCAGTACCAGAGGGATCAGGACGAATTTAAAGAGAGCGGAACAGAGACATAGTTGGGGCAAGGCAACATAGAGATAACCAGCTGCAGGTGAACAGAGAGAAGAAGGTGGCAACATTTGGGGGCATGGACAAAAACAAAAGAAACAGTGATCGAGGAACAAGATAAGAGGACAGAGAAACTGAGACAGAGGGCGGTGGACAGAGACAGAAAGAGAGGGATGGGTGGACAGAGACAGAAAGAGAGGGATGGGTGGACAGAGACAGTAGCATGGATAGAGGAACAGACAGAGAGACAGAAGGAGAGACACTGATAGATAGGGGCCCTGACAGCAGCAGGGTCTGAGAGACATGGACAGAGGGGCAGCGTAAACAGGGATATAAACATGGATAGAAAAACAAAGAGAGAGACAGGGACAGAGAGAGAGCACGACAAGGAAATAGAGAATTCAGGATCACACTGACAGTTAGAGGGACAGGGCAGCAAAGCAAGATGGACAGAGAGACAAAGAGTGATAGACACAGGGACAGGTAGAGGAACACGAAAGGAGTAGGTCAGTTGGAGTATGTAATATAGGAGTATGTAGATGAAGAGGAGTCATATTTAAGAGCAAATGTTCGTTCAAGAAAAAAAGAAAGTTGACAGAAGTAGGTGTGCCAGTAGACAACTTTAGTAAGAAGAGCAAAAATTTCTAACAGCACATAGAAGTAGGAATAAGTGGTTGTACGTATAGAAGTGGAGGCAAGTAGGAGTAAATAGAAGTAAAGGTAGGGTTAGGTTGGAGCAGGAGTAGTACAAGGAGTAAGTAGGAATAATTAGAAGTAGAGTTTTAAAAGTAATTGTAAGGAGCGGTAGGAGTAGGAATATGAAGGCGTAAGTGGAGGAGACAGTAAAAGTAATTATAGACAGGGTTAGCATGTTGCACTCATTTCTGTTTCTTTAGTTTGCGTGCACTCATTGAACCGTACAAAGGGGCATATTTACGAGTTCTGGCGCATCTCTGCATATCAGCAGAGATACGCCAGAACAAATGCTTCACACAAAACTACCCTTGCGTCACGGCAGATGCGCCGCATTTACAATGCGTTGCGCCGTGGCGCAAGGGTAGGCAGATCGTGACGCATCTTGTGACGTAAGGGCGGCGCATCTCTGGTGTCGCGACGCAGCTCCAGCAATGCTCAGGGCCACCCAATACTTAACATGCTGCGTCAGTCCTTACGCCTGCTTCAAGCAGGCGTAAGGAATTGACGAAGCAGCGTCGCGGAAGTGCCAGCGTGAAATCTTGTACATTTCACGCAGGCACTTTTGCGAGGCACACAGGCGCCGGAACACCCACCTTGCGTGGGAACGCCCCCATTGTGGGGCTGGGCTTTATAACGTGATGCATCTCCCTAGATGCGTCACGTTGTAAATGCCTCGCAGGGATGCGCCATGTTTACGCCGCTGTTGCGTCACGCAAGGCGGCGTAAACGTGGCGCAAGGGGCTTGTAAATCTGCCCCATAGTTATTAGGCAATCACAGTGTTTTTTTTAATTCCCCAACGACTTCGCCCCCTTGATGAACCTACATCAAACTTGAGATGCCTGAACAGTGAAAGTGAGACTCAAACGTACCTAACTCATCACAGTAAATGGTTGCAATAAGTAATTCTCGCCCACCTCAAGGAAGCATTGGGGGCCAACATTCCATCGTAGTATAAACACATACATGCATATTTAAGGCAGTCGAGCACACATGTGATCCTAATCTTTTGTATTGCTAGGAAGTCTCTGCAGATTCACAGATCAGGGTGGGAGCCTGGCGGTTGGAATATGAAATGGAAAAAACTGTCCTCTGTGTGAGGAGTGTATTTCTCATTGGCGATTACAGATAAAGATTAGCTGATGATATATTTTTACATTTCACTTTCCTTTTGATGCCCCAAAGTACGAGTAAAAATGTACCCGCGACAATGAAGAGTTGAACTTTCTTAGAAGAACCCATACTAGCTCCCTCTACAGAATAATTTCGTCAACAAAGATCTGAAAAAATCGTTCGTTATTTAAATGAAGCCCCGCCCCTTTTTTCTTCAGTGAAAGTATAATACCAAAAAACGTATGGTGGAAGTTAATGTTTAGATTTAAGGAAACAGTTCTTTATCTGAGGCCGCGTGAGTCGGTGGGAGCTGTCCATGGTTATGAAGGGCAAATACACGCACCTCGATACTTCTTCACAGCCGCCATCTCGTCTCTTCTCGTCACACGTCTGGAGAGGTTACGGTAGTGAACCTAAGGGAGATTGATCAGAATTTTAAAGCCAAAAACAGGGACATTTCACAAAAATAGAAGACGGACTACAATTTCACTTCAACCCAGCGCACAGAATGACCGTGCTCCTCAGTAGAAAAACAGAAGAGGCAGTAAGAACATTAATGAAATGCAATTGTTAAAGCCAGTAGTATGCCTGTTAATTCAGTTACTTTCTTAAAGCTGATAACTATCCCTGCTTGGGAAAACATAAAAAGGCACCTCCCACTGTTTTCAGTGGACCGCCTCTAAAAACCGGGACATGAGTTAAAGTGACCAAAATCGCCTGGTAACCCTAAGCTGAGGTCATGTCTGAAGGTGTAAATTGTGCTCTCTCAATAAAGAGAAATCAGGATGTGCTGCAGGGCAAAAAAAAATATGCACTTCTCTTCATTTCTTGCAAGTCCATGTAATATACTCAGGGCCGGCATTAGTACTGGTGGCGCCCTGTGCAGCAATGTTTCTTGGTGCCACCCCCCCCCCCCCCCCCCCATGACCACCTCGCCACTGATTAATTCACTCCCTACCTCCGTTTGACAATGCCCCCCACCAAGTCTCCATAACCACTGTCTCTTAGATTTATTTAGTTTTATAGCGCCACTCATACCTGTTTAAGATGTCGGAACACTTTACATCACAGTACATTGCACAGACAGAGACAATCATACTGTGTAAATCAGTGTATGGTGAATGTTACAGAGGCCTACAAGGTGTAGGAGACACATGTCATCCATTCTGGTAGGCTGTATACTTTAAGAGTCCTTGGTCTGGAAAAGCACAAATTCAGAATTTAAAATGTAACACCATTGTTAGGGGTTTTCTTTAATAATAAGAATTGATTTCTACCAAAATTAACCCTTTTTACAATTTTAGGACAAGGAAAGGCTGGGCAAACAAACACGTAGCTGTAATATATTCTTTGCAGTTTACATGCAGCTCTTTGATAACAGTTAATAGCTCACTGCCATATTTTAGGATTTTAACTTTTAAACTGCAACCTACACTATGACAAAAGTGATAACACATTGACCTATTTATAGTATATGCACTTTGTGATCTGAATGGGACAAGTTCTTTGCAGCAGGCATATTAACCTCTGCGTAAGGATGAGGCTAAACTTTAACTACCAGACAAAGCTCCGGTGCTTAAAAATTGCTCAGACAAGGAACGTGGCATCTGGTGCTTTTAAAACAATAAGCATGGCGCCCCCACCCCAAGTCAGCACCCAGTACGGTGGCACCAATCGCACCACCCTAGAGCTGGCCCTGAATACACTGCAGCTCTAGGAGGGGGCCCCCACTGAAAGCATGAGCCGGGCTCACGCCCGAGACCTAGATCTGGCTCAGCAAGAAGGTTCTCTTGGAGCCCCGAGACCAAAATGGGCCAAACTTTAATTGGAGACGATGTGGCCTACTGCCTGCTGCCAATCATGTAACATACGGGGACCAAGTTAGAAGCCTAGCCTTCACTCAGCAAATCCCTCTGAGACCCAACAAATATAAATCTTCTGTGTAAAACTATCCAAAATGAGATGTGAATTCTGCCTGTCGCCCACGCTCTATTCTCATCCTCCAAGAATTAAGGACAAATTTTAGACCTGTCAGCCACAATTGGGTGTAGTTGACAGTTGAGCTTTTTGTATTCCTCCTACACAGCCACACAATAGGGAGCTTAGGTGTGCAAGGATGGGTTATCACTGGCAGGATGGGTGGGAGGAGCGCTCGCACAGACCCACTTACCCCTGAATAAGCTGTGCCCTGCCTCCCCACAAATTGCTGCATACTCCCTGTAGTTATTCTGGAGTCAGGACAGGGAAGGCAGGCTTCCTGGGAACATCAAAAAGAAATCTCTAGAAGCTTCTCCCCCCACTTCAAAGTTACAACTGGGTTTACATACTGGACCTCAGACACTTCTGAACCTTGGAAAACTCTGCCAGGAAGAAGGACTGCTGTGCTGCTGAAGGACTGCACTCTGATGGACTCCTGCTTTGCTGCGTTGACCTACAGCCTGCTGCTCTCTTGCCTGGGTGAGAAGGATTGAACCTGCATCACTTGAATACAGAGTAACTCCAAAGGCTAACTGGCTGGCCTCCTGATCTGAAGTCTCAAGGATATAAAAGATTTTCAACCAACCTGCTTCTGCACCTAGCCACCTGTGAGTGGCTTTGATCCTTCGCAAAGAGTTGCGTTGCTGCTGCAGCCCACATTGCATTTGGAATGCCGCTACACAACGCATCCTCCATGCAGGCCCTTGCTTCTTTCATCAACTGCAGCCTCAATGATGATGCCAAACTCCACATAACATTCCTGCTGCTCCTCCGAACAGGCACATCACCCTGACTGCACAAAACATACCCGACTCCGGAGTTCACATCACAAGCTCTTCTCGACAGGATCCTCTACATTGACGCAAATAGGACCTCACACTGCAGCCTTGCTGCATCTCGGAACCGACGCATCGCTTCGGCTGCACAGCGCATCTTCAAGATGGATCCACACAACGCTCCCCAAACCAGGATTGAAGGCATTTTGTTCAGCGGGCCTAACTGGGTCTCTGTGGCCAGCCCGTGCGCCATTGCGGTCGGACTGAGCTTGTGATCTACACAGTTGTTAAATTTATGCCTTTTGGCTCTATTTTTACAAAAACCCTTTATTTTTTTTTATTTTTTCATTTATTAAGAGTTTTTATATTTTTCCATCGTACCAAACCAATAAATGTTACAGCACATTTATACAATTCAAGACCATGATCATTACATTACATTATTCATACCATCGTTTGCGACTAATTATAATTCGTCTAAATTAAAGCAGTAATGGAACATGAGCTTTCTACTCAATACAATCAGCCAACCCTGCCCGATTTATCACTCCATTTTTCCAATTTGTCACTGGGTACCAGATCATTTTTCCCAAAGCTCTGCTTTTTTTCCCCTTTCTGTCATATATCGCTTTTTCTAAATTATAAGTTGATAATAACCGAGCTATCCACATCTGGAAGGTTGGTGGGACCCTGTCGAGCCATGATATCGCTATACAAATTTGGAAAACTGCGGCCAACATAAAGATAAATTCAGGAAAAGCATTCTCAGTTCTCCCCGAAACCCCCAGCATTAATATCTCATCTGTGAGCTTAATTTTGCATCCCAGTGAATCATCTGAAAATTTTTCAATCTCTTTTTTGAGGGAAAACAATTGTGGACACTGTGAGAACATATGTAAAATGTCTGCTCCAACTGAGTCACAACGTGGACATGTTATTCCTGAATTGCTCCCCCATTGTGCAAGTCTGGCTGGAGTATGATGAAGCGAGTATATAGTTTTGTAGTGTTGCGACTGCAGGGTAGCAGAGCATAGAGCTGTTCTTCCCAGATCAAGAGATAACTGGAAATCTTCTGGCTGTGCCTCTAGTCTATCCGACCACTTTCTGGCATATTTCTCTCTATCGTCGGATTTATATGTCCATAATTCTGCATATAAATAACGAATCGTGCAATGAGGACTTCTCTCTAAATAATCCATTATGCGACAAGACCCAAAACCTAACGTACCGCCCTGTTTGTTTGCCAAGTAACTTCTGATCTGTAAATATTTTAAAAAGCTGTTTTTATCTACTTTGAATTTGCTTTGGATTTCTTGGAACTGTAGGATTTCGCCCTGTTGGTTCATAAGATTCCCAACTTTCTTGATCCCTTTGTTATCCCAATCCCTCATCGCCGTGTCTCTAAAAATGTCACCAGGTAGAGAGCTATTTGTGAACATTCGTGTGTAGTTGTTATATCTTCCTAAACCTATTTTCTTTTGTAACACCTTCCAAATACTATAGGCAGCTTTCAAAGTTTTGAACCTAGTATGCTTATAATAGCTAAAATCTATTGTATTTAAGAATCCGTTTACAGTCCCTTCTTCCAGCAGTGCAGCATATACATTAGTGTATCCCTGTGAATCTTCTCCTGTCTCTGTGCCCCCACTACCTATTAGACCCTGAAAATATTGCATCGCTGTGGCCCAATAATAAAAACGGAAATCCGGTGCTCCCCATCCTCCCTTTTCTCTTGGAAGTGTTAAGTGGCGATATGCTCTCCTGGTTTTGCCTTGTGCCCAAATAAATTTATTTAGAAAAGCTTCTATTTTGTTAAACCAAGAGTGTTCAAAGAAGAGTGGCATTGCTCTGAATAAATGCAGGAATTTTGGAAAGGTAGTCATTTTGATCACATTTATTCGGCCCATCAACGTTTAGTTAAGCTTGTCTATCCTTTCCGTGTTCTCCTTCACTTTACCTACCAATGGTTTCATGTTCATCTCTACCAGATTGTCTAGGTCGGCAGTGACTTTGATTCCTAAGTATGTCGCTACTTTAACAACTCTACTGTCTAGATACATCATAAAGGGATTTTGTACTATTTTTGTTTTCTCGCTATTAATTTTATAACCAGAAATTGCTCCGAAGCCTGTTGCTTCCATCTCTATCTCCGGTAGAGCAATATCAGGATTGTTGGTAATTATTGCCACATCATCCGCGTATGCGAACACTTTATAGCTGATGTTGTGTAGCCTGATTGGGGAGATTCTACAGTTGGTTTCAAATCTGCGCGGGATAGGGTCAATATATAAGGCAAATAATAGCGGAGATGCAGGGCATCCCTGCCTTCTACCCCGTCTAATTTGCACTGGTTCAGTGTATCCTTTATTAATCCTTATTCTAGCATTCGGCTCTGCGTACAATGCCTGTATTGCCTTAATATATCCATCCCCCAGCCCAAACCACTTCATTACTTCCCATAAATATTTCCAAGAGACCCTGTCGAAGGCCTTCTCTGCATCCCAAAAAATAGCAGCGACAGGGTCCCTTGCAACACCCAATGCATCTAAAATCGTGATCATCTGTCTTGTGTTACAAAAACCTTTTAAATTCAATCTGTCCAGCTCTATTAATTGGATTTTGACATTATGGTCTTGTTTTATTTTCTAAAATTCACTCTATTTTTCTAATACTGCTGTGGCCTCCTTTGTGGTGTGTTTTCATGTGTTACTGTTTTAAGTGTTGCACATATACTTTACTCATTGCCTCTAAGTTAAGCCTGCCTGTTCTGTGCCAAGCTACCAGAAGCTTGAGCACAGGTTAATTCGGGGTTTCATTATGCCTCACTCTGACAAGGATTGTGGTTGCTGCTTGACCAAGGGCTCGGATCCCAGTCAATCAACTACCCATTTTCTTACAACAAAGCATTGACCTTTTATGTCAGAAATAAATACCCATTTTGTGGCTGATGTAAATAACGTGAAACTTGAAAATCTGGTTTCAATCCCATCTTGACCAAATCGTGTGATCCTAGGCAAAAAACTGTATTTCTCCAAAGCCCATTTTTGTTCATTATTACATAGGAAAACAACTTCAAAAACATGAATTCAGGGAGTGTGCTGTAGAAAAAACTCTTTTTTGTTTACTCTCTGATGTTGCTACATTTGTAGTAGGAATCTAAGGCAATATTTAGGTTACACATAAGAATGACTTCCGGCTTAGTTCATTTGTACTGCCAGTGCAGATTCACCTGTACTGCATCCGTAAAGTTCCTTTACTGGGCCCATGCATGCAGCGCTGCCATTGCAGCCTCAATTTAACTTCATCCTTAAAGTACCTTTTCTGGGCCCAAGCACACTGCACTGCCAGTGCAGCCTCAACGGAACAGCATCCTTAAATATCATCACTGGGCCCACACACGCTGCATCGCCAGTGCAGCTCCATCTGAACTGCATCCCTAAAGTACCTTTACTGGGTCCAAGCATGCTGCACTGTCAGTGCAGCCTCAACTGAACTGCATCCTTAAAGTACCTTCACTGGGCATATGCACGCTGTGCTGCCAGTGCAGCCTCACCTCAACTGAATCCTCAAAGTACCTTTTCTAATCCCAAACAAAATCTTACCTATATGTCATTGTTGCCGCCACAGCCATTGGAGTCATTTGGGTTGTGTTCCTGACAAATCGAGGAGCCAAGGGACTACCGCTCCCAGCGCCACAAATGTCGCTCACGCCGCAATGTCATTATCCTGCACCCGGAGGCGCACATAAGCGGCACGGGACTCCCGCAGCGTGGGATCCCAAATAAAATCTTACCTGTTTGTCATTGTTGCACCACCTCAAGTGTTAGTGATGTGGTAAACGCACTCTTAGTTAAATTGGTTTTTCGTGGATACTAGATTGTTTCACATAGGTCGGTGGTGCAAAGGTAGGTTACCCTGCTGAGCGTATTCAGGGTGTTCAAACCAGATTCAAACGTTGTTTGTTAACGTTTCATTTTCTGTACAATATTTTTCTCTCAATTTGTGTTTCAAACCCAATGCATTTCAAGCATAACGCCCTTCTTCAGGGGATTTCCTTTATCTTCTGGTCTGCCGTATTTGGAAACAACAAAACAATACGGCAGACCAGAAGATAAAGGAAATCCCCCGAAGAAGGGTGTTATGCTTGAAATGCATTGGGTTTGAAACACAAATTGAGAGAAAAATATTGTACAGAAAATGAAACGTTATATGAGAAAAGAAACTCGCTAACAAACAACGTTTGGAAATGACAAAAAAATTTGCAAACAACTAAACAAAAAAATTGAGTAATTATATGAGGAAAACAAAAAGGAGTGCAAGCTAGGAGTGAGTCCTGAAACACAGGAGACACATGTAAGAATTGTTGCGCCACCGCCATTGGAGTCATTGGGGTTGTGTTCCTGATGAAATGAGGAGCCAAGGGACTACAGCTCCTAGCGCCACAAGTGGCGCGCACGCTGCAACGTCATTATCCTGCGCCCAGAGGCGCACATAAGCAGCACTGGACTCCCCTATTTTCAGAGGAGCGCAGGTGTGCCCGGGACACGCCCGACGCAAGGGCGGGCCCATCTGCACCCGTGTGAGCCAGGAGAAGGCAATGCTGGGCCACCACTCTTAGCTGTATGAGGCAATTGGACATATGCTGTTACATAAGGTTATTTTATATTTTGCTAATATGTCTGACTGCCCAGAAGGTTGTGCTATGTATTTTCCCAGGCATAGACTACGACGACCAAATGTAAGGCTACAGGAGTGCGGGTGGGGGGGGGGGAACATTGGATGCATTTTTGACAAGGGCAGAGTCAGTTGTAACACATGGAGTTCAGCTCACTGAAAAACGACTCTCTCTGGATACGTATGCAGGACAAAAAAGGTCATCCTTGGGGGTATAATCATGGCTAAATTGCCCCTGGGCATACTGCAAATTATGGATCGTTTAAATAAGGATGTACCAGTTATAAGCCCTGATGCGGAGCTAGTTGACTATTCACTTGCTACATCGGGGGTTCCAGAGGTGGGCCACTCAAGTAATTTGGATCTTGCCCAAAATCTGACAATGAGTCTAGTTCAGAAGTCGTTGGTTAATATATCTTCGGAGTTAGTAGATCCACCTGCACTTTCTGTCTCTTCTCTAGCCCATACTTTAACTACAACCAGTTTAGCTCAAGGTGACCCTGCCACCAGATCCAAAAAAGCCACAAGGGAAAGTACGGTACACTCCTTTAAATCTTGGGGGGGAGGCAATTGTGAGCCGCCTGCAAAACGCACAAGGAGAAGTGTGACACAGAGGAATAGGCATAAAACTAAATCTACGCACCAAGATACAGGGCGACATGAGAATCAGATTCTTGAAGCCGATGGTGGTACGGCCCATCTTTCAAAGATTGACCTCCATACCATGGCGGATATAGGAAGTGACCCTGATCATTGGAAACGCTTAGAGACTTTAATAACCCTTCTCTTAGCACCTCTGTTATGTAAATTAGGGGCGATTGAGGAAAAATTGTTGCACCTTCATAAGTCTAGCAATGCGCCAGTTAACCAGGAGGTGTGTGGGTGTCAATGCGCAGCACGAGGGGCAGCTGAAGCACCTATGGCTCTGGCAATATTTGAAGAGAAAGGCCCTGTGGGGGGTAACAACAGGGAATTGGCCCATATAGCAGGTAAATTTAATGCGGGTAATGTGATTCCTGCCATATCTCGATCATCATTTGCGGCATCTGGTCCCGGGGGAATAATATTACACATCTGGGCCCGGGAGGACTGTAGACAGGCGGGATGGTTAACGCTTTCTATTCATCTGATTAGACACTGTCCCAGTTTGCGGGACCTCCAAGACTATTACCCATTGATCAGGCCAATCCTATTACCGGAGACAGTAATAACTGTAGAGGGGGTCCCAATGTGTTCAATTCTCTGAATGTTAAGTATTCTGGAGATGTATTAGACTTACCCCCGGCTGCATGTCCTTATGTTCTGGTCTTGGCTGGTGTGCCACCGCTTAGGCCAGATCAAACTGAATCCTGGACCCAACTGCGTAACAAAACTGTAGATTGGTTATCCAAACACAAAGGGTTTAGGCTACCCATGAGTAATAACATCATTATGGTGCGCAGAATTGGGTGGGTGGGACAATCTCCAAAGAATATCGATGGGGATTACGTGGTCATTAATTTCCGTAACCCATTGGTTTTAAATCGATATTGAGGGCCCAGGATCCTTGCTTTAAGAACTCTACCTGCATCTAGGCCTTGTCATTGGGATATTTTATAAGCCTTCTTCAAGATTCTCGTCGTCGGTTGTTTCCCCTATTTCTTTATTTAATAGGTTTCAGGCCTTTTCTGGTTTGGATGCCCAAGGTTGAATACCTTTTCCTGACGTAGCACCTGTAATCCTAGATAATTTTTCTGAAACACCGGACAAAGAAACTCGTGGTCCCATGGTCAGTTTGCCCAATGTAACTATTCCTTGTACCTTGAATCAACAAATTTTCCCAGCTGAAACAATAAAATCCAGTCTTATCCCAATTATAAATGATGGTGGCATAATGAAAGTTTTAACATGGAATATTGCCGGCCTATGGGCAAAAAAGGGTGATGCCTCTTGGGAACTTTTTCTTGCTATTAGCTAAATTATAGCCCTACAGGAAACCTGGGAGTCTAACAACCATTTTTACCTGGATGGGTTTATATCTTTTTGCAAATTCGCTACACCTTCCAGTATGGGCAGGGCAAGGGGGGGCTATTATTGATGATCAACTTCAAGCTGTCCTACAAAGCAAAGTTGATCGATTCCTGTTCTCCTCACATGTTAGCAGTAGAACTGTCAGGGAAGAATTTACCAACCCTCTTAGTGGTTAATGTTTATAATTTTTTTACTAGAACTCAAGAAACAGAGCATCTTAGGGCTCTTACGGCCTTTTTGGAAAATTATGGAGATAGCTCAGAAGCACATTATGATGTATTATTTTTCGGAGATTTTAATATTCATACTTGCCCTATTAACTGTTCAGCCAGGCTGGAGGAGAAACATGGCCCTCAGAGGCTAACCCATTTTGAACACACCTTGTCTGGTATTTTTTTAGAAAGTCTTTTGTCAGCTCACAACTTGACTTGCCCTGAGAAATCAGATAGGATAGTTCCCATACCTATATATGTTGGCCATGGTCGTCACAGTATAATCAACCATATTTTGGTTTCATCTCCATTGTTGTCGGTAATAGGGACATAAAGTGTAACAAGAAACTGTTTTAGTGATAATAATCCACTAACATTGGATCTTAACATACATGCTGTCAATAAGGGAAGGATCATGACTCAACTTACGAATGGTAATATTGCTCCTAAAGATCAAGCCCTTAGAGTGAGGTGGGAAAGGATCATCCCTGAAAGTTTTATTGATAGCTTGTTCACTAACTGCACTCAGGAGTTTGGGATCTGCTCATACCAGGATTTCCGACATAAGATCCGTTCTTAATGCCTTTAACTTAATTGTAAAGCAGGTTGCTTCTAATTTAAGCATAGCCAGTAGCCCACGGCCCCCAAATTTTAAAAATGGTTTGACAAAGCCTGTATGACTACCCATAAGGAACTCATGCAGGAGCTTAAGCGAAAACCAAGAGTGGCATCACTGGTCAAAAATGTAAGGAAGGCTTATAAACTTGCAGTAGAGATTAGAAAAAGGCTATTAAGGGAGATGGCCGGGGAGGAGCTCAGACAAGCCAGTGTGTTGGCCAACAGTTCTATATTCTGGTCTGTTGTAAATAGTCCTTTGTTTGATGATACATCGAACTCCAGTAAAGACTATAGTTTCTGTTGAGATGTGGGTGCAACATTTTGGGAAAGTGTATAGTGACACGACCTTAGGGGTCTCCTCTGAGAAACCCGCTTTTGGTCTAGTATGCCCCCCTCTAGTTTTTACAACCGATGAAGTTTATAAAGCGATTACATCAACTCTTGGGGGAAAGCTCCAGGCCCCGATGGAGCACCGGCTGATTTCTGTAAGGCAGATTTTAACTCAGGTTTTTAATGCAGCTTGTGTGTCTGGTTTTCCCCTGTCAAGGGCAAAGGCGGTTATCATACCAATTTTTAAAAAGGGAGTAAGGGATGATCCAGCTTGTTTCAGGCCCATTTCGCTCCTTGATTCCGTGGCTAAAATTATGGGGAAAGTTGTCTAGGCACGTCTAACAGAGTGGCTCGATCAAGCAAGCATAGTTTCCGATCTGCAATATGGGTTTAGGCAGGATAAAGTAACTTTGGACCAATGCCTGAATCTCCATTTGGTGATAGGGAAGTACACAGTTGCAAAGAGCAGGGATCTCCACCTGGCCTCTATGGATTTAACCTCGGCCTTTGACCTTGTTAATAGGTCAAGCCTGTGGCTGATTCTTCAAAATATAGGGCTAGATGCTGACCTGATTTCCTTTTTGGCTGCCATCCACGAAAATACAACAGCAGCAGTACATTTTAATGAAGATGGCAGCCAGACTGATTCTTGGGCAGTAAAATGAGGGGTTCGGCAGGGGTGCATACTGGCCCCCTTGCTGTTCACCCTATATATTAATAAATTAGGGGATTCCCTGACTTTCTTTTGTAAAGATATACCTAGAGCCGGCACCAAAATTATCCCTGCATGTCTGTACGCAGACGACGCAGTTTTGGTGGCCAGAACTGAAAGGGGGCTGCAACTGCTTTTAAATTGTTTTATAGATTTTATGGAGCTACTGGATTTAATTACTAATTTTAAAAAATCGCATGCCATGACCATAGGCTCAAGGAGGGCAGCAAAGGTTAAATTCTTTTGCAAGGAAGTTGAGTTAGTAAAAGTTCCCGCTTTTCCCTATTTAGGGGTTCTTTTTGATGACCAACGCTCATGGTGCATGCAACGTGTGCATAAAAAGAACGTGTTAGTTAGAGCATCGGATGCTACTGTAGACTTTGCAAAAAGAATAGGATCAAAACCACTTCCTGCCCTTATGAAAATTTATAATGCCAAGTGAATTCCCATGGTGACCTATGGCAGCGATATCTGGGGTTATACAGATGTTAAAGAAATTCAAGGGGCAGAGAACATCTTCATGCATACCCTGCTCTCGGTCCCAGCATCCACCCCAATCTTTAACATTCATAAGGAACTAAGGGCTCGATTAGGATGGCGGTGAATCCGCATCCTCCGGGCCGGCGGAAGCCACCACCGGCCCGGAGGATGCGGATTCACCGCTGCGTCCCTGTGAACACCACCCGCCAGATCAGGATGGCGGTAGGATCAGCGGCGGATGGCAGGTCTGTTCGCCGCTGATCCGCGGGGTGTAGCCTGCTATTTGGTGGTGGTGTCTGCAACACACCGCCAGCCAAATTAGGGAGCATGTGTAAACATGCTTTTCCGCTGTGGTTTTTCCGCCGTGGAAAAGCATGTGGACCTTTGCTTTTGGGGGGCCCTTGTGGGCCCCCAGGGTGAAGGGGGGGGGGGGGTGGGGGTGCACATGGGGGGTACCTATGGCACCCCCCTGCATTTGCATGCACAAAGCGGCAGGCATCGCTGGTGCCTGCCGCTTTGTGCATGCATTTTTAACATTGCGGCGGGTGCTGCTTGAAGCAGCACCCGCCGCAATGTTAAAGATACAGGATGTGACTGCCAGGGTGGCGGTCACATCCTAATTGGCATGGAGGGACCGCTGCTGCCCTTGCGGACGGTCCCTCCACCTCGGGGGTGGCGGACGGATACAGGTCCATCCGCCATCCTAATGACCCCCTAGGTGCGGGTTTTATTTCTGATCAGATTGCGGTTGCCCCTCTATTACTTTGATTGAGGATCTGGGCCCAAATGACCCCAAATTTAAACCAACTGATCATCCGAGACTGTCTCACCTTAGAAAAGGTGTTAGACATTCCCTGGATGAAATATATTAAGGATCAGATGGAAATTCTTGGCTGCCCCGATTTATTCCTGAGCCCTATAGCATTGGGTAAACTGGCCATTAGAGACCTCAAGCAGCAGTTTCTAGAAAGACAAAAAGGATTAAGGGAGGAGAACAAATTGAAAAAACCTATGGTGAGAAGATTTGTCACATTGCGCTTGGGCTAACAGATGCGACCATATCTATTCTATATTAATAAACCTTATCACTTTTTTGTTCTGACAAGATTTAGACTGAATATGGTTCCTTGGCTACTTGCCTTCCCTAAAGGTTACTTTAAAGAAGGCACATTAAAATCTTGCCCCTGTGACAATTTCTCGGATCAAGATACTCTTCATATAACATTTTTCTGTGCCTATCACAATCTATTGCGCAGAAAGTTCATCCTCCCTTTGCTTAGAGGTTGTAATTTTGTACAAGTTAGGCTGGTGTTGGTTTATTTACAAATGCTAGCATCACCTATGGTCTGCTTTGTGGTAGCCAGTTTCCTAACGGGGGCGATTTTATATAGGAATAGGCTGCCCCTGAGTCAGCCTGTGGATACGGTTCCTAATCATGTTATGTAAAAAAGAAATTGTGGTATGTTGCAGTCGAGTTTAATATGAATGTTCTTATTTTTTAATTGTAAATACGAGCAATCGTATGTTGGGCAATTTTTTTTTTTTTTACTCCCAAGTCTAATTATGTCATGGTGGGCTGATCTCTCATTTATATGTTCTTTTTTTCTCATCATGGTTTTATGATGTGTGTTTATTTTGTATGAATTGTCACATCACACGATGGTGTGTATTTTATTTTGTTGTTCCCCAAGGGGGCTGCAGACAATGAATTTCGTGTTGAGTAGGATTTTATGATGATTGTTAATTGTCATATGGTTTTATTATCTATTTTGATGTCTGCTTTATAGTTGATAAAACGGGGGATCTTAATTGACTATGGATTATATATCCATGTATTATAATGCTTGCAGAATGACCCTCTTTTCTTTTGTTGTTGTAATTTTATGGCTTTAATCAGCCGAATAAAGTTAATTTTGACTGACCTTTAATAAGCCCAAGCACGCTGCGCTGCCAGTGCAGCCTCAACTGAACAGCATACTTAAATATCATTACTGGGCCCATGCACTCTGCACTGCCAGTGCAGCTCCATCTGAATTGCAGCCTTAAAGTACCTTTACTTGGCCCAAGCACGCTGCGCTGCCAGTGCTGCTCCATCTGAACCGAATTCCTAAAGTATTATTACTGGGCCCATGCACGCTGCATTTCGAATTCAGCTCTAACTGAACCTCATCCTTAAAGTATTGTTACTGGGACCATGCACACTGCTTTGCCGGTGGAGCTCCATCTGAAATGCATCCTTAACCCCTTGTGTGCTTGTGACGGAACGCTCCGTCACAAGCCACGGGTGAGCTGTGCTTGTGACGGAACGGTTCCGTCACGGCCCGCTCGGCGCGCCTGCGCGGCGCTGATTTCGTGTCTGCGCGGCGCGTTCCATTGAGCGGGCGCGTTCGTGACGGAACCGTTCTGTCACAAGCACAGCTCACCCGCGTGCCGTGACGGAGCGGTTCCGTCACAAGCACGTGACCGACGCGCGGCCGCCCTACCCCCTTAGCGCTGCGGCGGAATAGCCACCGCAGCGAAGGGGTTAAAGTAGCGTTTCTGGGCTCACCCATGCTCTGCGTCCATAAAGTATTGTTACTGCCCCCAGGCTCGCTGCACTGCCATAGCAGCTCCTTCTGAACGCATCCTTAAAGTAGATTTTCTGGGCACAGGCATGTTGCACTGCCAGTGCAACTCCATCTGAACCGAATCCCTAAAGTACCTTTACTGGGCCCAAGCATGCTGCACTGCCAGTGCAACTCCATCTGAACCGAATCCCTAAAGTACCTTTACTGGGCCCAAGCATGCTGCACTGCCAGTGCAACTCCATCTGAACCGAATCCCTAAAGTACCTTTACTGGGCCCAAGCATGCTGCACTGCCAGTGCAACTCCATCTGAACCGAATCCCTAAAGTACCTTTACTGGGCCCAAGCATGCTGCACTGCCAGTGCAACTCCATCCTTACCGAATCCCTAAAGTACCTTTACTGGGCCCAAGCATGCTGCACTGCCAGTGCAACTCCATCTGAACCGAATCCCTAAAGTACCTTTACTGGGCCCAAGCATGCTGCACTGCCAGTGCAACTCCATCCTTACCGAATCCCTAAAGTACCTTTACTGGGCCCAAGCATGCTGCACTGCCAGTGCAACTCCATCTGAACCGAATCCCTAAAGTACCTTTACTGGGCCCAAGCATGCTGCACTGCCAGTGCAACTCCATCTGAACCGAATCCCTAAAGTACCTTTACTGGGCCCAAGCATGCTGCACTGCCAGTGCAACTCCATCTGAACCGAATCCCTAAAGTACCTTTACTGGGCCCAAGCATGCTGCACTGCCAGTGCAACTCCATCTGAACCGAATCCATAAAGTACCTTTACTGGGCCCAAGCATGCTGCACTGCCAATGCAACTCCATCTGAACCGAATCCCTAAAGTACCTTTACTGGGCCCAAGCATGCTGCACTGCCAGTGCAACTCCATCTGAACCGAATCCCTAAAGTACCTTTACTGGGCCCAAGCATGCTGCACTGCCAGTGCATCTTCATCTGAACCGCATCCTTAACATGCCTTTACTGGGCCCACACACGCTGCACTGCCAGTGCAGCTCCATCTGAGCTGCAACCTTAAAGTACCTTTACTGGGCCCAAGCATGCTGCACTGCCAGTGCATCTTTATCTGAACCGCATCCTTAACATGCCATTACTGGGCTCATGCACACTGCGCTGCCAGTGCAGCTCCATCTGAACTGCATCCTTAAAGTATCGTTACTGGGCTGAGTTACGCTGCGCTGCCAGCGCAGCTTCATATGAACTGCATGAACTGCATCCTTAAAGTATTGTTACTGCGCACATGCTTGGAACCACTCACGCTGTGCTGAAAGTGTATCCATCAACTATCCTTAAAGTACAATTACTAGAATTGTGTACTCTTCTCTGTCAATGCAGTCTACCCTGACCAGTGTCCTTAAATTATCATTACTGGAGTCATGCGTCCTGCTCAGTCAGTGCACCTCAAACTCAAAGATGTCCTTACACTATTGCTATTTGAACCATGCACGGTGCTCTGCAATTTCACTCTCACCTGGCCAGTGTCTTTACGGTATCGTTACAGAGCCCATGCACACAGCTCTGCCTATGCATGTGAAGCAGTTGTGCATTGCCATCTGTTGTTCCAATGCTGTTCCTCCGCTCACTGCTCTGCCAATGCCCTCTCTGCTGCTCTCTCCGTTAACTCCTAGTTGACCACAAAAAAAAAACCCTCTGCCAATGCATCAACCCGCGAGTTGCATTAGGTCCTGGTCAGTTTTGAAGAAATTTTCTACTTAAGTTAAAAAAGCAACACCAAAAAGCCCAGGCCTAATCAGTTTGCTTACTTTTGCTGCCCTGCAATAATAAACAGATAGAACACCATTGCAATAAGGCAAGAATTGTAAATGCTAATTTTGTATATAATTTAGAATTTTTAATAATGGGGAAAACACGTTTTTTTCAAATGTTAAAGGCAAACTTAGCTTGTCAAAAGCTAAGGGCCCAATCACGAGTTTGGCGGTGCGGCGCCAGGTCCGCCCTGCCGCAGCACCGCCAAACCCATGGTGAAGCCACCTGCCAGATTGCGAGAGTAACTCATGACTAGCAGGGTTTTTTTGGCAATTCCCACGTGAGTGCCTTTAAAAAAGGCACGTAATAGGAACGCCAAAAACACTCAAAAGTCCATGCCATGCAGGAACTGGTGTGCATGCACACATAGGGGCACATGTGATGCCACCCTTTGTGCATACACAGGGTGTGAGGCACCAGGGGGATCTGTAGGGCCCTCTTTGTTTCCTCTCTGCCACAGTTTACATGGAGTAAGAACCTCCTTGTAACCTCTGACGGAGAGGAAACTCTTAATATGCTTGGCTAGACCTCAGCAGTCCTGCCAAAAATATTGCCGCCTTAAGACTGTCACAACACCACCCGGGAACAGTGGTTCCCTGGCGGCTGCGGTGGGGCAATGGCAGTCCGACCACCTGAGTGCCAATCAGGCGGTCGGGAGACTGCCACTGCTGCACCCACGTGAGTCTGGCATTCCGTGGACTCGTAATTTAGCCCTTAATGTCTTGAATAGTAAAAACAGTACAAAATATGAATGACCACTTTTTTACATAATGTCTGATGAACATGTTTTTGAAGGATTCACCCTCCTGGATGCATTGTGATCTTTAGTGCATAGTAGTCCTAGAGACATTTTTATTTATTATGTTTTTGCAAAGATTTTATTTAATCATGCAAATAAAGATTATTCTATTCTATTCACTAAAAAGGCCTTTTTGCTTGAGTCTATGAATTTTAAAGGTCTCTGACAGCTGCTCGTGTGGCACAAAGCATAGTGTTGATTTACTTACCATTATAAAAACCTGTTGGTTGAGAACTAAATGGTGCCATGGCATGTGAACGCTTGTGCAATCTAAGTAAATAACGCCCTCTTCGTGAATTGGCATTGATCCATGAGGATTAGCTCAAAAAACACTGCCTTGCGTGAGTTTTGTACTAGAGACACAACGTCCACTACAAATCTTTTCTGGCAAATGGCCACCCAAGGGTAAATCAGGTATTATATACAATCTTCTTGAAACATACAGCAATCCGTGTCGAAATGTTTCTCCTTGTTGCAGAGTCTTTTTTTATTTAGCACTGTTATATCACGCGAAGTCCGACCATGTCACTTTGAGCATGACTTTATTTGATCAGGCTTTGCTTGGAAACCTGCACAGTTTTTGCCCAGGTTACACCTGCTTGGCATGAATAATGGAGGGTTTCATTCTACGTCTCACAGTACCATATAACGATGCACTGGCATCACCTTTTACGGCAAAAATATATTTTAGGTGCAAAACTTCATGGACGCAAACTTTTGCGTCACTTTGCACCATGCAGAGTGGCCTGCAGCTACCTGTATTAAACTTTACTAAATCTGAGGTCTTGAACAAAATTGTGCACGCTTCGACTGGAAACCATGTTTATGGACCACACCTTCTTTGCTAAAATTTGTGTTTGAGACCTAAAATCCCCAAAAAGTATGCTGTATTTTAAGCAACTGTTTCTCGGTCCAGCTTCTCTTTTTGCCTTGAGGAAAAACGTTTCTGCATTACGGTCTGGAGACAACAGGAGTGCTGATTAAAGATTTCACAAGCAGCAAAATAGTGCAAAGATGCTTTTTGTACCAGTGCAGACCTGATGTCCAGTTATTGTGAAAGAGAAAAACTACGATATGTGTGGGGTCTAAGGGACTATTTAAAGACCTAGCAAGGATAAACTCCCTAATCAGCAAGTCAAAAAACAAGATAATATCCAAGGGTCTACCTAACTAACAAAATCAAAAAAAGGCCTAAATGTAGTGACCTAACCTGTATCCCTCTAGCAGATTAGAGAAGGAAAGATCCTATAAAAGGACGGATTCCCATCACTCACCAATGGTGACATGCTTCTTCATCTGGGTCTCCTCCTAGTGTCATACAGGGATACAGGTTAGGTCACTACATTTAGGCCTTTTGTGATTTTGTTCGTTAGGTAAACCCGTGGATATTATCTTGTTTTTTTGTCCAGTTATTGTGACCATAAATTCAAGTTATGTGAATGCATTAAAGGGGGAAAATCTTGGAGAAATAAAAGTATTTCTCCTCGTTGCACCATCCCTATGCCTCCCCTGGAGAGGGGTAGGATTCTGACGCATTCCAAGTTTTACAAAATGTTGAAAATCTGGGAATACGTAAAGTTCCATGGATGTTGTGTTGGAAGACCCACACCAACACCCCAGGAAAGGCCCTTTCACGCACAGTAATGCGTTAAAGGGGCCCATATTTACAAGGCAATGAAAAAACACTCAGGGTGACTTTACGTGGTCTTGTAAGTATGGGCAAGCCCATTGCGCCGCCGGTGCTTCAATAAAAGTGATGTACTGGCGGCACAGTAGGCTTGTAAATTAGCCCAATCAGATATTAGAATAGCTCTACCAATGAGCACTGTTCATTCCAACAGTTTATAGTTACTTATTTACTTTGCATCTCAAGCGGCAATAGTGAACAGGGGTACCAGGAAATGTACTTAATTATAGTGTTCAATAAAATAAACGAGGGTACAGGCAAGTACTTTGGTTCAATAGCAGTCCCTGGAGTGATCATGGGGAAGCTTTGGGGTTCATTTACAAGCCCTTTGCGCCACCGGAACGTCACCTTTTGTGACTTTCAGGTGGCGCTCAAGGCGTAGCCATATCTACAAGACCATGTAAAGACACCCTACATGGCTTTTCATGGCCTTGTCGATATGGAGTGAGGCAGCACGAGTCGCTACGTTGCCTCAAACTGCAATGGTGAGGCATGACGTGGGCGTTGCAGTGGGTGTTCCCACATAACACCCATGGCATTTGACACATTCCCATATTTACAACATGGTGTAAACCTTGGAATGCATCAAAAGCCTGTGCCGCCCCAGGGGTGGCATGGGGGGGGACACAATGAAGAGAAATAACATTATTTCTCTTTGTTTTTCCTCTTTCTATGCCTGTTTCATTCAGCAGCTCACATAGAAAGAGGAAATCGCCCCAATTGATTGTTTTATGCAGGAGGGTGTCCCTTCCTGCACAAAAAACAATCAAGGTCGCCTGAATTCGCGTAAGGCAGTCTTTTGAGTGCCAGCGCAGGAAGAAGCGACAGGAATGCACCGTACCCTATAGATACGGTGCATTCTCACCCTTTTCTTTTGACATAGAGCAGCACTGCATGAAGGCTTGAGGCACTGTTCTATGCCAAAAAATTGTAAATGAGGCCTTTTGTCCGAATGATGTGGGCTCAAGACAGAAAAGGTCACATGGGAAGCTTTACAGAGGAATTTGTATTGTTAACTGCCATTTTGAAGATCCTTTTCCCAGTACGCTAAACTTACTGGTATTGGTTTCCAGTCGAAGAGTGCAAAATTTTGTTCGACCTCAGATTTAGTAAAGTTGAAAACAGGTAGCGGCAGGCCACTCTCCATGGTGCTAAGTTACGCAAAAGTTTCCGTCCATTAAGTTTTGCACCTAAAATATATTTTTGCCCTATAAGGTGATGCCAGTGCATTGTTAAATGGCACTGTGAGATGTTGCACGAAACCCTCCATAATTGATGCCAAGCGGGCTTAACCTGGGCAGAACAGTGCAGGTTTCCAAGCAAAGCCTGATCAAATAAAATCATGCGCAAAGTGACATGGTCAGACTTTGCGTGAAATAACAGTGCTAAATAAAAAAAGACTCTGCAAACAATGAGAAAAATTTCCACACGGCATGCTGTATGTTTCAAGAAGATTGTATATAATACCTGATTTACCCTTGGGTGGCCATTTGCCTGAAAAGATTTGTAGTGGACGTTGTGTCTCCAGTACAAAACTCACGCAAGGCAGTGTTTTTTGAGCTAATCCTCATGGGTCAATGCTAATTCACGAAGAGGGCGTTATTTACTTAGATTGCACAAGCGTTCACATGCCATGGCACTGTTTTGTTCTCAACCAACAGGTTTTTATAATGGTAAGTAAATCAACACTATGCTTTGTGCCACACGAGCAGCTGCAAGAGACCTTTGAATTTCTTAGACTCAATCGAAAAGGCCTTTTTTAGTAAATAGAATGGAATAATCTTTATTTGCATGATTAATTAAAATCTTTGCAAAAACATGATACATAAAAAATTCTCTAGGACTACTATACACTAAAAATCACAATGCATCCGGGAGTGTGAATCCTTGAAGAACATGTTCATCAGACATTATGTAAAAAGGTCTCTTGACAGTACCTTTTTATTAGAGGTTGTGTGACTGATGACATAATCAGCTTTGGATCTATTGGAAATGCAGTGATGTGCAATTTTTTGCTATTCGTGGAACTCAATGCTTCCGATTTTTGCAAATTAGTTGTGAATTTCTTGGTAACCCAAGGCCATAGTGTTAGTTTCTGCAGGACTCTAGGAGGGGGCATATTACCAAGCAATAGCGATAATTATCGCTATTGCTTGGTTAGAGATACAAATTTACCGCTGAGCTGCGGCGATTTTTACCGCAAATAAACCTTGGTATTACCAAGGTCTATCGCAAATGCGATAAAAATCGCCGCAATGCATGAATATCGCTGAAAATTCAGCGATATTCATGCATTAGCGAGCTAATGCTCTTAGCCATGTTATCCACCTCCCATTGGATAACATGGCTAAGAACTGCTCAGTAGGAGGAACAAAAGAAGGTCCCACACCAAATCAACTCAAAAGAACCCAAGTGTAGTTCACATATTCCTCAAAATGCCAGGTCTAGCTTAAAGTCTGTACCAGGTAAACATTAACAAATGTTAAGCAAAATATGAGACATAGAAAGTGTGTGTATTATAAAAGTATACAATTTATTACAATTCAAAGATAAAATCAAACAATTTATACAATAAATGTGCCCAAATACACAATGGTTTTTGATAAAAAAACAGTTAAAAATCACAATTTAAAAACATTTCATCATGAATGTCACAGTTGTTCTTGTAGTCGACGCAGCGTTTCGGTGAATCAGTGATAACACCTTCTTCAGGACAAACAATTCTATAAAAAAACATTGCAGTTAGAGACATGCCATGGTTTAGAAAAAACGGTCACAGATAGACTCTAAGAGTTCAAAAATCCTGTAGCATACACAGGTATGCTACAGGATTTTTGAATTCTTATAGCTACCCTCATGAGGACTCTATGCCCTCATGCCACAAGACCCAAGTGTAGAGTCATATAGACCGAATGCCTTTAGTAATGTACCACATAGAGTCTATCTGTGACCGTTTTTTAATATTAATATCCCCCCTATGTGTGTGATAATTGCGCCCAAAAACAACGGAGAATGTTTAATAATAAAAAGGTAGAATATGCTGTTTTTCTAAACCATGGCATGTCTCTAACTGCAATGTTTTTTTATAGAATTGTTTGTCCTGAAGAAGGTGTTATCACTGATTCACCGAAACGCTGTGTCGACTACAAGAACAACTGTGACATTCATGATGAAATGTCTTTAAATTGTGATTTTTAACTGTTTTTTTTATCAAAAACCATTGTGTATTTGGGCACATTTATTGCATACATTGTTTGATTTTATCTTTGAATTGTAATAAATTGTATACTTTTATAATACACACACTTTCTATGTCTCATATTTTGCTTAACATTTGTTAATGTTTACATGGTACAGACTTTAAGCTAGACCTGGCATTTTGAGGAATATGTGAACTACACTTGGGTTCTTTTGAGTTGATTTGGTGTGGGACCTTCTTTTGTTCCTCCTACTTAGACTCCTTGTCCCCTATTTAATATAGAGGAGGCCTCCCTTCTTTTTTTCACTTAAGTGCATACGGTTCGTTAACCGGGGAGGTATCTTAGGTACACTCTACCCTAAAATTAGCCATAATGGAAGGCATAAAGATCTTAAGTTATAATGAAGATCAATTTAATAAGATAATACATGGCACCACAAAGAATATATCATCTGCTCAAATTAACAACACAGATGAGGAAGAGTGGCGCAAATTGTGGAATGCTAAGAAAAAAATTATACGCACAGAACTACACTCAGATTTTTTAATAGATTACTGCAAAAATTGGATTATCCCTAAAGGGTTACAGGTAACTAATGAACCTGGCATCTTTATTGGTAATTCAAAATTTATTGAAAAGTGGACTCTTGTCGCGAACAGATGCAGCCATGACTGGATGCTTTTAATTATTGAAACCGCCTCTGACATTTTAATAATAGAAAGACAGGAACTCAACGAAATGGAGAAAAAACTCAGTGAGAATCCGGCATTGGAAGATGCCATCAAAAAACTGGAGGACATCCAGAAAGACGTAGATGGTTATAGGGACTATCTCTTTAACAAAAAAAGCAATAAACTAAAAAACAATGTGGCTAGATATAATCCAGAGATTACATATCCTTACTTACAAAAGGACTATTATGATAGACCACGAGAAACACCCCAACACCGTAAACCATGGCAACGTAACCAGGGTTATAACTTCCAGCCAAAGAAGAAGGTCAGATTTTTTGATACGTCCTACACCAGCTCAGACAGCGAAAATGAAGCACAGAATGACAATAGGCATGGCAAAAAAGAACAAGATACCCCCAAAGGCCCAAATAAATCATCACTTCCTTTTTTAGAACAACGTCAGAACTTCACACAGCAGAGAGGGAGAGGGAGAGGGAGGGGCAAATATGTGCCTCAACATCAACAGAGACCCCAAACAAGGAGCCAGAAGACCTGGGACATCTAAATAAAGCACCTATAATTAACCTCTCAGATACAACTCTCTCCCCTCATCAAATTCAGGTATTAGAAAAAGGCTTAGGATATGCAATCACTTCCCCGGTAGATAAATTTAGTTTGGAAAGGGACCTTCAAAATTTCTTTAGAAAAATAAGACTAATGACGTTTTTCGAGGGTAAGGAAAAAATCACCCGTCCCAACAAATCAGGACTTAAGGTCAAATCCACTTGGACTCCCCAATTGGGCCAAATCAACAAACACATAGAAGCCTTTGAAATAGCTGTAACTAAAAGTGTTTCAGAGGTTGTAGAACAAAAGAATTGGATAAAATTTAATCTGGATAAAAAAGAGAAAGAGGCATTGCTTGAATTAGAAAACAATCATATGCTTACTATTAAACCGGCCGATAAAGGTGGGAGCATTGTTGTGATGTCCACAACATACTACAACGAGAAAATGCATTTACTTCTGAACAACACTGATCACTATCGAAAGTCCAACAGAAGTGAGTGGCCTGAGCTTGAAACCAACATCAAACATCTTTTAGACTTTGCAAAAGAGGAGGATATTATTTGTGAGGAAGAATACAAATTCCTTCTAAACACTGACCCCACTATACCTGCACTTTATGGACTTCCTAAAGTCCATAAAGACTCCACAGACCCCCCCATGAGACCCATTGTGTCCAGCATAGGTTCCCTGACGGAACCCCTCAGTAAATATGCTGACATTTTCCTGCAACCTCACGTTACTAAACAAAAAGCATACATAAAAGACACGGCAGCAATTATCCAAAAAATTGAGAACCTTCCCTTCAACCCCGACACACAATACCTGGTCACGCTTGACATAGAAGCACTATATACTAACATACCACAGGATAGTACTATAAATACAATCAGCAAATTACTATGTGAAAACGATCAAGATCCAACTCCACATGCAACCTTTATTATAGATTGCGTTACCATAGTCCTCAAAAATAATATTTTTTTGTTTGAGAAAGATTTCTACAAGCAGACCAAGGGCACCAGCATGGGAGCCACCTGTGCTCCCAGTCTGGCCTGCCTATATGTGGCCCAATTTGAAGAAACACATATTTTTAATTCGGCTGCCCCTTTTTTTGAAAATATTTCTTTATGGTCTAGATTTATAGACAATATTTTTTTTATCTGGACAGGACCCATGGAATCCCTGGAGGAGTTCATATCTTGGCTCAACCTAGGGGATGAAAATCTCAGATTCACCAGTCATTACAACCAAGAAAGATGTGAATTCTTGGACATAGTCATTAAACACTCTGCGGGCACCCTTATAGTTGAGCTCTTTACAAAAAAAACCGATAGAAACACCATGCTGCATTACGATAGTCACCATCCCCCATGTCAGAAAAATAACATCCCTTACGGGCAATTCCTCAGACTGAAACGAAACTGTACAGACAACCAAGACTTCCTGAAACATGCAGGAATATTATCCAAAAAACTTACAGACAGAGGATACCCCAAAAAGATGGTCAATCAAGCCCTCAAAAGAGCCAAATACTTCAATAGGGATAATCTTTTTGAACAAAAAACAAAAAATACAGAATCAGATAGCAGGTTAGTTTTCGTGACAAACTACAGCGGAGTGAGCAATAAAATTAAGAACATAATTAACCGGAACTGGAACCTAATCACTACTAATAGCAGCAAACAACCGATTCCTAAACCAATCTTTGCTTTTAGAAGAAATAAAACAATCAAGAACAGTCTAGTACATACCTATAGAGAAACAACCCAAGCACAGAGAACTATAGACAATAACCCACTCCCAGTCGGGACATTCCCGTGTAGCAAATGCTCAAACTGCAACAACGTGATCAAGGGCAACCAGATAGAGCATAAAAAAATAAAACACCACACTAAATCATTCATAAATTGCAGATCCAAAAATTTAATATATTTAATCAAATGCCCCTGCAACTGTGTTTATATTGGTGAAACATCCCGCGAAGTTAGAGTCAGACTAAATGAACACAAATCTGCAATACGATGTAACAAACCTGGAGCCCCACTCGTAGACCACTGGAAAACAGCGGGCCACAAAATCGAACAATTAAAATGGTGTGGTCTAGAGATAATCACTCAAAATATGAGAGGAGGTGACATTAACATGAAACGGAAAAAACGGGAACAATTTTATATGTCCCGTTTTAACTCAGTGAATGAGGGTCTCAACACAAGGGAAGATTGGGAAAGAATCCTACAATAGCCCTATATCCGCATAACTCTCATGTACCTCTGTGCAGAAACAGCTAGCACTACTCGGGTAATTATGCCCAGATCTTATGAAGATAATAACAGTAATTTCCTCTAGTTTGATAATAAGATAACATGAATTTATATGAGCACCGGCAGCATAGGACCCGACTCTCCTGACCCCATTCAAAGCACAGGACCTGACTCTCCTGACCCCATTCAAAACCTAAATATCTAATCCC
Source organism: Lissotriton vulgaris (assembly GCF_964263255.1). Classification (NCBI taxonomy): domain Eukaryota; kingdom Metazoa; phylum Chordata; class Amphibia; order Caudata; family Salamandridae; genus Lissotriton; species Lissotriton vulgaris. The sequence goes on from NC_141697.1 coordinate 966,794,257, forward strand.
GAGAATGAACTTTACAGTATGGAGCCCAATGAATCCCTAAGTGAGAACCACCTGCATAAAATATCATTCCTACCATATATTGGAACAGAATAATACATAAAAACCTATTAATAAATAGCTCCCTGAATCGGGAAGTTATATATAACCACTTGTGAAGTAGTGTGGCTCACTGGTTAGAGGCGGCAGACCCGAGAGCAGAGGACGGCCCGGGACCAGGGTTCGATTCCTGACGCGGCAGGTTTCTGGACCAGGGTCAGCGGACTCGATAATTCTCTCGCCTCGGTGCCCACTCTGATCAGCGATCACACTCGGCAACTTTGGGCACTAGCTTGCCTCATCTTCACTAACGGCCCACCAGACCGCCGGGGATGCCTGGTCTCACCCTGGAGATACCCATTAAGGGACCATCTCTCAGGGAAGCCAGGAAGGGTTTCGCAGCGGTCGAAGCGCGGAGGTACCCCTTCGGGAGTGATTCCTGCGCTATATAAGCACACAATTAATTAATTAATTAATTGGGAGTTAATACAGCAGAGATATATAAGAGACATCGAAAAGCCCCCGCAAGTAATCCAAACTGTTCGCCACCTCAAACAATAACAATAACAAACGCGCCGGAGTGTTGACATACGCACATCTGTCAACGTTGTGCGCGATCGATATACAGAACTACAATTGTAGTTCTTCACTTCAACTCATCACAATGAGAAAGTGACGCGGAGAATAAAACGTCATGTAATTGACTTCTTTTCCCGCGAAAACTGGCTTTTAAAAGAAAAGCGGACGAACGCCAAGACACACACTTGGCTGACCGTCTTGACAACCAGACGCCGAAAGGACCGAGAGGGGAGCAGGGAGGCCGATCCACAACACGAAGGTAAAAACAATCCCAAATTTGTGTTAGATCAACCCGTTTTTTTGGTAAGGCCCCCAGTTCTAATTAATATCCCCCGCTAGTAACTTAACCAGAGCAGCACGAAAATACTACCTGTCAGTTAATAGATTTCTGGTAGTACCTACGCAACTGAATTGCTCTCTGTTCAATCACCCTGCTATCGCAAATAAGGTACCAGCAGGATAGCGAAGCAAGTAATTTGAATTAATAACTAATCTATATGCCAAAACCCCTACAATTTTTTTAACATGGGCACAAACCAGTAGAAAGAGATTATAAAACCCAATACAAAATTTTAGATTAAGCTATTAAATGGAGCCACCCAGTAAGTCCCCAAAAATGTTTCTTTATGTAAATGAACTTAAAAAGAATACACACTGAGGCCATCATATGATTCCTTACAGGTTGGATTTATTATCAACCACAATTGCTAATAAAGTGTCGCTGCGGACAAAATTGAAGGCATCCAGTGGCGCTAATATGAATAAAGAACTTGCTTATTCTTAGGTGAGTGAAACTTAAGAAATAACAGATGACCTCTATCATGTAAAGTTTATTTTGATATGCTAGTCGTAGTCCTAGAATCAAGCAGCAGGATGCCTCATGTTTCGTAATGTGCACTCCACCTCTGTAAATTTAAGTACATAAGTGTGAGTCCTTTCCTTATGAAACTATGCTAAGGATATGCTAGTTAATCAGCTAAATAACAGAAACTATGACTGATCAGATTCCTGAAAGATAAGATTACTTCTTTATTCCAACAGTGCTTTTATTTACAATACGGTGGCGCCCCTCCGGTATCCTCATTACTACAGAGCTCCTGACATAACAAGGTAAAACTAGCATGTTGATTCAGGGGAAGTTGATAAAAATAGAAAAGTCTATAATTCATGACTTAAGACTAAAAGAAAAGTAATCACAATCATCTTTTCACCAAGGGACTGCAAACTGGAAATTAAGGATTCCAGACGTCTACCAAGTCTGATTGAATCCGACCATAAAAACTCCTCCAAATTGAAAGAGTGAGGATAGTGTTAAAACAACACACAGGTATGCTACAGGATTTTTGAACTCTTATAGCTACCCTCATGAGGACTCTATGCCCTCATGCCACAAGACCCAAGTGTAGAGTCATATAGACCGAATGCCTTTAGTAATGTACCACATAGAGTCTATCTGTGACCGTTTTTTAATATAAATAACCCCCCTATGTGTGTGATAATTGCGCCCAAAAACAACGGAGAATGTTTAATAATAAAAAGGTAGAATATGCCGTTTTTCTAAACCATGGCATGTCTCTAACTGCAATGTTTTTTTATAGAATTGTTTGTCCTGAAGAAAGTGTTATCACTGATTCACCGAAACGCTGCGTCGACTACAAGAACAACTGTGACATTCATGATGAAATGTTTTTAAATTGTGATTTTTAACTGTTTTTTTTATCAAAAACCATTGTGTATTTGGGCACATTTATTGTATAAATTGTTTGATTTTATCTTTGAATTGTAATAAATTGTATACTTTTATAATACACACACTTTCTATGTCTCATATTTTGCTTAACATTTGTTAATGTTTACATGGTACAGACTTTAAGCTAGACCTGGCATTTTATGGAATATGTGAACTACACTTGGGTTCTTTTGAGTTGATTTGGTGTGGGACCTTCTTTTGTTCCTCCTACTTAGACTCCTTGTCCCCTATTTAATATAGAGGAGGCCTCCCTTCTTTTTTTCACTTAAGAACTGCTCAGGGCAGGTGTTAGCTTTTGGAGATATTCGCGCTTAGCGCGAATATCTCCAAATGTTGGTAATAGGAGATAGCGATGTTAGCTACTGTTTTCAGTCTCTAACATATTGGCACGCCCACTTTGCATGTCATTAGTGATAAATATCACTGACATGCAAAGTGGGGCCCAAGATGGTCGCTATCTCCTACTAGCTGTCGCTAACTGGTGTTAGCGATAGCTAGGTAATAGGGAGATAATTTTATCTCCGCTTTCTTGGCTTTTAAAGCCAAAAAAGCGGAGATAAACCCCCTTGATAATATGCCCCTAGGTTATTTGAAGGATGCAATCCTCTCCTGTCAACCATTCAGGTAGTCATGTTCAAGAGACAAGTGGCCAAGTATAAGGGCTGTGATGCAGTATGAATTGCAGAAAGCATACAAAGGCTTAGCAATGTATTCTCTTCTTTTGGAAAAACAAATCAAAACACTGTTCTTCTAGGTTTGTTTCTTCTGTCAGAATGTGGATGAGAGTAATGGGTCTTTAGAAACTGGAATTGAAGGGAATGGAAAAAATGGGGGGGAAATATTCACATTTAAATTTCGGAGAGCGGAGCTATGCCAAATTTGGCAGCGCTGCGCTCCTACATTTCCAAAATTCAGGGAAGCACTGTATTACAACAATACAGTGCACTCGTGTGTTTTCCCTAGCGCTTGTCCTAAAATTAGCTGCATAGCGCCAACGCAAGCATACTTGCGCCAAAGTGTAAGGGTGACTGCGTTGCAGGGAATGATTGTTTATGTGCAGGAAGGTGTCCCTAGTGGCGATTTGTTTACTTCTATGTGTGCTGCATTCTGCAGCACACATGCAAGTTGCAAATCGTCATTATTTAATTATTGTTTATGTACAGGAAGGGACACTTCCTGCACATAAACAATCATTAATGGCGTTTTGCTCTTTCTCAGAATGCAGCACACATAAAAAAAAGCAAAAATGAGGAGAGTAAAAGTATTCTTCCTTGTTGCGCCAGTCTAACACCTGCTCTTGCATGGTGTTCGTTTTTGGCACGGCCTCAGATTTACAGAGCCTTGTAAATCTGGGCCGCATAAAAAGCAATGGGTGTTGCGGTGGAACGCCCTCAGCAACACCCTTTGCACACCCTTTTCATGCTAAGTGATGTGTGTAAAGGGGCCGTATTTATAAGGCGACGTTAAACCGAAACAAATTAGATTCTGGTGGCTCTATCCCCTTGTAAATATTCCCCTTGTTGTAGCTCTGGTGATCTACCTATTACTCACAGCTCTCTGCGGTAGGCTCTTAAACCCAATGAACTGTTTCCATTCTAAGGTTCCATGTTCATTCTAGCAGTTGCCTAGGTGATGTTGTGCAACTTTGTCAAAAGCTAGAAACAGCCAGGTGGTGAGATGGGAACACTTGTTTTTCCCAGTGTGCACAAAGTGCACGCTTTGGAAGCTTCCCATGATTTTGCCCTTCTTTTCCACACAAACTAATGGAATTTTCGGGGACCCCAGAGCACCTCTCACTCTCTCTTATTTGTGACAGGTTTTCAGTCTGCTTTCCAGGCCTTATAGATGCTCCTGTGCCTTTAATGTACTTCCCAGAGTAACAAAGGTTTTCATTGTCCGCTATAAATAACTCCCAAGCTATGTTTAATTTGACAGTGAGGCTGTGACTAATAAATGCCACAGAAAAAGGAGAAAGGGAAGCAGCTGCAGCTGGGAGAGGCATACCAGAGATCGTAGAGACTGGGGAGAGGCGAAGTAGATTGAAGGGAGAGGTGAGAAAGAAAAAAGGCAGATGAGGCAAGAAGAAGAGGCAGTGGGAGAAGGAAAGCAAGAGAAAAGCTGAGGTGAAAGAAACAGAACATAAAGTGATAGAAAGCAAATCAGCATTACATTATACATCAACCAAGGTGATGAATGTCTGACATAATATCGACAGACAGAATATCTACATACAAAAATATCGGCACAAAAATATCGAAATCAAAAATATCGGAGTCATATCTTCATAAAGGTAAGTACAAAAATATCGAAAAATTAATATTGTAGTACAAAAATATCGAAATTAAAAATATCGTTTTTTTAAATGTATTAATAATAATGTAAACATAATTTTAAAATACATATAAATTTACAAATATTAAATAAAAAAATAAAACATAATTAAAAAATTAAAACTAATACATATACATTGAAAATAAACTAAACACTTGATAATTTAATGTAATTTTATTTTTTTTAATTTCATTTAATTGATTTAATTTAAATTTATTTTATTTTTACCCTGTACGCCTGTACCCCAAAACCCCAAAACTGACCCTGAACCCTAAAAATATCCCTGTACCCCAAAAACCCAAAACTGACCCTGAACCCTAAAAATACCCCTTTACCCAAAAACTGAAAACTGACCCTGAACCCAAAAAATATCCCTTTACCCAAGAACTGAAAACTGACCCTGAACCCAAAAAATATTCCTTTACCCAAGAACTGAAAACTGACCCTGAACCCTAAAAATACCCCTTCACCCAAAAAATGAAAACTGACCCTGAACCCTAAAAATACCCCTTTACCCAAAAACTGAAAACTGACCCTGAACCCTAAAAATACCCCTTTACCCATGAACTGAAAACTGACCCTGAACCCTAAAAATACCCCTTTACCCAAAAACTGAAAACTGACCCTGAACCCTAAAAATACCCCTTTACCCAAAAACTGAAAACTGACCCTGAACCCTAAAAATACCCCTTTACCCAAGAACTGAAAACTGACCCTGTTCCCTAAAAATACTCCTTTACCCAAAATTAATTAATATTATTTAATTACCAATTAATTATTAATTAACAATAACAATAAAGTAAAGATATTAGCACATTAGCTGTAATTAATTTAATTTATTAATTAATATTATTTTTTCCCAAATAATTAATTCAGAATAACAAAAAATTATATATAAAAAAATTACTCTAATTAATGTAATTGACTAATTAATATTAATTATTTACCAACTAATTAATAAATAAAAATATGTACAAAATTATATTAATTAACTAATTAATATTAAATAATTACCAATTAATTATTAATTAAAAATATTTACAAACATATATTAATTAATTAATTATTATTAAATTACTTCCCACCCTATTCCCCTATAAACCCATAACCCGCTACTGAACATATTTATCAATTAATAAATTAATTAAAATTAATTAAAAATTAATTCTCAATTAATTAATTTATAATTCCTACTAATTAATAATTAATTTAACATAATTAAATTACTTCCCACCCTATTCCCCTATAAACCCACAACCCGCTACAGTACTAAAAGACAATATTTAATTAAATGACATTAAAAATAAATAATAAAACATAATAAATACAATATAATATACACAAAATTTATTTAAAAATTGATATTAGTAACATCGAAATTATTTATTTCATTATTATTGACATTGATATTTAAAACTTCGATATTACTAATGTCATACTAATATCGATATTATGACTGTCGATATTACTTACCTTCTATATTATGTCCCATCGATATTTAAACTTCGATATAATTGTATATCGAAATTTAAAACTCGATATTTTGTCTGTGTACCAACCAAGATGTACCACCTTGGTTAAATCATCTGATGACCTGCTTGTTTGCTGAACCGAAGAAACAGCCTCCACCATGTCTGGTACTTCTGGCTTCCTTGGACACCTAAGTCCTGCCACAGTGCTGTTCTTAGTCACTGGAATCCTGATAAAGAGTTTGCAAGTTAAGTTTCATGGAAGGAGACTGCAGAATTAGATAAACTCCCAGAGAAGACACTCCTAGGCATATTTACAAAGGGATATCGAAACCAGAACATCACTTTTTGTGACGTTCTGGTGGCGATATCTTCTGCGTATTTATAAAGCGGCGTTAAGCCAATTAACGTGGCTTAACACCGCCTTGTAAATAAGGCCCCTTTTGCGTTTCATTTTGTGTGAAAGGGGAGTGCAATGGGTGTTGCAGTGGGTATTTCGCCACAACACCCGTTTTTGATGCTGCCCTAGCTTTACAAGGCTGGGGCAGTGTGAAAAACTAAGACCAGGGAATCCCTGGTCTTAGACTGAGCATACAAGGAGAATGTATTAATTTCTCCTTGTATTTTGCTCTTTCTAAATGTGTTGCATTCTGCAGCAGCACACTTAGAAAGAGCAAATCGCCTTTCAAGATTGTTTTATCTGCACATAAAAATCACCCCTGCAGCGAAGGCAACCATGCAACATTCGCTGGCGCCAGGTAGCTTAATTAGCGCGAGCACTAAGGGAAACACAGGGGTGCGCTGCATTATTGTAAACACAGCTCATCCTTGCATATTAAAAATGTCAGAGGGCGGTGTTACCAATTTTGCAGGAACACTGTGATCCGACAGTGTGATGTCAATATCCCCCATAACATATAGAAGCTGTATTTTCAAGCACTTCGCTGTAAAGCTTTCCATGGCACATCAACTTCAAGTGCTGATCTAACGCTGTATGGTGGAACATCGTCGTCTGGCGAGAAGCACTAAAGAATGTTCGGTCAAAGAACATCTAGGCTCGTACCAAAGGCAGTCTAAAAGGGTTCATTAATATAAGAAAAAAAATCTATGATTCACAGATTCGATTGACCGGTGGTCCCTCATCAAGCAATATTGGAGCAACTTATTGAGCAATAGCAAGGCATACGTGTATTTAATTCTGTTTATGGAGTTCCAATGAACAGGACTTTCTAAACAAAGGAATTACATAGGTGCCTAGGTCTGAGCTCATGAAAAGGAAGAAGAAGAAGACCTATGGTTGTAACAAAAATTTAATTTTTTTCAGCTGAGTTTAGGATTGAATAATTAGTCGTATTGTAGCCAAGATGTGAAGGGGAGGCTCGAAATATCAGACACACCCTTCATTTAGGCATTAGCAAGAGCAAGAAAACATGGCTGCAAGAGTTACGATAGCGCTAAGCTCACATATTGCAGTTCTATCAGAGGGATCCGGTATAGGCCTGACTTAGTTCCATCAGAGGGATCAGTACTAGTGTAGTGTAGTTCCTAGTTTCCCACTAGGCCCTGCGCATTGGAATAACATAAACAGTATTATCGACGTAGAAGTGCGGATCTTCCAGGCCTCTACTGACTATGCTAAACTTAATTGGGTTTGTTACCAACTAGCTCAGAGGTCACTGGAAACTTTCTTCTCTGCATAGGAAGTGATCAGCTTCCCTGGCACAGACAAGAAGGGATTTAGTTTTCCAACAACCGTGCAACATGACAACTTTGCTCCTCAGATCAAGAGTCAATCTCTAGGGTCGTGTGAAACAATAGACAGTTATTTTACTCAGTCAGATTAGTGCAGATTACTTTCACAATATGTAGAGACTAGAGAGACGGGCGTTTGTCAATAAAGGGTTAACATTTATTGAACAGTCATTCTTCTCGTACAAGAGAAATGTATTGCCACAATTGCAAGACTTGTTATGATAAAAAGTACGTACAGTAAGATAAGTATTGCGAAATAATACTGTAAAAGCATTGATATGGTTTCTTAGCCATACAATGGTTTAAAAGTAATAAAACATATATACAGTCATATATACATTAGGCTAAAATACTCAACTGGTGCTTCTAACTACGCCTACCCCAGTGTGCCTGACCTAAGCCTAACACGTGGAAGGGGAGTAAGTAAGTAGCTTTAGTTAAGTTGGTTTTGCCAAGGTTTGCTTCAAGAATTCTCTTCTAAGGGTTTAGTCAACACCATACCTCTGAATAGAAGGATTGAGGTCTGGTATCTCCTTCAGGAGGCACTCGGTATCCCAGTCACCCGCGGGGGCAGACTAGAAACGCTGGAGCTGGATTTCTCTGCAGGAGAAAGGCAGCGTCTCTCTTCAGCGCGTCGAGGAGGAGGAGGGGGGACAGCGTCCGCGGGCAGCTTGGCATCTGCTGGGCTCTTCGCAGAGGGACGGCTATTCAGCTCCTAAGCTCACCACACCATCGTTCGCGCTTTAGCAGCGATAATGGTATCAGTAGCTTCACCACCAAAGGGACAGCAGCAGCGTACTGCATACAGCATACAAAGGCAATGGGACACCAGCAATTGCTTAAGGCAACGTTGGTAGTATTTATACCCGAAAGGTGCCTTGTTTGACGCAAGTTTGCTGGACATAAGACGTCAATTAAAGATGTCACTAGGAAGTGATAGCTATCAGTTGCTCATTAGAGTTCCATTACTAATCAAAACACAGCAATTTGGGATTTCCAGGTTTGCTGAGTTTTTATCTTGTTGAAGAACTCGGAGTGTTAATCTAGGAATATCAGATAGTGACTTCTGCTCTGTCATTGCACTAATTGGTTGCAAAGGAAGTGGCAGAGAACTATTCTGGAATGTGGCTCTGTTCGTGTGAGGCCAGAGATGACTTTCTGAATATCGCACTTGAACGGTTATGCCAATATAGGGAATAAATGGATTTATAGCCGAATAGGGGCATAAGGTCACAGTATCGATCAGGAACCTAGATAAACACGCAACACCCACTCCACGGTTTCATGTCCATCAAATTACTAAAACTAGAGCAATAGGATGCATGTGTAACATTGCCCACCCCAAAATACATAAATGCATTCGAAATAGGCGTATATTGTAATACGTGAAATTTAGGTACTGTACGTTTTTGAAGCATAGAAATCATTAAAAAATTATTGCATATGAAATCAATGAACGATTATGCAAAAATAATTACACATGAAATATCTCTGAAACAGAAGGAGGGCGAGATAAATCATCACATATAAATGCATTGCAATAACATGTGCTAGAGGCTGATGTAAGTTTGTTATGTCTCTAGATGTGTTTAGAAATAGAAGTTTGAAGCTTCTGTTCTCTAAGAATAGTTTTTACGTTAAGCAAAGAATTGTTCGTGCCAAAAAAGGGTCAATATTAAAAAAATTTCCAATTCAAAAGAATTAATGCTCGAACGGGGAAATAGAGTTCCAACGCTTTTAGCAGTTTTTGTTGATCAAAACTGAAGGCCGAATTCAGAGTTCATGGGAACGCTGTTTGTCGGAAAGCTTCTCAAAAGTTATTGTTTCTGTACGGGTGAGAACATCGTATCAGACAGGCTCTCAAAGAATTGGTCTACAAAATCAGGTGATAGTTCAACCAAATTCGATAGTGCTGTAACTTGGCAAATGCGAGAATGATTGCTGTCATCATAGTCGGGAGCAGCAATGCTCACAGAAGGTCGTACCTGGGTGATGTTGCTTTTGTCACTCGCTCCACTGTTACCACCTAGTCGTAGTACAGGAGTCTCAACGAATGCCGTCATCAGGATTGGTAGCCGCTGGGGACAACACAATGCGTGAGCCGTTATCGGACTGAGCAAAGTATCGACGTCCATTGGTACTGCTGATGGAAGTGAAAGACAGATGTCCAACACGCACTCATCTCCTCATAGCATACATCGAAGTACCGGTAAGATACAGTTCTGCCATATAGGTCTGAATGAAAGGAACCAGGTCATGTTTAGATCTCTCAGCCTGGCCAATCCAAGGACGTTAGTTATCCTGTCCCGGTAGCGCATTGCTAGGATTGTCTCTTCCATTCCCATGGGAGCTATGTCTGAGTTTCGGCTTGCCTAACGAAGCAGGACGGACAAAAATAAAATCCCTGCAACGAGTCCCAAAAATTAGTGGTATGCCGCCAAAAACAGAGTGAACAAAATTAGGAACGATTCCCAAAATTGCTTGAAAAGGTGTTAGCAGTCCCGTAAAAATTGTCTTAAATATGCCTGGGATGCCTGTGGCACTAGACATGTTAAGGAGTTGGCTGAGCATTTCTATGAAATGCACGGGGCAATTTGTTGATAAAAGTTCATGAACTTCAGTAGCTGTCCTTGCAACTAGAAGATCATACGTCTCTTTTGATGACGTTATAGGCACTGTTGTCTGTAAAAGCACAGACTTCATTTTGCTTAAAGTATCAATTCGTATAGAATAGAGATTCAGACGAGGCCAGATGGGAGGCACTGTGTCTGCAGGCCCACTCGGAAACAATGCCTGCATACAGCATTTGACCATGGATGTTACGCTTACTAGATAACTTTTCCCTGGCACAAGGCCACAACATCTGTGATCCGTTCTAAGAATGTAACTCCCGTTTGCAAGTTGCATAAAGAAGGGCTCTATCTGAGTTGCAGGTGTGACAAGCTGGTGGCATGAAAGGTTGTTAGAATTTCCATCACATGCTCCGTGTAAATTAATACCCTGACACAAAAGTATACCGCTTAGTGAATGTTTACAGTTGTCACCACTAAGAAATACATTTTTGTCGCTGTCACTATAGCAAGAATGTGTGTATGGTAATTTCCATTCAGATTTTACTTATCCTTTACCCAATTGTTCATACTGGCCAGCAGGTATGTACTCAAGGCACTTTTTAAATCGGAAAGTTGTTATCGGAATAGTGATGATTCCGTGTATTATCCATTCAATGACAGGACTTTCTGACATTGTCAATGGTAATCTCTCAAGTTTTTCGATGCTCAGGATTGTATTAGTCTGCTCCTTTCTGTGCCAAACTGATTTGTTTATCAGTAAGGTTAAAAATGGAAAATAATGACGTTGTGTTGATTAAACGCAAAGGCACATAGCCTGAACGAAGATTTTGCAGCGTCCAGCCTAATTGTACAATAGAACGTAATTGAGATTGGCCATGTTGTAACATTAGCAAGTCTCTGTCTATCACATCAAAGGCAGAGGATACAATATTGTCCAACGAATATATTCTGGAGGACAGAGTCATTAACCCATTGTCCACTACAGAAAGTGATTTTTCCAAATGAATATGATCAACTTCTCGTATTTTTTCAGCTGTTTCAATTTGTTTGACTTTCCAAGCCTCGTTGTACGCAGCATAGATACTGGTCGCTATGAAACGCTTTTGACGCTGTTTGCGTGGTCCAAGAATGAAATCGCGCAAATCAGCACCATCTTTTAGTAAAGACAAGTGTTGCTTAATTTCAGCCAGTGTGGATGATGTTAGCCATTCAAGGCAGAGTTTCCCTACACTGTATGTTGTTATTATCCCTGGATGTTGTCTCTGGGAGTATCTAGGGTCTAGTCTGGTCATTTTTAACCCCTGTGTTTTATTCAGGAATCTATCTTGACAGTTGTTTGTGTCAGTAGGCCAGATTAACCACTTTTTCCAATCAGGATGTGTTCTGTTAAAATGTAAAATTTGTGATACGTCTAACTCAATTTCTGCAGTTATATTTTCAGGTATTGGCTTTGGAATATACGGTGTTTTAAGGTCTTTGATCTTAGCTAGGCCAAGACAGGATGTTTGGTGTATTGTGTCATTTAAAAACAACATTTGTTCTGGTATCATGCAGGTTCTGAATAGTGCTTCAAGGCCTTGTACCTGCCAATCTTTTGTACCCCAAATGGTTTTCGTTTCAATATTATTTTTCCAATAATCAAAACCAAATGTCATCATTTTGTCATAAAATGCTTCTGAATATATCAATTTAGAATTTGTCAGCATTGTTTTCATTCCTGTTTTATCTAACAGTTTGTAATAAAACGTTTCTGCATCACTGGTGTTAAACCCTGAGAAGTACTTGAATTTCTCAAAAAATGCTTTAGAACTGCTTTTAGGTGGTGTAGCACAATGTTCCCATTGATTATACATAAAAACATTTCTAGGCTGTGCAGATTTATGCAAATAGTGATCACCATAATGTGTGTAACAGAATAACTGCTCATAACTAGATGAACCTTGTAAATAATCATGTTCTGTGAATCTAGCTGACATTACTAAATCAGACATCATGTCATTAATACTGTTAAAGTCCCAATCATCAGAGAATGTACTAGGTGTTACAAAGTCACTTAAGGAAACCTTCAGTTGATGAGGATACTTCAGGATTTCGACCGGACCATAGATCTCATAGTCAGTTTTTTCCCATACTACCCCACCAGGTATTGGAATTGCTGTGACATTTACTGTTGACAGTTCTCTTTTCTTCACGTGGGATGATCTGTGTGGTTTGAGGACTAGGTTGATGTTCTGACTTGCTGTGTCCATTGTACTATATCGTCCCTCAATGAACTTTCCCAAACAAAGTACCATGATGAGCCAAAGCAGGAGGAAAAATACACCTAGACCGAACCAGAACTCTAACCAAGGTGAAATAAGGTAGATTTCCTTTAGTTGATGAAAGAGTTCCGTTGCTTTTTCTTTAAAAGTCTTTTTTGTTTCTGGCATCACTTCGGGGTCGTTTTGATCTTCAGAGAAGTTGTCGAAGTTGATGAAATAACCAGAGGCAGTTCTGTCAATTGTTGGGATTGGATTATCAATCTGTCTCTCCGTAGCATTTTCTGATGCCACATTAGTGTAGACTGGTGTTTCTTGACGAACCATTTCAATCTGTGTCTCAAGAGGCACGAGTTCCATGGCATTATTGCATAGTCCTTCACCGTGCACTGCAGGCTGATCGAATGTGATTAGTCTTTCAGTTTGAACCTCTTGGATTGTTGCAAGTTTGGGTATTCTGTTGTTTCTTGGGAGTCCACTGGGCCTACTGTTGATTATAGGCCACATGCTTGTGGTTTTACCAGGTCGATAGACACGACTCTGTTCTCCTTTTTACCAGCAAGGGGCGGTAGTACTACTGATCTTGTTCTGGTGTCTGCCAAGACAGGTACTGCTTTTCTGTAAGAAGGCCCAAATTCCTTCTTCACCGCGATCTTTTCTCTGACTAGATCCCCAATCTTTGGAATCCAGACAGGCCTTGCTGGGGCTGTTGCTTGTGGTGCCTCGTCAGTGGTAGATGGCTGTTGTTTTAACTTTATGTTGCTTAAGGATTTTCTTGTTTCATTCAGTTCCTGTAAAACAGCCAAACGATCCTTTACATCAAAGTGTGTTGTTTTTTCTTGTACCACTGACATCTGACTATCGAGGTCCTGAATGTTCATTCTAATTCCGAACAATAATTCGTATGGGCTGAAACCTTTTAGAGAGTTTCTTGGCAAGTTATTAAGACTAGTCTGGACACTTATTAAATGTTTGACCCACCCAGCGCCTGAACCTAATACCTTCGCTGTTATAGATCGCTTTATGTCCCGTTTTTTTCTTTCTACCACACTATTCCCTTTGGGGTGCGACGGACAAGAATACCGCAACCCAATTCCCATGCTGGCCATGGCCTCCTTATAAGCTCGAGAGCTAAAAGCAGGACCCTGGTCAGAATGGAACGTGGTAATTGCGTATGTGCCGATAAAGACTCGCAAATCTTTTATAACCGTTCTAGCGTCAGCCGAGCGCTGGAGGCCACATTTTTAAGTGTGTTTAGCCTTAACTGTGTACAATGGGACGCGCTTCTCTTCTTTGATTGCGCAGATAGACCGCCTTATGCTGTCTAGCAGGGATCCTGAAACTACACTGGCCTGTTCATTACTGCGATCTCTGTTGCAGTTTTCACAATTCTGAGCAAAACATTGAATATCTATACTCATTCCTGGCCACCAGTACTCTGATTGTAATTCTTTCAGAGAAACCTTGATTGTTTGGTGTCTCAGACCCAACCCCATGTGTGCTTCCAGTAAGAGGAAGCCCCTCCTGCTCCTGTTTGGAATTACTCTGTCCCCCACTCCAGGGATTCGAGCAAAAGGATCGGAGTTTGCATCGATTACGTATGCATAATTGAGTGGATAGTTTACGGGTAGTGCTGCACAGTCGCCTTTTACGGTCGTTTTTACTGCCAGCATGGTTTCCCCGTCTATGTATTTTTCTGTACGCTTTTTTGTGGCTACGGAAGCCGGTTTAGTTGCTTCCGCTGTGGCTGTATTAGCCAATGAATTCCCTGCAACGTGAACGCCATCACGTCGAAGACTCTGTGCGTGAATCACGTGAGTCTTTTGTAGTTCTTTGTGTAAAAGAGCTACCTGTTTCCAGAGCAATTTATGCTTTATTGTGGCACCTGTGTCATCTTTGTAGTCGTTTTCAATCCACCTCTGCAATTAATTGTTGTAAGAGTTGACGCAAAAATGAGAATCGCACACGATAAGTGTGGGGAATTCACGTTCTGCATTTTCGAGCGCCATCTTTAAACATCTGATTTCAGTTCTCTGAACCGAACAGTTTCTTACAGATTCAGTTTTTGTTACCTTCGGTCTGAATTTACCGCACAGCCAACAACCTTTAATAATCGCACATGCTGCATCGTAGGATTTTCTCTCTACGTTGAAATGCTGTACAAATCCATCTGTATAGATTATACAGGCGTATTGTGGGAGAGGCAGATGTTCGATTGGCAGAGGATATTCTTCTTCATACTCTAAATCATTCAGTTCTTCGAATTGCGGGGCGAAATAGTATTTCACATCTTCCGCTCCTAGAGAATCTACACACTGTATCCATTTCGGATCCAGTGACACTGTAGGCAGGTTTACTGGGCTGAATAGCGCCTCGAAGGCGGATTCCGCTGTGAGGATATTAATCCCTTTGCCGTGTGCTAGTTCTCGTTCATTTGCTAATGCAATTTGCACTGCTTTCACAGTTCTTTCTGTGTGACTGAATGATTTTTCTACTTGTGTGTACAAGTGAGATTTAATTGAAATTGGTACCTTTTCTCCCTCATTAGAGGTCAGGTATGTGAATCCGCATCTTCCTGGGATGACTCGGATTACAAGATCGATCGTGTTGTCACGTGTATCTAATTTTGTTTTTGCTAACATGTCTGTTTGCAGCGATCTCAAAATTTCTGTGTGTTTTTTAGTCCAAATGATTTGTTTAAAATCAGGTTTAATTAGTTCGTAGAGAGGTTCTTCCGAAATTCAGAAAACCTAGAATGGATTGTAAATTCTTCAGCGTTTTTGGAGCTTGGAGTACAGCGCACTTCTCTAAGAAGTTGTCCGCTAGGCTTTTCCCTTCACTTGATAATTCGTACCCTAAGAATAGTACTGTCAGATGGGCAATTCAAGACTTTTTAAAGTTGAATTTGTAACCCTCTGCTGCGAACCCAAGTATAATGGTGTTCACTCTTTTCAAGTGAGTATCCAAGTCGTCGTCTGTGAGATAGATGTCATCTACGTAAGATAATGCCTCATCTTCATATATTTGTAGTAACTCTGTTACCCTAGCAGAGAATAGTCCTGGGCTGTTCTTGAACCCCTGTGGGAGTCGACAGAATTTTTTCTGCGACCCAAATGCAGAGAAAGCGGTCAAATATCTGCTTTCCGGTGCAATGTTTTGACAAAAGAAACCATTAGATATGTCTAATGTCGTTTTATATTTTTTCCTAACTATGTTATTCATTAGGGCTGCACTATGCAAATTTTGTACTGCAAAAGTTTTACAACATGTATTAAGATGTCTGTAGTCCAAAACTAGATGATATGAATTCTCTGGTTTGGAGACAGGAAACAAAGGATTGTTCATTTGAGAGGTGCATGTTTCAATCACCCCCTGGTATTCAAGTTGATCTAAAATCTCCCTTACTTGATTTTTAGCTTCTTGCTTAATGGGATACTGCCGTTGGGCAGTTGGTTCACTTTTTAATTGGATTTTGTGAGGAGTTGAGTCCTCATCCCATCCTACATGATTTTTATATACTGCAGGTGCCTGGGCCACTGCCCATTTCCTTGCATAAGTATATTTTTTGTGAATCGGAATGTGATTCGAGAAGGCAGGCATAATCATTTCTTCGCCACGAGGGCACTCCCTGACAAACTCTGGGGGCCAATCTTTTTCAGCTAACAGAATATCATAGCCTTTTGAGAGTTTATCCAAAAATAGACCCCTAATTTTCCTAGTCTTATCACCCTCTATACGCAATGTAATTTAGTATATTTTATGGGGTTCGCTAAGTCTGGTGTCGGCAGTTTCAACCTGAATGTATTCATTAATGTCCACTGTCTCCAGATGACTCATCAAGATCTTGCGCCCTATACTGATTTCTGCTGCACTGTCCAACATTGTCAATGCCCACTCCCCTTTTTTCAACTGTGTCCTCAGTATTCTCGGCATGGTCGATTACTCTAATACTGGCTACCTTCTTTTTCTGAAATTGAGATTTTTTACTCTGAGCAGGTTCCTTGTCTTTGGACTTGGTGTGCTCTCCTGGGTCTGACCGTCCTCTTCTTTCCGAATTCTGTGGAAAAGATCGAGAGGGACGTGTATCAATACTTTGATATCTATCAGTTTTTTTTCAAATTATCCCTATTTCTAAGGTTATATCTTTTCTCAGAGGGCTCCCTCTGGGGAGACTGGCGTTCTCGAGTCGGAGTTCTTTCCCTCCGTCGAGGAGACCTTCCTCTGGACTGTAAAACTTTTTCCTTGGGAGTGGATTGTTTATTTCCATCCCAGCTCTTTTTAGGAGTGTTTGAATTATTTTTAATAAATAATTTTTCAGGATTTTCGAGCAGTTGGGGCTTTACTGGTTTTCCACCCAAGCTGTCTCTACCTAATTCTTCATAGCATTTTTCTATGATTTTGGCAAGCTCAACAGGATCTTCTATAACTGTTTCCTTCAACTTCTGGCGGATCACCACAGATGCTGCTTCTCCCTTTATGTTGGCTAATAATATAGCCGAGACCTGCTTGAAGTCTTTCAGTAATTTCATACCAAGAGTTAAAGCGGGCTCTGGACCGTATTAATTCTGAATCTGTTTTAGCACTTCTGGTATTACCGCCATAGACGGAACACCGTGTGTTTTTGTGTAAATGGAAGCAAAGACTGTACCCCAAGTGTCGCAGTCCTCTATGTGTGGTGCGATTCCCATAGGAAGGCAGATGGTCAAGATTCTGTGTTTCTCTATAGGGGTAGTATCAGGAAATACTGCCTCTATTTGAGTGATTTTCTGTGCTAACCAGAAAGGAATTTGTTCCCGTTTTACTGGTGTTTTACCAAGACACAACTGTACGTTCTGTGGTGTAATTTTATTAGTGTTCCCCTGATGAGGGGTCAGCTGTGGTACATTAACAGCTGGTTGGACTGTTGCAGTCCGCATTACATATTGGACTAATTGCCTATGTATTTTTATAAGTATTTTTAGCTGTACTAACAGCTCTTCTCTAGACATTTTTGCAATGTCCGGATGTGGTGTGTAGCTGGCTAGAACCGGCCACGTTGCTCCTCGTCTACCTAGTGGACCGAGCCTGGTAATATGATCATTGTGTTTTAGGGCGCCATTAAACCAGAGCAGGTGCTCTTGGAATTTAAGTGGAATTTCAATCTCCTCGAAAGGAGCGTACTCTTCCGGAGGTTCCTCTATTTTGTAATAGTGAAACTCTTTTGTTGTAGCGTTTGCCGCTGGAAAGTTTATCCATGAATAGAATACCTCTGTCTGCCGATATTCGTGAGCCTCTATCACGAAAATTACTGTACCACCTTGTGGTGTCAGTCCGTTTTCTATAAGTTTTAACGTTATAGATTTTCTTAAGTGGACCGGGATGATAATAGCATCCGGGTCTGTCTGTAGGAGACTCGAGTCTTCCTCTATTAGTAGGGTTGCCAGTCTAACTGCTTCCCTTTCTTCTTCACTGTCTGTCATTTTTATAAATGCAGGTTTTGCAGAGTTGGTCTCCAAGGAGACAAAGATTAGGTGCACAATATTTTGGAACTCTGTATCCTTCAACGTTGAATAAACCAGAGCTTTACATAGGAATCTCTTCCTACTAAGGTCGGGCGGATTTTAACCTTTCACCCACTCCAGACGTCTATTGGAGTATTTACGGGAGAAAGGGGTCTGTGTGAAAAATGCACGACTGAGTTACTCTAACGTCTTGCGTTAGTTTATCGCCTTACCAAACGTTGGGCGCCATGTAGTGTAGTTCCTAGTTTCCCACTAGGCCCTGCGCATTGGAATAACATAAACAGTAGTATCGACGTGGAACTGCGGATATTCCAGGCCTCCACTGACTATGCTAAACTTAATTGGGTGTGTTACCAACTAGCTCAGAGGTCACTGGAAACTTTCTTCTCTGCATGGGAAGTGATCAGCTTCCCTGGCACAGATAAGAAGGGATTCAGTTTTCCAACAACCGTGCAACATGACAACTTTGCTCCTCAGATCAAGAGTCAATCTCTAGGGTCGTGTGAAACAATAGACAGTTATTTTACTCAGTCAGATTAGTGCAGATTACTTTCACAATATGTAGAGACTAGAGAGACGGGCGTTTGTCAATAAAGGGTTAACATTTATTGAACAGTCTTTCTTCTCGTACAAGAGAAATGTATTGCCACAATTGCAAGACTTGTTATGATAAAAAGTACGTACAGTAAGATAAGTATTGCGAAATAATACTGTAAAAGCATTGATATGGTTTCTTAGCCATACAATGGTTTAAAAGTAATAAAACATATATACAGTCATATATACATTAGGCTAAAATACTCAACTGGTGCTTCTAACTACGCCTACCCCAGTGTGCCTGACCTAAGCCTAACACGTGGAAGGGGAGTAAGTAAGTAGCTTTAGTTAAGTTGGTTTTGCCAAGGTTTGCTTCAAGAATTCTCTTCTAAGGGTTTAGTCAACACCATACCTCTGAATAGAATGATGGAGGTCTGGAATCTCCTTCAGGAGGCACTCGGTATCTCAGTCACCCGCAAGGGCAGACTAGAAACGCTGGAGCTGGATTTCTCTGCAGGAGAAAGGCAGCGTCTCTCTTCAGCGCGTCGAGGAGGAGGAGGGGGGACAGCGTCCGCGGGCAGCTTGGCATCTGCTGGGCTCTCCGCAGAGGGACGGCTGTTCAGCTCCTAAGCTCACCACACCATTGTTCGCGCTTTAGCAGCGATAATGGTATCAGTAGCTTCACCACCAAAGGGACAGCAGCAGCATCAGCGTACTGCATACAGCATACAACAGCAATGGGACACCAGCAATTGCTTAAGGCAACGTTGGTAGTATTTATACCTGAAAGGTGCCTTGTTTGACGCAAGTTTGCTGGACATAAGACGTCAATTAAAGATGTCACTAGGAAGTGATAGCTATCAGTTGCTCATTAGAGTTCCATTACTAATCAAAACACAGCAAGCGGGGATTTCCAGGTTTGCTGAGTTTTTATCTTGTTGAAGAACTCGGAGTGTAAATCTAGGAATATCAGATAGTGACTTCTGCTCTGTCATTGCACTAATTGGTTGCAAAGGAAGTGGAAGAGAACTATTCTGGAATGTGGCTCTGTTCGTGTGAGGCCAGAGATGACTTTCTGAATATCGCACTTGAACGGTTATGCCAATATAGGGAATAAATGGATTTATAGCTGAATAGGGGCATAAGGTCACAGTATCGATCAGGAACCTAGATAAACACGCAACACTAGGCCTGGCCGAGTTTCATCAGAGAGATCTGGTCTAGGCCTGGTCGAGTTTCATCAGAGAGATCTGATCTAGGCCTGGTCGAGTTTCATCAGAGAGATCTGGTCTAGGCCTGGTCGAGTTTCATCAGAGAGATCTGATCTAGGCCTGGTCGAGTTTCATCAGAGGGTTCTGGTCTAGGCCTGGTCGAGTTTCATCGAAGGGATCCAGTTTAGGGTTGGCGAATATCTTTAATGTTGGCAAGAAATAGCTCCTGAATATTGGGTACTGCATGTTCCGAAAAAAACGTGTTTTCTTCCCAGTGACATAATTGCGTAGTGTTCATCCAATAGATATTTGGATGTAGCAGAAAATGTATAATGGGCAGTGCTTAATTTGACCCATGGTTTCCGGTGCTTAGCACCGGCACTTAATCATCAGCACTGCGCTTTTTATGCGCACCAGTTAAGGACACATTCATTTATAATAGGCACAGCGATTAGCCTAGAATCACAGGATATTGAGCCAACGCCAAGACTGAAATCTGGTTCCCGAGCTCTAAAGTAGGCATCTCTGGCCATTACACAACATTCTCCCCCCACTTTCATAGTTCATAGTTGGTTCCGTTTTAGATGGTGCTAACAGGAGAAATGGGCTGGAGCAAGCTGCCTCCTGATGAGAGACCAGGCACTTATTTTTTTTTACAAATGAACCACAGATCATGAGTATAAAGAAAAAGGTATGTGGTGCAGCTGCGAGACATTTTCTGTCCAAAGCAGTCTTCATGTGATATCTCGGGATTTTTGCGTGCAGAGTTTGACCTCAGGTACAGTTTTCACACAGAAAGAATGTATTTCACATAAAAAACATAATTTTCCTGAAAATTACATGTATTATGCCTGGGAAAAAATTCACTCACCCCAATTTGGACAAGGATGCAACTTTAGCCTGTGAAAGGCATGACCTTTTTGTTCCTCCAACCACTATGTCACACTCACAGACCTGCTTCAGCAGGCATTAACAAATGTAGGCCGATTTAGACATGCACTCTAGAACAATATTATATCACAATGAAGTATATTGCTTATGAGTAAATTCTACTAAAGGGTTATGATATGAGCAGGATTTGCTTGGAATGTTTGAATTTTGACAAACTTACAAACCCTTTTTCAGACCCATCTCTCAATGGAAGTGGTTGGAGATGTTCTCCAGCTGAATCCATTTGAATGGTAGTAAGGGAAAGGATAAACCTTTAACCCCTTGTGTGCTGTTGACAAGCTCAGCTCGTCATGAGGGGCGGTTGAGCTGCCGACATGACGAGCTGAGCTCGTCACAGCCGTTGGAACGCTCGCACGTGGGGATAATTTCCCCACTGTGCTGAACGTTCTAAAAACGGGTTTGGTGTGACGAACTCAGCTTATCACAAGGGCCTCATGACGAGCTCGTCAACAGCACAGCAGCGGTGCGGCGGCCCCCCTCCCCCTGCACAGTGGGGGCAAAACACCCCGCAGCCAAGGGGTTAAAGCTGGCGAGAGTGTAAGGCAAGATTTTCTCCACAGGAAAACATATATGGAGAAATAACGGGGCATGTTTACAAAAGAATGGCCAAGGGCGGTGTTAAGCCAAAATAGCTAACGCCGTGCTCCGCCATTCTTAAAATGAAGGGATATATGGTTTTTACAATACAGTGCATCACTGTGTTTTCCCTAGTGCTGGCACTGAGCTCAGCTGCCAGTGCCAGCGCAGGCACCTTTGCACCATAGTGCAAGAGTGCCTGCATTGAGGGAAGGATTGTTTATGTGCAGCTGTCTCTTCCTGCACATAAACAATCCAGAATGGAGATTTGTAAAATTTTTGTATGCTTCATTGTGCAGCACACATAGAAGTTGCAAATCATTATTTTTTAAGTGATTGTTTATGTGTAGGAAAGGATAGGAAGGAGAGGCTTGTAAATATGCCCCAACATATTTTAAAACATTATGTCATTGCATAAGGGCTATATGGCATTTCACTTTGTGTAATTGTACTGCATGTACAATTAATGCATGTGGAAAATACTCTGCATTGTCACAAACATGGATTTGCCAACGTTTTTCATCAGTATTCCTGGAAACCTAGGGGCAGAATTATGACGACTGGTGCATCCCTTCAAATGAGCAGGGATGCGCCAGGTAAGATGCGTTACGCAAGTTTATCCTTGCGCCACCACAGATGCGCCGCATTTACTATGCGGCGCACCGTGGCACAAGGATAAACAGATGTGTGACGCATCTCTCGTCGGAAGGGTAGCGCATTGCTGGAGTCGTGTCGCAAGCGCAACACAATTCCAGTAATGCTCATGGCCTGCCTATACATAACTTGGTGCCTGGCGCCTTAGGCCTGCTTCAAGCAGGCGCAAGGTTTTGAGGCTGCGGCCTCGGAAAAGTGACTTAGTGGAATCTTGTAGATTTCTCTAACCTGCCCCGCCACTCTATCAACACACCGGCCGCTACTGCTTGCAGGCTCTCCACCACTCGCTTTTGAGCAGCAGCAGAAGGAAGAGAAGGACAGAAACCCATCACAAAAGGAGAAAGAAGGAACTTGCAAGACACAAGAGAGATACAGAGAGGCAAGGTATGTCTAGTAGTGGATCACAGCGGCATGAGGTGGAATCAAGGGTTTGCATTTGGTGAGCCAGCTTTTAATACTGGCAGCATGCGTGTGAGCAGAGCTTTAGGCACAGCATTCATACTTTTACAAATATAATACAGGCCATTAAAGGCTTTGGCCACCCTTGAGGCTTCACTGTTTTGATATATGCTGTAGTACCAACTCATCCATGAACACCAACGACCTGCTTGGTAAAAGTCATGACAGCAATCCAAGAACCTTACATTTAGCATTGGTTCCTGAAAGTACCTTTTCACATATATAGAAATTCATCAAATTAAAGTCTGTTCCACCGTGACTGGGCTCCCACTAAGATGCCTTAGTGTAGGAAATGTCCATTGGCCAGGTTCTGCACACTGAGCCCATTTAAATAAGTTTTGCTTCAGAATAAATATCAAAACAGGATTGGCAAAAGAAATAGGTCTGACATTTGTAGCTATCCTTTTGATTTTGACAATGCTTATGTAGCTGAGTTTTTTCGCAAAAATGCATCAGTTTAAAAAAACAGTGCCTAAAAGCAAAAATATTCCTTTGGTCTCAAAAAGAACAAATTGCTTTAGTAAACACTGGCAATGAAGGCAACTACTTTGTATGTAGATGTGCTTCTTATGAAATGGTAGAATGCTGTCACACATAGTGAATTTTGGCAATCACTAAAGTGGGTTGACCCATCTCCTCATGATGTATGTGTAGATGGTGGAAGAAAAATGGGAATGACACAATAACGGACCAATGGATGAAGAGGGCTGGCTAAAACCCCCTATGAGTAAGCTATTGTACAAATAATTTCAGTAAAATAAAAAAGGTCTTGGCTTTCTGCTGACTTGAAAACTGAAGATGCAGAAAAAAAACGAAAACTAACAGACATAGAGAAAGGGTAACAGTGTAGACAGATAGGGAGAGATGGAGACTGGAATAGCAAGAATGGATTGCGGAAAGATTAAAAAACAATGAAGCAAGAGAAAGAGAGATCTAGGAAGAGAGCAGTGAGTAAGTAAAGAATGAATGTGAAGAGGAAAGTGAAAAGGAAGAGTAAGTGAAGAGAATCAATGTGGAGAGTTAAAAGGGAGAACAAAGAACGACTGAATAGGGGAGTGAAGAAAGAAAAGTGAAGAGGAGTGAAGATGGAGAGTGAATGATGCGAGTTAAGAAAGAATGTGAAAGTGCAGACTGAATATGAAAAGGAAGAGAGGAGGGAGAGTGAACATAGAATTCGTAATGAGAGACAAGCATTTGCAAAGCAATATGTCTTGCAATTGAAAGAGTTAAAGCTACTGGCATTGGTAATGACAATGGGCCATATGTATCAAGCAAATTAGCATTCGCAAAGGCCGAAATTCGCAGAATTTCGGCCTTTGCGAATGCTAATTTGCTAAATGGTATGTATGAAACATTTTGGCATCAAAATAAGGAATCGCAAAATTTGCTATTCCTTATTTTGCGATTGCACTTAAGGAATCGCAAATTGTGCGATTCCTTAAATGCAATGTATCAAAGGAAAATTAATCAAAAAATGCCCATAAGGATTCGCAAATTACCACCAACTTCTAGTTGGCAGTAAGTTGCGTATTCTTTTAAAAAAGCAATTTATTTAAAATCCAAAGGTGCCATATGACGCTCATACATGCCCTTAGGGCATGTATCTGCGCCATATGCAAACACATGTCATTTTCAGGGGTGCAGCAGGGTGTTCTTGTGACACCCCTGCACCCTTGAAAATATTCCTAAATTACTCCTGGCCCATAGAAATGAATGGTAAATATGCGAATAGCAATTAGCTAATCGCAATTTAGGAATGTTAAAGAATCACTAAAAAGAAGCGATTTCCTACATACATACCATTTTGCGATTTCTAAATAGCGATTCCTTAAAAATCGCTATTTAGAAATCGCAAATGGTCATGATGATACATATGGCCCAATGTCTTTTACTTATGTGTTTAGCTTTGGAGTGGAATGGATGTTTGTGGTTTGGCTTGGAATTACGTGGGTTGTATTGGAATTATTAGCGGTGGTATGATTTGTAAATTTGTGGTGTGTTTTGGAGGTATGTGGGGTGGAATTGTGGTGTGTATCTGAAATATGTGTTTTTATGTGGAATTATGTGGTGTGTTTTGTAAATGTGTGGAGTTGAATTGTGTGGCGTTAAGCAAGATTATGCTTTTTGGAATTTGTTATGGTGCTGGGTGCATTTATGTGAATTGCTGGTATGTGGCATTGAGTGCATTTATGTTGGGCATATTTAATTTGTTTTAAGTAGAGTGTAATTATGTGCAGTTGAGTGGTATTATGTGTAGTGTAATTATGTTGTGTGGTGCAGAACTGTGTGGCATTGAATTGTGTATCTTTCCTAAGGTTGTAAATTAACTATCATAAATTGGGTAACTAACAAAATATTCACAGCGCTTAGAAATGGCAGAACAGCAGTATGGCATGCTTAAAAATAATTACGTTATTTGTGAAGTTCTTATTGCACTGCCCTCCAATCCACGGCATCACTGCAGCACGGCGCCATATAATAATAATATTAATAATAATGATAATCTTTATTCGGTATATAAAAATACAACCATAAATGAGAAAATTTAAATTACACATACCCCAAATGTAAACATTTTCCGTAAAACAGCAAAGTGTACCATGTAAGCCAGCAGGAGATACATGATATATTGTTATCCCCATTGGTCTTGATATATAGTTATATGTAGCCTGAATACTGTGTTAAGTTAGCATGAGCTTTTTAGGAGTTTAAACGCCTATTACCTTTCTGCTACTTTTGCGCACGACACATATCTACTGCTTTAGCTTTGAGCCTAGTAAAATGTTTTCGATTCATACGAGAATAAAATGTTGTTGCACTGATATCAGCCTTGCTTGGCGAGCTGTGTCTGTACAGTCAGTGCTGAAACCTTCAAGGATATCTCAACACATTAGTTGTTATGAGCACTGATTTTTGCACGTTCCTAGACTTAACGTACATGCAGCTGCAGGGTATGTAACTGTTACCACGCATTTTTTAGCACGAAATACTGTTACAACGAAACTATTACAACGCAGGACCCTTTACAACGAATACCTTTACAACGCATTACACTACAACGCAGATACTATTACAACGCATACCATTACAACGTAAGTATAGGTAAGTTTGTCTTTTTTTAAAAATATTTATCAGGGGTATTGGGTTTGGGGTTTGGGGGTACAGGGCTATTTTTTACGTTTTAGGGCTGGGTTTGGGTTTTCGGGTACAGGGGTACTTTTAGGTTTCTGGGTTGGGTTTGGGTTTTGGGGTACAGGGGTATTTTTAGGTTTCAGGGTTGGGTTTGGGTTTTGGGGTACAGGGGTATTTTTAGGTTTCAGGGCTGGGTTTGGGTTTTGGGGTACAGGGGTATTTTTAGGTTTCAGGGCTGGGTTTGGGTTTTGGGGTACAGGGGTATTTTTAGGTTTCAGGGCTGGGTTTGGGTTTTGGGGTACAGGGGTATTTTTAGGTTTCAGGGTTGGGTTTGGGTTTTGGGGTAGAGGGGTATTTTTAGGTTTCAGGGTTGGGTTTGGGTTTTGGGGTACAGGGGTATTTTTAGGGTTCAGGGCTGGGTTTGAGTTTTGGGGTACAGGGGTATTTTTAGGTTTCAGGGTTGGGTTTGGGTTTTGGGGTACAGGGGTATTTTTAGGTTTCAGGGTTGGGTTTGGGTTTTGGGGTACAGGGGTATTTTTAGGTTTCAGGGCTGGGTTTGGGTTTTGGGGTACAGGGGTATTTTTACGTTTCAGGGTAGGTTTGGGTTTTGGGGTACAGGGGTATTTTTAGGTTTCATGGTTGGGTTTTGGGGTACAGAGGTATTTTTAGGTTTCAGGGTTGGGTTTGGGTTTTGGGGTACAGGGGTATTTTTAGGTTTCAGGGCTGGGTTTGGGTTTTGGGGTACAGGGGTATTTTTAGGTTTCAGGGCTGGGTTTGGGTTTTGGGGTACAGGGGTATTTTTAGGTTTCAGGGCAGGGTTTGGGTTTTGGGGTACAGGGGTATTTTTAGGTTTCAGGGCTGCGTTCGGGTTTTGGGGTACAGGGGTATTTTTAGGTTTCAGGGTTGGGTTTGGGTTTTGGGGTACATGGGTATTTTTAGGTTTCAGGGCTGGGTTTGGGTTTTGGTGTACAGGGGTATTTTTAGGTTTCAGGGTTGGGTTTGGGTTTTGGGGTACAGGGGTATTTTTAGGTTGCAGGGTTGGGTTTGGGTTTTGGGGTACAGGGGTATTTTTAGGGTTCATGGCTAGGTTTGGGTTTTGGGGTATAGTGGTATTTGTTAGATATATATTAACATTCTTTAATAAAATTTAATTTAAATAATTAAATTAATAACAAAATTATTAATTACATTATTTTAAAAAAGTATATACTTACCTATCCTTACGTTGTAATGGTATGCATTGTAATAGTAGCTGCGTTGTAGTGTAATGCGTTGTAAAGGTATTCATTGTAAGGTATCCTGCATTGTAAAAATTGTGTGCTAATGGTATGTGTGGTAAAAGTATGCGTGCTAACAACATACATCCAGCTGCAGCCAAGTTCTGGCTTTAGGCACGTTTTATATTGCTTTGCACAAGAGCATACCAACACACTTGATGGTGCTTCGCATGCAGAGATCTGGTTGCTGATGATGTGATCCCTTACCACTAGGATCTTGAGGTATGGGGCCGCCCTGCTAAAAACCCAAAGAGACCTTCTTAGATATAATATAATATACTAGCTAGGGAGGGTGAGAATTAGGTTTTGTTAAACCCTATTCATTTTAGCATAATACTATGCTTGCACCGTTTGTGTTCTATGGACTAGTGACTATGCTAATTACTTTGTTTCTTATAATATGTTTGCTTGTATTAGCTAAGATACTGCGCTTGAGAGCACTGCATTAGTGAATAAACCTTTCAAATATGCATGTGTCCTCTTTTACTCCTTGTTCTGGATTGAAATGATTGTATAACGAAAGAGTGTTCATGTGTTCCACGTTACCTGAGGTGTACTAAGTTCATGTTCTGGTTTGTCTAAGCATTGGGAGTTTATGATGACCAATGAGACACTGATTGCTAGTCTGGTAGGGGATTTTTGGGTACTAAGGTGAGTTTTGGGACAACCTAATTCACTGAGGTTCCAAGCCTCTATGCAGAGTTCTGTCTGAGCACAGAATCCCTGCGACATGGCGCCCAATCGTTGGTGGTCTTATAGCGTGATACTCGAGTAGTACATCATTCAGTTCCTTAACACCTTCACTATTGTTTCCGGTTAACGGTGGTGTCGGACAAACCTACCTAAATTAGTATAGGTCTTTTCAAGCTTGAATCTTTCTAAACGGTTTCCTTGAATTACTATCCAGTTGTGCTACAGGGTTGACTTTGTACCTTTTTCTTTCTGTGTCACAATGGCCGCGGTGGACATTCCGCAGCATAGTCGCATTGTGGTATGCAATCTTTTGCAAAATTATAATGTTCCAGTGGATGGCATGGCAATAATAATGGTGGTGAGTGCAGAGGTGGCTTACCCATACAAAATTTTGTATTCGGGGGTGACCTTCCCGGCTGTGGATGGAACTTCAGGTGCGTTCCATACGTACACTCCCACTGCTGTGCCAAATGAGTATACTCCGTATAGGGCACAAGAAATTCCTATTAATACTTGGCAGCACCGCGTTTGGTTTAATGGCGCCCTACCCCATTCATTATCAGCTCCGAGGTTAGGTCCTTTGTCCATTCCAGGTGCAACTTGGCCTGTCTTGGCTGGATTTACGCCTCATCCTCAGCACGGATCATGTCCCATGGCTGAGATCAGACGACTACATGTAGTCGCAATTAGCGTGATTAGGTCGTGAGTGCAATACATCACCCGCAATCTCCCGGGCGGGGCCCCGGGTGGTGCGGCTCTTCCTGCCGGACAGGGCGGAATAAAGCTCAGTCCCGTTATGGTCAACGCTGTGATGGGCAAGCGTCCCCAAGAACAGGATGATTATCCTTTCTGGCTTGCCGAGAAGTTTGACCAGCTGGAAGCTGTATTTCCTAACACGTCTCCGGGTGAAAAACACAGGATTCTGGCAATTAGCTTACCAAAGAATTTGACCCCCGAAATCGGTGAATGTGAGACCTGGGGTAAAACATTTGTGGCGGTCTACGCGAGGTGTTACGGCACTCCGTCTATGACTGTCCTGCCGACGGTCCTCAAACGTGTTCAGGATGACCACGGACCAGAGGCTGCGGTTGAATTGGGCATGCGCCTCTGTGGCTCCTTTGATGTGGTATACGATCTCATGCTTGCTAATGTCAAGGAGGATGCAGTGAACTTTCAAGTTGCCAATGCTTTGCAGGCGGTTCCCGATGCTGATAAACCCCGACAGTTGGCGAAAATTATTGTGGCGGCTTATAAAACCATGGGCTGCAATAGTAGGGGCCTCAAGCCCTTTTCTACTAAAGAGAAAAAACAACCCCAAGGGCAGAAGTCGGAAAGCGACGAATGGCCCAAGTCCCGAAAACTAAATTGGCCTAAAAAACAGAAACAGGGTAAACAACAGCAACAGCAGAAACAGGAGTCACGTCCTGCGTCTCCATTGCCTGCGCCCACAGAACGTGTTTATGACTTGCGCGATGGCGCAATGATAAAATCACCTGATCGTTTTCAGGTTTCTGATCAACGCTCTCCTCGTTCTTTTCAGGAGTCATCAGCTTTTTCTTCCGGTGGTGGAGGAGGTGGCAGGGGTCGGGCGGCCAGCAAGGACGCGACCAGCCCCGCCCGAAAGAAGGCAAAGGCAAGAGGACTATAGGACTATTCTACACCAAAGAGACCCCAGTTTCAGAAAAAGAAAGTCGCTGCTTTAACAGCACACAGATATGCCACAGATAGTGAGAACCCAGCTTCGGAATCAGACATGGGCTCTGACATTGTTGGACAGCGCAGCGGAGATTTCTATAGTGCGAGAGGCCCTGCGTCCACTACTGAAGGTGACAGCGACTGACCGTTATGTTGTTGTGGAGACAGCTGATACTAGAGTAGCTCCCCCTGACAGGATCTATGAAATTGTCTTATTCATTGAGGGTGACATTCAACGCACTATTGAAGGGGTATTTTGGGAGAATCTTACGACTAACTATGACATTTTGTTAGCGGAGGCTGACTGGCCCCCACCTTTTGTGCTCGCAGCTCCGAGAGGGGAGGAGGTAATCCTCCCTAGTTTCGCGCACACAGTCTCGAAGGAGCATGTGCTGATTTTGCAGAAGAGTGGGCTAAGGCTCTTGCACCGGCTCTGTATCGTACACACTGTGGGTGGGATAAATTTTCCACGCACCACGAAATTCCTTTACGGTCTATGCCACAGCCTCAACCTCAATATCCCATAAAGCGTGAAGCAAATGCTTCCGTTGCGGAAATCCTTGAACAATTAGAATATCAGGGTGTTATTGAAACTTGTGTGTCACCAATGAATAACCCTCTTTTTACTGTAACCAAGCCTGACGGTTCATATCGTTTGGTATTGGATTACCGGCCTTTAAACTCGCATTGCCGTACTTGTGCAGTACAGAATACTCAAGGCTCTGCTTTAGTGGATAGTCTTGTGCGTAAGCGGTTTAAAACCACGCATGACATTTCCAACGGTTTTATGCCCACCATTTGGATGGTCTGAGTTCCCAATGGACCTACTTTACTTGCGGCGGTGTTCAAAAACATTTCAAACATTTACCGATGGGCTATAAAATAGTCCTGGAGTGTTTGCTGCCCGCATAGTCTCTCTCTTAGAGAGAGTTGACCCAGATGCTTGTTCGTATGTGGATGACATTTATCTCACGGATGATGAACTGTATGAGCATCTGTGTCGAGTTGTATTAGTTGCTTAATTTGTAGCTTTGCGGACTTCGGTTACAAATTCAACTTTGCATAATAACACATTGCAGAGTATACAGTGTTGTTCCTGGGCTACGAGCTCAACAATGAAGGTAGAGGATTGGCTCCTCACTTCTTGGAGAAATGCGCACAATTGCGCGCTCCGACAACTCTGAAAAAATTACAATCTTTGCTGGGATTTTTGAATTTCGTGAGGACATATATTCCCGTATATGTCCAGCGTATCAAGCCTTTGTATGCTTTGATACAACCAAATTTTACAAAATCAAACTGGCTGCCTGAGCACTCAGCTATACTGCAATCTTTGCAAGCTGATCTGCTCGCTTCTAAATACTTATTGACTCGTGATAATCACACCAACCTGGTGATAAGAATCATCCCTGGGACGTTGGGTTTCACGTACCTTACTTTTAACGAAGGAGATACAGTACCTATTGCTTACAAGTCACACTTGTACACTTCGGCTGAAATGCGGTTTCCACTGTGAAGAAAGTTTTGACGGCTGTGCAGATGGCGATTCTAAAGGAACGCGCTCTGTCACAGGGAAAACGCATGTTGGTTGTTACCCCCTGTCCTGCTTTGGAAGCGGTTACGAAAACCAGTGCACCTAATTCAAAAGCTTTGCACATTGGGCTGCATCATTGACGTCTCCGGATGTCACTTTAATTTTTGATCCCTCATTACTGTCGCAGGAGTTTTTGCAATATGAGTTTGTACATCCTGCTCCTTTGGCTATGCGGCCTTTGGAGGATTTCCATTGCATCATTTACACCGATGGTTCGGCGCAGGTTGCGCATGGTTTTAAACACGCCTACGTTTCCGCTTGCGCCATTGTGGTAGGTGCCATGGTGAACGATGAGTTCAAGTCCAGAGTCGTGCACACGCAGACTCCAGGGGACTGCACGCACAATTGGCAGAGCTTCGTGCTCTGATGCTTGCATTGGAGTATGCGGATCCTAGTGTGACAACACTTATCGTAAGTGATTCTTACTACTGTGTCCAGTCTTACAATGAGAACTTGTTCTTTTGGATTCAGAATTATTTTCGTGATTCCAAGGGTAGCACAATAAAACATAAAATGTTCTGGGTCCGAGTGGCTGAGCTAAAAGAGCAGTTGCCACTCGTGTTTGTAATTCATACTCTCGGTCACCAGCGCGTTGGAGTCGACGCTGTCGGCAACTCGTTTGCAGATGAAGCAGCGAAATCAGCGGTATCAACATATTTAGTTGCAGCAGTCCCACGGTCCAAAAGTAAGATTGATAATGAAATCTTGGCGGCTGTTGCTGCCACTGAGAAGGGAGATAAACATCCTGCGGGGTTCCCTTCGAAGTACACCTACCACTTAAGTCCTGATAAGGTTCCTTATGTGAAAATTCCGGAAGTTGGAGAGAGATTGATTCCCAACTCTCATCGCAGACATGCACTGATCACAGCGGCCCATGAAGGGGTTGCGTCTGCGCATGTGGGCGTTTCAGCTACTGTGTGTCAGTTGCAACATCGTTTTTGGTGGCGGGATTGTACAAACAGACGCGTGACTATGTCCTTCAATGTGACATGTGCCAGCAGATTAAGCCTTCAACTGCTACGCGTCCGCCCCAAACACAGTTGTTCATTTCTAATAAACTGTTTGGTTGTGTTTATTTAGATCACTGCGGTCCTTTTTCTTCTGATACTGCGTATAAGTACATCTTAGTAGCAGTTGATTCATGCACACGCTTTGTTTGGGTCTGGCCTCATCGCAGCGCTGATTCACGGACTGTCATCAGGGATTTGCGTGTCTTTGTAGGGATTTTTGCCTGTGGTACCTTCCATTCGGATCAGGGTCCTGCTTTCGCCTCTAAGGCGTTTAGGGATGCCATGACTTCAATGGGGGTCCAAGTCAAGTTTTCATCTCCATACCGACCTGAGGGTAATAGCGTTGTGGAACGAATGAACCGTGAATTAAAGCAATCACTGACAGCTCGAGTTATAGGCACTGGCAGAAACTGGCTGGCCCATCTCAATGGCATGCAGCGTGCTCTTAATAATCTCCCTAGAAGGTCTCTGGGTGGGCGGACCCTATACGAAATGCTCTTTGGTATCAAGATGTATGTTGCGGACCTTGACCGTCTAGACGCGGTCTGTTCGGCTGCCTCCTTTGACGTAGATGAACATTGCAATGTTTTACAGACTCTACAAGAGACAAGAGACAGTCTTGCAAAGGAACATTTGCCCTCCACCTCGGATGATGCGTTGCAGATCCTGGTAGTTGGCTGGCTACCCCAAGTTGGAGAACTGGTTCGGGAGAAGATCGATAACAAAAAGGAATTTAGTCCCTCGTACCGTGCTCAGGTTCCTGTGCTTGGAGTGAAGGGCACAAGAACAGTCATTTTACCACCTCTTGCAGGTCGTACAGAGAACAGGTATATCTCCATTGACAATGTCAAAATACACAGAGTGGCCGATTCTTCTTAGCATGACACCGGCAGTCTCATGTCCTTCGATGGTGATAAATTCTGTTTTGGCCACTGCTTTGGATTGTGTACCGGAGGTGGTCCTCGAGATGCCTGAAGTTTCCAGTCCTTTATTGAGTGCTTTGCCTGGTACTCACCTTGATGATACAGATTACACCTACCCAACTGACTTATCGATGACTGATTTGCAAACTCGTTTAGCCACAGAATCCAGATTTTCATTTGACACTGTTTCACGTACATCAGGGAAGCCCACAAGGCTGAGAGCCTATGCGACTTTGTTTAAAAAACATTTTTTAATTCCCCCTTGGACTTACATTTGGCTGGGGCTTTTTGCTCTCTATCTTTTTATGTCAATTGGTTTTGTTTTTTATTTTTTCCGATTTGTCAATGGACATTATGTCGAGGAGAGAACATGCATTAGACATCTGAATGGAACTTTGGCTCCCCACTCCTCATCACATTCAGCACACAGATTGAAGAGAGACTTGGCATTTGTTAACATCACCGTGTGGCCTGTACTGGATGGAATAGTCTGGGATGCAGTTAAATTTCAGATCCATGGCCCGACTGAAGTTGTTAATGTTCCTATTGTGCTTAGAGTTAATATGGGGGATGCGGTTCAACAAAACATACGTTCTGATGATTGGGAAGTTCGGGCCGTAGAGGCTTTGTTTGCTGATTTGAAATATTATGCTGCCTTTGATGCTGAAGATTTATATTTAGAATCTGCTAATTATGGTGATTTGTTTTGTTACCAACATTTTGGCAATCACTACTTACACAAAACTAATTCTAGGAGGAGTACTGTGAATTATTCCCAATGGGAACATTGCCCAGCTCCTTTGAGAGGCAGCTCAGACACATTTTTGAAAAAGTATACATATTTTACTGATTTTAATCAGTCCAATCCTGCTTTGTTTTATTTTAAAATGACAGACATATCCAATTCCAAAGTTAGACTTACCGATACTAAGTTATTGTATTCAAAGTCCTTTCTTGACCAGCTAGCTGTAGGTGGCTACGAGTTGTGGAAGGAAACTATTGACCTTAAATCGGTATGGGGTTCTAAAAGTTAGCAAGGTACAAGGCACTGAGGCTTTGCACCGTGCATGACTTATCCCAAATCATATGTTGTTTTTGAATTCTACTATCTCGCAGATAACATGCTTTGGATTGGCTACTCCGAAAAAATTAAACTCTCTTTCCTACCCAGATTTGGAAGAATATTCGGGTTGGGAAAACTCAACTAAATTTACAATTAGAGAATTGCAAACCCATTTGCTAAATTCATCCTTTAACATTTCCAGTTTGGATCCCAAGGGTTGGTTAATGTTGCACCGAAGTGCAGATTCAACTTGAATGATTTCATAAAGGGCCTGGCTAAAGGTAGGTCTAAAAGATGGATCTATGCCATTTATAATGAACTCTGAAAGATATCACAGATTGAAGTGGCTACCCGCGTTAGGGCTATCGACCAAGCTAATTTAGAAAAAGTGCTTGCAGTTGTGGACAACAGCATTAATACCCTTTCCTCCCGAATTTACACATTGGATAATATTGTGTCATCTGTTGTTCAAATTGAACAGGATGAAGTGTCTGTTTTGTACCATGGTCAAAATAAATTTCGTTCTGTTATGCAGTTTGCGTGGAACTTGCAGACGCTGAAAAATGGAAAAGTGCCTTGGACCTATGTTAATGTCACATCTCTGTTTGCACCTTTTAATTTAACTGAAAAGCAACGTTTGCTTTCCATGAGAGATGGTACTTTTTCAATGTTACACATTGAACGCTTAGAGTCTTTGCCCTTTTCAGTGGCAGAGGCCACGGCTGCAACGTGGCTAATCCACGGGTTGATAACTTTACCTTTTGCTCTTTTCCAGTTTACAAATTGCATGAAGTATTTTGCCATTTGCAGATACGAGCGGCTCGGTACCTCCTACTTACATGAAGCCTGGTCACTCCCTTTTACTTATAGATGCCTTAGGGACGGGAAAGAGGTATATATGAATGGAGATGAGTGTACAGAAACACCAGATCACTCCTTGATGTGTAGGCACATCCAATTGCATGGTTCCGGTAACCAAGACCGCCCTAATTTAGCATGTGTTTTGAAAGGAACACCGGTGCCAGCTATAGTCCTGACTTTTACCTTATTAGCTAACGGGAGTTATTTACTTTTAAACAATGAAGATTGTTGTGGGTTATTGAAAGGCATAGCTTATGTTGTAACAGTCAGTGAGCGTGTGGTTTGCTGTAAGAATGTGCTGTATCCACCCCCGCATGGGAACCTTGATGTTTCCATCTGGCCGAGAATTCCGGCCTTGAAGTCAGAGTTCAATAAGATGAGCAGAATAAGAGCCTTATTGTCATAAAAAGAAGTTGCCCTGACATCTGCTCGCGAAACATTTGTCCTTCACGTACCTAACACCCGCACAGAAGTGCATGCCTTATTAAATACTGACCTTCTTTTACATTTTGCTGAGCTGATTTATACAATATTTAACACGTCCTCCACTTCGGGGCTGGCTCATTTTTTTAAAGTAGTGAGCGGTGGTCTAGTGACTTCTTTCCAAAAAATATTTGGAGTCATTCCTGCTTTCTTCCACTTGATATTCTCCAGCCTATTTGGTGGACTTCCTGTTTTACTAGAGCTAGCTGCTGGTTTTTTGCTGCTATTTTGTTTAATTCAAAATGGATGCCCGTCCTGTGTTTGCAAATGAGCGGGAGCAGTTAGCACTGTTTCGCAACAGGATGCTTGAATACTATGGTGTACTGCCACTTGCCACCTTGAGTGCATCGTATGGATTATCGTTTCGATTTTCCTATTTCACCAGTGTCCAGCCTGTGTTTCATTGCCTGAGCTGTGATTTCATGTGGGCCCTGAATTTGTGTCTCTGCAATTTGGTGTCTCCGAAGTGGATTATGATCATCTCATGAGTCCCTTAGTTACTCATGAATTTCTTTGTTCTGACAAGAGGGATTATGGCCTTTGCAGCGATGCATGGAGTTCTGGGTCGTTGGAATATATTCGCAGCAGCGGAAGATTTCTTGGCACACAGCTTCATTGAGAAACCACCGAGTTGTCCTCTGATGGTACTAGAGGCTCCGGTGTGGATACACACACAGACTTAAGTAGGATTGGATGTTAACCTTGCATAGAGATGCTGTGCTCGGAGACACTAAGAAGAAGTCGATCAATGGCTAGACTTTTCTTCAGACCGAGCAAATATTACACGCATCTGAAAGGAGGAGAGAGGCCCTGCACAGCCTCAACAATTGGATCATTTTTTCCTGTGGTCTCCTGCATTAGAACGCCTCCGTGAAGCGCCCTCCTCAGCTTTAACACTACGGAGGTTGATCTGTAGTCTTACTCCAGCAATAGGATGGCATCTGCCTATAAATATACTGTGGCCATCCAGTCTAGCTTGGTTTACACAAACATCTCATTGAAAGAGGTTGGGCGAAAAACAAATCGATCTTTCTAAGTGGACGTGCGATCACATACTGCCCTACTGCGGAAAAGTAACATTTGGGAGGGAGGAAGGGGGGCAAGCACACCGACCACCATTTGTGTGTTTAAAAGGCCGCTTTATTGAAACAGGTGCACATCACACTTTATTAAACTGGCCATCTGCCTTA
The DNA here is from genome assembly GCF_964263255.1 of Lissotriton vulgaris. Taxonomy (NCBI): domain Eukaryota; kingdom Metazoa; phylum Chordata; class Amphibia; order Caudata; family Salamandridae; genus Lissotriton; species Lissotriton vulgaris. Next base: position 966,830,815 of record NC_141697.1, read on the forward strand.
CAAAACTAAAACCTCTCTAAACATCGAATTACCTGACCCCCTTTACTTTTCCTCCCCCCACCCTTACGATCCCCACATGATAAAAATCCCCCACCCTGCAAGATACAATATATAACTACAACTAAGTATGGGCGAATTTTGCGAATCTCGCGTTCGCGAATTTTGTGGATTTGCGAACTCGCAATCCGCAAAATCCGCGAATTCTCGCGAATTTGCGGATTTTATTTTGTGTGTGTTCGCAAGGATTTCTGCCAGTTCGCGAGGGTTTCGTACCAGTTCGCAATTGCGAACTTACATTTTGGCTCGGAACGGTCGTGATTATGTTGTTTCTACGTCTGGTTCATCATCACAGGTTCCCAGCACCCTCTGTTTCACCACTGCCACCCTCTGTTACATCAATGCCACCCTCTGGTTCATCATCACTGTAGATTATGGGGGGGGAAGCAAGCACACCAGCCCTGCTTCAACTGACATGAATTAATTTGGGGTTAGTTTATTAATGTGTCACTGTTTTAAAATTCCAGTCTGGCACCTGCTTCCTTATCTGTAATTTGCTTTCTGTTGCAGTGCATTTTTATTCCAGGACCTTTATGGCCTACTTGTAGCTATTCAATGAGCCTGCTGTGAGGGTCAGAGCAGGGTCATACAATTGTTGCAACTAGCAACTGAATTCTGGAGGGGCCCCAGTCAGGAAGCACTACAGGGAATTGTTTCTAATGATGAGTTTGAACTCTTGCACCTGCCGAGTGCTTTCAGTTTTGCAAAACTCGTTTTACTGCAATTTCGCGGGATTTGCGGGGCGCGAACACGCGCGAGATCGGATTCGGAAGCCGCGAATTCGTGCGAATATGCAATTTGTTTTTTTGCGGCGTGTTAGTTCGCAAGGTTTTGTGCGTTTTTGCGAGCCGCTCTGTAGTGTAGTTCCTAGTTTCCCACTAGGCCCTGCGCATTGGAATAACATAAACAGTAGTATCGACGTGGAACTGCGGATATTCCAGGCCTCCACTGACTATGCTAAACTTAATTGGGTTGTGTTACCAACTAGCTCAGAGGTCACTGGAAACTTTCTTCTCTGCATAGGAAGTGATCAGCTTCCTTGGCACAGACAAGAAGGGATTCAGCTTTCCAACAACCGTGCAACATGACAACTTTGCTCCTCAGATCAAGAGTCAATCTCTAGGGTCGTGTGAAACAATAGACATGTATTTCACTCAGTCAGTCTAGTGCAGTTTACTTTCACGAGATGTAGAGAATAGAGAGACGGGCGTTTGTCAATAAAGGGTTAACATTTATTGAACAGTCTTTCTTCTCGTACAAGAGAAATGTATTGCCACAATTGCAAGAATTGTTATTATAAAAAGTACATACAGTAAGATAAGTATTGCGGAATAGAACTGTAAAAGCATTGATATGGTTTCTTAGCCATACAATGGTTTAAAAGTAATAAAACATATATACAGTCATATATACATTAGGCTAACATACTCAACTGGTGCTTCTAACTAAGCCTACCCCAGTGTGCCTGACCTAAGCCTAACACGTGGAAGGGGAGTAAGTAAGTAGCTTTAAGTTAAGTTGGTTTTGCCAAGGTTTGTTTCAAGAATTCTCGTCTAAGGGTTTAGTCAACACCATACCTCTGAATAGAATGATGGAGGATTGATATCTCCTTCAGGGGTCACTCTCGATATCCCAGTCACCCGCGAGGGTAGACCGGAAACGCCGGGGCTGGATTTCTCTGCAGGAGAAAGGCAGCGGGTCTCTTCAGCGCGTCGAGGAAGGAGGGGGGACAGCGTACGCGGGCAGCTGGAATCTGCTGGATGTCTTTCGCAGAGGGACGGCTGTTCAGCTCCTAAGCGTACTGCACCATAGTTCGCGCTTTAGCAGCGATAATGGTATCTGTAGCTTCACCACCACAGGGACAGCAGGCTGCAGCGACAGAGTGCTAGATTTACCAACACGGGGTCTTGCAGGCAGCTGGCATCAGCAACAGTAGCTCGCATTGCTTAAGGCAACGTTGGTAATATTTATACCTGACAGGTGCCGGGTTTGACGCAGGTTTGCTGGACATAAGACGTCAATTAAAGTCACTCGGAAGTGATAGTTATCAGTTGCTCATTAGAGTTCCATTACTAATCAAAACACAGCAAGTGGGGATTTCCAGGTTTGCTGAGTTTTTATCTTGTTGAAGAACTCGGAGTGTTATCTAGGAATATCAGATAGTGACTACTGCTCTGTCATTGCACTAATTGGTCGCAAAGGAAGTGGCAGAGAGAACTATGCTGGAATGTGGCTCTGTTCGTGTGAGGCCAGAGATGACTTTTCTGAAAATCGCACTTGAACGGTTATGCCAATATAGGGAATAAATGGATTTATAGCCGAATAGGGGCATAAGGTCACAGTATCGATCAGGAACCTAGATAAACACGCAACACCCACTCCACGTTTTCATGTCCATCAAATTACTAAAACTAAAGCAATTAGATGTATGTGTAACATTGCCCACACAAAAATACATAAATGCATTCGAAATAGGCGTACTTGAAATACATGAAATTTAGTTACTGTACGTTTTTTGAAGCATAGAAATCATTCAAAAAATTATTGCATATGAAATCATTGAACGATTATGCAAAAGAATTACACATGAAGTATCTCTGACAGAAGAAGGGCGAGATAAATCATTACATAAAAATGCATTGTAATAACATGTGCTAGAGGCTGGTGTAATATTGTTATGTCTCTAGATGTGTTTAGAAATAGAAGTGTGAAGCTTCTGTTCTCTAAGAATAGTTTTTACGTTAAGCAAAGAATTGTTCGTGCCAAAAAAGGGTCAATATTAAAAAAAATTGTCCAATCCAAAGAATTATTGGTTGAACGGGGAAAAATAGATTTCCAAAGCTCTTGGCAGTTTTTGTTGATCAAAACTGAAGGCCGAATTCAGAGTTCATGGGAACGCTGTGTGTCGGAAAAGCTTCTAAAAGTTATTGTTTCTGTACGGGTGAGAACATCGTATCAGACAGGCTCTCAAAGAATTGGTCTACAAATTCAGGTGATAGTTCAACCAAATTAGATAGCGCTGTAACTTGGCAGGTGTGAGAATGATTGCTGTCATCATAGTCGGGACCAGCAATGCTCACAGAACGTTGTACCTGGATGATGTTGCTTTTGTCACTCGCTCCACTGTTACCACTTGGCTGTAGTACAGGAGTCTCCACGAATGCCGTCATCAGGATTGGTAGCCGCTGGGGACAACACAATGCGTGAGCCGTTATTGGACTGAGCAAAGTATCGACGTCCATTGGTACTGCTGATGGAAGTGAAAGACAGATGTCCAACACGCATTCATCGCCGCAAAGCATACACCGTAGCACAGGTAAAATGCAATTTTGCCATATCGGTCTGAATGAAAGGAACCAGGTCATGTTTAGATCTCTCAGCCTGGCCAATCCAAGGACGTTAGTTATCCTGTCCCGGTAGCGCATTGCTAGGATTGTCTCTTCCATTCCCATGGGAGCTATGTCTGAGCCGAGGCTTGCCATAACGAAGCAGGAGGGTCAAAAATAAAATCCCTGCGACGAGTCCCAAAAATAATGGTATGCCGCCAAAAATGGAGTGCACAAAATTAGGAAAGATTCCCAAAATTGCCTGGAAGGGTGTTAGCAGTCCCGTAAAGACTGTCTTAAATATGCCTGGGATGCTTGTTGCACTAGACATGTTAAGGAGTTGGCTGAACATTTCTACGAAATGCACGGGGCAATTTATTCATAAAAGGTCATGAACTTCAGTAGCTGTCCTTGCAACTAGAAGATCATACGTCTCTTTAGATGACGTTATAGGCACTGTTGTCTGTAAAAGTACAGATTTCATTTTGCTTAATGTATCAATTCGTATAGAATAGAGATTCAGACGAGGCTAGATGGGAGTCACTGTGTCTGCAGGCCCACTCGGAAACAATGCTTGCATACAGCATTTGACCATGGATGTTACTTCTACTAGATAACTTTTCCCTGGCACGAGGCCACAACATCTGTGATCCGTTCTAAGAATGTAACTCCCGTTCGCGAGTTGCATAAAGAAGGGCTCTATCTGAGTTGCAGGTGTGATTAGCTGGTGGCATGAAAGGTTGTTTGAATTTCCATCACATGCTCCGTGTAAATTAATACCCTGACACAAAAGTATACCACTTAGTGAATGTTTACAATTCTCACCACTAAGAAATACATTTTTGTCGCTGTCACTATAGCAAGAATGAGTGTATGGTAATTTCCATTCAGATTTTACATATCCTTTACCCAATTGTTCATAGTGGCCAGCAGGTATGTACTCAAGGCACTTTTTAAATCGGAAAGTTGTTATCGGAATTGTGATAATTCCGTGTATTATCCATTCAATGACAGGACTCTCTGACATTGTCAATGGTAATCTCTCGAGTTTTTCGATGCTCAGGATTGTATAGTCTGCTCCTTTCTGTGCCAAACTGATCTGTTTATCAGTAAGGTTAAAACTGGAAAATAATGACGTTGTGTTGATTAAACGCCAAGGCACATAGCCTGAACGAAGATTTTGCAGCGTCCAGCCTAGTTCTATAATAGAGCGTAATTGAGACTGGCCATGTTGTAACATTAGCAAATCTCTGTCTATCACATCAAAGGCAGAGGATACAATATTGTCCAACAAATATATTCTGGAAGACAGAGTCATTAACCCATTGTCTACCACAGAAAGTGATTTCTCCAAATTAATACGATCAATTTCTCGTATTTTTTCAGCAGTTTCAATTTGCTTTACTTTCCAAGCCTCGTTGTAAGCAGCATAGATACTGGTCGCTATGAAACGCTTTTGAAGCTGTTTGCGTGGTCCAAGAATGAAATCGCGCAAATCAGCACAATCTTTTAGTAAAGACAAGTGTTGCTTAATTTCAGCCAGTGTGGACGAAGTTAGCCATTCAAGGCAGAGTTTCCCTACACTGTATGTTGTTATAATCCCTGGATGTTGTCTCTGGGAGTATCTAGGGTCTAATATGGTCATTTTTAACCCCTGTGTTTTATTCAGGAATCTATCTTGACAGCTATTTGTGTCAGTAGGCCAGATTAACCACTTTTTCCAATCAGGATTTGTTCTGTTAAAATGTAAAATTTGTGACACGTCTAACTCAATATCTGTGGTTGTATTCTCAGGTATTGGCTTTGGTATAGACGGTGTTTTAAGGTCTTTGATCTTAGCTAGGCCAAGACAAGATGTTTGGTGTATTGTGTCATTTAAAAACAACATTTGTTCTGGTATCATGCAGGTTCTAAATAGTGCTTCAATGCCTTGCATCTGCCAATCTTTTGTACCCCAAATTGTTTTCGTTTCAATATTATTTTTCCAATAATCAAAACCAAATGTCATCATTTTGTCATAAAATGCTTCTGAATATATCAATTTAGAATTTGTCAGCATTGTTTTCATTCCTGTTTTATCTAACAGTTTGTAATAAAATGTTTCTGCATCACTGGTGTTAAACCCTGAGAAGTATTTGAATTTCTCAAAAAATGCTTTAGAACTGCTTTTTGGTGGTGTAGAACAATGTTCCCATTGATTATACATAAAAACATTTCTAGGCTGTGCAGATTTATGCAAGTAATGATCCCCATAGTGGGTGTAACAGAATAGCTGCTCATAACTAGATGAACCTTGTAAATAATCATGATCTGTGAATCTAGCTGACATTACTAAATCAGACATCATGTAATTAATACTGTTAAAGTCCCAATCATCAGAGAATGTACTAGGTATCACAAAGTCACTTAAGGAAACCTTTAGTTGATGAGGATACTTCAGGATTTCGACCGTTCCATAGATCTCATAGTCTGTTTTCTCCCATACTACCCCACCAGGTATTGGAATTGCCGTGACATTTACTGTTGACAGTTCTCTTTTCTTCACGTGGGAAGATCTGTGTGGTTTCAGGACTAGGTTGATGTTCTGACTTGCTGTGTCCATTGTAATATATTTTCCTTCAATGAATTTTCCCAAACACAGTACCATGATGAGCCAAAGCAGGAGGAAAAATACACCTAGACCGAACCAGAACTCTAGCCAAGGGGAAATTAGGTAGATTTCCTTCAATTGATGAAAGAGTTCCGTTGCTTTTTCTTTAAAAGTCTTTTTTGTTTGTGGCATCACTTCGGGGTCGTTTAAATCTTCAGAGAAGTTGTCAAAGTTGATGAAATAACCAGAGGCAGTTCTGTCAATTGATGGGATTGTTCTTTCAATCTGTCTTTCGGTAGCACTTTCTGATGCCACATCATTGTAGACTGGTGTTGTTTCTTGACGAACTGTTTCAATCTATGTTTCAAGAGGCACGAGTTCCATGGCATTATTGCATAGTCCTTCATTGTGCACTGCAGGCTGATCGAATGTGATTAGTCTTTCAGTTTGAACCTCTTGGATTGTTGCAAGTTTGGGTATTCTGTTGTTTCTTGGGAGTCCACTGGGCCTACTGTTGATTATAGGCCACATGCTTGTGGTTTTACCAGATCGATAGACACGACTCTGTTCTCCTTTTTACCAGCAAGGGGCGGTAGCACAACTGATCTTGTTCCGGTGACTGCTAAGACAGGTACTGCTTTTCTGTAAGAAGGCCCAAATTCCTTCTTAACCGCGATCTTTTCTCTGACTAGATCCCCAATCTTTGGAATCCAGACAGGCCTTGCTGGGGCTGTTGCGGGTGGTGCCTCGTCAGTGGTACTTGGCTGCTGCTTTAACTTTATGTTGCTTAATGATTTTCATGTGTCATTCAGTTCCTGTAAAACAGCCAAACGATCCTTTACATCAAAGTGCGTTGTTTCTTCTTGTACCACTGACATCTGACTATCGAGGTCCTGAACACGCATTCTAATTCCGAACAATAGTTCGTATGGGCTGAAACCTTTTAGAGAATTTCTTGGCATATTGTTAAGACTAGTCTGGACACTTATTAAATGTTTGACCCACCCAGCGCCTGAACCTAATACCTTCGCTGTTATAGATTGCTTTATGTCACGGTTTTTTCTTTCTACCACACTGTTCCCTTCGGGGTGCGACGGACAAGAATACCGCAACCCAATTCCCATGCTGGCCATGGCCTCCTTATAGGCTCGAGAGCTGAAAGCAGGACCCTGGTCAGAATGGAACGTGGTAATTGCGTATGTGCCGATAAAGACTCGCAAATCTTTTATAACCGTTCTAGCGTCAGCCGAGCGCTGGGGGCCTCATTTTTTTTAAGTGCTTTTCGTCTTAATGGTGTACACTGGGACGCGCTTCTCTTCTTTGATTGCGCAGATAGACCGCCTTATGCTGTCTAGAAGGGATCCTGAAACTACACTGGCCTGTTCATTTCTGCGATCTCGGTTGCAGTTTTCACAATTTTGAGCAAAACATTGAATATCTATACTCATCCCTGGCCACCAGTACTCTGATTGTAATTCTTTCAGAGAGGCTTTGATTGTTTGGTGTCTCAGACCCAACCCCATGTGTGCTTCCAGTAAGAGGAAGCCCCTCCTGCTCCTGTTTGGAATTACTCTGTCCCCCACTCCAGGGATTCGAGCAAAAGGAACGGAGTTTGCATCGATTATGTATGCATAATTGAGTGGATAGTTTACGGGTAGTGCTGCACAGTTGCCTTTTACAGTCGTTTTACTGCCAGCATGGTTTCCCCGTCTATGTATTTATCTGTACGCTTTTTTGTGGCTACGGAAGCCGGTTTAGTTGCTTCCGCTTTGGCTGTATTAGCCAATGAATTCCCTGCAACGTGAACGCCATCACGTTGAAGACTCTGTGCGTGAATCACGTGAGTCTTTTGTAGTTCTTTGTGTAAAAGAGCTACCTCGTTCCAGAGCAATTTATGCTTTATTGTGGCACCTGTGTCATCTTTGTAGTCGTTTCGATCCAACCCTGCAGTTTATTGTTGTAAGAGTTGACGCAAAAATGAGAATCGCACACTATAAGTGTCGGGAATTCACGTTCTGCATTTTCGAGCGCCATCTTTAAAGATCTGATTTCAGTTCTCTGAACCGAACAGTTTCTTACAGATTCAGTTTTTGTTACTTTCGGTCTGAATTTACCGCACAGCCAACGACCTTTAATGATCGCGCACGCTGCATTGTAGGATTTTCTCTCTACGTTAAAATGCTGTACAAAGCTATCTGTATAGATTATACAGGCGTATTGTGGGAGAGGCAGAATTTCGATTGGCAGAGGATATTCTTCTTCATATTCTAAATCATTCAGTTCTTCAAATTGCGGGGCGAAATAGTATTTCACGTCTTCCGCTCCTAGAGAATCTATGCACTGTATCCATTTCGGATCCAGTGACACTGTAGGCAAGTTTACTGGGCTGAATAGCGCCTCGAAGGCGGATTCCGCTGTAAGGATATTAATCCGTTTGCCGTGTGCTAGTTCTCGTTCATTTGCTAATGCGATTTGCACTGCTTTCACAGTTCTTTCTGTGGGACTGAATGCTTTTTCTGCTTGTGTGTACAAGTGAGATTTGATTGAAATTGGTACCTTTTCTCCCTCATTAGAGGTTAGGTATGTGAATCCGCATCTTCCTGGGATGACTCGGATTACAAGATCGATCGTGTTGTCACGTGTATCTAATTTTGTTTTTGCTAACATGTCTGTTTGCAGTGATCTCAAAATTTCTGTGTGTTTTTGAGTCCAATTGATTTGTTTAAAATCAGGTTTAATTAGTTCGTAGAGTGGTTTAACCATCTCTGCTTAATTTAGAATGTAAGTTCTCCCGAAATTCAGAAAACCTAGAATGGATTGTAAATTATTCAGCGTTTTTGGAGCTTGGAGTACAGCGCACTTCTCTAAGAAGTTGTCCGCTAGGCTTTTCCCTTCACTTGATAATTCGTACCCTAAAAATAGTACTGTCAGATGGGCAATTCGGGACTTTTTAAAGTTGAATTTGTAACCCTCTGCTGCGAACCCAAGTATAATGGTGTTCACTCTTTTCAAGTGGGTATCCAAGTCGTCGTCTGTGAGATAAATATCATCTACGTAAGATAATGCTTCATCATCATAGATTTGTAGTAACTCTGTTACCCTAGCTGAGAATAGTCCTGGGCTGTTCTTGAACCCCTGTGGGAGTCGACAGAATTTTTTCTGCGACCCAAATGCAGAGAAAGAGGTCAAATATCTGCTTTCTGGTGCAATGTTTTGACAAAAGAAACCATTAGAAATGTCTAATGTTGTTTTATATTTTTTCCTAACTATGTTATTCATTAGGGCTGCACTATGCGAGTTTTGTACTGCAAAAGTTTTGCAACATGTATTAAGATGTCTGTAGTCCAAAACTAGACGATATGAATTGTCTGGCTTGGAGAAAGGAAACAAAGGATTGTTCATTTGAGAGGTGCATGTTTCAATCACCCCCTGGTACTCAAGTTGATCTAAGATCTCCCTGACTTGTTTTTTAGCTTCTTGCTTTATGGGATACTGCCGTTGGGCAGTTGGTTCACTTTTTAGTTGGATTTTGTGAGGAGGTGAATCCTCATCCCATCCTACATGATTTTTATATAATGCAGGTGCCTGGGCCACTGCCCATTTCCTTGCATATGTGTATTTTTTGTGAATCGGAATGTGATTCGAGAAGGCAGGCAAAATCACTTCTTCGCCACGAGGGCACTCCCTGACAAACTCTGGGGGCCAATCTTTTTCAGCTAACAGAATATCATAGCCTTTTGAGAGCTTATCCCAAAATAGACCCTTAATTTTCCTAGTCTTATCACCCTCTATACGCAATGTTATTTCGTATATTTTATGGGGCTCGCTAAGTCTGGCGTCGGCAGTTTCAACCTGAATGTATTCATTTGTGTCCACTGTCTCCAGATGACTCATCAAGATCTTGCGCGCTATACTGATTTCTGCTGCACTGTCCAACATTGTCAATGCCCACTCCCCGTTTTTCAACTGTGTCCTCAGTATTCTCGGCATGGTTGATTACTCTAATACTGGCTACCTTCTTTTTCCGAAATTGAGATTTTTTACTCTGAGCAGGTTCCTTGTCTTTGGACTTGGTGTGCTCTCCTGGGTTTGACCGTCCTCTTCTTTCCGAATTCTGTGGAAAAGATCGAGAGGGACGTTTATCAATACTTTGATATCTATCAGGTTTTTTCAGATTATCCCTCTTTCTAAGGTTATATCTTTTCTCAGAGGGCTCCCTCTGGGGAGACTGGCGTTCTCGAGTCGGAGTTCTTTCCCTCCGTCGAGGAGACCTTCCTCTGGACTGGAAAACTTTTTCCTTGGGAGTGGATTGTTTATTTCCATACCAGCTCTTTTTAGGAGTGTTTAAATTATTTTTAATAAATAATTTTTCAGGATTTTCGAGCAGTTGGGGCTTAACTGGTTTTCCACCCAAGCTGTCTCTACCTAATTCTTCATAGCACTTTTCTATGATTTTTGCAAGCTCAACAGGATCTTTTATATCTGTTTCCTTCAACTTCTGGCGGATCGCCACAGATGCTGCTTCTCCCTTTATGTTGGCTAATAATATAGCCGAGACCTGCTTGAAGTCTTTCAGTAATTTCATACCTAGATTTAAAGCGGGCTCTGGACCGAATTCATTTTGAATCTGTTTTAGCACTTCTGGTATTACCGCCATAGACGGAACACCGTGTGTTTTTGTGTAAATGGAAGCAAAGACTGTACCCCAAGTGTCACAGTCCTCCACGTGTGGTGCGATTCCCATTGGAAGGCAGATGGTCAAGATTCTGTGTTTCTCAATAGGGGTAGTATCAGGTAATACTGCCTCTATTTGAGTGATTTTCTGTGCTAACCAGAAAGGAATTTGTTCCCGTTTTACGGGTATTTTACCAAGACATGACTGTATGTTCTGTGGTGTAATTTTATTTGTGTTCCCCTGATGAGGGGTCAGCTGTGGTGTATTAACAGCTGGCTGGACTGTTGCAGTCCGCATTACATATTGGACTAATTGCCTATGTATTTTAATTAGTGTTTTTAGCTGTACTAACAGCTCTTCCTTAGACATTTTTACAATGTCAGGATGTGGTGTGTAGCTGGCTAGAACCGGCCACGTTGCTCCTGGTCTACCTAGTGGACCGAGCCTGGTTATGTGATCATTATGTTTTAGGGCGCCATTAAACCAGAGCAGGTGCTCTTGAAATTTAAGTGGAATTTCAATCTCCTCGAAAGGAGCGTACTCTTCCGGAGGTTTCTCTATTTTGTAATAGTGAAACTCTTTTGTTCTAGCGTTTACCGCTGGAAAGTTTATCCATGAATAGAATACCTCTGTCTGCCGATACTCGTGAGCCTCTATCACGAAAATTACTGTACCACCTTGAGGTGTCAGTCCGTTTTCTATAAGTTTTAACGTTATAGATCTTCTTAAGTGTACCGGGATGATAATAGCATCCGTGTCTGCTTCTAGGAGACTCGTGTCTTCCTCTATTAGTTGGGTTGCTAGTCTAACTGCTTCCCTTTCTTCTTCACTGTCTGTCATTTCTTAGAAATGCAGGCTTTGCAGAGTAGATCTCCAAGGAGACAAAGATTAGGTGCACAATATTTTGGAACACTGTATCCTTCAACGTTGAATAAACCAGAGCTTTACATAGGAATCTCTTCCTACTAAGGTCGGGCGGATTTTAACCTTTCACCCACTCCAGACGTCTATTGGAGTATTTACGGGAGAAAGGGGTCTGTGTGAAATATGCACGACTGAGTTACTCTAAAAGTCTTGAGTTAGTTTATCACCTTACCAAACGTTGGGGCGCCATGTAGTGTAGTTCCAAGTTTCCCACTAGGCCCTGCACATTGGAATAACATAAACAGTAGTATCGACGTGGAACTGCGGATATTCCAGGCCTCCAAAGAGGTTGGGCGAAAAACAAATCGATCTTTCTAAGTGGACGTGCGATCACATACTGCCCTACTGCGGAAAAGTAACATTTGGGAGGGAGGAAGGGGAGCAAGCACACCGACCACCATTTGTGTGTTTAAAAGGCCGCTTTATTGAAACAGGTGCACATCACACTTTATTAAACTGGCCATCTGCCTTACAAAACTAAAACCTCTCTAAACATCGAATTACCTGACCCCCTTTACTTTTCCTCCCCCCACCCTTACGATCCCCACATGATAAAAATCCCCCACCCTGCAAGATACAATATATAACTACAACTAAGTATGGGCGAATTTTGCGAATCTCGCGTTCGCGAATTTTGTGGATTTGCGAACTCGCAATCCGCAAAATCCGCAAATTCTCGCGAATTTGCGGATTTTATTTTGTGTGTGTTCGCAAGGATTTCTGCCAGTTCGCGAGGGTTTCGTACCAGTTCGCAATTGCGAACTTACATTTTGGCTCGGAACGGTCGTGATTATGTTGTTTCTACGTCTGGTTCATCATCACAGGTTCCCAGCACCCTCTGTTTCACCACTGCCACCCTCTGTTACATCAATGCCACCCTCTGGTTCATCATCACTGTAGATTATGGGGGGGGGGGAAAGCAAGCACACCAGCCCTGCTTCAACTGACATGAATTAATTTGGGGTTAGTTTATTAATGTGTCACTGTTTTAAAATTCCAGTCTGGCACCTGCTTCCTTATCTGTAATTTGCTTTCTGTTGCAGTGCATTTTTTTCCAGGACCTTTATGGCCTACTTGTAGCTATTCTATGAGCCTGCTGTGAGGGTCAGAGCAGGGTCATACAATTGTTGCAACTAGCAACTGAATTCTGGAGGGGTCCCAGTCAGGAAGCACTACAGGGAATTGTTTCTAATGATGAGTTTGAACTCTTGCACCTGCCGAGTGCTTTCAGTTTTGCAAAACTCGTTTTACTGCAATTTCACGGGATTTGCAGGGCGTGAACACGCGCGAGATCGGATTCGGAAGCCGCGAATTCGTGCGAATATGCAATTTGTTTTTTTGCGGCGTGTTAGTTCGCAAGGTTTTGTGCGTTTTTGCGAGCCGCTCTGTAGTGTAGTTCCCAGTTTCCCACTAGGCCCTGCGCATTGGAATAACATAAACAGTAGTATCGACGTGGAACTGCGGATATTCCAGGCCTCCACTGACTATGCTAAACTTAATTGGGTTGTGTTACCAACTAGCTCAGAGGTCACTGGAAACTTTCTTCTCTGCATAGGAAGTGATCAGCTTCCTTGGCACAGACAAGAAGGGATTCAGCTTTCCAACAACCGTGCAACATGACAACTTTGCTCCTCAGATCAAGAGTCAATCTCTAGGGTCGTGTGAAACAATAGACATGTATTTCACTCAGTCAGTCTAGTGCAGTTTACTTTCACGAGATGTAGAGAATAGAGAGACGGGCGTTTGTCAATAAAGGGTTAACATTTATTGAACAGTCTTTCTTCTCGTACAAGAGAAATGTATTGCCACAATTGCAAGAATTGTTATTATAAAAAGTACGTACAGTAAGATAAGTATTGCGAAATAGAACTCTAAAAGCATTGATATGGTCTCTTAGCCATACAATGGTTTAAAAGTAATAAAACATATATACAGTCATATATACATTAGGCTAACATACTCAACTGGTGCTTCTAACTAAGCCTACCCCAGTGTGCCTGACCTAAGCCTAACACGTGGAAGGGGAGTAAGTAAGTAGCTTTAAGTTAAGTTGGTTTTGCCAAGGTTTGTTTCAAGAATTCTCGTCTAAGGGTTTAGTCAACACCATACCTCTGAATAGAATGATGGAGGATTGGTATCTCCTTCAGGGGTCACTCTCGATATCCCAGTCACCCGCGAAGGTAGACCGGAAGCGCCGGGGCTGGATTTCTCTGCAGGAGAAAGGCAGCGGGTCTCTTCAGCGCGTCGAGGAAGGAGGGGGGACAGCGTCCGCGGGCAGCTGGAATCTGCTGGATGTCTTTCGCAGAGGGACGGCTGTTCAGCTCCTAAGCGTACTGCACCATAGTTCGCGCTTTAGCAGCGATAATGGTATCAGTAGCTTCACCACCACAGGGACAGCAGGCTGCAGCGACAGAGTGCTAGATTTACCAACACGGGGTCTTGCAGGCAGCTGGCATCAGCAACAGTAGCTCGCATTGCTTAAGGCAACGTTGGTAATATTTATACCTGACAGGTGCCGGGTTTGACGCAAGTTTGCTGGACATAAGACGTCAATTAAAGTCACTCGGAAGTGATAGTTATCAGTTGCTCATTAGAGTTCCATTACTAATCAAAACACAGCAAGCGGGGATTTCCAGGTTTGCTGAGTTTTTATCTTGTTGAAGAACTCGGAGTGTTATCTAGGAATATCAGATAGTGACTACTGCTCTGTCATTGCACTAATTGATCGCAAAGGAAGTGGCAGAGAGAACTATGCTGGAATGTGGCTCTGTTCGTGTGAGGCCAGAGATGACTTTTCTGAAAATCGCACTTGAACGGTTATGCCAATATAGGGAATAAATGGATTTATAGCCGAATAGGGGCATAAGGTCACAGTATCGATCAGGAACCTAGATAAACACGCAACAGCTCGTAGCGCAAGGCGCGAAGTTACCCTCGCGGTCGTTCAAGTGTGGTAAATATTTTACCGTATACTATTTTTCCATATAATTTCAGACAGATTACAAAAGAATAGCTCAATCAAATGAGAGGCAGAGTCCGTGGTGTCTGAGTCATAAGGGCTTTAATCATAAAGAATGACTAAATGACTCGAGTCAATGGAGATCTAGTCCATCAATACAAGGGTACGGGTATGCAATGATGGCAGGAAAAGATGTCCACGATTTATTCACAGTACATGACATATATAGTAAAATGACACAATGGCATTGAATACAGTAGGCGTGACAAGTGAAATGTATATGATAAGAACCCATGTGCGTAGCAAAAAGGTGTGAACATGGGTGTGCACAGAGGCGTACACTAGGAACGTCACAGAAAAGTGTCATAAGTGGGTGGATGCTTAGAGAATTCTTGCAGAGTCAGCTGAAACCTATGGCCTGGATGCGCGTGCAGCTAATATGACGTGTGATTGACGTGCAACGGGAGGAAGCTAAGAGTCTGACTTTTAACACTAGTAGAAGAGACAGAAGGCTGGCATGTCAGATCGACCTGTCCCTAAACATATCTGATATCTAGTATTTGGAGGATGTTTAATCTAGAGGAAAAGGTCTCTTGGGCAGAGGCTATTCTATACTGAATGTATGCGTGTCTAGGTGTCTGCGTGTCTACGTGCGGATGCTCGAAACCAGGGGCCTACCATGGTAACGGGAACTGTAAATTACTTGCACGGAGACAGGGAGACTTGCTCTTTGCTCTGCAGCCGGGGATATGTTTACCTAAATCACTAGACAGGAATGTGTTTTCGAGGAGCTGAGCTGGCTCCGCTGATAACTTGAAGGCACAATACTGTTTTTGGCAGGCAGACCAGTCCGAGCCGGGCACCGCTCGGTTGGCAGGAAGTAAGGCAGAGGTCAGGGATGCGTCTCCATGCTGCAGCTTTCAGAGGCAGAGGCAGAAGTGGCTTGAAGACAGAAATCAGGGCCTAGCTCGGCAGAGCCAGGAAAACGTGAAAGTGCACCACATAAAGACGGTGGCACGGCATACTTAGGAACGGAATTATCGATCCATTCATGGTGGATCTGATAGAGGACATGTTATCGTTGGACGCAAATGTATTTGCGTCTTCAGATTCAGTTGTGGAGGGAAATTACATGTACTTGAAGTGTGTACATGGAGCCGTTTGGGGTCTACGTTAGGGGACACAATTGACCATAAAAATTCCAATTACCTCATTCCCTCCTTGTCCCCTACGGACCCTTCATGATATGTCGATGTTCATGAGACCATCAATCTGTTCATATAACATAATTTGCTCTTCTTTCTTTCGTCTGGAATGGGAACGTGCACTTGAATGGGGAACACAAGCTGTGGCGCACAAGCCGCAAATCGCTGGCCCACATTGTAAAGATAGGCAACAACTGAAGACTATGGCCAATATGATTCCTAGGAATGACAGTAGTTTCCATCCCCAAGCTGTTATTACACTCCAGAGCCAACCGGACCAAGTCCAGGAGCCTGGATTCTGGTGTATCAGATGAGCAATCTCGTGAAGTCGGGTAATGGCTTTATAGACTGATGGCGCATTATTTGGAATAAATACGCAGCAACTGGATCCGATGACTCTACAAGCCCCGCCCCTATCGGCCAGGATGACGTCAAGGACAAGGCGGTTCTGAAGAACAACAAGTCTCATAGCAGACTGCTCCTCTGTTAAGTTGCCCAAAGCTGAATTAGTCTCATTCACTACTGCTTCTAATATTCTGGTTAATTTGCGTATCAGTTTACTATTGGAGACAGTTCCTAGATAGGGAAAGAATCCTTTATTGAAATCTGTATATTGTTCCATGTAGTTTCAGTCTGATCAACTATTGGGAGGTCTCTTTTGTGTCTAACAATATTAAGGCGGGAATTCCTGTGATAGTCAGATGGGGCTAGAAATACTGGTGGTAATAAGAATGCAATGAAACAGGTACCATCCCAGTCTGGAGGTAAACGGACATAAGCTGTCTGACCACAAATAAAGTAGGAGTGTCGGGAAGCTTTGAATGTAGACTTGCCTTGATCACTGAATTCGACCACAGTAGTACAGTCACTGTGACCTAGATGTACTGAACCATTCTTTCTGACACATAATACACCTTTCGTTGGTAGAACTGATATGGATGGTAAGTCTGGACTCGTTTCTGACTGAACATTTAGAATCATGAGATTAAGTGTAAAATTGCCTAATCCATACACTTCGTTTTCTAGATCTGTCCCAGTCATTTGTGGAAGACCCTCTTCGTTCGGGAAACATGCTTTGTTCATGACTGTGTTCAGATTTCCCCATATCCAATTGCCTTGGGAAACCTTAGAGTCAGTGCCTATAGAAGATATTAAACTAAACCAGGCACCACAGGAACCATTATGTGTAAACGGGTAAGGAAAGAGAGGCAGAGCTCCCTTATAGTTCTGGTAGGGAGGGAGTCGGCCACATATCCAACAATTAGTAGCATTGTTGATCTGGTGAGAATGGTGTAACATACGAATGAATGTATTGTTGCGCAGCGCAAGTCGATAAGACAATTCGTGTGGGGGTAGAGCACTAAACGTGTGTTCTGCAGTGTTATTAGAAAAATGTGCAAGAGGAAAATACATATAAAGCATCCAACTTAAAACAATAATCGTAAGACTCAGAAAAAACATAATAAGTAATGTGCAGACGCATCTGCTCTGGAGACTTTTACAATATTTTCGTTTCTTGGCCTCCTGACTATCTCTCTCTCTATTTGGGTCTAACTTTAACATTGTCAGAACTGCCTAACCGCTTCACCCAGGGGGGGACTTAAACAATTAAACTGTCTGACTTACTAGACCTCAGTTTCTGGCGATACTCCTCTTGGGGAGTTTTCTCTAGAAGGGGAAGTTTGGTATCAGTCACTGGTACGTGGGAGTTCTGGGATTCGGATTTTGGCGGAAGTCCATGAAAGCGTTTGACGTGACTGGAGTGCACCCACCCCTTCCGCCCCTCGATTTTCACTGCAGTCCTTGTTGTTAACAAAACAATCTTTGGCTCCTTCCAGCGGGGCTCCAACGGGCTTGACCTGTCGAAGTTGCGTACGACGACTACATCGCCTGGGACCAATTCATGGGGCTTCACCTCGGTGTTGTCTGGGAAGGCTGCCGCAACCTGTGAACGACATGATTGTAGTGCAGACATCAAGGAAGCAAGGTAATCTGTCAACATAGTACTATCAACATCAGTAATCTTTCGCGGCAGAGGCGTCCCCCACATATTAGGAGGTCTACCGAAGACCACCTCATACGGGGATAGCCCTGTCCTAGAGTGAGCTACCATTCTCATATAAAAAAGTGCAACTGGCAATGCTACTATCCAATCTACTCCCTTCTCTTTACACACTTTTGCAAGGCGAGTTTTCAGAGTCTGATTGTGTCGCTCCACGAGACCTGCTGCCTCAGGATGCCGGACACAGTGAAACTTCCACTGGTATCCCAATAGAAGAGAGACCTGCTTCATGAGTTCGGATGAGAATGGCTGACCGTTATCCGAATATACGACACGGGGCAAACCGTATCGAGGGAAAAACTCACGAACCAACTGCCTGGCAGTGGTCGGGGCAGTGTAATCTGGGACGGGATATGCTTCTGTCCATCGGGATAGGGCACATACGACTACGAGGACATACTTAAATCCTCGGCATCTGTCCATCTGGATATAATCCATCTGAAGGACTTCAAAAGGATAGTCGGGAGGATGGAATCCACCTTGCTCTACGGGAATCCCTTTTCCTGGATTGAACTGACAACAGATCATGCAGGTACGCACTTTCTGTTTCGCTGCTGCTCGTAAATGCTTGTTGAACCAAAGATTCTGTACACTATCTAACATGGCTTTTTCTCCTAAATGTGCTGGACTATGTGCTGTGTTAATGATAACTTGAACCATAGAGTCGGGAAGAAACCGTGTGGTCTTTCCCCTCGTCATCCATCCCTGGTCAGTCTGGACCCCTCCTTGTTCAGCCCATTTCTTTATTTCATCTGGAGTGGCATGTGTCTGTATATCAATGACATCTTGTGTGGGGTCCCTGACTGTCATGCAATGTGTCTGTGAAGTCGCATCCGTCTTGGTCATGTCAGTCGTTTGAGTATGAGTCAGTGCTGTATGTTTCGCTATTCGATCTGCAAAATCGTTGCCCTGAGAAATCTTGTCTGTGACTTTTGTATGTGCCTTACACTTCATGATAGCTATAGCTGTAGGCAAATGTATTGCTTCTAATAGTGTTTGAATGAGGGGGCCATGCTGTATCTTGGCTCCGTGAGAGGTCAAGAAACCTCTTTCTTGCCAGAGGACACCGAAGTCGTGAACGACTCCGAATGCATAACATAAATCTGTGTATATATTCACTTTCTTGTTCTTGGCCCGTATACAGGCTTAGGTCAGGGCAATGAGCTCTGCTGCTTGGGCTGATAGGGTGTCAATGCGATGTGTTTCTATGACATCAGTTTCAGTGGTCACTGCATACGCGGCCACTAATTCTCCTGTACTTGTTCTTAAACATGAACCATCCACATAAAGTGTCAGGTCTGGGTCGGGTAATGCGACATCTGTCAAGTCTTGTCTGGGTTTCGTAACTGTGTCAACTATCTCCACGCAGTCATGTGGAGTGGGGTCTGTTGTGCTCGATGGTAAAAGTGTAGCAGGATTCAGTGTATTACAGCGTCTGATTTCTATGTGTAGCTGGAATAACGTCAATTCATAACCTGTCAGTCGTGCTATAGTCAAGTGTTGAGTCTGGGTTCTGTTTAAAAGAACCTCTACAGAATGTGGAACTTGTACTGTCAATTGATGTCCTAATACAATGGAGTCGCTTTGTCTGATTGCTAGAGCTGTAGCTGCAACTGACTTTAAGCACGCAGGCAAGGCCTGGGCTACTGGATCCAATGTGCTCGAAAAATAAGCACACGGTCTGTGTTTGTCTGCTTGTAACTGAGTGAGAACCGACAACGCTGTGCCATCGCGTTCCGTGACAAAAAGCGTAAAAGGTTTGCTGTAACAAGGTGTTGCTAAAACTGGTGCTTGACATAAGGCTTTCTTTAATTCGTCAAAAGCTTGTGTATGTTCCTGAGTCCATGGGAGAACAGACGAAGACGCTGCCTCTTGTGTTGTCAACTGTATGAGTGGTTTAGCTAGAAATGCATATTGTGGAATCCATTGTCTGCAATAAGAAGTGAGTCCAATAAAGGCTCGTACTTCTTTCTGTGTCTTGGGTTGCGGAAGACGTGCAATTAACTGAATTCGTTCAGGTGTCAGCTGCCTACCCCACTTGGTCAGCAAGTGCCCAAGGTACACCATTTGCTGAGCACAGAATTGTAGCTTCGAAGGAGACACCTTGTGTCCCTTGTCCGCCAGGAAATGCAAAACTGTCAGTGATGCTTGTTCACATTCTGGTTCACTACGGGCGGTGATCAATAGATCATCGACGTACTGAAGTAGGGCAGTGTTGGCAGGCATTTGAATACTGTCAAGTTGTCGTTTTAATGCTTGGCTGTAGATGCTGGGGCTTTCTGTGAATCCTTGAGGTGCGCGTGCAAATTTGAAGCTTCGGCCATTTAAACAGAATCCGAAAAGATATTGGCTTTCCGGGACAATAGGAACACTAAAGAAGGCGTTCTTGAGGTCAATTACAGTAAAGAACGTCGCTTCGGAATCAATAGCTGTCAATAGGGATGAAATGTCTGGGACCACGGGATATTGTGGTACAATGCATTTATTCAATTCTCGTAAATCGATACCTAATCGATAAACTGGAGGTGCGTTTGGATCAGTTCGTTTAAGAATTGGAATGATAGGGGAATTACAAACATTGGAGTCGGTTTCTACAACCACTCCTTGTGCAATGAGCTTGTCAATGATTTTCAGTAAAGCCACTACAGCATCTGGTGGTAACTTGTATTGTCGAATGCGTGGTAGTACTACTCCTGGCTTGAGTGTGACACGATATGGAGTAATGTGCATACAACCTACATCAGTGGGGCCTTTTGCCCATAAATGTGCAGGAACATTCTGTAACCTGGGGCCAAAATCTCTCAATACATAATGGCCTTTGAAATCACGAAGGAACAACCTTACTCCTTCCGGAGAACAACAAATTACAGCTCCTAGAGCCTTCAGGGTCTTAATACCAAGCAAGTTTTCTGGGCATGATTTCGTGAGCAGTAAATCTGTAGTGCGGGACAATGGACCAACTGCAAGGGGAACTGGTTTCGATACTTCATTAACAATAGGCTTTCCTGAAAATCCAAGGGAAACATTTTTTGAGCCTGAGAGGGGTGCCCCTGGAACCTCGTCGTGACTGATGGTCGTCCTGCTTGCCCCAGTGTCAATTAAAAACTTTCTATCCTTCCCTAATACCTGACTGTGTACATAAGGGCCTTCTTGATCTACAGGAACCTTGATAAGGGGCAAGCCAACCTCCCTCTCTAGGCTGTTTCATGTGTATTGCTGATAATCGGGGTAGTCGGACTGTGCATACTGGTACATCTGCTGGGTGACATGTTGTGTCGCGGCAATGGGCTGTGGCTGTGGTACCGCTACGGTCTGTTGTGGAATCTGCATAGGCTGGACATTCTGTGGAACGTGTTGTTGGACCTGGTTCTGTCTAGGAGGACGCGGTCTCTCTTTAGTTTTACCTGTAGCTATGTTGTGTTTCAAAACTGCACAATCGTTTACATAGTGACCTGGCTGTTTACAATAGTTGCATATCCCTTTAACAGGAGCTGCTGAATTTGAATTATTGGATTGTGTCGTACTCCTTTTATGACCGTCAGCTGGAACTGACTGAGCAACTAGTACTTTCATTTTCGTGTCTTTCATACGTCTCTGTTCGTGATCATGTTCTTCTCTAATTCTGTTCTGGTGATACTGTAACATTTGTAACATTTGGGAAGGCGAATTAGCTTGCCATGTGCTCTCGACTTTCAGTACACGGTTCTTAACCTGGGGCAGGGAATTCTTGACTAATTTGGATACAAAAAGGTGTTGGTATGACTCGCTACTCGTTTTCAGGCCACTATTAATAATAAAACATTTCTCAAATCGGGAATAAAAATCACTAGTGTCTTCGTCGGGTTTCTGTTTGCAGGCTGAGATTGCATCCCAGTCCTCCTTTTTAGTCGCTAACAATCTTGGCAAAACCTGTACTAACAATCCTGGTAATGCTTTAGTCTTATCTCCAAGACCTACACCTGGGGTTCGAGTCGTTTCTTCGGCTTCTAATGCAGCCCAATCAATCTTTTTGTCTCCCACCTCCCATTCCTTTTCTTTGAGTTTCTCGTAAATACCGGCAGGCAATAACACTTTCAATATTTTCATAATGTCGGGATAGGTGTAATCTCCCATGAGTAACATGTCTTTTATTTCACGGTGGAAACCTGCAGGGTCTTTATCGTGACTGGGCACTATTTTCTTCATTTCCAATAGTTCCATTTTAGTTATGGGCGTGTATACATACACACGTGCAAAGGTATCATCAGGGTTCCGGATTGGATGTACTTCTCGTAAAGGATTCTGTTTGTCAAAGTGATATGGTTGCCTGACTGGGGGTGGAACGGAAACAAGATGGGGAGTCAAGAAAGTTCTATATTTGTGACGTTGTTCTAAAATCGTTTCAATTAGATCGGCACCTAGACCTCTCCATCTTCTCAGGAGTAAGTCCTGCAATAAACTATATAACGGACCTGGATCAGATGCTTGATTTTCGTACTGTATAATGAGGTGTTGGGTCATGTATATACCAGCTAGTCGCTGTTCTTCGGGAGTAAGACTTAAAAATGTTTGTACTACTGAATCGTCTTTATATATGCTGTCATCTCCGGCCCACTGTACTACGGACCGGGCTAGTTCCTGATCACGTAGGGTATTGAGTTCGTGATAACCTACCCTTTCTTTCAGTACTTTATCGGTGATTGGGAATACATGTTCAAGGGTACATCGCTCTGGTATTGGGCAAAGGTAACGTTTCTTGTTTTCTAAACGAATGGGTCTGTCGAAGGGCCTATCAAGAGGGTACGGTCTAGGGAGTTTCTCTCTACCTACATATGCCATCATTTTTCTGTCTGACTGTTGCGATGTTTCTGCTGGATTCTCTGGTTCATCCTCCTGCAAGGAATCCTGATCATCTGATTCGAGTGGCTCTTCAGATTCCCGACGGGCATGTATTGCTATTATTTGTTTACGGATCTTTCTAACCATAGCATGTACACATTTCTCTTTATCATGTTTACCCTCCGAAATATTCTGGCTCCATCTGATCAATCTATCCATCTCATCTTGTGGAAAGCCTGTCTGATCTTGTTCCCTTATCAAACAATTAACCAAAAATCGCATAATTAAACCTTTGTTCTCAACTTTCTGACGTGACATGGCTTCACCAACACACTCCTGTCTTTCTCCTGTTCTAATAAAATGATACAAATTGTCTAGATGATCTGGCATTTCTGGTAGCAATTGCAAATAATCTGTAACTCGTCTTAAACGTAGGGATGCTAACAACATGGGTCCTGTTTTACCAGGCACTGTGTCATATCTGCAATCTGTAAGCTGTTCTCTGAGCTTTTCGGCTGGGGCACCTTTAGGTGTTCGCGACATTGCGAATTCTCTCATTGTCACTCGATGTAACTGGGGCGGGGTGCGATAACCTCCTGTAGCACCTCCTGAGGCGGAGGCTTGAGCATAACCTGGCTGTAGGGTCGGTATCTGCTGTAACTGGGTTGGAACCTGAACCGTGCCAGTCCCAAAAGGATTAAGCGGATGAATAGGGGGAACAACAGGTACGGGTGCGGGAAGTGGTGCAGGAGGGGTCTGCTGTTGCTGACCCGGGGGCTGATGATCATGGGGTAAGTTAATGTCAGCAGGTGGTACATGGGCAGGTACATTGGTATAGGCGGGAGCTACATCGTCTAAATAGGATGAAAGGAAAATGTCTGCGGCGGTCTTGTGACGTAATTTGGTCGGAACCAATGGAGGGGGCAGATTTTTCGGTGTTTCCGGGGTCGCCTTGGGCAGGCCCTCGGCCAGGACTGGATACAGTCCTGTCATAATGGCGTTACTCTGTCTGTCGTGTTGTTCCATTCTAACTCGTTCTCCTTCTTCTAGTAATTCTTTTTCTTTGGCTTTGTCAGAATCCTCTCTACTTTTCTCTGCCTTTCTGAGTGCTTTCTCTGTCTGTCTATGTGATTCTTTACGCCATAATTCAATGGCATCTTTCTGTGACTGTCTGGCTTTCTTTTTCCACAACGCTTCCTCTACTCTCATGATGCACTTGGCATCCCATGTCCCTGTAACGGGCCATCTCTGATTCTCTGCTAAGTCTTTAGTGTATTCCACCCACAAGTCGAGAAATAATATGGCATCTAAGCCGTGCTTGTGGTACATAAAATACCCAGGAGTGTCCCTGGGTGGGATGGGAACAGCCTCCTCAAGTATCCCTTTCCTAGTTCCTATCTGTCTCAGTTTAGAGAATAAAGGCATCGCTACCTCGATCTAGACACTATACACCATAAACACAGTAAGAAAAATACGAACAATCACTCATACCACGACATTTAAAACACGTTGAAACATTTTGAAACGAACAACAATGACTATATAATTCAATACTAGATGCACTGCTAAAAAGTACAGATACACTGCTAAAACAGTGCAGACCGGGTCTGCGTACCCAAACCTGTCTTGACCGGACACAAATTAATGCACCCGTCTAGATGCGTCCCCAGCAACGGTACTCACCGGGAAGCACAGAACGGAAGGCCTCGGAAACTCGACTGGACTGGACTGACGTCACTGCTTCTGCCGCGCACTACGCATGCGCCTCGATACTACTGGTGGGCCTCTCGATACCTCGGACACTGCTCTCTCGGCTGGGCTCTGGTCGGGATCCTCCGCACTCCTCACCGCCTCGTCTGGATGTCGGCCGCAGTCTCCGTCACCTCCGCAGGCCTGAGGGAGATACAGGAAATCCTGCAGATGCGCATGGGGTCCGTCACAGCTGTAGTCGGGGGCAGAGCCTGCGACGCATCGCCGGCGCGTGGGGTGGGGGAGGGGTCCCTGTTCGGGTGCCAAATTATGTGGTAAATATTTTACCGTATACTATTTTTCCATATAATTTCAGACAGATTACAAAAGAATAGCTCAATCAAATGAGAGGCAGAACCCGTGGTGTCTGAGTCATAAGGGCTTTAATCATAAAGAATGACTAAATGACTCGAGTCAATGGAGATCTAGTCCATCAATACAAGGGTTTGGGTATGCAATGATGGCAGGAAAAGATGTCCACGATTTATTCACAGTACATGACATATATAGTAAAATGACACAATGGCATTGA
This sequence comes from Lissotriton vulgaris, assembly GCF_964263255.1. Lineage (NCBI taxonomy): Eukaryota > Metazoa > Chordata > Amphibia > Caudata > Salamandridae > Lissotriton > Lissotriton vulgaris. The sequence goes on from NC_141697.1 coordinate 966,855,712, forward strand.
ATACAGTAGGCGTGACAAGTGAAATGTATATGATAAGAACACATGTGCGTAGCAAAAAGGCGTGAACATGGGTGTGCACAGAGGCATACACTAGGAACGTCACAGAAAAGTGTCATAAGTGGGTGGATGCTTAGAGCATTCTTGCAGAGTCAGCTGAAACCTATGGCCTGGATGCGCGTGCAGCTAATATGACGTGGGATTGACGTGCAACGGGAGGAAGCTAAGAGTCTGACTTTTAACACTAGTAGAAGAGACAGAAGGCTGGCATGTCAGATCGACCTGTCCCTAAACATATCTGATATCTAGTATTTGGAGGATGTTTAATCTAGAGGAAAAGGTCTCTTGGGCAGAGGCTATTCTATACTGAATGTATGCGTGTCTAGGTGTCTGCGTGTCTACGTGCTGATGCTCGAAACCAGGGGCCTACCTTGGTAACGGGAACTGTAAATTACTTGCACGGAGACAGGGAGACTTGCTCTTTGCTCTGCAGCCGGGGATATGTTTACCTAAATCACTAGACAGGAATGTGTTTTCGAGGAGCTGAGCTGGCTCCGCTGATAACTTGAAGGCACAATACTGTTTTTGGCAGGCAGACCAGGCCGAGCCGGTCACCGCTCGGTTGGCAGGAAGTAAGTCAGAGGTCAGGAATGCGTCTCCATGCTGCAGCTTTCAGAGGCAGAGGCAGAAGTGGCTTGAAGACAGAAATCAGGGCCTAGCTCGGCAGAGCCAGGAAAACGTGAAAGTGCACCACATAAAGACGGTGGCACGGCATACTTAGGAACGGAATTATCGATCCATTCATGGTGGATCTGATAGAGGACATGTTAACGTTGGACGCAAATGTATTTGCGTCTTCAGATTCAGTTGTGGAGGGAAATTACATGTACTTGAAGTGTGTACATGGAGCCGTTGGGTTCTACGTTAGGGGACACAATTGACCATAAAAATTCCAATTACCTCACAAGGGCGTGGCCATCTTGTTTGCCTGACGTATTTCCGTTTCCGGGCGCGAAGTGTAATCTCCCAAAGTGTGCGGCTCACCAGTACAGTTTTGCGAGTGTTTGCAAGGAAAATCTCGCGCGAACTTACCCGCGCGGTCGTGAACGGGCACGGCCATCTTGTTTCTCATTCATTGCTATGGTTCTGGGCATGGTCTTTGTATCCTCTCTAAATCTCTGCCATCCTTTGCTTGTTTGAAGTTTTTTTTGATCTATTTTACTTATTATCTATCCCTCTATTTTTCTAGCCCTATATTTTTGTGTTTACTGCTACTTTTGGTTAATTTTAAACAACTTTTTTAAACTCTTTTCTTTTCTTTTCTTCTCTTCCCTATTCTATTTTCTTTATTCCTTTCCGCCCAGACCATGGAGAAGGGAGCCGGGAAGCATCCAGAGAAGGGGAAGGGTCCCGCAACCCGTGTCCGGCTCCCGTGCGGGCGTTTGAGGGGGAGGAGGTCGTACCCAGGGAGATCTTTAGCCTGGAGGAGGTGGGCCAACTAATTTTTTATGTTCAGCGCTGCCTCCCCAGGACCATCATGGGAGGCGGCAAGATCAGTGCCGGGTACGGGGTCCGGGAGCGCCGGAAGTGGTGGGAGAAGGTGTGCCAGGCCATTTACCACCACTCTCGGGTCTGGCGCACCTACAACCAGGCCACCCACCGCTGGACGGATGTCCTGACCCGTGAGCGAGATCTGCTCGACCTCCTTGGCCTTGAGATCCCCGGGCTTGGTGAGTAGTAGTAGCTATTTCTTTACTACTATGTTTCCTCCTGCTGTGTTATTATATTGCAAATTTTTGTTTTTTTACCAAGAGCAATAATGCTGCTCATTACATTGTAGGTAAATTATGTTTCAAAATCTTCTGTGCCTTTCAGGTACACTGCTCTCCTTCTTCTCAGTAGTGTTGCTACTATGCCTATTTGTTTTAGATTTTGTGTTCATTTCATTGGCCTGTGAAATTATATATGAGTGTAGTTTAAAGAACTGCGTAATGCTACACACTAAGGTTCAGATTTTTAATTACCGGCGCATCCCTGCAAAGTAGCAGGGATGCGCCAGTAATTGTGCGTCACGCCACCATCACCCATGGTGCGCCGTATTTACAATGCGGCGCACCATGGGCCCAAAACGTCACCAAAGCGTTACGCATCTGTGCCGTAAAGGCGGCGCATTGCTGGAGTTGCGTTGCAATGATGGTGCAGCTCCATCAATGCTCTGGGGTGCCCTATCTCCCCAATGATGCGTCAAGCCATACGTCTGCTTCAAGCAGGCGCAGGGTTTGAGTCACGCATCATTGTCCTCAAAGTGACTGATTGAAATCTTGTAGATTTCCCTCAGCCACTTTTAGGATGCGTTCCTGCGCAGGAACGCCCTCCCTTGCGCCGGAACGCCCCCTATTGGCGCAGGGCTTTACAATGTGATGCATCTCCCATATGCGTCACGTTGTTAATAGACGCCGCACCATTGCACCTCTTTTGTGCTGCCGCTGCGTCACAAAAGTCACGCAACAATGGAGCAAAAGAGCCGCAAGGGGCTTCTAAATCAGCCCCTACAGACTCAAGTCCAGTCCTTCCTTTGTACACATGGCGATAAGAAGAAATAGTGGTGGTGGATTGATAGTTTGAGTATTTTAATGACTGGTTAATGTAGTAGGAAACTTTAGTGTTGTCGCTGATCTTCAATCACGATGGACTTTGGCTGTCACTTCGCGTGCTGCGGACTCCTGCCTGCCAATCCTAGGCAAACCTTTTTAGTACTTTGTTTAGTGAGTTACATAAGGTAATTTCCAATTTGACGGTCCGCAAATCAAGCAATACTAAAATAATAACGTAGTCGACCACATGAGATTGGTCAATATTATATCCCGTGGAGTCGTTGTCTATTTGCTATTTCGGAAAAATATTTTGTTAGTTCTTTTGAAATGTTTGATTTGGTTGACAAATATCATCCATGTTTTCTGTTTTTCTTTCTTTCATGTTGTACATCAGCTTCCCCCAGGGGCAAGAGGAGGACACAGGAGGAGGAGGAGGGTGCTGTTGACGATGCAGGCCAGGACCGGGCAGGCGAGGGCTCCTTTGCTGGCCCCAGTAAGTTTTAATTTTAATATAGAGTACTTATTTTTTCCTAGCGTTCCTCATTCGATTTTTTCTAAATCGTCTTTGATCTTCTTGTAGACAGGATCTAAATTCTTATCCTGCCTTGACTATGACTCCGTGTGGTATTACTAGATTATTCTTATTAGTCTGTCTGTGTAGCTAACTAAGATTGCACATTTGGCATTTCCATTGGACTCCCATTCTAGTCAGCAATAGCTCTATGCACTGAGTGCAGTCCTCTGGGATTGTCCATAATGTCTTTTCAAGTATTCTAAATGTTTATGCTTTGACAATTGCCAACAATAAAAAGGTGAATGACCACCAAGAAAGAATAAGATACTACTTTACTTGTGGTTTGGATAGGAGGACAATCCATTCTACTACTGTTGCAGGGACAAATCTGCACAAACAGAACTATGGACACTAAATAATTCATTGCTTAGCTTATCAATTATAATAGGTGCTGTTAGACTTTCCACATACCTCAGTGATATCAGACTTTGTAGTTGAACCCCCAATCTCCTTACTGACTAGGTAGTGTGGCAGAGTCATTTAGCTCCCAAAGTCACCGATGGCAGAGGCACGGACTTATGCTTGCAAAAATTCCAAAACCTTTAGCTCACCCACTCTAGTCTGGAGAACCAAAAACCACAGAGTCTATTTGAGTTTAAAAGCTTTATTCAAAGTAAACACATTTATTGAAATCAAGTTTGTCATAAAAGTAAACGTTTAACTGGAAATGGAAAAGTGCTTAGTGCTGACGATTAATTGGACACATTTCTTGTGGTCGAGCCGAGCTCTCACCTGGTTTGAACTTGATCCTGCTCGTGTTCTTAGAAGTCAAGCTTCTGTCTGTTAGGAGAAAAAGTGGTGTGTGTTAAAAATAAAAAGCAAGCATTCATCAGTTGTGCCAAAAAGTGCAGCAAGACAACAGCCTTCCCTGGAAAAAGGGACATTTTTACTTTACAGTAGACAGTCACAAATTATTAAATTGTATACTGTTTTTTTCACATTTCTTTCTTCCTCCTAGACCAAATATTATATAGTAGTGAGTGGTGTATTCTAACATTATTAAATGTACTTTGTAGGTGGAAAATCTGGAGGCGGGGCCAGCGTCGAGGTGGTGGTGGCATTGGACGAGGACAACTCTGGGGAGGAGGCGGTGGAAGTGCCGGTTAAATCTGTGGGGGATGACACGGTGGTGGCGGGCAGAGGTAAGCTATACATTCCTTACTCATTTGAGAATGAAGACTGCAGAGTGTGCTTTCTGCACGGGTGTATTATAAATAAACCAGGTAGTAGCCTCCTCTAAATGTACTTCGACTTAGCTGTGAAGTTTTTGGCGAGAAGAATCCCAATCAGATCTGAGGTGAACTTGATGGAAGGGATGAACGAAAAGCGAAAGAAGGGTGTAAGTAAGTGTGGAAGGACGAGAAATGTAATGATGACTGGCAAAGAAGAATGATATGTGTTTGCTTGGTCCCCGAGGTGGCTGGGAAGGAAAGAATATAGTATGGTGCATGGCTGGGTGAATGATGAAGCAAGGATGGGTGTAAGGAGAACAGCCTGGGTGGGTGAAACAGAAACTGTATGTGTGCATATACTTTGAATGGATGGATGCCTGGATCATTCATGGTACTATCTGACTCTTAGATAGCATATGTGTATCTAGAGAGAGTAGACGGTCACTGGATGAACTAAGTGTTACTTTGAAGAGCATGTAACACTGCACCCGCACGTCCGTTACAGTGTAGGAAAGGCAAGGAAAAGAAGTTGTAATTTTGTCCAAATACTACCATGAATAGTAGCAGTAGTTTGTATATATCCGGTTATTACGGTGGACACTCCCTACCTCTCTTAATAACTTTAGTTTAGTAGTAGTACGTCATTCATGTGTGGGGGTATCACTGTTCACTCAATAATAAGCAAAGCACCTAAAGTCATCCCATATGTCATCAAATACATCCCATGTGAAGTGATAGATAATCAGATTATTTAGCTTCTTTATTTTCCTTTTCTAATACTCATTTGCACTGTAGGGTGAAAGCTAAATTAATTAAGCAGTAGCCCTTTTAACAGAGTATTCTCAGTGCCACCCATAATAGAAAAGTAAGAGCTTCACCACCTGCATGTACTGGACCGGTACAGTAACGCAAGTCTGTCTCACTCACCATGGTGTGCGTCTGTTTTTCTCGGGTGCAAGTTCACTGCGCTGGCATTATGCCGGCTTGCATAAGATAACGTACCAATTTTCCTAAACAAGAGAGAAGAAGAAGAATAAGACTGGTGTACTGTCATAGTTGACTGTAATGGAAGTCCATAGTGCTTGTAGAATTTGTTCCTTAAACTCCCACTAATGTTAGAGCAAGGATGAAGAAGTCGGAGGTTACATAGATACTGTCCTCAATAGTTATGTACTGTGCTTTCAATTTGCTACTTGTACTGTGACAACTTTTTGCTCAATCATTTTGTGTTAATCTTAAGGAGCATTGGTTACAGACTATGCCTTTCTTTCTTCATGTAGTTGCTCCTTCCAAATCCAAGACACCATCAAGGAGGAAGGAGCTGGCTCGAATGGCCCGGCAACGGAGGCTGGATGCCACTGTCGCTGAATATCGGCGGCTGGTGGCCCTGGAGGAGGAGGAGACGCAGTCTGGTACAACAACAACGTCCACGGGGACAGCTGCATCCTCCTCCGTGCGGGCTGCCAGCCAGCGCAGTGCTCCAGCGGTACGGAGCCGGGCTACCAAAGCCAAACGCCAACGCCGAGCAGCAAAGACAGCAGCTGCCCCCACAGGATTTGCAAGGCACACCGGCGCCGCTTATTCCTCAGACTGTCCTACCTGGAGCAGGAGATCCTGAACTATAAGAACTTGGTGGCGGGTCTCCGCTTTGAACTTGCCACCCTCCGCAAGGAGCATGATGCCCTGGCTGCTAAAGCCAACAGCACCCTGCCATAGTGTCCCTTGCCCCTTTTTTAGAGACTTTTGGGGGGTGGAAATTGGGAGTTGGGTTTTTTGTAAGCATGAGCGTGAAATCCGTTACGCTTGCGGATTTTGCGGATTTTCGGGAAATCCGCAATCCACGAATTTTGCAGATTTCCCGCAAAATCCGCAAAAAAAAATCCGCGAACGTAACGGGTTCAAAAATTTAACCCACACTCATTTAACTATTTTACAATGGTGCCAGCAAGCTGCCAGCGCCGTTGTAAAATAGTTACAAAGTTAGCTTGCACAGGAACCACTAGATAAAACGAAGCAGGTGCTTCCTGTGCAAGCTAACTTTGTAACTATTTTACAACGGCGCTGGCAGTTTGCTGGCGCCATTGTAAAATAGTTACAGGGCAGCACAGCCTTACAGGTCACTCAAGGGACCCCTGCGCCCTTCAGGGCGATTGCATAGTAACACACACATGGTCGCTCGAACTAGTTAATGCTCAAATTCAGTGACTCATTCATTAGCCCAAAAACAATCATGTGCCTCTTCCCAAATGTACCGCGGAAAATCAGCTGTGATGCGGGATAGAGGCCTTTGCATCCTTGACTTTCACGAGCGCAATACCCGTGCTGTTCCTGTGACCAGGAGCTTCTTTTTCTTCATCTGCTGAACCGATCTTTCTCTGACCTTTTATACATACAAGAGGCATGTGAACTCGCATGGAAGCACCCCCCCACCACAAAGTCCGCAAATCATGGTCGCTCGAACTAGTTAATGCTCAAATTCAGTGACTCATTCATTAGCCCAAAAACAATCATGAGCGTCTTCGAGGCTGGACAGGTGTGCCTCTTCCCAAATCTACCGTGGAAAATCAGCTGTGATGCTGAGTAGAGGCCTTTACATCCTTGACTTTCATGAGCGCAATCCCCGTGCTGTTCCTGTGACCAGGAGCTTCTTTCTCTTCGTGTTCGCACGGGTTGCTGCAAGTTCGCACGCGTTTTGTACAATTTCGCAATTTGCGAAATTATACAAAACCCTCGCGAACTTGCAGAAACCCGTGCGAACATAAAAAAAAATCCGCAAATTCGCGAGAATTCGCGGATTTTGCGGATTGCGAGTTCGCAAATCCGCAAAATCCGCAAACGCGAGACCCGCAAAATTCGCCCATGCTTAGTTTTTTGGGGACTTTTGAAGGACAATCGTTGGGGTTAAGGAGGGTCTTGCGGGAGATTATTTTGTTAGGGCTATAAAAATATACTTTTTGAAACTTTATCTGACCATACCTGTTTTTTACTGCTTTTGAGTCTGGTGGGTGGGGGTTTAACTGTAAGTTTGTTTTCCTGTATAGTCCTAGGACTTTAGTAGTACTACCGTCAATCTCTCGTCTCTCCTAATACTCCATTATACTACCTCCAACCAAACGCCTATCTTACCTGTAATTTCTGTTTGCAAGTAGGGCTAGGCCCAGGGCTGGCTCCACGGGAAACAGCGAATAAGGTTGGCAATCCTGGGCGGATAAAATTTCCTCATAGCGGTGGTACTAGTGGTGTGACACAGTGGCAGTTGCATGCCTATGAAAAAAAAGAAAATGAAATCTGGTTTGTCCTCCTGAGCAATACAACGGTACAATTGAGAATATAGCAGGTGACAGTACACTAGAACAGTGCCACATTGTAGCCTAACAAATGGTAAAGTATAACTACTAATTCAGTTGAAGTTCTTTGACATTAATCATGGGTCTTTGTCAAGCAGAGTAAGAATATATCCTCAGATTTCTTCACCAGCCTGTTGGTATCACCTTATCCTCCCCAGCAAGTGTGTGGATTTATTGCTGTAATTTAGTCACACATCAATCAAAACCACACAGCCCGGGGGAAGAGGGTTAGGGTTTGAAAAATGGATGGGTACGGGGGTTTTTGGGAAAGGTTTTGTGAGACAAGAAAAAATAGCACAGCATGGACAAACAATTGTGAACATAAACAAATCTTTGGGTACAAACCTATCCATCAATCTTTGAAAGTGCATGCACTACTGCATGCATGTCAGTGAAAAGTAAGTAGTACTTTCGACAACTGTGGAAGAAAGAATGCGACAGTACAGGGCGTGTGTGGAAATATTGATAACTATATTTAAGATAAGGTCTCTGTTGCCAGATACCTGAGAGCCTTGCTGGTCACTATAAATCCATTCACAACACTCAATGGGGTTGGTCTGGAAGGTATAGTAGATAGAAAAGGAGAAGTTGCTCTTTTTCTAGGTGTCCCCTCACTCACCAGGGTTGCCCCTTGGTGACATGCTTCATCATTGGGGCCATCCCAGTCCTCTACGGGCTGGGGCGTGCTGCGACTTGCGAATTACGTAGGAGCACTTACAAATGACCTTGTGGTGCAGATGTGATAGTGGAGTGGACTAAGTGATGTGTTAAGGGATCAATTTAGAAGCAGAGAGAGATCCAAGAAATGCAGTCACAGTCATAGAAAAACACAATGGATACTGTATCTGTATGTTGTTGTAGTTGTCCTGTTGAATTTGGTAAGTAAGTTGCATGCAGAAAAAAATTCCTCTTATTAGCGGCACTCCTCCATTCCATCTGACGCTTCGTCCATCAATGTTGGTGACCAGAAGACACCCTGTCCACTGCCTGCCTGGCGGATACTGAATTGCGGCTCGCTAATGTGAAGCCTGACTCCATCCTTTTTTCCCCATTGCACAGACTGAAACCCGGCCTGTAACTATTCAACGAAAAACAGGAAGTGATATAATATTACAACACCACTGATAAATAAATATAAGGTATGTAGGCTGTGGAGTGCAAAAAGTCACACTTTGATTTTCCTAGTAGACAGTACAATATTTTTGACAGTGCGTACTCTGTCTGAGTCACCTTTTGAAGGATAAATAAGTATGGGCAAATTAATGTAGCGGATCTTTCCCCTCAAGCTAGGTGTACTGTAAACTGTGTTTTAGAACAAAATTAGATCTTCCCAGCAGTGCTCCCACCCAGACCCTTACTAAAGCCAGTCGCAAAAATGTAGAAGACCCCCAATCAAATCGCAAAAAACGAGGCCTAACAGAAAACTGGTGACAAAACGTACTTTGAAAGTAAAAGTAGGCCCAAATACCCCCTTACCCACCGTGGATTGCATTCAAACCACTTGCAAGCAACCAAGCAAAAGTATCCATAGCCAGCATCGCTCCACGACTCGAAAACCCCCCCACCCAAACACATGCAAAAGAAATACTGCTAACCCTAACGAACCCTAAGTTAAGAATAGTGGCAAAGGCTTTCTTTAACTATGCCAAATCCCCCCTTTCCCACCATGGATTTTTTTCAAATGACTTGCAACCAAAATTACACATTTGCACGAGTGCTCTAAGACCCCAGAACTGAGTTGCAAAAATCTAGAACACCCCTAAACACATGCAATCCTGCTGCTAGGGCTACCTCTAACGAACCCTAAGTTACAAAAAGTGCCAAAAGACTTTTCGGCGTGGATTTTGTCCCAACCACTTCTACCCGGTATTAGACCTTCCCAGGAATGCCCCAAGACCCGCCAACCCACCCGCCAAAAAGCATAACACCCCCAAACAGGCCAAAAGCAACATCTCCTACTTACAATATTTCTCGGCCTTCGGTCCAAACGCGCTGCGTAGCTAGGCCATAAGTCCGGTTTGCCACCACGGATTTCCTGAAAAGCAAATGCAATCAAGATTAGAGTGTCCCAGCAGTGCTCACAGACCCCGAAACTCACCCACAAACAGACGGAACCCCCCTAGGAGCACCTCAAAGGCAAGCAAGTCAGCAAAAACACAAAAAAATTTCCGCCTCGGATTTGGTCCAAACCACTTTTATACGGTATTTGAGCTTCCCAGCAATGTCCCCAGAGCCGTCAACCCAGGAGAAAACGAGTAGAAGACCCCCAAACAGCCAAAGAGCAAAAATACAAAAATGGGGACTTAGTCATTTTTTTCCAAATTTCCCAAATCACTCCGCGCGCGCTCTGCAGCTAGGCCCTAACTCCCCTCTGCCACCATGGATTTGCTTCAAACCTCTTGCAAAGTAAAGTATCAATAGCCAGCGGTGCTCCAGACCCCGAAACCCACCCACAAACACCAGGAAGCCCCCCAAACAGGCCCCCGAAAACGCTACATTGAGCAAAATGTCAGAAATAGCAACAACAAAAAATCGGCGTGGATTTTGTCCCAACCACTTCTATCCGGTATTAGACCTTCCCAGGAATGCCCCAAGACCCGCCAACCCACCCTCCAAAAAGCATAACACCCCCAAACAGGCCAAAAGCAACATCTCCTACTTACAATATTTCTCGGCCTTCGGTCCAAACGCTCTGCGTAGCTAGGCCATAAGTCCGGTTTACCACCACGGATTTCCTGAAAAGCAAATGCAATCAAGATTAAAGTGTCCCAGCAGTGCTCCCAGACCCTGAAACTCACCCACAAACAGCCGGAACCCCCTCAAAGAGCACCTCAAAGGCAAGCAAGTCAGCAAAAACACCAACAAATTTCCGCCTCAGATTTGGTCCAAACCACTTTTATCAGGTATTAGAGCTTCCCAGCAATGGCCCCAGAGCCGTCAACTCACCTGCAAAGAGGTAGAACAACACCCCCACAAGTGCTGAGTCTTTCTTCATTGGGCGTAAACCAGCCCTCTGCTTTGATGGAAATAGGAGTCTGGAGGAGGAGGATAGAGGAGCATGTTCTTCTGAACTTGTGAACCTTAGGAATGCAGACTGCGGGACCTTCAAATCAATTAGCAAACAAGTGAAGACAGTTCTGCTGATGGGCTTGTTTTTGTGATTATCTGATTAAAGTTTGAATTATATTAACTGTGCACAACAAAGAAAGACAGACACACAGGAATAAAAGTGAATAAGGACGAAAAAGAAAGTTATTGATTCATTGTCTCATTTTCAGGGCTCGGTATCACGGTCCATGAATGAGAATAAGGCTTCGTCATCATACTCTGCGAATTCAGGCAGGGTGAGCTCAGTGTCACCTGACAGAGAAGAAATTCCCTCATCTATGTTGCTGTCCACCTGGTCTTCATCCGGCGCGCTTTCTCGTACTCTGAAATCTGGTGGTATGAGGTGCTGATTCATCTTGATCATTGTTAACCTCTCCACATTTTTGGGCGAGAGGCGGCTCCGTTTGGAAGTTACAATGCCACCAGCAGCACTGAAAACACGTTCAGAAGACACGCTTGCGAGTAGGCAAGACAAGTAGTTTAAAGCCAGGTTGGTGAGCTGTGGCCACAATTCTTTTTTCCCATGCTAATACGCCAATGGGTCAGCATTAACATAGACCTCTGTTGAGTCATTCAGATAGTCCTTCACCATCGACTCAAGGTTCTCCTCCAAGGTTCCTCCACTTTGCTTAGCTGTTGCTGTGACCTTTTGAGAACCAAACCCAAGCCGAGCTAGCCAATCCTCTTCAGCCTCCAATGTTACTGTTGTGTCTGGTGGTGCAGATGATCCGGTTGCCGGTCTATTTAATGGCTGAGAGGTCACTTGTGCCGCAGCCACAGGTGCAGAAGTGGATTGTTGTGACTGGGGATGGCCTGCTGATGCTGATGTACTGCCTTTTCCTTCAATTTGCTGCCGTTCTCTTTCAAACCTCTTGGCTGAGGAGACTATCCACTGTTTGTACTTTGTAACACCTTCATCAGCAAAAGGAAAGAATGCTTGGCCTGCCAGCGCCTTTTTGTAGCGTGGATCCAGAATAGTAGCACAAATCTAATGCTGGTTTGAGTGGATCGTTTTAAGACGTTCATCACCTTGTAGGTGCTCGAATAATTTCTCAGCCAGAACAAAAGGGGCTTGGTTTTCTTCATCTTTTTCAAACACAGAACACACCTCCTTCAGTTGGTGCTCCAGCATGTACAACAATGGGATAGCTTTTCCCAAATTACAGTCCTCCTTGCTGACTGCACGCGTGAAGAACTCAAAAGGACGAAGCATGCGTGTCAGGCTTTTAACTATGTTCCATTGCGCCGCACCCATCCTCAGGTCCTCCTTCTGAGCTGTACCCTGTGTTAAGAAATAGTGATCGAGTACCGTATACTGCTTATACAGTCGCTCAAGCATGTAGAAGGTTGAGTTCCAACGTGTTACCACCTCCTGGATGAGTGCTTTCACTGGCATTTGACATTCATATAGCAGGCTCCTCAGATGCTTCCGGGCCTTAAAAGAATGGCTGAAATGGTTGCACATTTTTCGGCAGGTGTCCACTACTCTGTACGCTGCACTGTCTTTATCAACCAAGAATTTTTTGACAACCAGGTTTATACAGTGTGCCAAACACGGCACTCTGAAATAGTCACCCAGCTGCATGGCCTTAACTATATTGGCGCCATTGTCCGTGGAAACATAACCAACCTGGCGTTTTTTTGGGGACAGCCAGTCAAGGACCTTTGTGTTAAAGACATCCAAAATGTTTTGTGCTGTGTGACGTTTCTCCAAACCAAACATGGCTAGTGTTGCATGTTTCCGAGCAGCTTTAAAAACAATGTCCGGGTCAACACCTGCGTTTAGCTTTGCTTTAGCCCCTGAAAAAGAGACCCAGTGTACAGTGATGCACATGTAATCAGCGCCTGCGCCACTGGTCCACATGTCTGTTGTCAGATGTATAGTGTGAACAGCACTCTTCTGCAAAGCTGCCCCAATCACCTTCAGAACATCTTCATGTAGTGCTGGAATCGCAACTCGGGCAAAATAGAACCGGCTAGGAACCTTCCATTTAGAGCAGAGCGCTGCCACTAATTCTAGAAAACCAACCCCTTCTACAAAAGAAAAAGGGAGAAGGTCCAGAGCTAGCATTTTAGCCAGCTTAGTTTTATACAGACGCGTCAGTGGGTGGATGCGTTCATATTGCGCTTCTGTAAACAACATCTTTTTAATGTTGCCCTGGACCAAGGATTTACGGGATGATGATGATGATATCTTCGACCCAGTTACGCTCGCTGATGAACTTTTTTGCATTGGTGTCTCACTCTCTCCCACACTCTTAGTGTGGCTGACATGGGGTGTGCTGCTGACAGGGGTACTGGGTGTAAGTGAAGTGTTTGAATCGTCTTCTTCCTCCTCGTCATCATCAGATGAAAAATCAACGTTTTCATTACGTGCAATTCGGGCTTCCTTGATCGCCTCTAGGTGCGCAAACCATTGGACAGCGTGCGTTCTCCTAAGATGACCTCTCTGGCCTCCGGTACCATAGTTGGTACCAAACTTACCACGACTAACTCAAAGCTTACAAATGCTACAAATGGCTACATTTTCCTTTTTTGGGCAAACACTAAAGAAGTCCCAAACTGGAGACTTGAAATGTCTTTGGGGGCCGGAGGAGGCGGCGATACTGGTGGTGGTGGTCCTGCTGCTAATGCCAGATGAAGTGGAGGATGTGGATTGCCGAACTTCAGTACGTTTTGCACTTTCACCACCACTAATTGAGGTCGAGGTGGATGGATGTCCCTTCTTGCGAGGAAGAAATATGGAAGCGGTAGGTGTTGGTGTACTAGTTAACTCCAAATCCAATGATTGTTGTATTTCCATTGCCTCCTCGTCGACATCATCATCACGCTCAGCAGCTTCTCTGGATAGGGTCAAAATGTCTCTTTGCTGCATACCCCCTGGGGCTGCAGTGACCTTTATGATGACTGGCTCGTCGTCATCGTGAGAGGCTTCATCAGCAGCAGTATCCGTCACTTCTTGTTGAGCCTCATCACACTCCATAGCTATGAGTTTTTTGACGACCTTCCTTTTACGCTTAGGTATCTTTGTCAGATCATGGTGTGCCTCACTCTCAGACTGCCGTGATGATGGTTCCCAATCTTCATCCAGAATGGGATCATCAGAAGGGGGTGGGCTTGAAGAAGATGTAGACACCCCCCTTGATCTTTTCCTTGCTAGGGATGTGGAAGAAAATGAATGATCATCAGGAGGAGTGGCTTCCTCAAATGATACCTCGGTTTGATTGTCAATTTCCTGATGTGCCCCTACTTCGGGAGGAACAACTATTGTGGGCACTTGTGACCCTCCATGCACCTCTGCTTGCGCATCTCCTTGCGCTGCCTCTCCTTCCACATGTGCTTGGGCTTGTACTTGCACATGGTGTTGTTGTTGCGGCTGTGGTTGTTCACCACTTGTCAGATGAGTTACAACAACCTGTGTTGATTCAGGGACATTGCTGCTACTTTCTTGCGATGAGCCAACATCACTGGTTGATGGTGATTGAAGAAGTACACTGACTGCCTCTGAAGCACTCAAGGGCTTTGACTTAAGTTGGCGTGGTGGTGGAGGCACTGAACCCAATGGAGCGCGGGTGCTGCTCCCAGCTTGGTCCCCAGCAGATCCTGCTGCTGCTGCAGGCGTACTTTTTTTTTTGCTCCCAAAAAACGCGGCGGCCGGCACACCAGCCTTCTTGGTAACTTGCTTCTTCTGCTCCTTACTAGCAACTTTCTTGCTAGAGGAGCTACAGAGACCTTTTTTTGGGGCCATCTTCTTCAGAGCAGGTCAGACAGCAGGCCGCAGTTGCACGAATTGTAGAGTTGTCTGAGGCCAGACGTGACGTCGCGTGACGTTATGCTGCACGCACACACCGCTGCAGGACTTCTTCCTGGCACTGGTGGTTCTCTTGAGTCTTGTGCACCTAAAAGCAATGGAAGACAGGGGAACATCAGTTCAGTTATACACCCCAAAAAAATAAAAAAAAAACAGAAAAATCAGCACAATCCCATGCCCTCCATGATGCTTAAATTCAAGACACCCCACAGAAAGACTAGGCACATGCAACACTCACTAGTCACTACCCCTGGTGAAAAGGCCACAACAACAGGCCAAAAAAACAAAAATCATAGAAAAATCAGCACAATCCCAAGCCATCCAGCCCCTCCATGATGTTTACATTCAAGACAACCCACAGAAAGACTAGGCACATGCACCACTCACTACCCCCTGGTGAAAAGGCCACAACAGGCCAAAAAAACGAAAATCGCAGAAAAATCAGCACAATCCCATTCCATCCAGCCCCTCCATGATGTTTAAATTCAAGACATAACACAGAAAGACTAGGCACATGCACCACGCACTACCCCCTGGTGAAAAGGCCACAACAGGCCAAAAAAACGAAAATTGCAGAAAAATCAGCACAATCCCATGCCATTCAGCCCCTCCATGATGTTTAAATTCAAGACAACCCACAGAAAGACTAGGCCCATGCACCACTCACTACCCCTGGGCATAATGGATGAAAGCTAGGCAAAATGGGTGCAGGTCTGAGAACACTGCCTGTATTCAAAACGCCCCCCTCCATCAAAGCACATGGCCAGGGCCTGTAGCAGCACTCAAAATGGCCCCCAATCACATGGCCTGTCCACAACAGGCCAAAAAAACGAAAATCACAGAAAAATCAGCACAATCCCAAGCCATCCAGCCCCTCCATGATGTTTAAATTCAAGACAACCCACAGAAAGACTAGGCACATGCACCACTCACTACCCCCTGGTGAAAAGGCCACAACAGGCCAAAAAAACTAAAATCGCAGAAAAATCGGCACAATCCCATGCCATCCAGCCCCTCCATGATGTTTAAATTCAAGACATCCCACAGAAAGACTAGGCACATGCACCACTCACTACCCCTGGGCATAATGGATGAAAGCTAGGCAAAATGGGTGCAGGCCTGAGAACACTGCCTGCATTCAAAATTGCCCCCTCCATCACAGCACATGGCCAGGGCCTGTAGCAGCACTCAAAAATGGCCCCCAACCACATGGCCTGTCCACAACAGGCCAAAAAAAAACGAAAATCACAGAAAAATCAGCACAATCCCATGCCATCAAGCCCCTCCATGATGTTTAAATTCAAGACAACCCACAGAAAGACTAGGCCCATGCACCACTCACTACCCCTGGGCATAATGGATGAAAGCTAGGCAAAATGGGTGCAGGTCTGAGAACACTGCCTGCATTCAAAATGGCCCCCTCCATCAAAGCACATGGTCAGGGCCTGTAGCAGCACTCAAAATGGCCCCCAATCACATGGCCTGTCCACAACAGGCCAAAAAAACGAAAATCACAGAAAAATCAGCACAATCCCATGCCATCCAGCCCCTCCATGATGTTTAAATTCAAGACAACCCACAGAAAGACTAGGCACATGCACCACTCACTACCCCTGGGCATAATGGATGAAAGCTAGGCAAAATGGGTGCAGGCCTGAGAACACTGCCTGCATTCAAAATGGCCCCCTCCATCACAGCACATGGCCAGGGCCTGTAGCAGCACTCAAAATGGCCCCCAACCACATGACCTGTCCACAACAGGCCAAAAAAAAACTAAAATCACAGAAAAATCAGCACAATCCCATGCCATCAAGCCCCTCCATGATGTTTAAATTCAAGACAACCCACAGAAAGACTAGGCACATGCACCACTCACTACCCCTGGGCATAATGGATGAAAGCTAGGCAAAATGGGTGCAGGCCTGAGAATACTGCCTGCATTCAAAATGGCCCCCTCCATCAAAGCACATGGCCAGGGCCTGTAGCAGCACTCAAAATGGCCCCCAACCACATGGCCTGTCCAAAACAGGCCAAAAAAACAAAAATCACAGAAACATCAGCACAATCCCATGCCATCCAGCCCCTCCATGATGTTTAAATTCAAGACAACCCACAGAAAGACTAGGCCCATGCACCACTCACTACCCCTGGGCATAATGGATGAAAGCTAGGCAAAATGGGTGCAGGCCTGAGAACACTGCCTGCATTCAAAATGGCCCCCTCCATCACAGCACATGGCCAGGGCCTGTAGCAGCACTCAAAATGACCCCAACCACATGGCCTGTCCACAACAGGCCAAAAAACGAAAATCACAGAAAAATCAGCACAATCCCAAGCCATCCAGCCCCTCCATGATGTTTAAATTCAAGACATAACACAGAAAGACTAGGCACATGCACCACGCACTACCCCCTGGTGAAAAGGCCACAACAGGCCAAAAAAACGAAAATTGCAGAAAAATCAGCACAATCCCATGCCATCCAGCCCCTCCATGATGTTTAAATTCAAGACAACCCACAGAAAGACTAGGCCCATGCACCACTCACTACCCCTGGGCATAATGGATGAAAGCTAGGCAAAATGGGTGCAGGCCTGAGAACACTGTCTGCATTCAAAATGGCCCCCTCCATCACAGCACATGGCCAGGGCCTGTAGCAGCACTCAAAATGGCCCCCAACCACGTGGCCTGTCCACAACAGGCCAAAAAAACGAAAATCACAGAAAAATCAGCACAATCCCATGCCATCCAGCCCCTCATGATGTTTAAATTCAAGACAACCCACAGAAAGACTAGGCACATGCACCACTCACTACCCCGGGTGAAAAGGCCACAACAGGCCAAAAAAACAAAAATCACAGAAAAATCAGCACAACCCCAAGCCATCCAGCCCCTCCATGATGTTTAAATTCAAAACACCCCACAGAAAGACTCAGTGCACCCACCACTGAGTACCCCTGGGCAAAAGGCCCCAAAACCGCCCAAAAATCGAAAATTCCAAAATTGTAGTTGCAGCAACTGTAATGCCCCAAACAAACTTACTTGTGAAATTTCTAATCCAAAAGTGATCCAAAGAAAGTCAAAAAAGGCCTCAAATCCAAATATCCAGCAGCATCCACAAAAAGTAATCCTTCCAGCTCCAGATCCAAATGAAAAGTGACCAGGAGATGGACAAAGCACTGGGAGGAGCCTGCTGGACAGGAACAGGAAGTTGAAGACTGTGGGGCACTTTCTTCCTCCCACCCCCTCCCCTCCCCAAAATGGACTCCTCGCAAAAAAAGTGCAGGCAAATGTCAACCTGAGGAGTTATTCAGATAAAAATCAGCATTTCCAGAAGGTTTATGCTGCTTGCTGGTGGATTTCTTGTGCAGAATTGCAAATTTGATATTTTCGCGCGTGCAAGATTGTTGCTGCTCGCCGCATCTCCAAGCTCGCAATTGCGAAGTACTGCGATACGTGATTGCGGCGTACTCGCGTTGACAAACTCTCGCTGTGCAAGTTGGCAAGCCGCGATTACGTAATCGCGCTCGCCAAAATCCCGTGGGATCCCGCAGCAAGATCCAAAATGGCGCAGCACTCGCAAAATATCAAGAAAAATAACTCGGCAAACGCTGAATGACGGAAAGTAAACGCCGCGCGCCGCAAAATTGTATCACCAAGAAAAACAAAAATCCGCTGCGTGCGAATTTGCGGATTTTGCGGGAAATCTGCAAATCTCGCGGATTGCGAATTTACCGAAAATCCGCAAAATCCGCGAGCATTACGGATTTTCCGCCCATGCTTAACTACAACTCCATTACATAATACAGAATTTTATCACATACATTATAACTCCAAGCCTCCCAAGACCTACAGTCCTATTTGCCTTCTTGCAACTTTAACTAACTACCCTATAATGTAACTTCCAAACTGCTTAACCTTTCCCCGCTCCCGTTCCCTAACTCCCCAAACTTAACGATAACCTACCAAACTCCAGCCAAACTTGGCCAACTTTAAAAACAACTCCGCCAGCACCTGTTCCAAGAGACAACTATACATAACATCCCCCCTATGCACCTGTTCCAAATAAAGCCCTCCTAATCAAAATTCTGCCAGCAGAAAACGCCTCCCCAAAAACCCTAAGCCCAGGGAGGGTTGGCGGGGACCAGAAAACAACTCACGACCCCGCTCCCAGCCACCAGGTCACCAGTACCTAAAATGGTGGCTGAGTAAACGCGGGCACCCCCATATAAACCCCTTGGGCTTGGAATTCTAACGTTGGGCTGCCTTTGGGCTACTCCCTGGCAGCCCAAAGCAGCGAAATGGCCATTCTCGCCCCCCTTCCCCTCCCAAATCTGCCTGGGGGCAGACCTCGCAGCTCAGCTGCCCCCCAAACCCCCCTTATTAAACAACAACAAAAAACACAGACACATAAAAGGGAGAGGAGGAGGGGGTGGTCAACATAGACAACGAGAGAGGGGCTGGAGCAAAGGAGACACAGACAACGGGCTGCACTGAGCTTGGAGATAGGAGCAGAGCTGGAAGACAAGCAGGAAACTAAACATGCAGACGGGGTGCAACAGAGAACCGGGTGCTGCGCTGAGACCTAAAGCACTGTGCCAGTGCATAGAGCTATGTTTTTTTGCACGACGCTCGCTGGCAGTGGAAATTAACAATTAAAAAGCAGATACGGTGGCAGTGCCAATATAACTTTGCGCTGGGCAGAAAGCAATAATTAAAAAATAGTTCTCCCAAAGGTCAGATTAGGATGCATGCGCAAGGAGCCTGTACTTGGCCAGTGCTCCTCAGCCTTCAAACGGAAGTGAGGTTTCGGCCGAGCAAACGAGTTAGGAGGTAGCCAAAAAGAGCGACACTGGACTGAAACTATGGCAAGCAGGAGGCAGGAAAAAAGTGGTTTGCATTGAATACAGCAGGTCTTGCAGACAGTGCATGAGCGCTGATGCTCGACCTGAAAAAACAGAGATAACAGAATAAGGGACTCATTTACAGTATTGCAGACAATCCGTCAAACTGCTCAGGCCAGCCTGGTGGCAACTCGCCCACCATACTTAAAGGTGCCTGCATTATCGTGGGTATTGTTCACTGAAAGTGCACCTGCCAACAGAGCGAGATTGTTTTTTGTAAAAATGCATTGTCAGGAGAGTTGCCATGTCATGGCAATCAACTTGCATTGTTTCTCTTTTTCAGAAATGATTACCTAAAGAGTTTTTTTGCTGAAAAATAAACAAGCAATGGTAAAGACAATCATCCTAGCTTTATGTTAGGTAAATTATGTCATGGGGGAACCACGACCCACCACCACCCGCAACAGGTTCCCCACAGAAGCTGGAGCAAGATCACTGCCGACCAGCTCACCACCACCCTCAGCCAGAACCCGCCCACCAACACGACGGACCCCAACGAAGCAGCCCACAACCTCACACAGTGGCTCACCAACTGCGCCGACGAACTCGCACCACTGAAGAATCCTCCCAGCAGACCCGGCAGCAGGAAAGCCTCGTGATTTACCAACAACCTCAAAAACTCCAAGAAAACCTGCCGCACCCTCCAGAAAGCCTGGCACCACGACCAGACAGCAGAACAAATGACAGCCCTCAAGAACGCCACCCGGAAACACCACCAGCTGATCCGTACCACCAAGAAGACGACATTCAAAGAACGACTGGACAACAACACCCACAACAGCAAGGAACTCTTCAGCATCGTTAAAGAGCTCTCCAACCCCAGGGCCTGCAACAACGACATCACACCCTCGCAAGACCTCTGCAACTCATGCCCCACATTCTTTCACCGCAAGATCGCCGACATACACAACAGCTTTGGCACACAGACCACGCACCCAACCACCTAACCAGCGCCCACCACCCTCTGCACCTGGACCCCTGTCAGCACCGAAGACACCACCCGCCTGATGAACATCATCCACTCCGGCTCCCCTACCGACCCCTGCCCACACCTCATCTTCAACAAAGCCGACTCCATCATCGCACCCCAACTCCGGAACATCATCAACAGCTCCTTCGCATCCGCCACCTTCCCGGAGAGCTGGAAACATGCCGAGCTGAGTGCCCTACTGAAGAAACCCACCGCTGACCCCAAAGACCTCAAGAACTTCCGCCCCATCTCGCTCCTTCCCTTTCCAGCCAAAGTCATCGAGAAGACCGTCAACAGACAACTCTCCGCCTTCCTCGAGACCAACGGATCCCTCGTCCCCTCACAGTCCGATTTCCGAGCAAACCACAGCACCGAGACCGCCCTCATCACAGCCACCGACGACATCAGGTCCCTGCTTGACAACGGGGAAACTGCTGCCCTCATCCTCCTGGACCTCTCAGCAGCCTTCGACACCGTATGCCACCGCACCCTGATACAGTGCCTCAGCAACATCAGAATCCAAGGAGCGGCACTGGAGTGGATCATCTCGTTCCTTGCCGGAAGAACCCAGAGAGTCCGCCTCCCCCCTTTCAGATCCGCAGCCACCGAAGTCATCTGCGGCGTTCCGCAAGGATCCTCACTCAGCACCACCCTCTTCAACGTCTACATGAGCCCTCTCGCAGCAATTGCTCACCAACACAACCTCAACATCATCTCCTACGCCGACGACACCCAGCTGATCCTCTCCCTCACCACCGACCCCGCCACCGCCAAAGCCGACCTCCAGGAAGGAATGAAAGACGTCGCAGAATGGATGAAGATCAGCTGTCTGAAACTGAACTCAGACAAGATGGAAGTCCTCATCCTCGGACCATCTCCCTCTGCATGGGACGACTCCTGGTTGCCCCCTACCCTGGGCACCGCACCCAAGCCAACGGACCACGCACGCAACCTGGACTTCATCCTGGACTCCTCCCTCACGATAACCAAGCAAGTCAACGCCATCTCGTCATCTTGTTTCAACACCTTGCGCATGCTCCGAAAGATCTTCCGATGGATTCCCACCGAAACCAGGAAGACGGTCACCTAGGCCCTCGTCACCAGCCTTCTGGACTACGGGAACACCCTCTACGCTGGAACGACAGCCAAACTCCAGAAAAGACCCCAGCGCATTCAGAACGCCTCAGCACGACTCATCCTGGACATCCCTTGCCACAGCCACATCTCTGCCCACCCTAAAGACCTGCACTGGCTCCCCGTCAGCAAGAGGATTACGTTCAGACTCCTCACCCACGCACAGAAGGCTCTCCACGACACGAGCCCGAAATACCTCAACACCCGCCTCACATTCTACACTCCCACCTGCCAGCTCCGATCCGCCAGCCTCGCCCTCACCTCCGTCCCACGAATTCGCAAATCCACCATCGGAGAAAGATCCTTCTCCTACCTGGCAGCCAAGACATGGAACTCCCTCCCCACTCACCTACGGCTGACCCTGGACCATCTCTCCTTCAGGAAACAACTCAAGACCTGGCTGTTCGAGCAGTAGCGATCCCCCCCCAGCGCCTTGAGCCCCTTACGGGTGAGTAGCACGCTATACAAATTGTTTGTTTGTTGTTGTTGTTGTTATAATAGTTTGGCAACTTTTTGTGTTGTCCCCAGCTGTCCTAAAAAGAATGAAGCAACATTTTGGGCTCCAACTGTACAAAAGCTGTAAGAAGGACCAGTTTCCAGAACAGACTGTATTAGCAGTCTATAATTTCTGCCATCAGAGTCATTAAAATTAGTCAGAAAATGAAGTTTGCATTGTAAGCAGTGAATTTAAAAGGCATACTATGCAAGTTACTGCATAGTAAATGCTTTTGACAAGCATGTGTGCCTCGAATTGCCCGGCCCTGTTACCCTTCGAGCTGGCGAGTCAAATATCTGTGTTCTACTGCCCGGCAGACTAACCAGGAAGTTGCAACCCCAGTCACCCGAGCCCTCTTCCAGATATGGTGTCTACCCGGTGGTTTATACCACTGTGCCCTCCCCCACCCTACCAATAAATACACCTCCGCTCTTGGTTATTTTAATTTTTGTCAACTGGCACTCACACAGGTGGAGGGAGAAAATGCATCCCGAAGCATTTTGATACTGGTTGCTGAATGGTGGATAGCGAGATGCTGAAAAAATGCAGTGAAATTATTAGCTTTCATTTTCATAAGAAATCATGAATAGTTCTGGCTAGTTGGTTACATTTCAAATGGAAAATGAAATACTGATGCAACAAATGCTATAAGTCTTCTCTTGCCAGTGGTTGTGCGCAAGTGAGCTTATCAGCTAGAAGCTTTTCCTGACTCATTGACACTGATTGCTGACACCCCGTTCCTTTCACTTCGAGCACAGAAAAAGATAAGATGTCCAATGTCTTCTGTAGAACTCAAGTCAATTTTATCTTCCATGATCAGAGGGTTATCAAGGGAACATGCTCTCTCTGTGCAGCAGAGGCAGTGTGCCTGTCCAGGGCGACGTCAGCATGGATAAGCTTATTCAGTGCACACTTGCAGGTCCGGGGCGGGAACCAAAGGCTTTCCCACTGCATGCTTGCAGTGTTGGACAAGGAACCGATCACAGCAGAGGCAAATATGCCCACACCAGCCCCACCCCCCTCATCTCTTTTTCCACCAACCTTTTTTCATTCTCTCTTCCCTTCCTTGTCTCTCTTTCATTCACTCTATCCCATCTCTCTCCTTGCACTCACTCTGTCTTTGTCGCTCTCGCACCCTTCTCTCTCTCTCTCTCTCTCTCTCTCTCTCTCTCTCTCTCTCTCTCTCTCTCTCTCTCTCTCTCTCTCTCTCTCTCTCTTCTCTCTCTTCTCTCTCCCTCTCTTCTCTCTCTCTCTCTCTCTTCTCTCTCCCTCTCTCTCTCTCTTCTCTCTGTCTCTCTCTCTCTCTCTCTCTTCTCTCTCCCTCTCTCTCTCTCTCTCTCTCTCTCTTCTCTGCCTTCTCTCTCCCTCTCTTCTCTCTCTCTCTCTCTCTTCTCTCTCCCTCTCTCTCTCTCTTCTCTCTCTCGCTCTCTCTTCTCTCCCCCCCTCTCTCTCTCTCTCTCTCTCTCTCTCTCTCTCTCTCTTCTCTCTCCCTCTCTCTCTCTCTCTTCTCTCTCTTCTCTCTCCCTCTCTTCTCTCTCTCTCTCTTCTCTCTCTCTCTCTCTCTCTCTCTCTTCTCTCTCTTCTCTCTCCCTCTCTTCTCTCTCTCTCTCTCTCTTCTCTCTCCCTCTCTCTCTCTCTTCTCTCTCTCTCTCTCTCTTCTCTCCCCCCCTCTCTCTCTCTCTCTCTCTCTCTCTCCCTCTCTTTCTCTGGCACCATGGGCGTCAATTGACCAAACTCCCAGGGTTAGCGGATGGGACAAGTCTTGCCTTTTGACCCTCCCCCCCCCCTCAGTTACAGCAAAGAAAGTTACATCATGCAAACTTTCATCATCTAATATCCTAGGAAGTGATGTCAAATTACGTTTTACTCTCATGACTCCATAAGGAGGGGCATCACAGCAGCTACAAACCATGAAGAAGTTCAAGGCTGAGAAAGAGGTTAGGTATCTTTATGATCTCCCTCTTACCTGCTTCCAGTAGTTTCTTTCTCATTCATCTGTCTCCCCCCTTTCACCCCTTCTCTGTATTACCTTTTTCACTTGTATCTCTCACCTGACTCCTTCTTACTACTCCCACCTTCCTCACACCTCTCACTTCCCCACCCATCTCGTTCCCTTTCTTGCCTTTCACTCTATGTCATCTACCTCGCGCCAGTTCCTTTCCCCACCTCTCTCTCGTCTGCCTGTTACCTCTCTATCCAGAGGTATTTTGAGGAATGGGCATAGAGGGATCTGGCCCTGGGCCCCAGCCTTTTAGAGGGCTCTGTACTACACAAAGTCCTGCCCTGATGAACTTGAATGATTCTTAAACATGGATTGTTTTAAATACCACTTTCTTTTAGTTTGTTTTTAGAAGGTTTGATGTTTGGGAGTCTTTTACAGACATTATGCAGAGAAATGCTATCTTTATGTTTTTCAACACCATTCCACATCCATAAAACAAATTAATTTAAGTTTGAAACAGGGCCTCACATTTGAGAAATGGCAGTGGCTCAATGAGAACATTTGCAACAAAATGAGTGCGCTGCTGCTATATTAAAATATTGAAAACACACATCAATATACCTGAATATTAGATGGAAACACATTTTAAATTTGGACTAGTGTGCCTGTTCAGTGTCAGTGACCTAGCCAAAGACAATATGACAAAGCCGAAATTGGATCATAAACTCAAAGCTGTTCCAAACAGGAGCCCCAAAATATGCAGTGTTCTGAGTGAAAGGGGCACATATTTACAAGGCCATGAAAATATGCTGCAGGACATTGTGCCGCCAGAGTGACAAAAAAGTGACGCTTCAGTGGTGCAAAAATGCCGCCAAGGGCCTCATAAATGAGGCTCAGAATTTGGTAAATTCCTGAGGCTTCTAATTTGTAGCTCTTGTGGGCGTTTCAGTCTGACACATGCGGCGTCACCGGCAGTTACCCCAATCCTCTTTTAGCTACTCAGTCATCTTCCGGTATGGACAAAATGGTAATTTTAGCTCTGGGAAAAGGTGTGTAACTGGTGTTTTGAACAAGAAATAAACTTGCCAGTTTTTCTAAACATTTCGCGAGAATATTTCAGTCCAAGGCGGGACTTCTGTCTTGAAAATGAGATCAGGCATCAGCCAGAAAATAAAGATGTCCTCCATTGGAATGAACACAGTTGTCTGCATCACTCAATCCAGAATACCCCCAAAGCAAATATTTATAAAAATTATATAACAGAACCTCCCCCAGGCAGATAAAAGGCCATTTTAAGCAACCCGCTGTCATGAAAATCCATTCGAGAAGAAAAACTGCAGACTCCCAATAAAGAAAAGAAAATACCTTGTAAAAGATTAACTGTGCAAGCAATTTATAGCATCCATGCTATCAGCCAAGCCAATAAACATCACTGACGGTGCTCTGTAAGGGCTGACCATGACACTATAAGCCAATAGCTACATTCTAAGCTGCCTTGTAAAATAGCACAGGCATTGCAGAGATTGTGATTTTAATTATACTTTCCTGCAGTTACACAGTGCCTTGAGGAGGCGTGTCGGCACGTTCACCTGTCCTTGTCCCTCATCAGGTGAACCTTAGATGCATGGCAGCTTATCTCCATTGGTGGACATGCCTGGAAGCATCCATCTTGCTACACCTTCAACGAGCTGACATAGGTCATATAGAACTAAACATCACACATAATATTCAGTAACTTGGCTACCAACATATAAGAAATGCCGTCTAACCTCATAAGCTCCAGTTCAATGTCAATGTTATATCTTTGGTTGGTACTATTGGAGTTCTGGACTTTTTGGTTCCGTCCAGAGGTGTCAGGGAACAACACCCAAAGACCCCGGAGTTCCACCTGCCTTGGTGCGCAAATGAACAGAAACACGGGCTTCTCGATGGTGGCGTCAAAGACCAAAGGTTTATTACTGCAGGGACACAGAAGTCACAGAAACCACACATGGGCAGATTCTAGGAGCCTGTTCAAATTGTACAAAGAGGGTTGCTCCTTATATACTAAATTTTTAGCTGGGGCGAATTCTTTACATGTAATACATTCTCAAAACCTTTGTGTCTAAAACAATAAATATTTGGTGTTACACAAGAACCGTCGATAAAATCTGATACCAAACATCTACGAAGAGGGGTTCCCACTAGTTCATCACAATCCCTTGTCAATATTGCATTCAAGAGCCGGACCGCCTCATCGTAAATTTCGTTACCTCCCCCTAATAAAGATTCAGAAAGAAAGGAACGGAGCCAGGTGTGGAAGATAGGAAAGCGGGATAAGAGATGTTTGTGGGTTGTAAATGGGCAAGGCTACCGGCTTCGGCCGCCTAATCGTGATCAGGACAATGGACATGAAGACCAGTTTAGCAGGACTGGCCTCGGGCAGAGGAGGCAGTCTTTGTCGAGTCATGCAGCTACAGAGTGATCTGGTTTAAGGTGCACGTGTCATGAAAAAGGTGAATCTCCGGCTAAGGCTACGTGTCCTTAATCGAAATGAAGTGATCAGAGGTTATTGCGTATGTGAGGGCAAGAAATACAAAATGGCTGCCATGATCTAAGATGGATGCCGTGGGTAGATCAGAAATGTGTTCATAACAGGAGTGCTCTTGCTCGTAGCATAGCGAAAACACCAGGATATGCTAAATGGATCATTTGCGGTTTGCTGATACCAATATTATGTATTTCCGACAATATTGAAAACACGGGTTCAAATCGTCACGGAACCTCAGACCCTCCTTTTGCCCTTACATAGGAAATTACTCAGTCTATGTCAGAGTCTAATTCTATGCTCATCAGGTCAGTGACATGCTGTTGTATCATCAGTCTTTCTCGTGCCTTTTCTCCAAACGCAGGTGGTTTCCTAAAACAGGTTGCAGCACAGAGACTACACAGAGCTGGACCACACTGGATAATCAGGCAGCATGAGAATAGGAATACTAAGATGACACCAATGACCATTAGAACCTTCCATCCCCACGCTGATATCAGAGTCCAAAACCACTCCATGAAGGACCAGTTTCCCTTGTCTACATGAATAGAGTCGGAAATCTTGTGTAGCTTAGAGATCGCCTCGTATACTGTTGGAGCATTATTAGGAATAAAGACACAGCAGCTCCATTGGATCATTCTGCATACCCCACCTCGACCTGCAAGTATAACGTCTAGAACCATACGGTTCTGCAACGTCATGAGTCTATCCGCCTGAAGCTCAGCTGTCAAATTGCTAAGGGCACCAGCAGTTTCGGTAATAGTAGATTCAACTACCCGTGTTAGCTGACGTATGTTTCTACTATTGGCCATAGGCCCCCAGAACGGAAGGAAGCCTTTGAAGAAGTCTCCAGCTTCCTGACCAGCAGTATCTTCCTTGCTGAAGACACCTCTCGCTACTCTGGTCCTGTGATAATCAGATGAAGCAGTATATGTTGGAGGCAACAATCGAGCAATATAACATGATCCTGAAAAGTCGGCAGGCAACCATGTATAAGCTCGGTCTCGACAGATGAAGTAGGTACCCCTAGCAGTAAGAAAAGCAGGGGAAGAGTTAGCCGGAAACACATAAGTCTCTACGCACTCACTCCTCCCTAGCTGAGCTCTCGGATTTCTCCCATTACCTTGCAAACAGACCTGACCTCGGTGAGGTACGACCCAGATTGGAGTTGAGCTTTTACGCTTGCTTTCTCCCAAACTAAGGCGATACTCTGAAGAATTCCAACTCAAATATACTCGCAATTCGTCTCTAGGGTAAGATGGAGTATTATTGACGTCCTTGATCATCTCAATAATTCCCTGGACTAAAGCTTTGTTGGCAGAGTTATATTTAGTGGAACGTGGTGGACGTGGAGGATAGGTTTCAAGGGCATAAGCAAAGATGGTTTGGAGGGCCTGAAATGATCCATTGTAGCTGAAAGGCAAAACCAGATAGGGAATACCTTTATCCATAGTGTGGGGTATCAAGCCACACACCCAGCAGTCTGTAGTGTTAACTACCAGTTGGTGTTGGTGCAAGAGCTGTACAAAAGTGTTATTAATGAATTCTGAGCGTTGAGCTTGCTCATGTTCAGGAAACGAATGAAAAGAGTGTATAGAGGAAACAGTGGAAGTAACAGGATCAAGGGGAGGTACTGTAGTTACTGGCACAAAAATCAAACTCATACCGAAAACGATTCCACCCACCAATGTTATCAAAACAATCAAAAATGTAATGGCACATTGTATTAAAAAGCATTTGCTGTGAAGAATTCTGTAAAGTCTGTTTCTGCGAACATAAATCACATTTTCTCGTTGCAACGCAGGAAGCTCCATCTTCTACAATCCGCTCGCGACCACTGATGATGTGTACGTAGATGAAAATGCCTCTATCAGCCCTGGGAGTTCCCAGAACCAACAGAAAGATCGACCTTGTGTCAGACCCCCGCAGATTCAACTAGGCACACAGCCACGACCCTACGGCTACCCAGACGGCAAGGCAATTTTTAAAAACAATAAACAATAGCAAATTTCCTGGCTGAAGGCAAAAGTTCAAAATTTCAAAATATCACAATGGGCAGTTGCCTGCTTTATTTGTCCATATTACGAGGTCGTAAATTGTATCTTTGCTTCGCAGGTATTGTTTGATCGGTAAATAGTGTATCACTGGTAGCTGTTGCAGTGTTCAGGTTCGCAGATGACAGAGTTTTTTCTGATGCAGGGGACAAATGTTCAGAGTTCAAAGGAGTCTTTTCAGGAGGAGAGTCAGAGTTTGGAGTGTCAGTGATCAATTCGGCATCGCTGAAAGGGATGAACTTTGGCGTGCGTTCAAATTCGGAGGCACCAATTCCCTTCTTCACCCAGTCGTCGTAAGGAAGTGGCAAAGGTACACGCTTAACATGAGATGCGTGCACCCAATGCTTGCGACCAGCTACACGAACTGCTGTTCTCGTTGCAAGCAGGACCTGGAAGGGGCCGACGTATCTGGGCTGAAGGTTCTTCGTCCTCGCGAAATTTCTGATCACGATTTGATCGCCGGGTTTCAGCTGATGCCCTGGACTCTCCGGAGGCTTTGGCAATGCATCGAAAACCTGTTGGTGAATAAGACTCAATTTAGCAGTCAAGTCGTAAAGGTAGTCTATCAACATAGGATATTCTAGAGAACAAAATTCCTTAGGCCTCGGCACACCCCAAATATTTGCCGGGCGGCCAAAAACGATTTCGTAGGGGCTAAGCCCCACTCTAGAATGTACAGTTGCTCTCGTTGATAACAAAGCCAAAGGAAGTGCGTCTGGCCAGGGTAAACCTGTGGATGCTTGTATTTTAGCTAGTTTCAGCTTGAGGGTGCCATTGTAACCCTCTACTAAACCAGCAGACTGGGGATGATTCGCACTGTGGAACTTCTGTTTCAGACCTAGGCCGGCACACACACTCTGCATAACTTTCCCTATAAACTCACTTCCGTTATCTGACCATACAATCCGTGGCATTCCAAATCTAGGGAAATATTCTTTGAGAAGAATTTTGGCAGTTGATAGGGCAGTATTGTCCTTTAGTGGATATGCTTCAATCCACCTGGAAAAAGCACAGACTACCACCAGGACGTATTTCAGATTATTACAGCGATCCATGTGAATGAAGTCTAACTGAATCACTTCAAAGGGGCAGGAAGGAGGAGCGAAGTGACCAGCAGGAGTTGGAGTTCCCTTGCCAGGATTATGCATCAGGCATACCATACAATTTTTCACCACTCTCTCTACACACTTACTGATCCCATCATTCTTCCAGACTGGAGCCAACATCTTACAGATTCCTTTAGAACTTATATGCGCTACTCCATGCGCCATCGTCACCACTGCAAGCACATACGCATCAGGCAACATCCAACGCTGCTGTTCTGTCAAATCAATCCAACACCCATTCGAATCCAATTTGCCCGTACTTTCTCTCCATACACGTTTTTCCTCCTCAGTTGCCTCTTTCTGAATCTCTTTCACACTTTCCATTGTATCCTCACACATTCCAGACTCAGCAATCCATCTTGCAGACGTAGCAACATACATTCTGCTCATCATGTTTCTAGCTGTCTGTTTAGCGGTTTCATCAGCAAAAGCATTCCCACGACCAACATCATCCGTGATTGCTTTATGAGCACTGCACTTTACAATCGCAACTTCAGTCGGCAAGGTTAGAGATTCCAACAAGTCGTTAACTAGCTGACCATGTTGAATCTTAGTCCCATGGGACGTAATGAAAGCTCTTTCTTTCCACAAACGGCCAAAACTATGGGCCACGCCGAACGCGTACTGACTATCTGTAAAAACATTCACTCTCTTTCCCTTAGCTAAAACACACGCTCTTGTTAGAGCTATTAATTCTGCAGCTTGGGCAGAATTCTGACTCACTCTTGCAGTCTCCACAATCGTCTTCAAAGTCGTTACTGCGTAAGCAGCAGTCACATCACCATTCTCCAGTTTAAAGCATGACCCATCCACATACAGCGTGCCATCTGGATCTGATAATGGAGTATCCTTTAAGTCAATACGTCCTTTTGTCTCTTCCTCCGTTCTAAAACAACAATCATGTGGCTCGGAATCACTCGACTCTTGATTAGCCGCAACAACGTTGCTGGATTCAATACATTACATCTTTTAATCTGAATATGACTCGCTAGTAATGTCAACTCGTAACCAGATAGTCTCGCACTGGTCAGGTGTTGTGTCTTGGTTCGATTCATGAGTGTATCCACCGCATGAGGAACCATGACCACTAGCATGTTGTTCATCACCAAACCAGCAGATTGTCGAATGGAAGCCGCAGCTGCCGCTGTAGCTCTCAAACAACTAGGTAACGCTCTAGCTACCGGGTCTAATGTTGATGAAAAATACGCACAAGGGCGTTGTTTATCACCAAATGTCTGTGTCAGAACACTCAACGCGCAACCTTCTCTCTCGTGAACGTAGAGCGTGAATGGCTTACTGTAATCAGGTGTACCCAATACAGGAGCTGAACACAATGCTTTTCGTAATTCAGTAAAACTCTCCTGACATTCATCAGACCATGGCACCGGACTCGGAACATTTTTCCCAGTCAAAGCTACCAACGGTTTTGCTAAAAGAGAAAAATTTGGGATCCACTGCCTACAGTAAGAGGTAATACCTAAAAAGGCACGTACTTCTCTCTGTGTGCGAGGAACACTCATTTGCGTAATTGCTTTTATTCTCTCTGGGGTCAACTTCCTTCCCTCCTTTGACAAGAGATGACCTAGGTAGGTCACTTCTTGGCAGCAGTATTGCATTTTCGAAGGTGACACCTTGTGATTCAAATTAGACAAATGATGTAACAACGAGATCGTAGCTGCCTTGCAAGTTTCCTTATCATCAGCAGCCACTAGAAGATCGTCTACATACTGTACTAGAGCAGAACCTGGAGGAAGGACAAAGGTATCTAACTGACTTTTTAATGCTTGACTGTAAATAGATGGGCTCTCACAATAGCCTTGTGGAGCGCGTTTAAATCTGAAACTTCGACCTCCTAGACAGAAGCCTAAAATATCTCTGCTTTCCTCGGCTATCGGAATGCTGAAAAAGGCATTCTTCAAGTCAATGACTGAAAACCAAGTAGCTGTAGCAGGAATCAGTGTTAACAAGGCAGTGATGTCTGGAACCACAGGAAACTGCGGAACTACAATCTTATTAACTTCTCTGAGGTCGATGACAAACCTATACACTGGAGGCTTTGTAGGATCAGTTCGTTTCAAAATTGGTAATACAGGACTGTTACAAACATTTCCTCTAGTTTCTTCAACCACATCTTTCTTAATCAAATCTTGTACAATCAATAAAAGTGCACGCTCAGCTTCAGTAGAGATTTTGTATTGCGGAATTCTTGGAAATTTTACATTTGCTTTCAAAGTTACTACATATGGTGGTATTTCCAAAAGGCCTACATCGTTAGGACCAGTCGCCCAAAGAGAATCAGGGAGTGAACGCAGCTCTGGCGGGAGTGCATCCATTGACAAGTACATCGGAGAGGTGATTCTTTTACCCAATGTAAGCTGTACTCCTTCCGGAGAACAGTACAATGTCGCATATAGTCGTTTTAACAAGTCTAAACCAAGCAGATTTTCATTACAACCTGTCGTCAAAATCAGGGGTGCTTTCAATTGACACGGTCCAACAGAAATAGACAAAGGACCAGATATGGGGTTGTAAACAGGGGCGCCTGAAAAACCTACAGAAACATTTGTTGAGCCGGACAAAGGTGCGCCAGGGAGTTTCGCATGAATGATAGAACTTTTTGCTGCACCAGTATCCAACAGAAACGGTTCGACTACACCTGATGTTGCTACTGCCACATAAGGCCCACTCTGATCCACTGGAACTGATACTACTCCCTCTCTCTGTCCATGGCTGTCCTAGTACCCATTTTGCTGAAATCTCTCATCCACTTCACAATAGTCTTCAACAAGATACTGTTGAGATCTATTTTGCTGAGTCGACTGGCTATTTCGTTGATCAAAGTGATTGGAAGGACGATCATTCGTTTGTGGAGGCATAGCACCTCGCCCTCGACCTCTAGAATTTTGCACAAAACCACCACGACCTCTCTGAGCTGCTGCTGCATTATTTTGCGCTAAGATCGGACACTCATTCTTGTAGTGACCCTCTTTCTTACAGTACGCACACTGGTTCCACTGATATTGAGGTCTCGGTGAACTATAATCTGTCCTTTGATACGAACCTTGTTGCGTATTAGTCTGATTCATGCGAGGCGGATACGCCTGTTGCAAAAGAACTTTAGTTTTTAAATCTTTCGTTTTCTTATCTGATTTTTCTTTTTCCTCTTTATCTCTATTTTCATAGTACTGTGCAGTCGCAAGTATTTGCGCAGTTGTAGAAACAGCCCACGCACTCTCTGAATCCTTTAATTTATTGCATAATTCAGGTAACAAATTATGCACAAATTTATCGACAAACAGTCTCTGTCCTCCTTCTGTGCTCATATCCTGACCACTATGATCTACAAAAGTCTCTTCGAACCTGGTGAAAAAGTCGGAGACACTTTCGTCTTTTTTCTGTCTGCATGCTGACAAGTTGTCCCAATTAACACGCAATGCGGGCATCAGGGTCTTCATTAAATCGATTATTCTACCTGGAAGATTAGCAATTAGGGGTTCGGGTTTTGCACCACCTATTTGCTGACCATCCGCTGCAGTGATAGCTGCCCAATCACCACCTAGGGCAACTTGATGATCCTCTCTACGAATTTTAGCCCAAATTGGTTGCGGAACTACATTGCCAAATAACATATCAATGTCCGCTAAGTTCATTATACACGCCTCAACTGTCTGTGTTAATTCCTTATAGTATCCAGCAGGATTCTTACGCGGATCTGGCAAGGCCTGCTTCACTGCTAGCACTTCGGCTCGCTTCCACGGAATGTGTATCCACACTCTTTGGAATTGCGCCGGAGCGGCTGCAATACCCCGAACATTGTCAGCTTGCACAGCTTCGCGCCAAATTGGAGGAACCTCCCTCATTGGATATTGGCGACTTAACTTCGTTTTACTTTTCTCTAAATCTCTCGGTGAACGAAGTGATGGATCATTTCTATAGCTTAAAATCAGTTCCATCGCTTCTTCTATATTTTCACTTACTATCATTCCTGCAGCGAACTCTTTCTGAACTTTAATTAGGTCTTCTAAATTTGATTCAACATCATCTTCTTCTATCTCCTCACGCAACAGCGAGCACATCTCATCAAAGACATACCGTTGTGTTGGTTCATTCCACTGCATAAATGTATCTAGCACATCTCTCGTACTATATCTCCTACTCTTCGAAATCCATCTGAGAGCCGTGGAATCTAAAATTCCCCGTTCCTCAGTACTTGGAAGCTGACTACGTCTCTGAACAGAGTCAGAAGTAGGAGTCTTGATTAAAGTTTTATATAAAGGAGACAGAATGTTAGAAACAGAATCAGTGATTCTTCGACGAACAGAAAGTGGAGTCAACACACTAGCAGACGCAGAGAACACAGTAGAGGTAGGAACAGATAGCGGAACAGTAGGGGTATCGAAAAAGATAGTTTGTGGAACAGTAGGTGTAAGCGAGACAGATACAGGTATAGAAGTCGGCAACCCAGGAGGAGGAGGAGCCGTAGGAACATTCACATTGACTACAGGAGGTACAGGAGCTTGATTCTGAGGGGCAGGAGCAGGAATACCAGGTTGTCCAGCAACCGGCAATTGAACATTTGGAAAAGGTGGAGCCGTAGCACCTTGTGCATACGGTGGAGGTGACCGTAACAAATAAGACAACAGAGGATCGTTTTCAGAATCCTCTAGCATCTTAGCTGTTTTCGATGGCAAGGCAGGATAGCACTTGTCAATCGCTAAATTATGCTCTCTGATGGCCACCTCTATGGCCTTCTCTGACTCGTTAACTTGCAGCTGCTTAGCCGCTTGCTCCAGAGTCAACTCTTCTTGCTCTTTCTGTTCTTTCTTTAACCTCTTCTTTTCTCTCTGTTTGGATTCTTTTTGCCAGTAACGGAAAGAATCAAACATTGCCGGCCGGGCTTTCTTCCTAAACAATTTCGCTTCTAAATTGTCAAGAATTTCAGGTTCAAAACTACCATGCAGTGGCCAACTAAGGACACCATCTTTCTCAGTGTATCGGACCCACACCTCATTATAAGATATAGGACCCACACCATGTTTACAGTACAAGTCATATAGGGGAGTCCCAATCGGAGGAACCAGACATGAGTCCTCCAATCGTGAGTCACTGTTGCAACCAAAACAAGACAACATACAGTTTCTCCGACTTACCATTTTGCAATCCGGAACACAGAACAAACAAAACAAGAAACAAATATGTGCACCTGAACCAAGGACTTAGGCCTACCAAAACGAACTGATGTATCGATACCCAAACTAAACCAAATAGATTATCGTAACCAGAACAACCAGTGATAATCTTACGAAACCAAACCAAACCAAGAACCAAAAAGGATTTTAACAATCCTCACAAAGTAACCAGCTAGCAACCACTAAATACTTAACTGAGGCACTGAAGACGTCACCAAGGAGAAACCCGTCACGTTTAGCTGTACTAAGGACTGCACCTCGGGTCCAAGACAGGGCGACGGTAAAGGCAACGGCCCACTGCAGCCGTCCTGAACGGGAACCCTCGTGGAAGAGAACTTCGGGCCACTTTTGCGATATGCCGGGATCGATGAAGTGGGGCGCCTCCCTCAGGAATCTTCACACAAAGCTTCTCGAACTCTTCAGGCTTTTGGACCGGTACCGAATGACGTCGCCCCACATTGGGTGCCAATTGGAGTTCTGGACTTTTTGGTTCCGTCCAGAGGTGTCAGGGAACAACACCCAAAGACCCCGGAGTTCCACCTGCCTTGGTGCGCAAATGAACAGAAACACGGGCTTCTCGATGGTGGCGTCAAAGACCAAACGTTTATTACTGCAGGGACACAGAAGTCACAGAAACCACACATGGGCAGATTCTAGGAGCCTGTTCAAATTGTACAAAGAGGGTTGCTCCTTATATACTAAATTTTAAGCTGGGGCGAATTCTTTACATGTAATACATTCTCAAAACCTTTGTGTCTAAAACAATAAATATTTGGTGTTACACAAGAACCGTCGATAAAATCTGATACCAAACATCTACGAAGAGGGGTTCCCACTAGTTCATCACAATCCCTTGTCAATATTGCATTCAAGAGCCGGACCGCCTCATCGTAAATTTCGTTACCTCCCCCTAATAAAGATTCAGAAAGAAAGGAACGGAGCCAGGTGTGGAAGATAGGAAAGCGGGATAAGAGATGTTTGTGGGTTGTAAATGGGCAAGGCTACCGGCTTCGGCCGCCTAATCGTGATCAGGACAATGGACACGAAGACCAGTTTAGCAGGACTGGCCTCGGGCAGAGGAGGCAGTCTTTGTCGAGTCATGCAGCTACAGCGTGATCTGGTTTAAGGTGCACGTGTCATGAAAAAGGTGAATCTCCGGCTAAGGCTACGTGTCCTTAATCGAAATGAAGTGATCAGAGGTTATTGCGTATGTGAGGGCAAGAAATACAAAATGGCTGCCATGATCTAAGATGGATGCCGTGGGTAGATCAGAAATGTGTTCATAACAGGAGTGCTCTTGCTCGTAGCATAGCGAAAACACCAGGATATGCTAAATGGATCATTTGCGGTTCGCTGATACCAATATTATGTATTTCCGACAATATTGAAAACACGGGTTCAAATCGTCACGGAACCTCACTATAGAATAATAATAGATATACAAATTCAAAATAAAGATAAAAACATCTAAGTATTTTACCCCGATCTGTCGTTTTGAATTTCAAGAATTTTATTGGGCACAGCATTAAGTCGCTGAAAAATTCGGAATGTCCCTGTTTTCATTCATTTTGACACCATAAGGAAACTCGAGCTGTTAATAAATACACGATGACAGTGCACTTGTTCAAAGATCAAATACATATGCATTAATTTCACTCTGCTTACATTTTTCCTATAGGCATTTAGTAGAGGTGGGCGAAATTTCAATTATGCTAGGAAAGTTACCAGGCTCATCCCTGTGTGGATATTGTGAAGGTGTGTCACCTTTTGAAAAGTGGTAACATTTCTAATGCTTTTTAGGACGAATTTTTGCAGGGCACAGGAGAGTTTAGAGGAAAACAACTTTTTGGTATTTTTAGGGCTTTTTCTAAACGCTGCAACCTTTAAGAATTTCATGAAGTTTGATTAGAATAAAATTGCAATTTCAGGTACTCCCAGGGGCATATTATCACCAACTACCGATATTTATCGCTAAATGAGCTTAGTGATATCTTTTCTATTGCCGCACATCGCCGGATTTTATCGCAGAGATAACGTGCTATTAGCAACGTTTATCTCAAATGCGATAAAATATCCGGCGATACCGACTCAATGCGTGAATATCGCTGGAAATCCAGCGATATTCAGGCATTAACGCCAATTGGGTCTTAACCTGAATATCCAACTCCCATTGGATATACAGGTTAAGAAGTGGTCTGAGCAGGCGTTAGTTTTTGGCAATATTCGCGCTTAGCGCAATTTTTTTTAGCACTGTGCCTGCGTTGATAATAGGCGATAGCGATGTTGGCGACTGCTTTCAGTCGCTAACAGGTTGGGTGCGCTGACTTTGCATGTCATTAGCGATAAATATCGCGGACATGCAAAGCGGGCCCCAAACGGCTCGCTATCGCCTACAAACTGTTGCTAACTGCTGTTAGCGACAGCTTGCTAATAGGGGGAGGAAATTATCGCTGCTTTAGCAGGAAAAAGTCCAGCTAAAGCGGCGATCAGGCCCTTGATAATATGCCCCCCAGTCTATTAACAATGTTATCGCCAAGCTATGTAACTAAGATGTATTGCCTGGTGCTATGGTTCAGGTCACTCTGAGTGAAATGTCATTTTCTGCACTCTCAAACGGTATTGTGGCCATATTTGATACTTCAAAGGACAATTTATTTATTTAGCGGCTTTCTACAGCACAAGCCGCACCTCAAACGTGTTGGATTGCTTTAATGTGGAGACCGTTCCAATGTTACAAATCATTAGGTTCAAAAACACAAACCTCTCGGTTAGAATATAGGGGGCTGAGAAGTTCGTAAAAATAAAAAAGTGTGGAAGTTACATTTGGATCTCAAGGGATGCAATGGGCGGGGGGTGCAAAGACCAGTTGACTGAGTTCACGATTAGCAGTGTCCCTCAAATAGTAGGGTTTCAGTTGCCTTTTGAAGGAGTTCTAGACTGGATTCATACAGGACATTTTTAACTGAAGAAAAAAACGTTAAGAGGGATATTATCTAACAGGTTTTCTGCTTCTCTGGTGTTGTAGATTTTGTGAATTAACTCCTGTGCACTCCAATGCAAAGGAACATGTGAAAGTGAAGTCAGGAAGTGGATGAAGAAGCAGGACTTCAAGCATGTGTCCCAGCTAGGATTTGTGGGCATGAAGTTCCACATTTTCCACAGTGCCATTGCTCTGCAAACGAGTTACCACGTTGCTACAGCTGTGAACCTTTGCTTCCTGGACTCGTGTTTGTGGAAAGTATCTTCTTGTGAGTTGCTGAAGATGAACAATTACAGAGAAGTAATCTTGAAGTCATATTTGGGAACCAAACTTTGAACTATGCTCGTTTGGAGAATTGAACTTCTGTGTGTGGGCTGGACTGACATAAGGGGGGGGGGGGTAGTTGGGGACGTTGTATTTCAATAGGAATTATTTATTTATTTAATTTTTCCTATTCCGTTGCCTGTGGCCTTCCCCGCGCCCCGCCCCATCTCGCTTACCTGCACGGACCACTGCTGCTTTTGAACTGTTTGTTTAGACATCATCAGCAA
Organism: Lissotriton vulgaris; assembly: GCF_964263255.1. Classification (NCBI taxonomy): domain Eukaryota; kingdom Metazoa; phylum Chordata; class Amphibia; order Caudata; family Salamandridae; genus Lissotriton; species Lissotriton vulgaris. Next base: position 966,894,166 of record NC_141697.1, read on the forward strand.
CAGACTGTTGGTACATCGACAGACTTTTGAACTTTAATTCATTTGTGAACTAACATTAGGAAATCGTTCATCATGCACCATTGATATTACTATGTATATGTTATGGGCACTAAGGTATCATTGAATTTTAGTAAGTGATATATGTGTTGTCAAGATCGGGATTTACGAAACATTAACAAATGTTCGATTAGCTTCCAATTGTATCAGATTTATCCAAACAGATCCAACCATTCCAGGAAGTACATGTGCATGAATTCAAACATTGTAATTCTATTCTACTGATAGGGAAGGAGTTGTTTCAGCGTTACACCGGTCACTTTTATCTTGACTTTCAGTTTCAGGGAAAGTTTATTCATATATTGAACAGAGAGAATCTCAGAGAGACATATAAAAGGTATCTTATTCTACTTTTGAAGTTGGGTGCTAGAGGTACATTAACTTTTATTAAATTGTACTATATTGGCCTTTTAATATCCGTTTCAATCTGCAACTTTGTGAGAATGATACCCCGACAAAGGGTCTTTGTTTTATCTCTAATCCCAATCCCCTTCCCCGTTTTTACAATTTGCCTCACATATTATATTGAGTATGATCAATAGTAGTTATGGTGAAGGACTGAAGATTGCATCACTTCCATGGGATGCAAGGTGCAAATCAAGTGGAAAATGCATGACTTTGTATGTGTATGCCAGAACATTACAATTCTAAAATCCACTTTCCAATCAATAGAGATGGTGACACACCACCCAGCACCACTATGTCCTTAAGCTATGTCAGACACCATCATGCATGTCTTTGTGGCATCTTGCAAAACAGTATGTCACCACAAAAACGGCATCAAACAACAAGGTGATGGATAGAATGCATGATTTAATCTCAGCCACTGGCAATCACTCCGGGCTGCATTCCAGACCATTATGTATCTCCTACTTTGCTACTCTAGAGGGAGACCTGCTACGTGCAAACCTGCCTTGGTCCTGCTCTAATAAAAAGAGTCCGGCCCAAGCTGCCATGCCAAGTCCCCTCAAACCAGGAATACAAGCAATTCTAGAGTAGTTTCAATGTGGCTGACTGGATACCTCTACAAGTCCATAAAGCTGGCCAAACCCCTTTCAGCCAGCATTGCCAATTGGTTGAGGTAGCCATTTTGTTTGCTTAATTCGCTTTTGATTTTAGCCTATTTTACATGACTGAGTCAGATGGTAATGTGTGTGCTGTAAAGAAGAGAGAACTGCAACAGTTTTTCTTCATTTGTACTGTTCCATGCCAAGGGAGTCAGAAATAGACCAGCCCATCAGAGTCTGGTAGCTGCTGCCAGTCAAAAAAGGCCTACTTTGGGGAATCACACATTTACAATCAAAATACAACTAAATCTGAAAGTATAGGGGGCCAATTCACAGAACTAATCTGAGATAAAATCCTAAACATACTACTTTTGGTAATCACAAAAGTCATTTAGTAGTAGTACAGTTAGGAGGCCTAACTTCACTACTCTTAAATGCCTTCTGTGAATACCAAAAGTAGTAAGTTTAGAATTTTATCTCAGTTTAGTAGTAGTAAAGTTAGGCGTCCTGACTTTACTACTACTAAATGCCTTCTGTGAATACCAAAAGTAGTAAGTTTAGAATTTTATCTCAGTTTAGTAGTAGTAAAGTTAGGCGTCTTGACTTTACTACTACTAAATGCCTTCTGTGAATACCAAAAGTAGTAAGTTTAGAATTTTATCTCAGTTTAGTAGTAGTAAAGTTAGGCGTCCTGACTTTACTACTACTAAATGCCTTCTGTGAATACCAAAAGTAGTACGTTTAGGATTTTATTTCGGATTAGTTCTGTGAGTCGGCCTCAAAGTGTCATCTAGCCAAGAAGACTTTTGTTTTACCCAATTAGTAAAGTGGTTCTATGCGGTTCTGAAGATTGTAGACAGTGGAAATTAAAGGTAAAATGGTTGGATTTTCAGGTAACTTGCCTAAAAGTAAATTTGGAGATTTTCTCTTCTGAATGAAGGTACTTTTATTCTTTGTTGCAATACAAAAAGCTTCCCCATGGGGCAACCAAAAGCAGAACTAGTCACAGGTTTACAGACGTACGTCTGGGAATGTCACACTGGTATTCTCACAAAGCATTTAACAAACTAACAATTCTAACCATGTCATGGAAAGGACATGCTGTGAAGGCCCCTGTCCAATTGAGAGTAAGTCCCATAAGTGTGAATGGTTTGCAACCATTGATCAGTTACTGACTCTCAAATGGGGGTGGTAACTGATTTGCAAAGGATAAGGGGTTCAATTTGATGCCTTCACCCTAGAGAATCGGGCTGCTAGCATCAGAGGGAATGGAATCACTGTCAAATGTCACAGAATTTTTCAAAATTGAAAATCTATTTGGTTTTTTAAAAGCAGGTTCTTTACCTTTCAGTAAATAGGGCTGCTTTAAAAATGGTTCCAATTTTGAAAAGCAATCCCTTTGATTGTAGACAATCAATAGGGGCTCGCAAATTGCAACTTGCCTAATTAATATTCATTAGGCAGGAAGATCTGCAACCCACTAAGAGTCCTTATTTTGTAGACCTACCTATAAGTACACAGGTTATGTTATGTTACCTCCATTTGATTTAGAGCAACAAATCATCCTTGTATAAATATTTCAGCACTAGTCTAAATACAGACAAGCAGTTTGTGGGATTGCCTATATTCAGCTTGCTGGTCAGGTTGCAAAATAGGTTACTTGTCACAAAAAGTCGTTGCACTATTTGCAACAGCTTTTTTTGCAACCAGGCTTTTGGTACTTCTGCTCCTTAATTAATCTGATCACTTTTCCGAACTTAACCAGGACTTTGGGACTAATGTAGAGTTGCATGGTAAAATAAATATTCTGATCTAAATCTAGAGAAGAATCCACCAGTACAATGTGCTTCACCATTCCATTGATACTATGGAGTACATTTTTATAGAGAAGATTATTATATCACGACCGAGGCTAGCAGTATTCATACACTCCTTTAATGTATCTCCTCACAAAAAGACAACATTTGAAAAGAAACTCTAGGCCTTCAGAATAAAACCCTCGTAACCATGAAGAAGAAAAGTTTAGTTTCCAATAAGGACACCAAGGTGAGGATTGTGCTTTACATTCTGGGCTTTTACTCAATAGCTTCAAAGCAAGTATTGTGCAAAGACTATGGGGCATATTACCAAGCAATAGCGATAATTATCGCTATTGCTTGGTTAGAGACAAAAATTTACGGCTGAGCTGCGGCGATTTTTATCGCACAGAACCTTGGTAATACCAAGGTTTATCGCAAATGCGATAAAAATCGTCCGCAATGCATGAATATCGCTGAAAAGTCAGCGATATTCATGCATTACCGAGCTAATGCTCTTAGCCATGTTATCCACCTCCCATTGGATAACATGGCTAAGAACTGCTCAGGGCAGGTGTTAGCTTTTGGAGATATTCGCGCTTAGCGCGAATATCTCCAAAAGTTGGTAATAGGAGATAGCGATGTTAGCGACTGTTTCCAGTCGCTAACATCTTGGCACGCCCACTTTGCATGTCATTAGTGATAAATATCACTGACATGCAAAGTGGGGCCCAAGATGGTCGCTATCTCCTACTAGCTGTCGCTAACTGGTGTTAGCGACAGCTAGGTAATAGGGAGATAATTGTATCTCCGCTTTCTTGGCTTTTAAAGCCAAAAAAGCGGAGATAAACCCCCTTGATAATATGCCCCTATGTTTTCCGTATGCACAGAAAATGATGAAAGCACAAGCAAACTGCAAAGAACCATAAAGAAATCACATGACCCAAAATGTCCACTTGTCTCTGAATATCAAAAAACGGTTCTGTAACTGACTCCCCTTCCTCTTTCGCTGTTGCTCAGTAGTTTTATATCAGTGGATTTCTCTTGTCTTACTATTAGGTACTATTATGGTGACTGGGTTGCAGTATTTCACTCATATCACCATGTTTGCGCAGAAATCACAATGAATTATGTGAACGAAGTGTCAATAATTCTATTTATTGCATGCACGAGTTTCTTTCAGGTGTGTAAATGGTGCTGTGCGTCAGTGACCAACTAGGATATTTGAGTGACTGTTTCTTTAGAATGGGTCTCTGAGTGGTCGCTTGGGCACCTGCAAGTCTTCACCTCCTTGTGCCCAAGTGCAGGTTGAGGGAAACCTGCACTGGGGCAGAAAGTAAACAACACAGTCCTCTTTTGAGGTCTAGAGTTTTTCATGTACCTCCATTTTGTAGTGGACCACATGTGCCCTTGGTGAGCCTGCTGCAAGAAAGCTCCAACATTTCTGCAGTTCCTTAACAGTGCAGATATTGCATAGGGGATCAAACAGAGAGAGCTGTCTGTCATGCTTTTTGTGTCCTGTTACCTCCACCTCTTTCCTGAGAACCATGCTAGCTACAATGTGGATTGTGAGTTCTGGGTATCCCATAAACCATCGGGGTACATATTTAATCTCATCCTAGGCAGTAATCACTTTACAAATGTCCCTGGCGTGATCAATATTTCCATGAAACATGTGTTGTAGCACCAACTGGCCCATTTGCTTTGTCTCACTTTATTTCTAACACTACACCTCAGGGTCATTTACTTGGTCCTCCGATGGATCGTGAGTGGTGCTGAGAGGGGTCATATGTAGCGGATCCAATCTAGTTATCCAATGAGGAACAGGAATTTGGAAACTGACCTACAAAGCTGTTATTAGATTTGTATATATAACTCTCAAGACTAAACTACATAAGTACAGAATTATCACAGCTAGACCAAATCTCCTGAACAAATGGAATCATGCAAACCGATAATTCGGTTAGAACTATGCAAAATAATAACATTAGGATCTGCTGTCCAGAGATCTCTCTACTAGTATTCCCATCCCTCATTAAAACTCAATTGGAATGCACAATCAATAATTTGAGATGAATCATGGAGAGACAGAAACAGGATTTAGTTAAAGTTAGATTTTCATCAGTAAATTAAGAAGAGTAAATACATCAATGTCAGGCATTACTTTTAGGAGTGCAGAATAATCAAGTTAATCTCTTGAGGGCCATCAATTACCAAAGCTCAAGAAGAGTTCAGGAAGGGACATGAACCACATCAGCTCAAAAGTTCTCACCCATGAGGAAAGAAGTCCAGGAATAGCGCACACAGAGTATGAGTCAGCCAAAGGAAAGCCAATAGAGTCCGCAAAGAAATGAATGATGTGTTTCACAATTCACAAAATGAACCAAAGAGAGTGTTGTGTGTGTATCCTTTCTGTCACTTCAATATATAAAATAACTCCTCAACTTTTTGGGGTGACACCTCCTTGGTCACCTCATCTGGTCAGACCACTCAGTCCATTAGGCATTTTGTATAGGGTGATTGTCATGCAGCATGAAGAAGACACATATTATGCAAAAAGGTGGTGATCATCACATAAGCTGTCAAACCATCCAGTATGTATAACTTTCAAACAATAGACTCTTTTCAAAAGAACATGAGTGCGTTCCAGAAGACAGTTTCCCCTGGCAAATGTTCCCAAAGTAACACATTTTTTGCAAGCAGTTCTAGTGTGCACATGGGAACTCTACCAATGAGACATAGTTTCAGTTCACATTGTAAGTTTATGAAGCCTTTCCATGAGAACAGAATCAAGCAAAGTGAGGGAAATGAAGCCCTAAATTGGTTTTGGTTAATGAAATATAGACTGTAAGGTAAATGGGAATATACATTTCATCATCTCCTTTGGGATCTTTATATATTACTTTCAACTCATTTCAACTCATAAATGATTTTAGTTTCATTGCAATATGCAAGACTAACTATGACATATTACTGCAATTTCAAAGTACCAATCTATTAAAATGATTTCGAAAGATAAAATATTAATATAGTTTCTAGTAATTCTCATTCGTACATACATGAAGACTATTCCCTAAAAGTTTCGAAGCATTTAGTCTTTTCTCACTTGGTTCTCATTTCCACCTCTAGTAACATGGAGTTTACACATCAACCCTTTCAATATTACATGTAAATCTCTGAACCATATTAGACTTCATTAATTCTTCACACACATCATTACATTGATAAGAATCGTTAGGAATCTTATAACATCTAAATACATCACATTTGCCCTTTTTATTGATACACATTAGATGAGCAACTGAAACAGGTTAAACTGTGAGTTTATGTTATTTAATATATATTTCCCGCTACCTTACACTTTGTCTGTATACTTTTACAATGCAGTAACTAAGGGCCTGATTATGACAGGCTATCGGTAGCGGTTAATGTTAATGGTAATTGATTTTCGTATAGCACTAATCACCGGCAGGTCTCTAAGCGCTTTTGAGGGAGATGCCAGATGTCACAGACAGGTGCATGGCCACACAATGAGGTAGGTTAAACAGTGTCCGGGGCCTCCCTGAACAGGTATGTTTTGAGCTGTGTCCTGAAAGGGAGGAGTGCCGGTTCCTTGCGCAGGTATTCGGGTAGTTGGTTCCATTGTTGTGGAAGCAAGATGGAAAAGGCTCTGTCCCCTTTAGATACATTATTGCATCCTGGGGTGACCAGGCGGCAGGCCTCAGAAGACCCGCAAGGTGCGGCCCAGGACATAATTCTTAAGGCGGTCCTTAATATAGGCAGGGGCTTTGCCATAGATAATTTTATGGGCAATGCAGAGACCCTTAAATTTTGCTCTTTGCTTGATGGGAAGCCAGTGCAATTTGCACAGCATAGGGGAGGCATGGGACCATATTGGCAGCCTAAACATCAACCTGGCTGCGTCGTCCAGTACCACCTGTAGTTTATTAGTACGTTTTTGAAGGAGGCCGATGTATAAGGCATTGCCGTAGTCTAATCTGTAGACAATTGTGGCCAATACAATAATTTGTAGAGAGGCAGTTGAAAGGAGGGGGACACATTTTCGTAGCTGTCTCATGAGCCCTATGCAGGTTCCGACCACTGTGGTGACCTGGTTGGCCATGGAGAGCTCAGAATTAATCTTTATGCCTACATTTTTCACAGGATGTGCTGGTGTGGGGGCGGCACCCAGCTCCTGTGGCCAAAAAAAGGTCGCTCCAGGGGTTCTCTTTTGTGGGGATGACAAGGACTTCCTTTTTATCAGGGTTCATTTTTAGTGAGTTGGCAGTCATCCAATTCACTGTGAATCTGCAGATGTTTTGCGTTATCTCCTGGGCATAGGTGGAATTGTCAATCCAGAGGATGAGCTGGGTGTCGTCCGCATATTTGAAAACAAAGCCGTCCATGTGGGCTAGGGCTGTCACCAGAGGCTGTAGGTAGATGTTAAAGAGGAGCGGAGACAATGCGGAGTCTTGAGGGATGCCACAGGTGAGGGTGCCTCTGTCTGATACCCGCTCCCCTAACTGGATCATCTGGGACCGTTCTAACAGGAAGGATCCCAACCACTGGTGTGCTGGCCATTGAATGTCCAGGTCCTTTATTCGATCTAGCAGCCGAGTGTGGTTGACCGTATCGAACTCCGCTGATAGGTCTAATAGAATCAGGGCGCTCAGTCTAACTGCAATCGGAACCATATTCACCGCCCGCCACATTAGGATGCTGGGCGGTTTGATGGCGGTCAGAAACAGACGCGCATGCATCTGACATGCTCCATGAGCCAGCATGTGCGGCTGAGGGGCTCTAAGTCCTTACAATGTAGGGATTACGATTTTACTTTTCGCCGGCACTTTCATGGCGGTGAACCCGCCTTGACAAGGCTGGTGGAAAGGGATATTCGGGGCCCTTAGCAGGCCCCCGTACCACATGGCCTCCAGACACAGAGTGTTGCTGTGGGTGTTCCCACGCAACACCCATGGAATCTGAAGCATTCCCAGATTTACAAGAAATTGAAAACCTGGGAATTCGTCAGAATCTTACACCACCCCCGGATTGGCATTAGGGAGACCCATCGAGGAGAAATATTTTCATTTCTTCACGTTATTTCCTTTTTCTATGTGTGCTGCAGTTTGCAGCACACATAGAAAGAGGAAATCGCCTGAATTGATGGATTTTGTGCAGGAATGTGTCCCTTCCTGCACAAAATCAATCAGCCCCCCAACGCAGGCACCCTTGCAACATCATGCAAGGGCGCCTGCGTTTGCAGATGGCCGCCCAATGTGCACCAGCACAGGGGAAAAGGATAGGAATGCACCGTATCTCACAGACACAGTGCTTGCCTGCCCTTCTATTTCGACATAGGGCAGCCCCGCAGGATTCCTTGCGGCGCTGCCCTGCGCCAAATCCTCATAAACGAGGCCCTTAATTTCCTCTAGAGGGTTAACTCAAGCCACAAGAAACAAGTCAATGATAAATAATAAATAATACGCAGCGTGGATGGCTCTGGTCTGTAGTCCTAAGGGTTTTGTTGGGGCCGTTAATATCTTCCAGTAGTGTGGAGACATGTTTACTGTTTGTACAAAACAGAGCTCCTGGGAAGGTAGGCCCTTACGCCTGTCTTCTCTCCACTGAGAGCCAGTGTTATATTGAAAGCATTAGCAGCATGTTCTGGCCATGCACTACTTGAGCATTTATCAGCGAGCAGGAATATTATCACCCAAAAAAATAGATGAATTCCCTACAAGAACTCAGGCTGCAAAGAAAAAGGCGTCCCGAATTGTCACAGTTTATTTTAATAACATTTCAATCAGTATCACACACAGCTATAGAAAGGAAAAAATCTATAAAAAAAACTTGCACATACACATAGTTGATCTTTCTTAGAGGTTTTCAAAATAATCAAGATCTGGGTAGCAATGTATTGGACTTCAGCAGAAATGAAAAATATTGGGGTACAGATGTACTAAAGCTTTGCAGCCATGGAAAGTGATGCAGTACTGCACAAAGTCTAGCAGGTATATTTACTATCCATTCCCTTTACATTGCAAGGATATTTGATATCCGGCACCTAAGGTGTTTTGAGCTGGAAAGGTGATTTGTTTTTAAGTGCAAAAACCTCTTTCCACTGCATTGCGTTGTTTTGATTCAAATGGGTGTTACTGGGACAGGCACTCCCAAATAAAGATAGATTTTGATGTAAAGCACAATCTAAGAGGATAGCCAGATTGCCCTTTGTGTCAAACCCTAATCCTTTCTCGAAGCATGTGTTAAAAAGTCAAATATTTATTTCTTCGAAAACCCATACACAGTGCGCATCCAATGCTTGGGGTTCTAATTAGTTTAGCTACAGATAGGGATGTGCACTGTAAGGTTATGACTGGAGTTCAAATCCTATGCCAGACAACACACACTCCCCTCTGCACCAAAATGGGAATCTGTCCATCACACATGGCAGCCTGTTCGTGTGCCAGTGGAGGGGTTGGCAGCAGGTCAGTGATAATAGATATGGCTCTGCACTGTGTTTTCTCTCTTGCTCAATATATTGCTGAAAATTTGGTTTTACATTGTGAGAAAAGTTAGTAAACCTGGCCCCTGGTTTTCAGTGCTTGACACAGTGTGAGTGAGTGGGTGGATACAGTAATGCAAACTTGTTAATATATGACAACACAGACTACCTCAACCTGACTCCCTCGCAGACACCGCGTTGAACCCAAACAATCAATGATTTTCAACATGTATTCGCTCTCCCTTGCCCACTGTAAGTGCAAGCGTCTTCCCCTCTGGTGCACCCGCTGCTGCCTGACTGCTCACAGGCAGTTGTGTAAGAATAGCCCCCTAAACCCCATGCAGTAGGCGGGCCAGCTCCAGGCGGCCCTCTCCAGCATTGGGAAAGAGCGATTCTGAGAACTCCTGAATGGGTCCGGAGCGTGGGGGGGACCTCTCCATGCACTTTGCAGAGGGCCCGCAAGTTTTGTTACACCACTGGGCCCAGGCAAGGGCTGGTAGCCGACTTGCGGCCTGGTCCCAACTGAACTACTTCCTTAATTCTAAACAGCAAGTCATCTTTAACCTCTTCACTGCGGCGGCTATTCCGCCGCAGTGCTAAGGGGGTGGGGGCCGCACGGCGGTCCCGTGCTCGTGATGGAACCGCTCCGTCACGGCACGCGGGTGAGCTGTGCTTGTGACGGAACGGTTCCGTCACGGCCCCGCCCGCGCTAGAGAACGTCACCAGCACAGCCCACCCGAGGCTCGTGACCGAACGGTTCCGTCACGAGCATGGAAGGGGTTAAGTGGTTCCCCATTCTTTGACAGTAATCTGCGAATGGTGGACAAATCAGATTACTTGAACATCAGATTTCTTGCCACCCATTTGTTGCCTATGTGTTAGTAAACAAATTAATAAAAGTGGGCAGCCTTGGTGTCGTTGTTCATTTAAGGCATATTACTGTTATTCTTGCAGAGTATATTGTGCTTGTTTATTATAAGACTGCTACATTGTATTGCAGGAGGTGGCATGCCAGTCAGTCAGGCCCAGTTAGGACCTGAACAGAGTTGTATCCCCACGTGGGATAACACAAAGCTCAATTATAAGTAGTCTGGGGTGTTCCTGCACATAGAATACCTGATTGTAGGGGCATCAAACTCAATTTCACAATCCGTCTAATTCCTACACCCTCTCCCACACTGGCCACACAATGACATTTTCCTCCTGCTTAGAGCAAATGGTAAATGGGAATGTTGAACTTCATGGAACTGGGAATTCCATGAAGAATTCTGCCCAAAAAAACACAGATCGGCACAGTTATTCACCACTCCATGGGGATTAATTCGTACTAAGCATAATCAGGCACAGAGCTAATGGCCAGAAACCTTAATAATCGCCACGCATACCTCTATGCTCAACTTGTAATTGAGCGGTACAAAAGGGGGTGGTGATGGACGGAGCATTAGTGTCCTCTCTTCATCCTAAACCTGTCCTCCACCATCCTATATAGACCCAGTCCCCTTTCCCCATTGAGTCTCCCTGCTTCTATCCAATTGCACATAGGCCCATTTCTCATCACATGACCCACATGTTGCACCTACTGAGCCTACTCTCTTACAACCCGTAATACAACCCCTACTTTACGGCTTCCAGACCGAATATTCAGATAGCGAGTGGAATATTAAGGGCATCTCCTGTGGTGTCTTCATTATTAAGGCATGGGAGGACCTAGGATCAGAATCAACACTTCCCTACCCTCTTAGAGACCCAATTCTCTCATTATCTTACCTTTCCTTCATCACATCTAACAAGAGTCTAACTGTATTCACACTCCAGTGTTTCAGGTCACGAGACGAGGACCACTCCTCTCGTGATCCACACTTATGCGGCATATACCCTGGCATTTGTAATGTGTACCTATTTTCCATTTCCTTTTTTATAACTCCGAGGTGGACTCCATAGACCATGCCCTTAAGTGTCTGTAAGTTGTGACCACCTATTGACTGCTGATCTGTTGCTCCTAAATGGGCTTCAAAAGAGAATCTACTCTGGTGTCTGTACACTGTCACTTCCATAGGGCTGCTCCTCTGTCACTCCAAAGTAGACTCCATCGACCAAGTTGTGGCCCTCTACTACTTCCTCTGTTTTTTTCTCAGGGAGGACTACATGAAGTATATTTTCTGGTGTATCTGGGTCTTTCTGTGAGGCTTTCCTCCGTCTCTACTTTTGCATATACAATTGTACTTGGTAGACTTTCCAATTTTCCCTATGTCGTTCTTGGGTGAACTCCACTCAGCATATTTTCTGGCATCTGAAAATGTGCCTTTCTACCACTTCCTAGAGCTTCTTGGAGGACTCCATAAAGTCTATAATCTGACGTCTGGATACAAGCAAGTCAAGAGCTTCCTGAAATTTGAGCTATGGCTTCTCCATTGCCAATGCTATTTACCAAGGCAAGGTAAAACAAGGTAATCTTTTACTGAATAGCTAATAAAACCAATAGAATTAAAAGAACAATAAAACTATAATTTCATTCTTATCACACAATTTTGCATGCATGAGTTAATTCGGTTCATATCAAAATGCTTGTAAAGTATGGATGTCCACAGTAACAACCTTAAAATTCAAGCAGATTTGGACTCATCACAGAAACTAGAAATAATTGCCTCAGCAGGCTTCCACCACTAGCATCTGTGATATTATTACAACAGTGAACTTCACAAGAACACAAACCAGTTGATGGTCTTGCCCATCAAAGCCAGACAACACTGGCAAAGGGCAGTTTATTTATGTCCAGTTGAATGCCTAATGTTTTTAGTGCACTCTTCATTCATTTTGGAGATTGGGACAGCAAAAAACTATACGCATAAGTGACTATTCATTGTTATTAAAGAATCTACAGTGGACCGTAGAATTTGGGTATACCAAAGTTTTCCATTGTTTCCCCAGTGAAAACCTTTATCTTAAGGACAAATTATAGAAAACATTGGTAGCGGGTCTAACCACTTACCAAAGAACTGCAAGGAAACTCCTTCACACTAAAAACCCATAATACTAACCAAGTCCTGAAAGCATAGTTCTTGATGCTCCACACTACATCCATAAAAGTGGCCCTTCGAAGCAGAACCATTCCATAACACCTTATTCTCAACAGAAATGACCAACAACTCTATTGGGTTGCCTCATAAACCACAATGCAAGTGGTTCTGGCAGTTGAACTCTTGCCTCATCAGAATTTACACTGCACTCTAAATGCAAGTGATTTGGATCTTCATTGGAATGACACTTATAATGCACTCAACCCACTATTCAATCACACTGATGAGCATCTTTCAACTCTCTGCCACCTGAAACCAAGGATCATTCCTTTTGATTTGTAGTAATTTCCCCATATAATTATGAATTAACTGACCAACTCAGAGACTGAGATCTGAGATCACCTTAAAACCTCCAGACTTCTGCCTACAGGGAAACTTGAAAGTCTGATTTAACAAACCTGTACTCTGTCCAACTAAAGGACTGATGTCAACCGATCTCCGGCCTCACCTTTCAATTAATACAATATTTACCCTCTCAACCACATCAAATAGATTGGAACCAATCCACATCTTGCACCAACATCAATCATTATGTGTAAAGTGCAACACTATCACCCCTCAGGGCATCTGGGCCCTGGGGGTGCAGAGTGTCTATCAAAGCCAGGTCTTGAGTTTCTTTCTGAAGCCCACATGGGAGGGTGCTGTTTGGAAGTGGAGGGACATGTTATTCCAGGTCTTGATGGAGAAACAGAAGAAGGATGTGGCTGAGATGAATGTGGGGAGTTTGTGCGCAAGCAAGTTGGAGTGTAGGTGTCTTGCGGGGAGGTGTAAGCTTAGTCGATGGTTGATGTACGATGGTCCTTGGTTGTGTAGCGCTTTGTATACGTGTGTGAGGATCCTGAACTAGCATCTCTTCTGGATGAGTAGCCAGCAGAGGTTTCTGAGATGAGGGGTGATGCTGGTCTGTTTTGGGACGTTCAGGAAGAGTCTGGTGTTCTGTATGGCCCGGAGTCTTTTGAGGAGCTGGGTGGAAGTCTGGCATAGAGAGTGTTGCCATAGTCAAGGTGGCTGGTGACAAGAGTGTGTGTGACAGTCTTTCTAGTGTAGGCTGGGATCCATCCAAAGGTCCAGCGGAGCATGTAGAGGGTGTGTAAAGAAGGAGAAGGTGACTGAGTTGATTTTTTGTTTCATGGTCAATTGACTGTTGAGGATGATGCAGAAGTTGCATGTGTGGATGGTCGGAGTGGGTGTTAGTCTGAGTTCTGCTGGCCACCAGCTGTGGTCCCATGCAGAGGTGTTCTTCCTGAAGATCAATTATTCTGTTTTGTTGGACTTTTCCTTGAGGCAGCTGTCTCTCATCCATATTGTTACAGCGGTCATGGCATTGCAGAAGTTGGTTTTGCCATTCCGGGGATCCTCAGTGAGCGAGAGGATCAGTTGAGTGTCATCAGCATAGGAGATTTTGTTGAGTCCATGGAATCGGACAATATCTGTGAGGAGGTCTTGTAAATGTTGAACAGGGTGGGGTTGAGGGATGATCATTTGGGTATGCTGCATGTGAAACATTTGGGTGCGGAGGAGAAGGGAGGCAGCCGGATGCTCTGTATGCATCCTGAGAGGAAAGAGGGCATTTTGTCGTATGCTGATTTTGGGTAGTCTGTTGAGGAGGATGTGATGGGAGACTGTATCGAACACAGCAGAGATGTCAAGGAGGATCAGGGCTAACATTTCTCTGCAGCTGTGGATGGTCCTGATGTCATGTGTGGTGGTAATCAGTGCGGTCTCCATGCTGTGGTTGTCCTGGAATCCTGATTGTGAGGCGTCAAGAAGGTGGTTTAGTTCCAAGTATTCGGTAAGCTGTTGGTTGATGGCTTTCTTGAGTACTTTCGCTGGATAGGGAAGCAGGGAGATAAGCCTAATTTTTTTTAGATCACTGGGGTCAGTGGAGAGCTCTTTAGGAGGGTGTCTGACCTCCGGATGTTTCCATCTGTCTGGGAAAGTTGCTGTGGAGATGGAGATGTTGAGAATACCCTGCTTATATGGTTGCTTCTGAAGTTCAAGAGATGGTGGAGGCAGGATTCGGAGGGTGCCCCAGAGTGGATGGATAAAAATAACGGTTCGAGGAGAAAGTTAGGCTAATCTATAATTAATAATGAAATGCACAATCGCAATCACAAAAACGGGTTAAGGTGATGTCAGAAAGAAAGAGGGCCCTGCAGACTTTATGATCACATTAAATCTTTTTATCAGATTTGTAAAATTCCAAGACCAAGAAAAACAATAGTGCTTTTGCGTCCCCAAGTGAATTAAAACCATAAAACAAACCGTGAAAGACATATAACGTGGACAGCTTGGTTTCCACAATTTTTTTAAAGAGGCGACCAAAGATTAACTTAGTAATGATTCCAGCTTCTGTGTACAATAGTCGGAGCTGTTAAACTGGTTCGCTTTCTAATAGAGAAACGACTTTAGGAGTAGTAAAGTTAGGAATCCTAAATTTGCTACTCCTAAATGACTTTTGTGAATAGCAAAAGTTGTAAAATTAGGATTTTGTCTTAGTTTAGGAGTAGTAAAGTTAGGAATCCTAACTTTACTACGCCTCAATGCCTTTTGTGAATATTAAGGGGCCCATTAGGATGTCGGGAGGTGGCACCAACGCGGTGCTGGCGGTACGGAAAAAGGCCTGTTTCCGCCCGCGAGCAGCGGCACTCACGTCCGCCACATCAGTATAGCAAAATATAAGTAATTTCCCATCCGCTGCGGTACGACGCGCACCGCGGTCAAAGTGTGCCCGCCACCGCAGAGGTGCGAGCCAATGGAGACTCACCGCCGTGCGGAATGACGTACGCCCTGCTCCACAAACTAGGATGGCCCAAACAGGCAGACGCACCGCAGCGGAGATGCCTCACAACCTGGCTCGGCGGAAACTCAACAGCGAAGCTCAATAGCAGAGACCCGGTCAGGAACGCCATGGACCCAGCCCTACATATGCATCCGGTGAGGCACCTGCTACAACACTATTATCAAATGGGTTGCCGCGGACGATGCCGCAGGTACGCAACTACACAAAAACAACACACAACACACAGGCCAACACAGGGTCCAATTCAACTACAGACACCCTGCTGGGGGTCACAACACATCCACAAGGGCACCCACACATGACTCACCTGCCAGCAAGTCATCCCTCTGCATCCAGGACACACATTGACCGCGAACTAGCAACAACGTTCTGTTCCAGCTCACGTAACCACTGCGGTCAACACATGCGCACAATGCAGAAGGCAGGGCCACTCCAAGGCATGGGCAGGGCACAAAGACCACAGGGACACACCACCCCCAACCACACAGCAACACACCCCATCAAATCACAGGCCAGGTGCCCATCCTGTGCACCCCATGCACATCAACAAGCAACAAGCACAGCAACAAGCAAGTACAATACACACCCTGCACCACACAACAAACAACCAGGGAGACAGTCACTGCAGGAGTGGCTGACAAGGAACACACACCACCAGTGCCAATCACACTGAAGGCTGACAATACTTCCCAGCACAAATACACACAAACAAACACACACCCATGTGTGTAGGTACAAACAGAACACACACACAGGGAATCCTGAACAGATGCCTGCCTCTAAACAACACACAAACACCACAGGAACACACACAGAAATACATCAGAAACACACATACCCTGTCAGCTAAACTGTGGAAGGGCAATGTGAGTACAAACACAACATGAGTGCACAACATCATCACTCAAGACCAAAACACACACAACATAACACAAATCACACAAGAAGGACACCTGCACAGAACCACACTGCCATATAAAACCAACAAACAACATAGGACATCAGGGGATGCACATCAGCCAATGCTAAGCCCACTACACACAGCACTGTATGCACAACAAGCAGTCTGTGCACACCAAGCACAACAACTACACACAGACATGACTGATACAACCTCAACACACACATCACAAATCAGCATAGCACACATAGAACAGCACACACATGCATTCAAGCAATACCACATCCAACACACATACATCCAACACAACAACAACAGGATGTACCACTCTGGGATACACAAGTACAACCATCTTCACCAGATCACTGGGCAGCACACACAGCTGAAGTGCACATGACCAATCCTCACTGACAAATAGCACAAGAACATCACACATAAACCATTGGGGCAATGTCCAGAGTGGAACAACACTCTAGGCCCAAGAACTGCAACACAAGGCACAGTCTCACAAATGAAGTGGCGTGGAGGCACATACACATGTAAACCATGGGGATAGCTGACATCGAAGTCAACTGACTAGCATGTCAGTAGTAGACATTTAAGTGGGGTACCTTAGACAAATAGAGGGAGTGCAGACCTACAATAGCTAGGCACAAGTGGCACACATAGGAGATGGCAGTGCACCACACAAACCACGCCATGCAGAAGGATAAAAGGCACCATGTGCCTGCAATGCATGACAAACACAAACACAATGCCAGTGAGCAGCAGCAGGGCAACACAGTCTACACAAACACACCCAAGACACATTGATCATCAAACAAACACAAAACTGGTATGCAAGTCACACACATTGCACACCCATAATTGACAAAAACAACAAGGAAAAGTCACACAGGACTGCATGGACACACCAACACACTGCACAGTGCACAACAGACAACTCACACAACTGCATACAATTATTTACACAGGGCAGGACAATACAAACAACAGGCACATGACTCCTGGGTGACATATGTGTGGCCGTCACAATCTAGGGGCACACACACATCCCCACCCACTACAAAGTCACACCCTTCACACTGCACACCTCTTCACCACCCAAGACCACACATCTCATGTAGTCCAGGGGACCATGACTAAGGGCCAACGCAAAATGACCATACACATACACAGCTGGGCACAGATACAGGAATAACACACATAGATCATGACCTTGCCCAGCCTGCATGCAAACATGTGCATACCATCACACCCTGTGCTCGCAGTGTACCCCAAGCTGACATGGCAGCAACTTAGCCAACAATAGCAAACTATCAAAAAGAGAACTGCATGACAGGCAAAAGAGGCAACACATATAACAATAGTATCCGTGTCTGAATGGACTGAAGACCCTGTTACCCCTATCAAAAAATGTGATGCGGGCAAACATCTTGGCAATGTTGAAGTCACACATAGAGTATGGGGCACAGGCAACAAAATGCACACACCAAAATAACTTTAATCAGCAAGTACACTGACAAAACTGATGACATGAGTAACTATCTTTATTAAAAAATTGCACAGATGTGACAGTAGAACAACAGTAGACAAGAGCAAGGCACAAAATGTTGTTCATATGCAATACAATCTGCACTGGCAAACTCCAAACAGGAAGGCCAGTGTACATGGCACAGGGGAGAGGACAACACAGCAGAGCAGCAGGGCCAGTGTCCATGGCACAGGGGAGAGCACAACACAGCAGGGACAGTGACCATGGCACAGGGGAGAGCACAACACAGCAGAGCAGCAGGGCCAGTGTCCATGGCACAGGGGAGAGTCCAACACAGAAGAGCAGCAGGGCCAGTGTCCATGTCAGGTGGCACAGCAAGTACATGAGAGGCTGCACAGGGAGAGCACAACACTGCTGAGTGACAGGGCCAGTGTCCATGGCACACGGGAGAGTCCTTATAATAATCAAAAGGGAATGGATCACTTGTCCTGCACAACCTTAGGTATGCAGGAAGAAATGGAGGAGATGTCCCAATAAAAAGACCCTCATGCACCTGATATGGGTGTTGGTATTTAAAGCGGTATATCTTGATTTTCCGCTTTTAGATCACGTGTGTGCATAATCATTAGGTCGATTTTGTTTATGCAACCTCCACCCGGAGGTATTTACCCAAGGTTGTCGCAGTAGTGAGCCAGAGATAAGAATATTAAAAAGACCTGAAAGTTCAGTGTATAGCTTTATTAGTCTGATTTTCGGGTCTGGTAACTCTTAAATGATTGCATCTATGGACTTGATTATGAGTGTAAGGTGCACTCAGAGTATTAGGATCATAAAAGGGGAAGTTTAAAAAATGGTCCACATGTTTCTGCCTTGGATGCCTGGATTAGGACTTATCGGCATTCATCAGGACCGTTAAGTGAATAACGTGAGGAAAATTATGTAAATTAAAAAAATTTAGTGCTCAAAAAAGTGAAAGAAATAGGAACATTGACCTGTTTCTCTGTTATAGGAGGTCTCAATGTACCTAGCGCGTCAGGTTTTGGCGCTCCAGTCGGACAATCGAGCTTGAGGGAGACTGTTGTGTCCTCGCCTGGCGTCTATTGTGTACGCTGCTCTGATTGGACCGGAAACCGTGGGAGAGTCCAACACAGCAGAGCAGCAGGACCAGAATCCATGTCATGTGGCACAGCAAGTACATGAGAGGCTGCACAGGGGAGAGAAAAACACTGCAGAGCAACAGGGCCAGTGTCCATGGCACATGGGAGAGTCCAACACAGCAGCACAACAAGGCCAGTGTCCATGTCAGTTGGCACAGCAAGTAATGAGAGGTTGCACAGGGAAAAGCACAACACAGCAGAGCAACAGGCCCAGCGTCCATGGCACAGGGGAGAGCACATCACAGCTGAGCGACAGGGCCAGTGTCCATGGCACAGGGGAGAGTCCAACACAGCAGAGCAACAGGGCCAGTGTCCATGTCAGGTGGCACAGCAAGTACATGAGAGGCTGCACAGGAGAGAGCACAACACAGCAGTGTGACAGGGCCAGTGTCCATGGCACAGGTGAAAGTCCAACACAGCAGAGCAGCAGGGCCAGTGTCCATGTCAGGTGGCACAGCAAGTACACGAGAGGCTGCACAAGGGAGAGCACAGTAGAGCAGAGCAACAGGGCCAGTGCCCATGGCACAGGGGAGAGTCCAACACAGTAAAGCAACAGGGCCAGTGTCCATGTCAGATGGCACAGCAAGTACATGAGAGGCTGCACATTGGAGAGCACAACACAGCAGAGCAACAGGGCCAGTATCCATGGCACAGGGGAGAGCCCAAGACAGCAGAGCAACAGGGCCAGTGTCCATGTCAGGTGGCACAGCAAGTACATGAGAGGCTGCACAAGGGAGAGCACAACACAGCAGAGCAACAGGGCCAGTGTCCATGGCACAGGGGAGAGCACAACACAGCAGAGCGACAGGGCCAGTGTCCATGGCACAGGGGAGAGTCCAACACAGCAGAGCAACAGGGCCAGTGTCAACTTCAGGGCGCACATCACGTACATGAGAAGCTGCACAGGCAAGGGCAGAGCAGTAAGGCCAGTGGCCAGGGAGAAGTGCAGAGTCAGGACATAAGAAGCTGCACAGTTTGTGTGTTTGACTGTAGCCTTCCATGGCCAGCAACACCCCCAGGTGGCAAACAATGGCCAGGACTAGCACACCTGTATGAGAGATAGGTGTATGAGGGGGACTGCAATTCACATCTGGCTGTCAGGCAGACTTGGAGCTGGCTGTGTTTCGGGGACAGCAGGACAACTTGACTGGGTAGACAGAGACCCAGGGGATATCTGCCTCTCTGTGGTATTGCAGGCTGAAGGGCTGTTTGGACCAGGTGGCATAGTAGCACGTGGAGGTGGAGTTATGCAGACCTGTGACACAGTGTGGGTGGGAGAGGTTGGAGGGGTGCCCTTCCACTTTTTGGGAATACGAAATGGCTTCCTTGTCTTGGGGTTAATGGGAACTGGCGATGACACTACAAGCACACACACCAACGGTCCCGCATCAGGTGCAGACACTGGCACTCCCTCTGGTGATGTGCTGGATCCAGCGGAAGGCTTTGTCTGGCCACGCCTCTGGACCACCTTTCCCTGTTTGCCCGGTGTCCCACCTACAGTGCTCTCCTTTGGTTGTGTGCCAGGTGTCCCACCTACAGTGCCCTTCTTTGCATGTTTGCCAGCTGTCCCACCTACAGTGCCCTCTTTTGCATGTTTGCCAGGTGTCCCACCTACAGTGCCCTCCTTTCCCTGTTTGCCCGGTGTCCCACCTACAGTGCTCTCCTTTGCCTGTGTGCCAGGTGTCCCACCTACAGTGCCCTTCTTTGCATGTTTGCCAGCTGTCCCACCTACAGTGCCCTCTTTTGCATGTTTGCCAGGTGTCCCACCTACAGTGCCCTCCTTTGCGTGTGTGCCAGGTGTCCCACCTACAGTGCCCTCCTTTGCATATTTGCCAGGTGTCCCACCTACAGTGCCCTCCTTTGCCTCCTTGCCAGGTATTCCACCTACAGTGCCCTCCTTTGCCTCCTTGACAGGTGTCCCACCTACAGTGCCTTCCGCCACCTGCTTCACTGGGCTTGGAATTGGAGTTGATGTGGTGGGGGGGATGTGGCCCTATACCCCTCCTAAGTGTACCCTTGCCAAACAAAACCTCTTCAGTGGGCATAGACACTGCACGCCTAGCTCTGCATGAAGTCTTAGGGACAGTAGAGTCCTTTGTTGGTGATGCCTCTGTATCATGGGAGCCTGATGCCAGCCTCATTGCTTTTTCAGCCTTGCCCTTCCCTGACGGGCTCTTGTCCTTGAATTGGTTTGGCTCTGCTCTTCTGTGGGGATGGTGTCTGTGGGTGGGACCGTTTGGATTGTGTTTGCTGTGTGCTCCTTGTGCTGTACCGTGTTTGTGACACATGCAAACCGTTATCCCTTGCACCTGATGTGGCCACTGCCTGTGGGGTGGACAAAGGCACCTGAGCAGGAATGGGAGCATGTGCCTGTTGAAGGGCAGACGTCCCTGCGGATGACAAAGCCTGGACTGTACAGTGTAGCCCACCCACGTCAGAGTGTATACCCTCCATGTATGCAACCACCTCGCCTAATTTCTTGTCATGGTCACTGAAGGCATTGAGCAGGGTGGTCTGGCCCACACAAAGCTGGCGCAGGAGCTCTACTGACTCTACACTGAGGGCAGCAGGGGGAACAGGTGCAGGCTCTGGGGTGCCATGCGTGAATGTAACTCATCCCCTCTTACGGACACGGGCAGCACCAGAGGAAGTGGATGGGAGGCTAGCCACTGGCCGCTGTGTGGTAGATGATGACGCTGACTCACCATCCCCTGTGCCTAACAACATGGATGCTATATTTTCACAAACAAGGGGGACCCAAATAAGTACCTAAGGACCTTGGGCAATCATTTATTACAAAAAACAGAGGTCCGTAGGATTAGGTTATCAAAAAGACAGATGCACATATAGACTCCAATCAGTACTATATTGATTCTTGTTTTCAGTACCCAGCCGGGCCTGAAATTTTATTTCAAAATATAAACAAGTTTAAAAGACCATCAGAGAGGTCTAATGCAAACGTTGATACGGTACAAGCCTGTACCTATCCAAAAGTACACTCCAAAAGGGTTGAAAAAAATAGGCAAGAAAGCAAGGAAAAGAGGGTAAAGAATATCAGGCAAAAAGAACATGGGAGCCAATTGTCCCTTGCATCAATAGCATATTTGCATGGCAAGTTCAGACAACAAATTCATGTAACAGTTTCAGCACGATGGTAAAGTTACAGAATTTGGCAAAGTGTCGACGACGTTTCGATCCCCGGCTCCTAGTGAACTGGGATCATCATCAGGACATAAACAATGTTTTGCCTGTATGTGCTTTTCCTCTGCAAGCGATCCTCACGAGTCTCCTATAATGCTGGGAGAGATTGAGAATCAATATAGTACTGATTGGAGTCTATATGTGCATCTGTCTTTTTGATAACCTAATCCTACGGACCTCTGTTTTTCGTAATTAACAACATGGATGCATCACCGCTGGCATCAGATGCAGATTCCTCCTGCATACTCCAGTCCCCCTCAGATGCGCTGGTGAGCTCTGTTTCACTGGCCTCCGGTGCAGCTGTGGTGCTACTTTCGCCACCACTGGTTGCCAGGTCCCTTTCCTCCGTGTCCACATGTGAATCTGCATGAGAATCAGAGATAGGGTTGTGTTAGTGTCATTATCTGAACAAAGCAATCCAATCAATGCAGTACAGGAGATGCCCGCATCGACATGGTGAACACCACACCCTGCAATCATATAGCAGCACCACACTACAAGGACCACAACAGTACCTGTAACCCTGGATATCTGCCATGACTGAGCCATGTTGAGGCCACACAGCACAACACCCTGCCCATGGATTAAGTGTACCAGACACACAACTTGCCCTGCACACACCTAGGGGCCTGATGTGTGGACAACACTCATTACTACAGACATACCTTCAGCTAACAGGAGGGGACAACACACACACCCATTAGGACATGACAGGACACAATGCCAAGTAGGCCATACCAAGCACCATCTGGTACTCTAGGGCATCTTGTTGTCAGATGTGTGGGCCTCAACGATCATGGTGCATGCAAAGTAGGCATACTTGCACTCCCACTCAGATAGTGGAACCTGCTGTTCACCCTCTAATAGATTCTCCACACTATACCAATGCTGAAGTACCACGTGGATCTTAACACACCTGGCAATGAGAAAGAACAGCATGGAGGGTCACCTTTGTAAGGGCATTTTTGCACAATGCCTAACACTGGCACACATCCCAGCAGCCACTCACATGACACAGCACAGCACCACCACACGAACATCACATGATCCCCCGCTGCCACAGGCCCTGTACACATGCATCCGCTCCCAGCCAAAGTCACCCTCCCCAAATACTCACCCCTGCCTTGTTGCCGATGTTCCTTCAGATGTGCATCCAGCTCAGGATGAGTCACTGCCACTATGCGGACCATCAGCGGAGTCATGTTGCGCCATGCCAAACGCACAGTGTGCTGTAGCAGGACCAATGTCATCTCAGCCACGGTTTTTGCCAAACTACTGATGTTGTCCCACCTCTTGTGGCAGTGGGTGCGTCTTCTTTTGGAGACCCCCAGGGCTCGCACCTTTGCTGCAATGGCCCTCCACAAGCCTTACGCTGGTGTACCTTGAGCTGCAGGTATGGGAGAGAAGAAGGGGAAATTATCAGTGACACAGTGCCATGTACCAACATCTATCAGGACAGTACCAAGACACCAACTCATGACCAATTGTAATCTCCCACCATCAAATACTGGGGGACACCTCACAAGGGCACTCTGCATGGGCCAAAACGATGTGATTGCATGCATTCATGCGGGCGTACAGGGTCACAGATGATCTCACACACGTGCAGGATGACTGCACTGAACACCCTCAGTGGCTTGCAGACATCAGCAGTCCCATGCATGTCTGCACACTACATACATCACATTTATACCTGTGTGTGTGTGTGTTTTGAAGCACTATGTGCATGTACTGGGCCAATTCTCTGGGTTCACACTGAGTTGGACAACAGTGGCACACAGAAGCATTCACCCGAGCAATTCCTGTCCTGGCACCTACATGTCCAACATCCTGTGGCCCTTGATGGCTGATAATGTAACACACTCCACTCACACATACAACTGTAGGCAGGTAATACAGTGACACTGGGACACACACACTCCCTTGCCCTGGAGAAAGCTTATTTGTCAGTCTATGACACAATACTAAACCCTCAGGCATATCATGCAGCAGCACAACTACAAGTCTGACACCCCACCTGCCCTACAGCTACCTCTACAATGACTTACCACTACATTGGAGCCATCATACAGCCTTGGGTACTGTGCCAGCAACTCGTCCACCAAGACCTCCAGCTCCTCGCTTGTTAATGGACAGGCACGGATCTTCTCTGTCCTTGCCATCTCTGTGGACTTGGAACACCTGTGGTGGAAGTGAGTGGTGAGGCGTCCCAGGTGGCAGCAGGCACTTCCGGCAGCAGCAGGAGAGGGTCCAAGGCAGCAGCAGGAGAGGGTCCCAGGCAGCAGCAGGAGAGGGTCCCAGGCAGCAGCAGGAGAGGGTCCCAGGCGGCAACAGGTGGCAGCAAGCGGCACCAGGCACTTCAGGCAGCAGCAGGAGAGGGTCCCAGGCAGCAGCAGGAGAGGGTCCCAGGCGGCAGCAGGGAATTCAGGCAGGAGAGGGTCCCAGGCAGCAGCAGGAGAGGGTCCCAGGCAGCAGCAGGAGAGGGTCCCAGGCAGCAGCAGGCAATTCAGGCAGCAGCAGGAGAGGGTCCCAGGTAGCGGCAGGAGAGGGTCCCAGGCAGCAGCAGGAGAGGGTCTCAGGCAGCAGGCTCTGTCAGCAGTGGAATTGTGACGCT
The DNA here is from genome assembly GCF_964263255.1 of Lissotriton vulgaris. Taxonomy (NCBI): domain Eukaryota; kingdom Metazoa; phylum Chordata; class Amphibia; order Caudata; family Salamandridae; genus Lissotriton; species Lissotriton vulgaris. Next base: position 966,918,776 of record NC_141697.1, read on the forward strand.
CACTCCCACAGATTTATAGCCCCATGGGGTCGTTTGTAAGGTGCAAAGCTGCAACAATTGGTTGTCTAGGTTTGCATCATTCAAAATCATCCAATGTCCGCCTCCGCGGTGGCGGAGCACGCCTTCCACGATTTTCAAAAATGCATCGTGCCACCGTGATCATCGCTCCCATTGGCTGTAGGCAATGCTCCATGGCGGTGATGCACCGCAGGAGTCTGGGGTGGGCTCCCGCGATGGTGCATCGTTTAAAATCATCCAATGTTTGCCTCCGTGGTGGCGTAGCACTCCTTCCGCGATTTTCAAAAATGCATCATGCCACCGCGATCATCGCTCCCATTGGCTGTAGGCAATGCTCCATGGCAGTGATGCACTGCAGGGGTCCGGGGTGCACTATTGCGATGGTGCATCGTTCAAAATCATCCAATGTCGGCCTCCGCGGTGGCGGAGCACGCCTTCCGTGATTTTCAACAATGCATCGTGCCACCGCGATCATTGTTCCCATTGGCTGTAGGCAATGCTCCATGGCAGTGTCACACCACCGGGGCCAGGCGGTAGCTATCGCGATTTGGGTGGCGGAGCATGGCCAACGCCATCTACACATATCTCCATGCCAATGGCAGGCGCACTTGTGAAGGGGGTGGTGCTGGTGTCACACCGCCGGGGCAAGGCGGTAGCTACCGCGATTTGGATGGCGGAGCATGCCCACCACCATCTACACATATCTCATTGCCACTGGCTGGTGCACTTGTGAAGGGGGTGGTGCTGGTGTCACACTGCCGGGGCCAGGCAGTAGCTACTGCGATTTGGGTGGCGGAGCATGCCCACCGCCATCTACACATATCTCCATGCCAATGGCTGGCTCACTTGTGAAGGGGTGGTGCTGGTGTCACACCACCCGGGCCAGTAGGTAGCTACCGCGATTTGGGTGGCTGAGCATGCGCACTGCCATCTACATATATCTTCATGCCAATGGCTGGCACACTTGTGAAGGGGGTGGTGCGGGTGTCACACCGCCGGGGCCAGGCAGTAGCTACCACGATTTGGGTGGAGGAGCTTGCCCACTGCCATCTACACATGTCTCCATGCCAATGGCTGGCGCACTTGTGAAGGGGGTGGTGCTGGTGTCACACCGCTGGGGCCAGGCGGTAGCTACCGCGATTTGAGGCCCATGCAATGACAATGTCCATTGTGAACACTGCATCAGTACACAGCAGCAACATGGTTAAGGGCACATAATTGGGCACACAATGCCATTATTACATACAATCCACAGGTGGATGCACGTTATGTGTGACGCACATTAGTCTGTGGTCCCTCCCATGTCACTTAGGCATTTGATGGTTGATGATGCTACACAGTGTTAAGCTGGTGTGAATATGTGTGAGAAATCAATGTGTTGTATGTCAGTGCTGACCTTGGCAATGCTTGTCCCACTGTATGGTGTTGTTACTTACTTGTGCTGTCTTTTTAGCTCATGCACACAAGTGACAGTTTTACAGCTACTGTGATCATTGGGTTGTGGATGTGTGCCAAGTTAAATAGATGCATTGATGTGTGACAGGTACAGCTGATGGGTATGAGACAGTCATGGTCATTTTACACACGTAGTTGAATGGTACAGTCCAAGGCGTGCTAATGTGTAATGTGTGTTTCAGTATGTGCGCATTCACATTGACCAATGTGTTGTTTGTGGCCCTTGTGTATTGTTAACGGAGAGGTGTGCCCTTGGTGTGTCTCAAATGTCCAGCCATGTGAACTGGTGTGCCACGCATCTCTCATGGTAGTCTTTGCTTTTCCGTCACATCTTTAAACGTATGTGCAGTGTCCATCTCAGGGTGGTTGTCAGTGACGTTTGTCCATTTACATCTCAACTAGGAGGAGGCCTAATCTCATACGTCACCTGACAGTGCTGGAGGACATTGAGGATATAGCGATCGTTCGGAAATTCCGCCTCGACAGACCAACACTGACGACCCTTTGTGATCTGTTGGAGCACCACCTGCAGCCTCATCGCCACTACCCAACAGTATTCACACCCACATACAAAGTGATGGCAGCCCTTCCACTTTTTTGCAACCGGTTCCTTCCAGGAGACTGTGGCCAGCGCTGCAGGGATGTCACAACCCATGTTCAGCCTGGTGCTGAAGGATGTTCTTGCAGCCATGCTGTTATATAAGGATGGATACATACATTTTCCTAGGGGAACAATATTGGCCGGTGTGAAGGGTGACTTCTATCCCCTTGGGCACATCCCGGATGTTGTTGGTGCCATCGATTGCACTCATGTAGGTCTAGACAGCATTCAAGGAACGACTCGACAACAACTCACACAACAGCAAGGAACTCTTCAGCATCGTCAAAGAGCTCTCCAACCCCAGCGCCGGAACCAACGCCATCACCCCCTCGCAAGAACTCTGCGACTCACTCGCCTCGTTCTTCCACAGCAAGATCGCCGACATACACAACAGCTTCGGCACACAGCCCACGCACCCAACCACCGAGCCGACGCACCCTACCACCACCCTCTGCGCCTGGACCCCGGTCAGCACCGAAGACACCGTCCGCACGATGAACACCATCCACTCCGGATCACCAACCGACCCATGCCCCCACCACGTCTTCAACAAGGCCGCCTCCGTCATCTCTCCCCAACTCCGAGATGTCATCAACTGCTCCTTCAACACCGCCACCTTCCCGGAGAGCTGGAAGCATGCCGAACTCAGCGCCCTCCTGAAGAAACCATCAGCAGACCCCACCGACCTCAAGAACTACCGCCCCATCTCGCTCCTCCCTTATCCTGCCAAAGTCATCGAGAAGACCGGCACCAGACAGCTTGCCGCCTTCCTCGAGACAAACGGATCCCTCGACCCCTCGCAGTCCGGCTTCCGAGCCAACCACAGCACGGAGACTGCCCTCATCGCTGCCACTGACGACATCCGAGCGGCCCTCATCCTCCTGGACCTCTCCGCAGCATTCAACACTGTCTGCCACCGCACCCTAGTGCAGCGCCTCAGCACCGTTGGAATCCAAGAGAAGGCTCTGGAGTGGATCATCTCGTTCCTCCCCGGAAGAACCCAGAGAGTCTGCCTCCCCCCATTCAGATCCGAGGCCACCGAAGTCACCTGCGGCGTACCACAAGGTTCTTCACTCAGCCCCACCCTCTTCAACATCTACATGAGCCCCCTCGCGGCCATCGCACGCCAACACAACCTCAACATCATCTCCTACGCCGACGACACTCAGCTGATCCTCTCCCTTACCAACGACCCAGCCACCGCCAGAACCAACCTACATGAAGGGATGAAAGACGTAGCCGAGTGGATGAAGAACAGCCACCTGAAGCTCAACTCAGACAAGACGGAAGTCCTCATCCTGGGACCATCTTCCTCAGCCTGGGACAACCCCTGGTGGCCCCCTGCCCTGGGCAGCGCACCCAAACCAACGGACCACGCACACAACCTGGGCTTCATCCTGGACTCCTCCCTCTCGATGTCCAGACAAGTCAACGCTGTATCATCTTCATGCTTCAACATCCTACGCATGCTCCGTAAGATCTTCCGTTGGATCCCCACCGAAACCAGGAAGACGGTCACACAAGCACTTGTCACCAGCCGACTGGACTACGGAAACACCCTCTACACCGGAACCACAGCCAAACTTCAGAAGAGACTCCAACGCATTCAGAACGCATCCGCACGACTCATCCTGGACATCCCCCGGCACAGCCACATCTCCGGACACCTGAGAGACCTGCACTGGCTCCCCGTCAACAAGAGAATCACATTCCGACTTCTCACCCACGCACACAAGGCTCTCCACGACCTGGGCCCCAGGTACCTCAACAATCGCCTGACCTTCTACACTCCCACCCGCCAGCTTCGTTCTACCAGCCACGCCCTCGCCGCTGTTCCACGCATCCGAAGAGCCACCATGGGAGGAAGATCCTTCTCCTACCTGGCAGCCAAGACATGGAACTCCCTCCCCATCCACCTCCGTCAGACACAAGACCACCTCTCCTTCAGGAAGCAACTCCAGACCTGGCTGTTTCGAGCAGTAGCAGACCCCCCTCCCCAAGCGCCTTGAGACCCCCCGGGTGAGTAGCGCGCTATATAAATTTCTTGATTGATTGATTGATTGATTGATTGATAGTGCCACCACAGGCGAGTGAGCACATTTTCAGAAATCGTAAACATTATCATTCAATCAATGTGCAGGTGGTGTCCCTTGCCGACATGACAATATCACATGTGTGTGCAAGATTCCCCGGCTCAGCCCATAATTGGTACATCCTGGGGAAGAGCATTTTGCCCCGGATGATGGCAAATCTGCTTCCCGAGCGTGAGTATGCCTAGTGATATGGTGTGCTGTGTGTGTGACCTGCTGCCCTCTGCCTATGCAACATTGCAATGTGTGTTTGTCATTCACAGGTGACTCTGCATATCCAAGCCATCCATGGCTGCTAAGCCCACTACGGAATCCCAGGACCCCGGCTGGCGTCAGGTACATTGAGGGCCATGGCAGGACCTGACGTGTCATTGAGAGGACTTTTGGCCTGCTCAAGTCAAGATTCCGCTGCCTTGACAGGACTGGAGGTGCACTGTCATACTCAACAGGGAAGGTCTGCAAGATCGTTGTGGCATGCTGTATGCTGCACAACATGGCCATTCACAAGGGGATCCCCCTGCTCCTGGACGATGGTGAGGACTCAAGACCCCCGCCTGTTCAGGGCCCTGAGTCCAGTGGTTAGGACAGTGGGGAGGAGGAAGGAGTTGACATGCGTCAACAGCTCATCACCCGCTACTTCACTTGAAGGTGGATGACGAGGTACCACTTGTACATTGTCGGGTGTGATTGCTGTTGTTGTGAAGGGCTAGGTGCGGATGTTACAGACAGTCACATGTTGAGTCACCTCTGTGTAGAAATGTGACAGTGACATTTCACATGTGAACATATACAGAACTCTGTTTGGTGACACTTGCTGCTCATTATGTTGTCTGCCTGTGGACTTATTTTGATGCTTTGTGTAGTGTTATGTCTGTGATACCACACTAACGCCAGTGACTGTTGTTCTGTTGTGTCTCCCTATGTGCCTCGAAATTCTCCAGGACTACATAGTGTACATCTTTTGGATACATCATGGACATTTACAACACTGTAGATAGTGCACCAAAGACAAAACTGCACAAATTGAAAGGTGTAAGGTGTTTTATTTACAAAGTTGACATGTGAGGGGTGCGGGCATAATTACATGAAAGTGGTGATGGAGCAGTGAGTTGACAGTCATGGTAGATGAGATGCAAGAGTAGACGCCACATGGATGTGGTGACCCAGTCCAACAGACAGGTGCCATTCACAAGGTACTGTGGGGAAGGACAGTCCAAACAGTCAATGCAGTGGGGAAGAGGGTTGCCATCAGAGCTGGCTCCGTGACTGGCGTGTGGCTGGTGCTTTGCTTCCAGAGACTCCCAGGCTCTTTTTTGGACACCCCCTTGATCCTTTTGGTGGGGGGGACCTGCTGCATGGCCAGCGGCATCTGAGGACTCACCCCTCTCTGTGGGCGCAGGAGAGGAATGTGCACTGTCATCCTGTAGCACAACAGAGGGGGGAGGAGGTGTGATTTGGGACCCAGTCCTGTCCCTCAGTAACGCCACTTGCTGGGCCATGAGGTGCCCCATCTGTCCACTGCGTGTGTCGATGGACCTCATCAGCAGGATGAGCTCACGTAATAGTTCATCAGACCGGCCACTTTGTCCCTGGAACTGTTCATATGCACTGATGACTCTGGTGAAGTGGTCCAGGGATGGCGTGCCAAACTCCTGAGGTCTGGGAATGACCCTGGCCCTCCCACCTGCCCTGCTGCCACGGACTTGTTTCCTCGCCACTGTGGGTCCACGCACATTTTCCCTGCCCTCCACAGTTGTTGGTGTGGCCTGGTCATCACCTGGGACAGGGAGGGTGCTGCAGGTGTTACTGGTGGTGATGGTGATGCTGGTGGCGGAGGTGGCAGCGATGGAGGCACAGGCCGTGACTGCAGGGGTCTGCTGTGCTGTTGTTGTTTCAGCAGACGTGGTGGTGGGGAGGATGGGGGCCTGGGACCTGTTGGTCCCCTGGCACACCAGAAGGGCCAGCAAGTGGCTCATCATCCAAACTATCCTGGGAGTCAACATCCGAGAGTCCATGTACCGAGGGTGGAGACTGGCTCTGCTGGTCGTTGTTGTGGTCCTCAGCAGTGAGTTCTTCATCACCTGTGGATTAGATGGGGAATGGTAAGTGTTGGGCACTGTGCAAGTATTCTGTCAGCTGTGTGTCATCGACTGTCTATACACTACACATTTGAGAGATCTTCACTATTATTATTAAGTACAATACTGTGCTTAATTACATGGTGCTGAGGAACATCTATTACTCGTACATGTCAGGTATTGATGCATTGCATAAAATTGTTGCTGTGTGTAGTGATGCAGGTCTCCCACTCACAAACAGCCAGACCAGTCAAGATGGCTGCCTGCCTGTAAGTTTGTTTGATGAACAGTGCAATGGCTTCCAAGTACTCCTGGGTGGGGGAGTGTTCCATGCTGCTGGGGTGTGGGACAAGGGGCATGGTGGGAGTAGTAGTGCAGGCATCCCTCCCCCAAACAGGCCTCCCAGTGAAGATGGCTACCTACCTGTTAGGTGAGGGTGAACAATGCAATGGCTGACTCATGCTCCTGGTTGGAGGAGTGCTTGATGTTGCTGGGGTGTGGGACAGGGGGCATGGTGGGAGTAGTAGTGCAGGCATCCCTCCCCCAAACAGGCCTCCAAGTGAAGATGGCGACCTACCTGTTAGGTGAGGGTGAAGAATGCAATGGATGACACATGCTTCTGGGTGGGGGAGGCCTCTATCCTGCTCAGGTGTTTGACAGGGGGCATGGTGAGAGTAGTGGTAATGGCCTCCCTCCCCCAAACAGGCCTCCCAGTGAAGATGGCTGTTAGGTGAGGGTGAACAATGCAATGGCTGACATATGCTCCTGCGTGGGGGATGCCTCTATCATGCTCATGTGTGGGACAGGGGGCAAGGTGGGAGTAGTGGTACTGGCCTCCATCCTCCAAACAAGCCTCCCAAGCAAGATGGCTACCTACCTGTTAGGTGAGGGTGAACAGTGCAATGCTTGACACATGTTCCTGGGTGGGGGAGGCCTCTATCCTGCTGGGGTGTGGGACAGGGGGCATGTCGGGAGTAGTAGTGCAGGCATCCCTCCCCCAAACAGGCCTCCCAGTGAAGATGGCTACCTACCTGTTAGGTAAATGTAAATGTACATGTATTTATATAGTGCAAATCACTGACCGAGGTCGGTATCTAAGCGCTTGCTTAGGGAACCCGTCCTGGTATTCCCCTGTGAGATAACCCCGGCAGGGTATCCACAAGGTGAAAGCCAGGCATCCCGCCACGAGGGGCCGTTGTGGAGATTAAGCAAGCTATTGCCCAGAGTCGCAGAGTGTGAATCCGTGAGTCGAGAAGGCACCGGAGCGAGAATTATCGAGTCCGTGGATTTTTTAGCCCAAGACCCGCCGAGGCGGGGAATTGAACCCTGGTCCAGGGCCGATCTCAGCTTCCAGGTCTGCCGCCTCTAACCCCTGAGCCACACTTCTCCACAGGGGGAACCATGCAATGGTGTTTGGGTTGTGCAAGAAAGTTCATATCAGTATGTTGGTTGACATTTGTTTGTACTTACCAGCCTCCACTCCCCCGGATACTCCTGTGAGACTCTCAGGATGCAGTATGGCAAGCACCTTCTCCACCCATGGTGTGAGTGGTTTTGGTGGAATGGGAGGGCCACCGACAGTCCTGTCAGCCAGCTCCCGGCTCTTGCTCCTCCTCTCTTTGACAACCCTCTTGAGATCATGCCACTGCTTCATGATCTCCTTCTTGGATCGCGGGGTGGTCCCTACTGCATTGACCCTTTGTACTATCCTTACCCACATTTGTGTCCTTGTGGCTAATGGGGTCTGTTGGACCAGGCTACCAAACAGTTGTGGTTCCACTCTCACTATCTCATCTACCATGACTGTCAACTCACTCTCTGCGAATTTGGGCATTTTATGTGCTGCCATGGTGCGTGGTGTTTGATGTGTTTGTCGGTGCAAGGGTGTGTGTGGTGTTGATGTGTGAGGTGTGTTGTGTGCTGGGGCATTGTTGGTGCTAGTGTGATGGTGGTAGTGGTGGTGTGTGTGCTGTGTTCTTTTGCCTCTCTTGTCAGATGTGGTGTATGGCCTTCTCTTCTGGAGTATTGCAAAGGATACTGGTCAGTGAAGGGGCTGGTTTTATACTCATCTGTGTGGGTGTGTCCAAATGGGAATTTGCTGTCAGGTGTGTTGTGGCTGTTGTCCTAGGAATTGTATATTTTTTTTATTTGGCTTTTGTCATTTTATTGGTATGTGTATTATGTATTTGGAGAGCATGTCTACTTTGATTTGTGCTAAGTTTGGCCTAGTTGCGGTGTTTTGGCATCGTACGCCATGTTATCATGTACCGTCCACTGTGGTGGCTATGCTGCAGTTCTTCCGCTATCTTTCCCATTCACTCCTGTGTGCGACCGCGGCGGTCAGAGACAGAGGATCGTACTGCAGGACCATCAGGGATATCCTAATTTCCAGTGCAGTGTCTCACCACTTTGCTTGCGGCGGGTAGTTGCTTTACTGCTGCGTTTCCGACCGATGAGGTCGTTTTTTGGACGTCACCGCCAGTGTCTGGCAGTTTTGGTTCGCCCGCTACCGCCACGGTCAGTCTTATTTGGCGGTTTATCCTAATTTGACGGCTGGTTCATCCACGGTACCGGCGGGTGGTTGTTTTCCGACTTCATGGAGGTCAGGGTGGTTTTCCGCACGCTATCCTAATGGGGCCCTAAAAGTCAAAAAGTTAGGATTTTTTCTCAGATTACTTTTGTGAATTGGGCCCATTGTTCATTATTTTAATGATACGCAAATTAGTACAGTAACATTTGTAAATTAATGTTGTTAAATTAATAAGTTTAATAAATATTACCGTATTTTAATTTTGGAAATATATTAAATATATCATTAAAAACACTCATTTAATTGTAAATTTGAAAATAAATAATGAAATTGCATCACAATTATGAAAAATAACAATATACCAAAAACACATTGAATAATGTGAAATGAATTTTCATTTTTTAAACAAGATTTTTATTTCAGTAAAAAAAATAATAGTATTTAATAAAAAGTGAATTATTTAAAAATATATATATATTTTGAAAAATATAATGCAAATGTAAAACCTTTTTTGGATGATTTTTATTTTTACAGTCATTTGAAAAAGGTATGAAATGTTCAAATATAATATGCAAATAATATAAAACATGTATTATTTAAGATGTATACATTTAAATGTTGTATATTTATGTTATTGGTTTATTGATGAAGTTTTGTGAATAACCACTAAGCAGATATTTCATAGTATTAATATTTGAATAAGTTATGTTGTTGGAAATATTTCTCTAGAAAATATTAAATAGAACTAAAAAAATTATACATAAATATTTATTTTTATAAATGTTAATTTTGGAGTATGATTTTTTCATATTCAAATATTAGGAATAGTAGTACATATTATTTTTAAATATAGCAATTATTTATAGTGATAAGAATAATCTAATATGTGTAAATTTTTAATTGTGACTATAGGTGTGTATTTTGTGTTAGTGTCTTTGTAGTTAATTTTATAATTAAAAATGTATGCATGACTATAGAGTACTATATAGTATTGTTTGTGTATATTACATCTTTTAGATTTTAGTACAAATAGTAAATGTCAACCCTTTAGTGCCTGACGCTTTATTCAAAATGGTTTACTTTGAATTGGGAGTGTCAATGCCTCCTCTTTACTGTCCAACACTTTCTCCAAATGGGTGTAGATTAGAGTAGAAACATTAAATGTCAGCCCTTTAGACGCCAACATCTTCTCCAAATTGGTATAGATTGGAGTGGGGATAGTAACTGTCACCCCTTTAATGTCCAACACCTTCCACCAAATTGTTTTAGATTGGAGTGGATATAGTAAATGTAATGCCTTTAGTGTCCACCACTTTCCTAAAATTGGTATACATTGGAATCGTAATAGTAAATGTCCCCCTTTTAGTGTCCAACTCCTTCCCCAAACTTGTTTAGATTGCAGGGAGAATAGTGAGTGTCATCCTTTTAGTGTTCAATACTTTCCCAAATTGACTTAGATTGGAGTGGGAATGGTAAATGTCACCCCTTTAGTGTTCAACACCATCCCCAAAATGGTTTGAATAGGAATGGAAATAGTAAATGTCATCCTTTTACTGTCCAACACCTTCCCCAAATTGATTTAGATTGCAGTGGGAATACTACATTTCACCCATTTTGTGTCCAACACCTTCCTCAAATTGCTGTAGATTGGACTGGTAATAGTAAATGTCACCCCTTTAGTGTGCAACACTTTACCCAAATTGATTAGGCTTGAAGTGGGAATAGTAAATGTCTACGCTGGCGTATGAATATTCAATTGTATATTTTAATGTAAAATCATTTGTTTTAATTGTATTGTATGTAGTTGAAATAGTTTATGTTCTTTAACTAGTATTATTGGTGTTTAGAAATATAATAAAAAATAGTTGTATGTTTGTAATTAATAACTTTTTATATATTTTTTTTCAATTAAGACATAGCATATTTTTCAAATGTTATTTATATTTTGAAAAATGATTTACTGTAACCTTTTACACCTTATAAAGAAAGTTTTATATATGTACATTGATAAAACATGTTTTAATACATTTTTATTACATAAAAAATTTAAATCATGTTTAAATAGGGTTGTATGCTGAATATTGTTTTAAACATGCAATTGTTTAATCATTTTTAGCATTTCTTAAATTGTTTATTTACATATTTTCAACATCATTTTAACATAACACGTTTTTTCAGTAACTATTAAAATATTGTAAAAAAGTTTATCCTATAATTGAATTTTTACTTTACACTTTTTTGAACATTGTTTACAACATTTTGTGGCATGTTTCACATTTACTAATTTATTAATTTTATAAATACATTATTAAACATTTTTATTATATTTCCCATTTGTTTCTATGGAGCGATCGTTTTTTTTTGTTTCATTTAGCAGCCAATTTGTTTTACCACTACTTTCTAATTTGTAGTCTATTGCTGTCATTTTTGTCTATTTTCGGGATTCAGGTCGAGGTACCGTGCTGCTGTTTATCAGAACAGATTGATCTTTTTTATGTTATGTTATGTTATGTTATATGGGGATTTGTAGCACGCACAACCACTCGAGAGTATCCTGGGGCGAAATCGGCTACAGACATGCAGGTTTTTAGGGCAGTGGGAGGTATAGAGGTTATTAATAGAGTAAGTTTGAGGAGTTTATTGTACACTAAGTGGTATTAATAGCAGTGTTTTTCACTAATGTGTAGTTTGGGTTTTCACTGATTTAGTAATGTATGATTATGTTATGATGTATTGTGTTATGGTACTTATCTTATGATAATTAAGGGCCTTATTAAGACTTTGGTGGTCTTGGAGCAGGGATATCAAGCTGCTGCCCCGCTAAAAGACCGCCAAAGCCATAAGAAACGACCCTCCAGATTAAGGCTTTTTGTCTCTGCCAGAAGGTTCTTTGAAAAAGGCACCGTAATGGGAGCATCAACAGCAGTTAATGCAGGGCATGGACTGTCAGGTCCCTGCCCTGCAGAAACTGGGGGTGCATGCACACAGGGGAGCACACCATGTGCCCCTCTGCATAAACATATATCCCCTGGTGCAGAAGCAACAGGGGGACGTGTAGGCCCCCTTTGTTTCCTTACTGCCACACATTTCATGGCAGGCTCACCACCATGAAAACTGTGGAGGTAAGGAAACTCCTAAAATGCTTTGTGGTGCAGAAGAGGCACCACCAGCATATTAGGGGCTCAGACTGCTGCAGGACTACCAGGGATGGTGGATCACTGGTGGCAGCAGCATCCCCACATACTTGTAATAGGGCGGTCAGACCACTGTGGGTTTGGTAGTCCATTAAACTGCCAAACTCTTAATAAGGCTCTTAGTGTAACATATATGTATTTTCAGGAATGTAATGTGTTTTTTGGGTGGGTTTCTTGTTTACTCTACAGGTTTTTGTCTACAAGCATGTCCTATGGGTATTGGGAGTTACCTTTTTTGTTTAAGGAAATCAATTTTTGTTTGGAATAAGCCAATATTTTTGATTTCCTTTTTTTTAGGTTTCCAGGAGTGTCTCTAATTTCTCAAGCATCTTTTCAGGTTCCTAGATACTTTGGATTGCTTTGAGGGATCTCTATTGGATTAATTTTTTTTTTTTATTTTTTTGAGCTTTTTGGAAAATCTTTTTCCCTTTTATGGTGGATTAATATTTTTGACTATGTAGATTAGTGGTGGGCAGAATTTGCGTAGTTGCCCTACTCACAGCTCCACGAAACGGTATAAATCTCCGCGAGCGTGCAGAGTTCCGTGAACACGCGGAAATGCTTGTTCCGCCCATTCGCGATGCTTTTTTCCTGTTTGCGAATGCTGTTTGCATGCTCAGGGGAAAATATCTCACAAACACACATTTTGAAAGCATGAACAAGCAAAAAAATCCTCTAAGCCATGGATCTCAGAATTTTTGGCAATTCCGCGTTCTCCACGGAATGTGAAAGTACCCAAATTCCGCGAGCGGAACAGAATTTACTGCCCAGGCCTAATGTAGATACAGAGGAAGATCTGCCTTTGCAAAACAGCAAGTCATATTTATTTTATTTTTTGGGGATGGGAAATATTTTGTTTTATTGCTTGTCTAAACATTTTGAGATTATTATTTGTAAATGGGTGGTTTATGTGTTGTATTTCTTTTATGTGATGGATTGAGTTTGTTCTTTGAGCTTTTTGGTTGCTGAGGTTTAGATTTTTCTCGTAAATAATCGATATATATTATTTTATTATCTCAGTTTTCATTAACATTGGCATTTTATATAATGTTTAGACTGATTTAATAAAATATCTTTTTATTATTGGTAAATAAAATGATTTGTAATTTAGGATAAGATTGTGCTATACTTTTTTGGGAGCTTTGTAATTTAGTATTTATTTTATAACATGTTTTGGCTATTATTTCTAAGTAATATTTTCCTTTGTTGCTTATGAAGAGTTTGACTTTAAATTGTAGCATGTTGTGTATTTTTTTGGTCTGTCAATTTGGGTTACGGATTGCTCCATTCGTAATTGCTGGTAGCTTTGCTCTTTTTGGAATGCTTCTATAAATTGAGGTAGTGTAGGTTGGGCTTTGCCAAGTATGGATTGAAAGGAATTGTGCCATCCTTCTACTGTTTTCTTTGTTTTAGCTTCCTGTGCCAAGCCGCTGTTATAGAATTCCACCCCGAGTGGAATTTGGGTTGACGTCTGTGTCCAGAGTGATGCAGTCTGCCAACCTAAGTGTCTTCAAAACAATTCATAAGGAGGAGGGTTAGTTTGTATTTTTCCTGTTGGTAGAAAGGGCTTTCTATTAGTAGATTGCAATGCTTAGCTACCTCTGTGACAGGGACATAGGCTAGTGTTATCATTTGCTTTATTTCAATGGAAAAGTGGCTGTTTGTAGCATATTCTAGACTGAATGTGCAAACCTGATTCAGAGCCCATGTTTCAGACTGAATCGTCCCCCAGTTCAAATGACCAAGTACGATTTGCAGATCTCGTCCGCGTCGACAAATCGTTTCTGAACCTGAACCTGTCAGTCAGACTCATTCGCAGCCAAATCGTGCTGTGCAATGGAGACGGCTTCCAAACAAGCAAGTATGATGCATGATTCGGACAGCCGTATCGACTCAGTTTTGCAGAGATGAAACGGATGTGGGAATTGGACTTTGGGAGGCTGTGTCAGGCCCCCCTTCACCCGGGGCCAACAGAATCAGTCCCGTGGGGGTACCCATGTGTCTCCCCTTTAAATTCATGCACAGTGTGGCGGGCACCAAAGGGTGCCAGCCACAAAGTGCAGGATTTTCCCCACCCACCCCTTTTTGATATGGTGGCCTGTGTACGCGTTCGGTATGCAGGGTCTCACAGAGTTCAATGGCAGTCTGAGCGAACGGAGGTTGTCACTATACAGATGCATCGGAATCAGTCGCTCGGACTCCCAGAGCGTGATTCGCTAGAAAAGCCCTCTAGATGCGAGTTGTACGGAGGGCTTTCATAGCGAGATCAGAATTGGCCCCTAAGTGCATGTTTTGGAGGTATCTGCATATGCTTTGATTGAAATGGTAGTAATAACCTTGCATGACTTTGTGTGGGGACATTTTAAAAATGGTTTGAATCATGGCTTGTTCAAAGCATGGCAAACAAACCAAAAGAATACACAACATGTTACAATTTAAAGTCAAACTCTTCATAAGCAACAAAGGAGCATATTACTTAGAAATATTAGTCAAAAGCATATTATGAATTAAATATATTTTTGTGGGTAGTAGTTATTTGTTTTATATTTTTGATGTGGTTTAAGAGTTCATAGTAAGTGCTGGTTTGCTGATTTGGTAGTAGGCCATCTATAAAGAGGATATTTTTGTTATGATATTCACCATGTATGGTGTATATCTGAGAGAATGGCTTGGGGCACGTTTTTAAGGCCCCATCCATCAGCTCGGTTTGACAATGGTTTAGTTTTAGTAAGTTATTTGCTGTGGAAAATATTAGGATTTGTGTATTATTGTTTTGGTGGCCATATAACAAGAAAGGTTACTCATTATGTATCATTGTTAAATGTGTATGTCTCTGTATATTTTTGGGGCTGGAGGAATATTGTTGGTAGCTTTTTTAGTTTGTGCAATTCAACAATTTAAAGTTGATATAGGTGATAGTTTGCCTGTGATATGTTCAGAGACTTTAGGGAGTACATCTTTTAGCATGTTGGTTGGGGTTTCCTGGGAGCTAGGCTTGCCTTTCTTATATCCTGCAAAACTTCCCTTACTTCCATTTCTGTTACGTTCAAGGGAGTGGTTATTTTCCCTTACACGAATTACAACATTATCTTTTGTAGGTGCTTTTCCATAGAATGCGTTAGAATAATATTTGGTACATTTGTAATTCACATTTTCTGTCGACGTACTTTATTTGTTGCAGGTGTAGCACATGTGGCTTCTAACTGCTTTCCTTTCTTGGATATTATATATTCAACTCTCTCTGTCATTGTATCTGAAAGCTGTGTAGTAGCATAAATAAATACAATGGTTTAAAGTTAGTATGTTTGTTATTTATATATAAATTATGCAACTACCTCTATTAACAATACTTACATGAATGTCTTTTTTTTAGATGTTTCACACTGTTTTGCAGCTCCTTATTGGAGATGTAGTGATGTAGAGTAGGCGCTTACTTTTCTGTTGGAAGTAAGAAAAAAAGCAACAGTTTTATTTTACATGATTATTTGTTGGTAGTTTATAAAGTCTGAAGTTTATCTTTAACTCATTTTTAGTGTTAGTTTATATTTTTTAATAATGTGAGAGGTGTTTTTTCTGGCAGGTAATCACCTTTCAAATGTATAGCTTTTTCTTTTAGGATGTGTATGGAAAGAGATAGAAGCTGGAGAGTGTTTTGCTATATATTTGATATTTTACATTTTTTATTTTATTCACAGGTAAGAGCATAATTACTTTGTCGGTATTTTGCAGCAGAAATGGGACAAGCTGAAAAGGAGTCAGTGGTCCCACTCAAAACATAATGATTAGACTGCTGTGTAGGCAGTCGGAAACTGCCCTTTTCCACTGCGGCTAATGCACAGGCTGCAGTGGAAAAAGGCACTTTGTGCACATCCATGCACCTTGTGCCTGGCACATGGTGCATGGATGTGTGGGGGGCACTGCATGTGCTCCCCAGGCTACTTAACATTTCCTTTCCGGCTGCCTTTTCATGGTGTTGGGACAACCATGAAAAAGCAGTCAAAGGAATATCCTAATCCCTATGGCGGTGCCTGCACAGGCACCGCCTCCATTGTAGGGCCAGGAATTGGCCCGCCATCCTAACGGGATCTTTGATCCTGTCAGAGGCGGCGGTCCTACCTCTGACCTCTTGAGCTCCAACCTCCGGTATTGTAATCCAGCGGTAGGACCGATTCCCTGGATGTTGGGTGAAAGCCTGTCAGTGATAGTCCTGTCGACATTGTGATGATCCCCTAAGTTTTAGTTTAAATATAACTTTTACTTACTTGGTTAAGTAGTTGCCCAGATGTTTATAATTTTTATTTAAAGGTCTCGTCACAGAATGTGGCAGAGTTTCCTTGTCTTGCAGATTTTGTCATTTTTAAGTATTTACAGCCAGATTCATCAAGCGAAATGCGGTCGCAAAAGGGCCAGATTCTGAGAATCCGGCCCTTTGCGAGTGCAATTTTTGCATTTGGGATTCATCATCCCAAATGCAAAAATCGCTAATAGAGAATTCGCAAATTTGCGAGGATTAGCATTTAAGGAATCTCTATTAGATATTCCTTAAATGCTATTCATGAAACATTTTAAAATTGCGAATTCGCAATTTAGGAGCGCTATTTACCACGAAGTCAAACCTCGTGGTAAATAGCGAAAACTTAGAAAAATGCATTTAAATGCATTTTTTTAAGTTGCATGTTACACACACACATGTCCTTCGGATATGTGTGTGCACAAGATCAGGGTAAATGCACATTTCAGGGGTGCCACAGGGTGTCCTTTGGACACCCCTGCACCCTTGAAATCGCATCCTTATTTACGGTTAGCAAATTGCTAATCGCAAATAAGGAATAACTCCCCATGCATTCCTATGGGCCTTTGGCCCATAGGAATGAATTGGGAGTTATTCCTTATTTGCGATTAGCAATTTGCTAATCGCAAATAAGGAGGATGTAGGAATCGCAATTTATTTCGCGATTTCTACATGAATCCCGATTTGCAAGTCCTTAATAGCGATATCTTCATAATCACTATTAAGGATTCGCAAATCGGGACTTTGATGAATCTAGCTGTTAGTTGCTAAATATTGTGTGCTTTTTATATTGTTGTTTTAATTGTTTGTTTGATTTTATTGATTAAGATTGTTTATATTTTGATTTTATGGGTTATTTTTGTTTTTGTTTCAATCAGTTATGTCCTGCTAAGGTAAATGCTAAATTAGATTTCATTTATAATATTTGCTATATAGTTTGGAATATCATTTTATTTATATATATTTTTGTATTATTACTTAGATTGTTTTGAACATTTTTGTAGGTAATGCATTGTTGGGGGGTTATATTGTTGTGAATGTAGTTATATATTTTATTCGGGTAAATTATAAAGATGGTGGTGATGTAATATATTTATTTTTAAATTGATCATTTGCACACAATATTTTATTTTTATTTTAAATAACTGCTTCATGTAAAAAGTCCCTTCTAAAAAGAATTCTGGAATATTATTGTATTCGATATTGTGTGTGAATGTATATTTTTAAAATATTATGGGGCCTATAACAATGTCGGGCTGACATGCGGCCTCCTGATGTAAACCGGCCATAGTACATGCTGCCATAGGGAAATGTGGGGTGCCTGCCACAGGGTGCAGGGATTATATGGGGAGCACCATTGGTACCCCCTTTACCAACAACCGGATGCCACAAAGGAAAGGGGGCCCTGTCAGGGGCCACCAAAATGCTTTCCAACAGGGTATTCATGTCGGGAAGGCCGGCATGGAAACCCTGCCTGAAAAAGAGTATTGTATTCTCTACAGCGTAAACCGCCATCCATTTGGATTACATGTCAGTTCCAACTGGCCAGCCGGCCCCTTGAGCACATTGGAAGCCAGCCAAAATGACCAGACTGTTTCAAGTCCGTCCGACTGAATCAAAATCAGCCGGTTGGAATCAAAGCCGATGTTGTTGGTCATAAGGTGTCCAAACTCAGGCAAGAGGAATTACGACAGACATCATAGTAGGCCCCTATATGTATATTTAAGGGTGACAATTTTTTGTTGTTGTTATTTGTGTTTTTGATATATTAGTAAAAATCTATATTTTTATTTATTATTTTTAACAACAATATTAGTGTTCTCAATATTTTTGATTTTATTAGATAAGTATAGGAAGGTGATATTTTTGTTAATGGTATTTATATTTCAATATGTTTGTCCTTCCATATTGTATGCTTTGATCCCCTCTCAGTTTCTCCATCACCCTCTCCTCTTTAATGTGTATCTCAATCTTCTCCTACCTGCTCCCGTCTGCGCCTTCAGCTTAAGTTATGATAGCAATAGTGATGGCATGCAAATCATTCTAAAGCATGGAAACCTACTGGGCCAATATAATTTTGCCCATCACGAAATCTATCTGCGCAAGGAAGGAGCTTGGGGGTGGGCATGGACTTCAGTTTATTTCTGTAATGCAAATAAATGAAGTTCCCAAAGTATCTTTGCATTATCTATTCCTGAAGCCAAATTTTACTTTACAAAGCATGCCCTGAAAAAATACAAGACAGAATTCCTTTCATGCAGTCCTGTCATGAAAATGCATACTATCTATAACTCAGATTCCATCTCTACATATCTACAGAGAAACCAGAACACAGCTGCCAGATAGCTCCTTTATCTAAATATTGTCACGTAGATCTCACCAGCCCTCAAAAGTCTGCAATGGCTGCCTGTGGCTAGATGCACCCCAAAAACACATATCAGCTTGTAAATTATCACAATGCGTATCAAGTTATGTCACGTTATGTTATGTTTTGTTATCTTATCTTATGTTATATATTAAATATTGTCATAAGTGAGGAGTACATCCAAAATACATAGCATCTTGTATTTTATCACAATGTGCCATTTCTATAGCAAAGATTGTATGCATAGTATTAGCAAAGTGCCATCCACAACGAGTTGTAAAATGACAAAAGCCTTTTACCACTCCAGACACAGTATTACTGCTTCACCTGATCCTAAAGGCACAGGCTCGCAAAGTTGAAGCTATCACAGAGACAGTGTTCACTTTACCAACAAGATGCTGTTTCCTTTAGGGAATATATAGCATATCAAAAATTGCATTACTCACAAATGATGGATCAGGAAAATGTATTGCAGCCTTTCATTTTGGACGAACCTATAATTGTGAATGATGTTCTGTCCTTTTGCAAATTATATAACATAAAGACATGGATAATATACTAGGTAAACTAGCTTGATGGTTCACTTCTTCCCGAGGTTAACTGTAAAGGTAATCATGACAGAGTGCACAGCTCTAATTAATAACTAATATGAATCTAAAATTCTTACCTAACAAGCTAGTGACTTGTTCTAAAGTCCATTGATTCAATAAGTTGAAGCAGTAGTAGTAGATAACTGTACATTATGAAAATTAATCTAAAGTTAGCTAAAATTTCAAAATGTCTGAGAGAAATTGGGGTTTCAATGTACTAAATACTGTCAAGCAAAAAACATGGTCACAATATGTGGGCAGTATTTTTGGGGCCAGTAAATATGTTTACGGACCTAATGTAGTAAAACTGTGCTGATAATAACACTCCTTGAAGCAGGTGAAAAGTTCAAGATGAAGTTTATTCTAGAAGATGAAAAGATCCATCCATCCACGGCAGCTGCTCCTTATTAACTACCACCACCAGTCTGACACCTATGACATCCCCCACATTCCATTTCCATGGCACCCCCTTGGCTGGCCTGTACATGAAATAAACTGCAGGATGCCACACACCTTCCTTCCATAGGAACAAAACAATAGGATATAAGACAAAATTATATACACACATAACCATGACTTGCAGTGACAGCATAGAGGTAAAACACAGCAAGAAGTTTACATCAAAACACAGTCTTTGAAAACACAAGGAACCTTGCCCTCTCTGGAAGATCTGCTCACTTGTTTTCCTGACATCGGCATTGCCCCAGTACCAAGGTTTACAGAGATCACGTTCCACTGCTTTCCTCGCAACACTTTCTTTAAGAACCACCACTCTATTTAGGTTCCATATGCGAGAGTCTTCTGTCTTGATAGCATTCAACAATACCTTCACTACCCTCATGGGCCTTCAAAACCCAGTTGAACAAGGTACAAGGTTTTTTAATCAAGACCACATCTCCCACTTTGACTTTAGTCACCTTCACACTTTTCTTAATGTCAACACTCTTCTTGCCCATCTCAATTCTCTTACTCTCCTTGAGTCTCCAATTCACCCCATTCTCTACCCTTACTCGCTGTGACACCAAGTCATTCACCCAAGGTGGAGCCACCACAGTATTGAGATGTCTCCACTCAAATAACTCAGAGATTTTCCAGTGACTTCATGGGGAGAAATCCTGTATGCCTCAACGTTCTTGTACACCTCCTCTATCCAACTCAAACCCCCAGCTTTGGTCATGGAAACTGATCCAGCGGGTCTAAAGAAATTCAGTCTCATATATATAAACTCTACACCATGATACTCACCTATATTTATAAAATTATCACTAGGCCCATTCTTAGCAGAAATTTGTATTTTTACCTCCTGAATCATATGACCTAATTAATCAAATCTAATAAACACTCTAATTAAGTCACATTTAAAGGGCAATGGATTAAACTAATGGTAACGCAAGGAAACGATCAAGACCAGCTTGTCATTTCAAAAATTCATTTGATTAAATATTATTTCATAAAGAAAGCTTAACTCTTTTATTAGCAATTTTATTTCAATCTTAATTCATTAGTGGCACAAAAGCAATGAAAATTCAATGAACCAACATCAGCATGAGAAAAGCTCAAACAGTTATTTATTTATTTCTCCATAGCCTAATTCTCTAACTTAACTAAAGAAGAAACCTGTAAGTAAAGCAAAATTCTTAAGTCTTACGTGAAAGGGAAAACTGGCAGCGTCTCTGGAGCACAGGATCGATCGACCAGTGCTTTTAGCAAGGGGGCAATTCTTGTAGTATTTTCCTATCTAAAACTAAATAAAAGAATACAAATATTCGAGCAGAACTGAATTTTATTGGCTGTCGAATGTCTTTCGATGCGGTCATCATCTGTTTCTCACATAGCCAGAGTCACTTTTCAAAAGTACTATTGTTCATGAGTATGACACAGGCAGCTTCCGAAGAAAGTAACATTTAACTAAAACAAAACTTCCTTCGTCTGCTCATGCTTTTCTGTTTTTCCGCTGCCGAACGACAAGTACGGCCTTGACCATGGAACAAACTGAACCAAATGTCCTAAGCTTCCACACAGTCTTTGTTTGCAAGCCTCTCTCCAAGAATTAATGTAGAAAGATATATTTTTTTCATTCCTGCGTAGCTATGCAAGGCTCACTCTGGTCAGGCTTTCAGTCGTCCATTTTAGAAGTAGGCCACAAGACTTTTTTACATGCAATGAGGGTGTCTAGTATGCAAAGAAACACAAGACAATAATAAATTCAAGAAATGATAATTATTCTGTTACCCACCCCCTCTACTAAAATTAACCCATTAGCTATGTTACCTAGTTTTGCATACAAACAAATAAACCAACACATACACATGAGTCGAAAATACATAAACAAAAGCACATTTAAAAGAATGCACATGCTATTATTTTCAAAACAGCTGCAGTTAATAAATAACAAACGAAAGACAAAGTAAATATATTAATCAAAGCTAGACAACAAACATAACAAGAGCACAAATAGTTATACCCGCGTGTTCATGAAGGTGCATATTACTCTAGGTTGAATCAGTAAACATGCAAATCATGCAACACATATTAGTAAAAATTAAAAATCATGAGAGCTTCATCTGTCACAAACTTTTCAGAAATAAATCTGAAAGTCCGCTCCATCAACTCCCTCCTCTGGTGATTTTAAAATCACCAAACAAAACCCAAAAATGTAAACTAAATTTTACTTTTACTAAATTTCATAAATGTCATATAATGAAATCTCTCAGTATTAGTAAGTCTAAACTCCTGTATCATCAGTCTGTCTTTGTCTGGGTCTATCATTCTGAGCTCTACGGAACTCATCCATTTCAATCTCCTTCTCCTGAGCTTTTCTGAGCTTATAAATCCTTTTCTTTTCCCTCACATACTTCTTTCTTTTGTGAATCATGCAACTGATTTTTAACAGAAGTGTCACTATAACAATAACTATAACAGGATAGAGTACTTTGCCAATGATTGAACTGCCAATGTCAGCGAACCATTCCTTAATTGCCCCAAATCTCTTTGCCAAACGTTCAGAAAAACTGTCATCTTCCATAGGTTCAATTTCTGTGTGGAATTCTGTAATATTCTTAATTAATGATTCAATATTCTGACTTTTATCCGGGATATATGTACAGTAATGCTGAACATGCAAAATCCAACAGACTCCTCCCTCTTTTGCTAAAAGGATATCAAGGGCAAGCCGGTTTTGCATAACCATGCTTCCGGTAGCAATAAGCTCTGTATTGACCAACTGAAAACCACTTGCAGTATCAGTGGACAACCTATCAACAATTGTGGAAACTTTTCTGATCTTTATTGCATTCAGAGTAATTCCCACCATAGGAATTATTGCACCAAATATATCTCCCATGATTTCTGAAATACTTTCCCTTTTCATTCTATTCAGGTGTTTGCCAATTTCAAATGATCCTTCACTGTTTCTGTCAACATGGAAAATTTTAGGGAAAACAAGACCAAGGTAACATGTGCCATACCAATGGTCAGGAAGATTGAAATATGCCTTATTTCCACAGACAAAATAAATTCCCGGGAAAATTGGTTCTTTGCCACCTTTAAATCCCCAACCCCCAAAAATTCGATAGGTGTCTTCACAATGACTAGCACCAACAAAATAATTATCATATAACGTATTATCTCTTCAGATACAAAGCTTTCCACTAACTGGTGCATCAATATGAATGGCAACAAATCTGTTTTCTCCATTAAGTTTTTCGTCCTCTATCTGCCAAAACTTTGATTTAGTTTGTTTCAGCATTTCATTCCTCTTATATATTGCTCTTCTCTCCTCAACCTGATCAAGAAAAGATTTTTCTTCATCCCTCATTTTGCAAGTTAAATTATTCTTAAACGCATATTCATATGTTAATTCGTTAGTAACCAGGAAAAATTCTCTCATTTGTTTAGCAGGCTTAACTTTGTTCAGACTGTTCACAACTTTTAAATTCGCAAATGTCTCATCATAGTCTGAATAATAATATTCCAGACGTCCAGTTTGATAAAACAAGCTCGATATACCACTGCAAGTAATCCCATAAGTAAGGGGAAGCATATTATACTTAACCCCTTCAGAAACAGATGTAGGAAGCTTAACACAAACATGACAGTCTTTAACATCCATGACTCTAACATATTCTGAAAGAAGTCTGGAAAACAAATTAGTAGAAAAATCCCCAACTGATCTGTCCTGATGGACATCTGGTTTATGTTCAATGATTCTATTAGTTTTGCCTACAACATCATGATTAACTTGTTTTGATTCAGCTTTACTTGTCTTATTTGCTCTAAAATGCTCTTTATCAATACCAAAAGGGAAAATGACTGCTAAAATTAACCAAACTAAAATATTCAAAATAACACAAATAGAAGACATTTTGCAACATCTTCTAAGAATTGCACACCAAGAGTTATCAGCCTTAGGCATTTTGCTTAATAAAACAAAAATTTAAAAATATGTAAAATATGCAAAATATAACAATATAATACCCTCCACGTTTTTTTCAGCCTTATGCCAGAAATAAATAAAATCAACCTATCCTTAACTGAAATTTAAACTTCAATCATTGTCACTATTTTCTTCCAAATCTTCCTGACTACTGCTGCTAACCTCAACTACTGGTGGTATGATGATATAGGCCCACTCTGGAGATCTATACTTTTGATTAGGCTTCAATGGTCTTTTACTTCTTCTGCTTATTACTTTAATTTTCCTTCCAACTTGATCCTTTGTGTCTGTTTCACCTTTTTGACTTGAAATCTCATCTACTTGCTCTTTCGACTTGTAGGCCAATTTGAATTTTAAATCTTCTTTAGGCCAAACATCACCCTTTCTCAGGAGTTTCTTTTTCGGTTCTCCTTCATTACTTTCAGCTTTCCAAGCTCTTTTTCTGAATTTTCTTATTTCTGATTCTTCATCACTGTCTTCTGAATCAGTTTCAGAGATTTCAATACTGTATCTAGGAACTTCATTACTCAGCAGTTTCACTCCGTTAGGAACAACATCTCTGTAGCTGGTACTTGGTAATTCGTCTTCCTCTTCTTCTGGAATTACTTCTAACTTCCCAGTTTCAGAATTTCCATTCCTGCTTTCAGAGCTTCCAATCTGCTTTTCAATATTCTCCTGATCTTCAATCTCTTCTGACACAGTTTCAGTTGTTTTTTCTAGAACATCTTCATCATTATCTGAATCAACAATGACAATGTCTAGATCTTTTTCATTTGATGCCTGTCTTGTTTCTGATTTCTCCAGATGTCGACTTCCGTGTCGATCTTCAGAATCTGGATTTTCAGGATTTTCTTCTTCTTCAGAATCTGAATCTGAAGTAGTTTCGTCACTGTCTTCAGGATTATCTGGTGCAGGTACACAAATGGTATGACTAGGATGCACCCATTTTTTCAAGCCCTTGCATTTGATAGTGTTAGTTGTTACCAGAATTACATGCCTTGCTTTCTGCCACCTGGGTACCAAACAGTTCCTTCTTCGATGAACTTTTGTTCGGACCCAATCTCTCCGGTAAAAGATCATGAGCTTGTTCCTTCTCTTTTGAAATCACATCTGTTCCCACTTGATGGAATACAGAGGTTACCACGTCAGAGAGTTGCTTACAGTAGTCTAAAATTGCACTGTCATTTATTGCTAGCAACTTTCCAACTGGAACATGAGCCTGTCTCATTACTCTTCCCATAAGTATATCATGAGGGCTAAGACCTGTTTTCTTATCTGGAGTACTTCTCAATGACATAAAAACAAGTGGAAGAGCATCCGTCCACTTAATTCCTGTAGCTAGACACATTTTTGAAATTCTGTTTTTAATTGTTCCCTTTATCTGCTCTACAACACCTGATGTTTCTGGTCTGTATGCACAGTGCAGTTTCTGTTTTATGCCAAATGCTTCACAAATCAGTTCAATTAGTCTGTTTTCAAAATGTCTTCCGCGATCACTTTCAATAGTCACTGGAAACCCATATCTAGGTATGATCTCCCTCAAAGGCAATTTTGCCACAGTGATTCAATCATTGTGACGAGTTGGGAAAGCTTCGACCCATCTTGAAAACAAACAGACAATTACTAACACATATCTGAGCGTATTGTTTTGAGGCATGTCAATGAAATCCATTTGCAATCTGGTAAAAGGACCACCCTCCCGACCTATGGTTCCCATGCTCACCACAGTTTTTCTGTTTGGATTGATTTGCTGACAGATCAAACAACGTTGACAAAGTGACTCTGCAATGACCCTGAATTTTGGATTATACCAAATCTCTCTGAACTGCCTAATCATTGTGTCTCTTCCTAAGTGACCTGGTCCATGGTACATCCGTGCCATGTCAGCAATCATACAATTAAGCATAACAGGTCTTCCATCTTTGTAAACCCAAATTCCATCTTCCTTTCGCTGTCTGCAATCTTCCCTGAGCCAAATATTTTTCTCCTCATCTTCAGCCTCATCTTTTAAATCCTTTACTCCCAGCCATGTTTCTACCACAGATATTAGCATGAGAGAATTCATTACATGCTCATTGTTCTTTTCCCGATTAAGTGAAAGATTGTTCTTTGCACAGTAACGTGCAGTCTCATCTGCGAAAGCATTTTCTTTAGTGATGTAATCCTGACCCTTTTTATGTGCACCACATTTAACTACTGCTATTTTCTCTGGTAATTGAATTCCATCAATTATTCTTTTAATCAATTTTGCATTCCTAATTGGAGTCCCTGCAGAGGTTAAATAACCTCTTTGAGACCAGAGCTGCCCATAATCATGAACCACTCCATATCCATACTGACTATCAGTCACTATGGTAACTTTTTATTTCCTTCAGCTCTTTCACAGGCACAAATTAAAGCAACTAATTCTGCTATTTGTGCAGAACGAATTCCTTCAAGAGTCAAACCCTCAACTATTTCAGAAACTGTACAGATTGCATATGCTGTTCCTAGGATGCCTTCATCTGTTCTTAAACAAGAACCATCCACAAAGTAAACAATGTCTGATTCTGGTAAAGGTACATCTTTAATGTCCTTCCTGGGTTTGGTGCAGTATTCTAGAACATCCAGACATTGATGTTCTACATCATCATCATCAGGAGTTACATCTGGTAAAAGTGTGGCTGGATTGAGATTCACTTTGACAAAAAACAAGGACCCCCTGCTATGGATCAATATCCTGGGACAGGGCAAACAATAAGGGGCCGATCAGGATGGCGGACGGAAACGTGCTCCGTCCGCCGTGGAAGGTGTCAAGATACTCCGGACCTGGCCGCGGAAAAACCGCATTAGCGATTAGGATCAAATGTGACCGAAACGCCGACCGCGGCGGACGGAGCACAACAATCCCCGTCCGCGGCGGTCGAAGTACACCTGATTCCGCGGCATGCGGACGGAACCCACAAAACACCGACCGCCGCGTACGCACATGACCAGGAGAACAACAACCTCCCCCGCAATACCTGCGTACTTTCCGTGTCCGCAATTAGGATAACTCCGCAAGTACCCCGGTAGCCACCGCGATCCACGTCCGCGGCGGTAGCAATGCAATGAGAAACGGGGCACCACAGCGGAAGTCCAACATCCCTACAGTCATTCAAATGGCATACATACCGACAGAATCCATCACCAAACACAGCAAAATGGACGACAACCCACCTGACACAACTAAACCAAACACAAGACACAATTACCCACCCCCAAGAACTGCATAGACCACACCTGACAACACACCCGCCTATCACCTGACTGCCAATCAACATTCACACAGGGCCAACACACAGACTATAAATTGACTCCCACCCACTCCCGAAATCCTCTGCATCCCAGCATAGCTGACAGCAGGAGACAATACTTGACTTGACAAACAGCAAACTATTTGATTCAGACACATAACCCACACCCAAACACACCCTGCACACAAACACCCACCACACCACACCACACCCAAAGACACCCTGCACACAAACACCCACCACACCACACCCAAACAGCACACACCAGCACCTCCGCACTCCACACAAACACACCCCCCGAGCACCATGGCACCCTAAAAAAATCCTAAATTCTCCAACACCGAGCTCAAGGTAATGGTGGAAGAGATCCTTCGTGTGGAACCCCACATCTTCGGGTCCCTCGTGCAGCAGACGAGCATAGCTCGGAAGAACAGCCTGTGGGACCGCATCGTGACCAGGGTCAATGCCTCCGGGAGCGTTCCGCGAACCAAGGCAGACATCCAGAGGCGGTGGCACGACCTGAAGACCCGGGTGAAGTCTTTAAGAGCCAAGAACTTCCTCCGGGCCAACCATACCGGCGGTGGAACCCCCCGGAGCCCCTACCATACACCGAGTGGGAGGAGAGGGTGCTGACCATCCTGCACCCTGACACCCTCGATGGACTTCCTGATGGAGAAGAGGCTGGTAAGTACCAACCAACCACCTCAAACACAACAACACGGTGTGGGCCACACAACTCTGAAGACACATCCCACATACCCCAGCCTTGCATGCAGTCCACATACTCACCAACCTCTAAAGCACTCCTACAGGCCCCCATGTCCATAGAGAGGGTGGTGGTGGTGGGTGGGGTGTGTGAGGGGTCACTAGTCCTACTTCCAACAGGCCCCCATGTCCATAGAGAGGGTGGTGGTGGTGGGTGGGGTGTGTGAGGGGTCACTAGTCCTACTTCCAACAGGCCCCCATGTCCATAGAGAGGGTGGTGGTGGTGGGTGGGGTGTGTGAGGGGTCGGAACTACAACTTCCAACAGGCCCCCATGTCCATAGAGAGGGTGGTGGTGGTGGGTGGGGTGTGTGAGGGGTCGGAACTACAACTTCCAACAGGCCCCCATGTCCATAGAGAGGGTGGTGGTGGTGGGTGGGGTGTGTGAGGGGTCACTAGTCCTACTTCCAACAGGCCCCCATGTCCATAGAGAGGGTGGTGGTGGTGGGTGGGGTGTGTGAGGGGTCACTAGTCCTACTTCCAACAGGCCCCCATGTCCATAGAGAGGGTGGTGGTGGTGGGTGGGGTGTGTGAGGGGTCGGAACTACAACTTCCAACAGGCCCCCATGTCCATAGAGAGGGTGGTGGTGGTGGGTGGGGTGTGTGAGGGGTCGGAACTACAACTTCCAACAGGCCCCCATGTCCATAGAGAGGGTGGTGGTGGTGGGTGGGGTGTGTGAGGGGTCACTAGTCCTACTTCCAACAGGCCCCCATGTCCATAGAGAGGGTGGTGGTGGTGGGTGGGGTGTGTGAGGGGTCACTAGTCCTACTTCCAACAGGCCCCCATGTCCATAGAGAGGGTGGTGGTGGTGGGTGGGGTGTGTGAGGGGTCACTAGTTCTACTTCCAACAGGCCCCCATGTCAATAGAGAGGGTGGTGGTGGTGGGTGGGGTGTGTGAGGGGTCGGAACTACAACTTCCAACAGGCCCCCATGTCCATAGAGAGGGTGGTGGTGGTGGGTGGGGTGTGTGAGGGGTCACTAGTCCTACTTCCAACAGGCCCCCATGTCCATAGAGAGGGTGGTGGTGGTGGGTGGGGTGTGTGAGGGGTCACTAGTCCTACTTCCAACAGGCCCCCATGTCCATAGAGAGGGTGGTGGTGGTGGGTGGGGTGTGTGAGGGGTCACTAGTCCTACTTCCAACAGGCCTCCATGTCCATAGAGAGGGTGGTGGTGGTGTGTGGGGTGTGTGAGGGGTCACTAGTCCTACTTCCAACAGGCCCCCATGTCCATAGAGAGGGTGGTGGTGGTGGGTGGGGTGTGTGAGGGGTCGGAACTACAACTTCCAACAGGCCCCCATGTCCATAGAGAGGGTGGTGGTGGTGGGTGGGGTGTGTGAGGGGTCACTAGTCCTACTTCCAACAGGCCCCCATGTCCATAGAGAGGGTGGTGGTGGGTGGGGTGTGTGAGGGGTCGGAACTACAACTTCCAACAGGCCCCCATGTCCATAGAGAGGGTGGTGGTGGTGGGTGGGGTGTGTGAGGGGTCACTAGTCCTACTTCCAACAGGCCCCCATGTCCATAGAGATGGTGGTGGTGGTGGGTGGGGTGTGTGAGGGGTCACTAGTCCTACTTCCAACAGGCCCCCATGTCCATAGAGAGGGTGGTGGTGGTGGGTGGGGTGTGTGAGGGGTCACTAGTCCTACTTCCAACAGGCCCCCATGTCCATAGAGAGGGTGGTGGTGGTGGGTGGGGTGTGTGAGGGGTCACTAGTCCTACTTCCAACAGGCCCCCATGTCCATAGAGAGGGTGGTGGTGGTGGGTGGGGTGTGTGAGGGGTCAGAACTACAACTTCCAACAGGCCCCCATGTCCATAGAGAGGGTGGTGGTGGTGGGTGGGGTGTGTGAGGGGTCACTAGTCCTACTTCCAACAGGCCCCCATGTCCATAGAGAGGGTGGTGGTGGTGGGTGGGGTGTGTGAGGGGTCACTAGTCCTACTTCCAACAGGCCCCCATGTCCATAGAGAGGGAGGTGGTGGTGTGTGGGGTGTGTGCCAATGCCGACTGATTTTCAACCATAAATACATGTACACGTATAGGCAACATTACTCATCATCACATTATTCTTTTGCAGGGGATCCTAATCTGACTGCCGCCATTGACACCAGGCCTCCAGCATCCCCAAACTCCGAGCACTCATGGGACGATTGTGCAGCCAACTCCGGGGCAGAGGATGGTGCCGGATCGAGCAGCCAGCCAGGGACCTCTGCCACGCAGGTCACACCTGCAACTACAACGACTACGGGCACTGGCATCACAACAACACCGGCGACTCGGACCTGCACAGCTGCCTCCAGCACCACCTCCACCACCACCACTACTACCACCACTTCTGCCCCTGCCGCCCTGCCCAACCCCGACGCCAACGCTGGGCCAGCGCCATCCCAGCCACGCAGGGAGACAGTCAGGCAACCCACCACTGCAAGGGCAGATCCTGCAGGCAGGAGCAGGGCGGAAAGAAGGGCTGAGGACACAACACTGATTGCTGTGCAACAGTGCCATGAAGCACTAGTCCGGGTGGAGGCGGGCTATGCACGTAGCCAGGAACATGCAGACCGGGCCCACCAGGACTTTGTGGACAACACCGCCATGTTGGGGGCCATCGAGAGGCGGCTTGGCCAACTGGTCGACATTTTCAGCGCCAGGGCATCCGCCAACACCACCCCCCCCCCCTCAAACACCGGCACCGGCCACAACACCGCCACCGCCGACTGCGCCCCTGGCGGCGGATGTGTTACCGAATCAGCCTGCGCCCCTAGCTGACCCCGTGCCGGCACAAAGACGGAGGGGCCGTCCGAGGCAGGAAGTGGCCGAGAGCAGTGTTGGAGCACATGGCACACGCTCCAAGAGGAGCCGACAGTGACTCATTGGAGTACCTGAGCCTCCGATCCAACCTGGAAAGTATCCGGACCCACCTGCCACAGGCCTGCTGCACTAGGCACACACCACCCTATGTGGTGTCTGCATGCCCATCTCATCTACCATTACCTTGGACTCTCACTCCCCCACCCCTTCACTCCTTTGTAAATATGCACCTACACCTATGCACAATCTGTAAATAAATACCACTTACTCACTCAATGATGTGTTGCCTCCATGTTTATTCACATGATTGCATCAGAAACAGACGTAACCAGGTTCAGGGATCCAACAGGTACAGAATCATGCCGCAACGGAGTGACCTAGGGAAACATAGAACCCGCAAACAGACGTTAGTAAACAGCATCACACTCATCCCAACTCACTGCAGTGCAACTTACAACAAACCACACACATCACTACACGAATGGCTGACACTACACACATCATGGAGAAGTGCATGTACTCATAAATGAAGACACACACACACATGCATACATCACATAACAAAACACATAGATGATCCCCAACACAATGACACCAGAGCAGCAAACCTACACAGGGCATACACAAGCAGCACAAGAGGGGCACACTCACAGTCAAGGGAAGTAGCTTGCTATGAGCTGGCGCCTCTGGTCCACACCTTCCTCCTCACCACTATCCTCATCAGTCGACATGGGTGGGTCGGGAGGGCGAGGAACTTGCTGTTCATCTGGGTCCAAGATCAGTGCAATGTTATTTCGCACAGCCAGGTTGTGGAGCATGCAGCAGGCCATCACAATCTTGCATACTTTGCCAGGTGCGTAAGGCAGGGCCCCTCCAGTCTTATCTAGGCACCGAAACCTAGACTTAAGCAGGCCAAATGTTCGTTCCACCACTCAACGTGTCCTACCATGGGCATCGTTGTATCGCATTTCTCCTGCTGTGGTGGGATTGCGAATTGGACTCAGAAGCCAAGGCCTGTTTGGGTAAGCCGAGTCGCCTGTGTATGTGGGAATTAGAGAGAGACATCAGTACCTGAACATGTGGCCACACCAAGCCACCCAGATATCACTCCAGTCACCACAGCATACTCACCAACAAGCCAGGCTTGTGCCGGACGCAGATTTGCCATCAGTCGTGGGACTATGCTGCTCCGCATGATGTGGGCGTCATGTGCAGAGCCAGGAAATCTTGCACACACATGTGAGATAATGTTGTCGGCCTGGCACACCACCTGCACGTTAAGGGAGTGGAAGTGCTTCCGATTCCGAAACACCTGCTCACGTGCCCGTGGCGGGATGATCGCAATATGCGTGCCATCAATTGAACCCACAACGTGTGGAATGCCACCCAGTGCATAAAAGTCTGCCTTGACCGCTGCCAACTCTGCCGCCTGTGGAAAATGTATGTACTCATGCTTGTACAGCATCATGGCTGTCAGTACATCCTTGAGTACCGTGCTGAACATGGCCTGTGACATTCCCCCGGCATGTCCTATAGTGTACTGGAATGTGCCTGTTGCAAAAAAATGGAGTGCCGCCATCACCTTTTGGGTGGGTGAAATTGAGCCTGGATAAGTTCTCCGCGGCTGCAGGTGAGGAGACAACTTGTTCACAAGCTCCAGCAATCGACGTCGATCAAGCCTGAATTTCCGGACCACCTCCTCGTCCACCATGTCCTCCAGCACAGTATATGGGCGATGGACATTTTGAGCCCTCCTGTGTGGGAGTAAATGGAATGGAAGTCAATTCACATACAACGCATGTCTGTGCAACTCACTCACATGTCACCGCACTCTATCCAACATGTAATAGGCAGTGTACGATTTGCTTATGTGTGACACCTCTGATTGTCACAACAACATGGATTGACGTAGCAATGTGCACCCACCAGCTACATGATGTGTTGCAACATGTCCAATGCACTCTGTTGCACCTCAACATCACTGCCAACAAGGCATGTGACATGACCCAAAAGTGACGGTCATTAGTGGCACACCGATGGGCATGGTATGGAAACCATGGGATAGAGCATGAAGTGTGGAGTCACGCAATCACGCACACAACCCTCATCATGCAGCTGCAGACAATTAAACATAGTGCATCATGCATCGTCAGCTGACATGCACTCATTGACGCCGCCATGGCGGTGCACTGCTTCCGCTGTTGACGTCTGGCCATACGCGGCCCGCGTTCAACATTCCAATTGTCTGCACGTGCTAGAGACCGGGACGGATGCATCATTTGCAACAAAGTTGTAAGAGTGGCGCCACCATGGCGGGGCACGTATTCGGCGGGGGAGGTGGAGGCCAATACAGCCATAAGCTGATGTCCATGCACATGCCAGTTCATGACCCCCTTACAGTGACATTGCATCAGGCAGCCTACACCGGCCGGCCCAGCTCTACCCACTACCGCCGTGCCAGACCTAGCCCTTGACCGCCGTTGCGGCCGTGCCAACTACCGCCGCTTCAGGCCCCCTCCACTACCGCCGTGCCAGACCTAGCCCTTGACCGCCGTTGCGGCCGTGCCAACTACCGCCGCTTCAGGCCCCCTCCACTACCGCCGTGCCAGACCTAGCCCTTGACTGCCGTTGCGGCCGTGCCAACTACCGCCGCTTCAGGCCCCCTCCACTACCGCCGTGCCAGATCTAGCCCTTGACCGCCGTTGCGGCCGTGCCAACTACCGCCGCTTCAGGCCCCCTCCACTACCGCCGTGCCAGACCTAGCCCTTGACCGCCGTTGCGGCCTTGCCAACTACCGCCGCTTCAGGCACCCTCCACTACCGCCGTGCCCTGGCGGCCCTGGCACGGCGGTCATGGGCCTAGGTCTGGCACGGCGGTAGTGGAGGGGGCCTGAAGCGGCGGTAGTTGGCACGGCCGCAACGGCGGTCAAGGGCTAGGTCTGGCACGGCGGTAGTGGGTAGAGCTGGGCCGGCCGGTGTAGGCTGCCTGATGCAATGTCACTGTAAGGGGGTCATGAACTGCCATGTGCATGGACATCAGCTTATGGCTGTATTGGCCTCCACCTCCCCCGCCGAATACGTGCCCCGCCATGGTGGCGCCACTCTTACAACTTTGTTGCAAATGATGCTTCCGTCCCGGTCTATAGCACGTGCAGTTGCCGGTGTGTGAGCGTGACGGTCTGTGCAAGTGCAGCCAATGGGAGGTGTGGACATGGGCCACGGTTGGCCAATTGCAAGTACCGTATGGTGTTCACCGCAACACCAGGGCCAATCATTGGCCCAATTCCAAACACGCTCTCACGGCGGACCAATGGCTGGCGCCGTATGCCACTGACATGGCCACTGGGCCCTATATATGTGTGATGTGCAAAAGCAAACTTTCTACGATGACCACCGACTGCTGCCTGTGACCATCACCTCCACCTGCTGCTGCGGAGCTGACCACCGACTGCTGCCTGTGACCATCACCTCCACCTGCTGCTGCGGAGCTGACCACCGACTGCTGCCTGTGACCATCACCTCCACCTGCTGCTGCGGAGCTGACCACCGACTGCTGCCTGTGACCATCACCTCCACCTGCAGCTGCGGAGCTGACCACCGACTGCTGCCTGTGACCATCACCTCCACCTGCTGCTGCGGAGCTGACCACCGACTGCCGCTCTAGTGCCATACTCCGTGACCTTGCCATGTCGAGAGTCAAAGAGGTCCGGTCTCGTCCCTTCACCGCCGCGGAGCTGGATGTCCTCGTGGACGCTGTGCTCCGCAACTACGGACGCCTGTATGGCGCACCCGGACAGGCGGTAAGTGCAGTGGGGGATAAGTTGTAGTGCATGAGGTGTCATATGGCACCTGGGCTCTGGAAACTTGGCGGTGTGATGTGTGACCAACTAAACAATCGATATGTGCATGGCTGCTGAGAGTAATGTGTTGCTCCTATCTGTGTGACTGGCCAACTGTCCACTGACTTCCACCCTTTTGTCTTCCATCATGGTAGGTAAAGCTGCACCTTCGCAAGGACGTGTGGAGGAGCATTGCACGTGAAGTACGAGCAGCGGGGGTGTCCAATAGACGACATACACACTGCCACAAACGCTGGGACGACATTTCCAGACTGAGCAAGAATGTAGCGGAAGTGACACTAGGGCTGATTCCACGGACGGCACGTCTGGCCCGACGCTCAATGACCCCTCTCATGCACCGTATCATAGCTGTGACGCATCCTGACCTGTCCGAGCGGTTGCGTGTGGATGAACAGCAACGTGGCGGTAAGCTTACTGTCAGTGTTAGTTGCTTGTGAGTGCAATGCATGTATGGTTGCCAACACACATTAGGGTCTTCCGTCTATCGTGAGTCTATTTCCAATGGCATGTTGGTGACATTGCCCCAGTTAACTTTGCACTTGCACATGCAGAATGTTGAGACGCCACCTGCTAAGCTGTTCAGTTGTCATGCACATGCTGTAGTGCTCCGTCACCCCTTGGCAACACTTGTGTGCTGATGTAGTTCCTCATGCCCAGTGTGCATGCTGTACATGTATTACGGCCAACGCCACAGAATTCCTGTGAGGATGACTGCTTGGGGTGGGCTGTGTGCAGGTTGGGGAATCGATGGACAGTGTCATCAGTGGCTTTAGGGATTCCGCAGCAGTACTGTACGTGTGTGTGCCCATTACTTACACCCATTTCCTGTGCTTTTCAGCTTTGGCAGAGGGCACTCAGCCACATACGGCGGAGATTACAGAAGGCAATGCATCCGGATCAGACGTCGCGCACACGCAGACTGACACCGAAGGGGCCAGCGGCGGAGAGGGGGACAGGACCGTCCCGGAGGACTCGCATGTGGAGACAACATCGTCATCATCTTCCGACAGTGTTGGTGAGTCAGCACTGTTGTCACAGACTGGGAGTGGGCAACCAACACCTTCGGTCGGGACACAGCACACAGGGCCCACCCTGCCGGCAACTGCACCATGTACTGTACGTGCACGCAGGAGTAGGGGGAGCAGAGTGGCGTTCGGTGTCGGCACCGCTGCCCCAGCCTCGGTGACCCAAAATTCTCTTTGTGCAGAGGCTGTTGATCTGCTGCGACAGCTGTGTGTGGGCCAGACCAATATGATTAATGCATTCCAAGATCACGATAGGAAGTTGGGGCAGGTGGTGGCATTCATGGAAGGTATGCATGGTGATCTGGCTGGTGTACACAGGACACTGCAGTCATTGTCTAACAGTGTGTCGTCTGCCATTGCACAGTCGCATGGACTGGGTGGTACTTCTGTTCCACCATCTACAACTCTGGATGTGTCAGGGGGGAGTGAATTTTCTGATCTGGACTCTAATACAGGTTATTGCACTAGAAGCAGCGTCAGCCAGCACGTCAAGGCACGTAGGCCTCAGACCCCATCCCCTAGGTCAGGTAACTCTGTTCACAAGGACAACGTCAGATATAGTGGAGTACACACACGTGAGGCAAAAGAGGGGTTGGGTGTAATGGCTACACATGCTGCACAGCCATCCCACACACAAGGTACTACCAGGCCAAGACTCACTCCCGCTTCCATTGACACTACCCTGTACGAGGAAAGTGAGAAGACGAATACATCTCTTAAGGGCTCGCATACTCCCAGTGCCAGGGACACTAGGAAGGAAGGTGCCACTCCCAAGGGCAGGGAAAGCAGGAAGGATGTAGGCACTCCCAAGGGCAGGGAAAGCAGGAAGGATGTAGGCACTCCCAAGGCCAGGGACAGCAGGAAGGATGTAGGCACTCCCAAGGGCAGGGAGACTACGAAGGAAGGTGCCACTCCCAAGGGCAGGGAAAGCAGGAAGGATGTAGGCACTCCCAAGGGCAGGGAAAGCAGGAAGGATGTAGGCACTCCCAAGGCCAGGGACAGCAGGAAGGATGTAGGCACTCCCAAGGGCAGGGAAAGCAGGAAGGATGTAGGCACTCCCAAGGCCAGGGAAAGCAGGAAGGATGTAGGCACTCCCAAGGGCAGGGAAAGCAGGAAGGATGTAGGCACTCCCAAGGCCAGGGAAAGCAGGAAGGATGTAGGCACTCCCAAGGCCAGGGAGACTACGAAGGAAGGAGCCACTCCCAAGGGCAGGGACAAGAATAGTCACAAGACAAACGCACCTAAGAGGAGCACGGACAGTCCCAGGGGCAGGGACACACACGGGCAGGAGGGGTGTCCAGCTGATATGTACACCACAGACGACAAGTCTGCTGCCTGGAAGAGGGCACCATCCGGGGAACAGGGCAAGTCCGCAGAGTACAGTACTCCTACGGAAATGGAACATCCAAGGCCCAAGGACTCGCCCATGAATAGTGGCGCTGTCAGGGACAGGCATACATCACCCATAGTTGCTCTGAGACAGCTGTTTTCTGGCAAACGGAATACAGAAGACTCAGCAGTGGAGTCACCCCTTACATCCACTCCCATCATGGCCCGTCAGGGACGGATGCAGGTGGACCCTGTCGTGGCATCCCCCATGACACATGTTGCAGAGGCCACAAGGCAGCCACACAGCAAACGACAAGCAGGCTCCAGCACGTCCCCAGAGACCATTCCCCCCCAGCACATGTACCTCCCATGGTGGGTGAAATTGCTTCTCAGTCCGGTCGACTTGTGAGTCCTGTCCTGTCCAGGGTGCAGGCACATGTCCAAAAGAAGCGTAGACACACAGCATTGACACATGCCCAATCCGATATCGGCCAATTGCAACTATCCCCCGCTCCCAGAGCCACCCTGCCTCCTGGACCATACAGCCCTGTGGCTCATCATTTCAGTGGTCACAGTGGCGCTGGTGCAGTTGACTCGCATGTGTCTGTTAGTGGCAGGGTATCCGTCGAGACATATCCTGTATCAGGTGCTGGCAGTGTATCTGGGTCTATGGGCCATGTGTCAGTAACTCGGGCTGTGTCGGTGTGTCATACTCCTGTATCAGGTGCTGGGAGTGTATCTGGGTCTATAGGCCATGTGTCAGTAACTTGGGCTGTGTCGGTGTGTCACACTCCTGTATCAGGTGCTGGGAGTGTATCTGGGTCTATGGGCCATGTGTCAGTAACTCGGGCTGTGTCGGTGTGTCACACTCCTGTATCAGGTGCTGGCAGTGTATCTGGGTCTGTGGCTCACGTGTCAGTCACTACATCTGTGGCTGTGTGTCACACTCCGGTTTCTGGTGCTGCCAGTGTGTCCGATGCGGGTACTTCACGCAATCCATCTGATAGTGTGCTGTAAGTTGCTGTACTGTGCCCTCTGATGTACCTGCTCATGTGTCCACACTGCCCTGTTGCTGTTCTGATACTGCATTGTGCCCTCTCATGTGCTGCCTGTGATGGACGTTTTCAGTGCAATGGACTGTTGGTGCCCTTAGCCCCTCTCATGTACTGCCTCTGATGGACGTTTTCAGTGCAATGGACTGTTGGAGCACTTGGCCCCTCTCATGCACTGCCTCTGATGTACCTGCTCTGGTGTCCACACTGCCCTGTTGCTGTTCTGATACTGCATTGTGCCCTCTCATGTGCTGCCTGTGATGGACGTTTTCAGTGCAATGGACTGTTGGTGCCCTTAGCCCCTCTCATGTACTGCCTCTGATGGACGTTTTCAGTGCAATGGACTGTTGGAGCACTTGGCCCCTCTCATGCACTGCCTCTGATGTACCTGCTCTGGTGTCCACACTGCCCTGTTGCTATCCTCATACTGATGTATGCCCTCTGATGTACCTGCTCTGGTGTCCACACTGCCCTGTTGCTGCCCTGTTGCTGTTCTGATACTGATGTACTGCCTCTGATGTACCTGCTCTGGTGTCCACACTGCCCTGTTGCTGCCCTGTTGCTGTTCTGATACTTATGTACTGCCTCTGATGTACCTGCTCTGGTGTCCACACTGCCCTGTTGGTATCCTCATACTGATGTATGCCCTCTGATGTACCTGCTCTGGTGTCCACACTGCCCTGTTGCTGCCCTGTTGCTGTTCTGATACTGATGTACTGCATCTGATGTACCTGCTCTGGTGTCCACACTGCCCTGTTGCTGCCCTGTTGCTATCCTCATACTGATGTATGCCCTCTGATGTACCTGCTCTGGTGTCCACACTGCCCTGTTGCTGCCCTGTTGCTATCCTCATACTGATGTACTGCATCTGATGTACCTGCTCTGGTGTCCACACTGCCCTGTTGCTATCCTCATACTGATGTACTGCATCTGATGTACCTGCTCTGGTGTCCACACTGCCCTGTTGCTGCCCTGTTGATGTTCTGATACTGATGTACTGCCTCTGATGTACCTGCTCTGGTGTCCACACTGCCCTGTTGCTATCCTCATACTGATGTACTGCATCTGATGTACCTGCTCTGGTGTCCACACTGCCCTGTTGCTGCCCTGTTGCTATCCTCATACTGATGTATTCCCTCTGATGT
The DNA here is from genome assembly GCF_964263255.1 of Lissotriton vulgaris. Classification (NCBI taxonomy): domain Eukaryota; kingdom Metazoa; phylum Chordata; class Amphibia; order Caudata; family Salamandridae; genus Lissotriton; species Lissotriton vulgaris. Next base: position 966,957,672 of record NC_141697.1, read on the forward strand.
ACCTGCTCTGGTGTCCACACTGCCCTGTTGCTGCCCTGTTGCTATCCTCATACTGATGTACTGCATCTGATGTACCTGCTCTGGTGTCCACACTGCCCTGTTGATGTTCTGATACTGATGTACTGCCTCTGATGTACCTGCTCTGGTGTCCACACTGCCCTGTTGCTATCCTCATACTGATGTACTGCATCTGATGTACCTGCTCTGGTGTCCACACTGCCCTGTTGCTATCCTCATACTGATGTACTGCATCTGATGTACCTGCTCTGGTGTCCACACTGCCCTGTTGATGTTCTGATACTGATGTACTGCCTCTGATGTACCTGCTCTGGTGTCCACACTGCCCTGTTGCTGTTCTGATACTGCATTGTGCCCTCTCATGTGCTGCCTGTGATGGACGTTTTCAGTGCAATGGACTGTTGGTGCCCTTAGCCCCTCTCATGTACTGCCTCTGATGGACGTTTTCAGTGCAATGGACTGTTGGAGCACTTGGCCCCTCTCATGTACTGTCTCTGATGTACCTGCTCTGGTGTCCACACTGCCCTGTTGCTGTTCTGATACTGCATTGTGCCCTCTATTGTGCTGCCTGTGATGGACGTTTTCAGTGCAATGGACTGTTGGTGCCCTTAGCCCCTCTCATGTACTGCCTCTGATGGACGTTTTCAGTGCAATGGACTGTTGGAGCACTTGGCCCCTCTCATGTACTGCCTCTGATGTACCTGCTCTGGTGTCCACACTGCCCTGTTGCTGTTCTGATACTGCATTGTGCCCTCTCATGTGCTGCCTGTGATGGACGTTTTCAGTGCAATGGACTGTTGGTGCCCTTAGCCCCTCTCATGTACTGCCTCTGATGGACGTTTTCAGTGCAATGGACTGTTGGAGCACTTGGCCCCTCTCATGCACTGCCTCTGATGTACCTGCTCTGGTGTCCACACTGCCCTGTTGCTATCCTCATACTGATGTATGCCCTCTGATGTACCTGCTCTGGTGTCCACACTGCCCTGTTGCTGCCCTGTTGCTGTTCTGATACTGATGTACTGCCTCTGATGTACCTGCTCTGGTGTCCACACTGCCCTGTTGCTGCCCTGTTGCTGTTCTGATACTTATGTACTGCCTCTGATGTACCTGCTCTGGTGTCCACACTGCCCTGTTGCTATCCTCATACTGATGTATGCCCTCTGATGTACCTGCTCTGGTGTCCACACTGCCCTGTTGCTGCCCTGTTGCTGTTCTGATACTGATGTACTGCATCTGATGTACCTGCTCTGGTGTCCACACTGCCCTGTTGCTGCCCTGTTGCTATCCTCATACTGATGTATGCCCTCTGATGTACCTGCTCTGGTGTCCACACTGCCCTGTTGCTGCCCTGTTGCTATCCTCATACTGATGTACTGCATCTGATGTACCTGCTCTGGTGTCCACACTGCCCTGTTGCTATCCTCATACTGATGTACTGCATCTGATGTACCTGCTCTGGTGTCCACACTGCCCTGTTGCTGCCCTGTTGATGTTCTGATACTGATGTACTGCCTCTGATGTACCTGCTCTGGTGTCCACACTGCCCTGTTGCTATCCTCATACTGATGTACTGCATCTGATGTACCTGCTCTGGTGTCCACACTGCCCTGTTGCTGCCCTGTTGCTATCCTCATACTGATGTATTCCCTCTGATGTACCTGCTCTGGTGTCCACACTGCCCTGTTGCTGCCCTGTTGCTATCCTCATACTGATGTACTGCATCTGATGTACCTGCTCTGGTGTCCACACTGCCCTGTTGCTATCCTCATACTGATGTACTGCATCTGATGTACCTGCTCTGGTGTCCACACTGCCCTGTTGATGTTCTGATACTGATGTACTGCCTCTGATGTACCTGCTCTGGTGTCCACACTGCCCTGTTGCTATCCTCATACTGATGTACTGCATCTGATGTACCTGCTCTGGTGTCCACACTGCCCTGTTGCTATCCTCATACTGATGTACTGCATCTGATGTACCTGCTCTGGTGTCCACACTGCCCTGTTGATGTTCTGATACTGATGTACTGCCTCTGATGTACCTGCTCTGGTGTCCACACTGCCCTGTTGCTGTTCTGATACTGCATTGTGCCCTCTCATGTGCTGCCTGTGATGGACGTTTTCAGTGCAATGGACTGTTGGTGCCCTTAGCCCCTCTCATGTACTGCCTCTGATGGACGTTTTCAGTGCAATGGACTGTTGGAGCACTTGGCCCCTCTCATGTACTGCCTCTGATGTACCTGCTCTGGTGTCCACACTGCCCTGTTGCTGTTCTGATACTGCATTGTGCCCTCTCATGTGCTGCCTGTGATGGACGTTTTCAGTGCAATGGACTGTTGGTGCCCTTAGCCCCTCTCATGTACTGCCTCTGATGGACGTTTTCAGTGCAATGGACTGTTGGAGCCCTTGGCCCCTCTCATGTACTGCCTCTGATGTACCTGCTCTGGTGTCCACACTGCCCTGTTGCTGTTCTGATACTGCATTGTGCCCTCTCATGTGCTGCCTGTGATGGACGTTTTCAGTGCAATGGACTGTTGGTGCCCTTAGCCCCTCTCATGTACTGCCTCTGATGGACGTTTTCAGTGCAATGGACTGTTGGAGCACTTGGCCCCTCTCATGCACTGCCTCTGATGTACCTGCTCTGGTGTCCACACTGCCCTGTTGCTATCCTCATACTGATGTATGCCCTCTGATGTACCTGCTCTGGTGTCCACACTGCCCTGTTGCTGCCCTGTTGCTGTTCTGATACTGATGTACTGCATCTGATGTACCTGCTCTGGTGTCCACACTGCCCTGTTGCTGCCCTGTTGCTATCCTCATACTGATGTATGCCCTCTGATGTACCTGCTCTGGTGTCCACACTGCCCTGTTGCTATCCTCATACTGATGTACTGCATCTGATGTACCTGCTCTGGTGTCCACACTGCCCTGTTGATGTTCTGATACTGATGTACTGCCTCTGATGTACCTGCTCTGGTGTCCACACTGCCCTGTTGCTGCCCTGTTGCTATCCTCATAGTGATGTACTGCATCTGATGTACCTGCTCTGGTGTCCACTATGGGCATGTTCCATCCTAGACTGTGACTTTGCTCCGAATCTGCGTAATTAAAATTGCGATTCATGTGTCGTGCTTTGTCAGAGTCATTCTTGCGTGTGTGATGCTGGTGTGGATTGGTATTTTCTTGGGGGCGGTGGGTTCTGCTCAGGACCCAAGTCCTGCAACAAGAAGTGGGGTGACGCTGAAATCACGACAGGAAGTGACGACACATAAGGTGGCTTCCACTCAGTTGCAGTTTATAGTTATCATGCTCCCTGTTGAATTAGTGGGGGGACGCCGTCCACCCGCGTGGTACCCCGACTTGAGCCCTGGTTGTGCTACGTGTCACTCTCCCCTACCTGGGTCACGGCCCTTGGAGGCGTTGCCGTACACAGGCATTTGTGCATTTTGGGACATGTCACTCCCCCCTCCCTACGTCACCGCCCTGGCCGGTACTCCTCTCCAGACAGCGAATGCTTAGGTGCCTACCTGCGTCGTCGTCGATGGTGGGCCAAGACGAGGACGTACTGGATCGCGTAGAGTATCGGGTAAGCCTGTAGTGCAGGGTCCATGTCGGCGTGCGGCTCGTGGTGGGTATGGTCGCTGTGGAGCATCCGCCGTGTTCAGGCAGGTTGTTTATCCGCCGCGCTTTTATGTGTGTTTTCCGCCATCTTGATTTGGAGGACGGTCCTAGTCGTCAGTCCGTACGGCGGAGTCTCTGGTACGGTTACGTCCGCCGCGTAGTTGGGTGTGGTGGTGCGGCGGACCTTGTTCTACCGCCGCGGACGGATTTTGCCACGTATTTCGTATCCTGATTTGGCGGACGGAGTGTCCGCGACGGGCGCACGGAAAATAGGCCTGTTCCGCATACTCAGGGTATGCGGAGGCACTTCCGTCCGCCATCCTAATGACCCCCTATATGTGAGATAACAATCCCAGACATACAATTAAGGTAATGGCACACTAGACTAAGGCAAACACACAACTAATTCAATATGAAAAAATACATTTTTAATATGATAGAGACATATAATAAAAATCAATACATTGATCCATATTGATAAAATAACATTGTACTAATACATATGTTGTCACAATAAAAAGTCGTTTTTAAGAAGAATAGATGGTTTCCTGGATTGAGATTCAGACATCTCGCAATAGATACATTATCTGATCCCAGAATAACTTTTTCATATTTCGCTAATCTATTGCTAGACAGGTGTTGTATTTTACTTCTAGTAAGAAGTGTTTCAACAGAATGAGGTACATATACCTTTACAGGAAACCCCATTATGATTCCTTTACTTTGCTCAAGACTTATACTTGTTGCAGCCACTGCTTTTAAGCAACCTGGCAAAGCCTTTGCAACAGGATCAAGGACAGCTGAAAAATAAGCTATAGGTTTTCTTATGTTTCCATGTTTCTGTATGAGAACTGACAAAGCACAACCTTCTCTTTCACTGCAATATAGCTCAAATTCTTTGTCATAATCTGGCATACCCAGTGCAGGTGCTTCACAAAGGCTTTTCTTTAGCTTTTCAAAAGCCTCTGGTTCTGTTTTTGTCAAAACAATTGGATCTTTAATGTCTGCTTTTGTTAATCTTTGTAATGGTTTTGCAATAACTGAAAACCCACAAATCCATTGGCGACAATAACCAACCATTCCTAGAAACATTCTGATCTGTCTCTGAGTTGTTGGTGGCTGTATTGCTCGGATCATTTTTATTCTCTCAATTGTCACTTGTCTGGTGCCTTTTGCAATCCTGTGACCTAGGTATTTAACCTCTTGCTTGCAAAACTGAAGTTTTGCAGGCGACACTTTATGCCCTTCATCTGCCAAACGATTCAGAAGTGTAATAGTGTCAGTCACACAATTTTCTCTTGTTTTACCTGCGACAAGAAGGTCATCAATATACTGGACTAATGTTGACTCTCCAGGCAATTTTAGATCTTCAAGAGACTTTTTTAACAACTGATTAAAAATAGATGGACTCTCTGTATACCCTTGAGGGATACGACACCATGCTAATATTCGATCCTGGAACCGAAATGCAAAAATTTGCTGGCTATCTGGATGCAAAGGAACTGTAAAGAATGCATTGCCCAGGTCAATGACCGTGTACCATTCTGCATCATGTGGAATCTGATATAGAATTACTGCTGGATTCGGTACAACTGGACAACAAGGAACAACTATTTTATTAATTCTTCTCAGGTCCTGAACTATTCTATACGTTCCATTTGGCTTTTTAATACCCATAATCGGTGAATTACATGGGCTGCTCTCAATTTCTTTTAAAACTCCTTGCTTAATGAATTTCTCAATAACAGGAATCACTCCTTCGATTGTTTCAGGTTTCATTTTGTACTGAGGAACATTTGGAAAATCTATTCCCTGCCTCACAGTAATTTTAACTGGGTCCACATGTTTCATTAAACCCATTTCATCACCTGTCAAATCCCAAATTTTTGGATTCACTGTTTCTTTCAGTTCTTCTAGCAAATTATTTTTATCAAAAGCAGGAAACATTTTCAGCCTTATTCATGAAGGCTAAATCGGCTCGCAAAGGGCCGGATTCTGAGAATCCGGCCCTTTGCGAGTGAGATTTTTGCTTTTGGGATTCAGCATCCCAAAAGCAAAAATCGCTAATTGCGATGTCGCAAATGTGCGAGGAAATGACATTTAAGGAATCTCTATTTGAGATTCCTTAAATGCTATTCAACATCCTATTTCAATTTGCGATTTTGCTATTTCTAGGCGCAATTTACCGCGAGGTCAGACCTCGCGGTAAATTGCGAAAACGCAGAAAAATGCATTTAAATGCATTTTTCTGAGTTGCATGTTACACACACACATGTCCTTTGGACATGTGTGTGTGCAACACCTGTGTCACAGATCATTTGAGGGGTGCTACAGGGTGTCCTTTGGACACCCCTTGCACCCTTCAAATCGCTATCTTATTTGCGATTAGCAAATTGCTAATCGCAAATAAGGAATACTCACCATTCATTCCTATGGGCCTTTTGGCCCATAGGAATGCATGGGGAGTTTTTCCTTATTTGCGATTAGCAATTTGCTAATCGCAAATAAAGAATGTGTAGGAATCGCAAAAAATATTGCGATTCCTACATGAATCCCGTTTTGCGAGTCTCAAATATCGATTCCTTATGATTCGCTATTTGAGCCTCGCAAAACGGCCCGGTCATGAATCAGGCTGTTTATTTTCTTCATCAACCATTAATAATGTCAATTTATACAACCCATCTTCTTCTAGAGTCTGAAGTTCAATACCTTCAGGTGAACAGTATATTTTGCAATTCATTTTGCACAACAGATCCCGACCTAATAAGTTAACAGGACTGCTGTCACAGACAATAAATCTGTGTTTATCTTTGTAGTTTCCTATTTCTACATCTACAGGATTTGTCAAGCTAGTTTTAATATGCTGGTTAGCTACACCAACAACCTGGATTGTATCACCCGAGAGAGGAAGATTTTCAATTTCCACTGATCTAACAGTAGAACGGGTAGCACCAGTGTCCTAAAGAAAAGTGATATCTTTATCATTCACTTTACCATTTACAAATGGACCTGACTGATCTACCTCAAGAGTGGCTCCAATTACATACTCTTCTTCCCCTCTCAGGCACCGTCATGAGTAATTTTCCAAATCACTGCTCTCATTTTCTTTAAACCAAAATTGTTGAGAAAGATTTGACACATTTTGTGATCTTTTTACCTGTTCAGCTCCGCAGAAACATGTTTCCGGATTATATTTCTGTAAATTGCTGCAATTTGGCAAAGGTGGCTGTGGAATTTGGCCTTGCTGAATGAATTGATTCTGCTGCTGATTCACTAACTGTCGCTGTAGCTGTTGGTGCTGACTTATATTTCATTTAACTGTCGCTGAAGCTGTTGCTGTTGCTGCTGATTTATCTCATTCTGCATCTGTGGATTTAATGATGAACTCTTTAAATTTCTGGGCGGATTTTTACACTCTCGCTTCCAGTGTCCAATTTCCCCACAATTAAAACAGGGTAGCTTTTATTTCAGTTCTTCAATGTTTATATTAAATTTTGGCTTGTTCGTAAATTTTCCTTTAAACTTGCCAGGATTCTGATTCTGCTGAAAACCTTTATTTTCTAAAGCTGCTATCTGTTGCTCAGCTACCTTCACTTGCGCCCACATTGCCTTTTCCTTAAGTTTCTTCTGCCTAGCATCTATTTCATCGCTGCAGTATTTTGCCTTTCTCAGAATGTCATCAACTGAAAGTGCTTGCCAACCTCCAATTCCTGTTCTAATCATGTCCCCTATTTCAGGTCTCAGGCCATAAACAAATCTATAAATGAAGTGGCTCATATAACTTTCACTTAATTTTTCATAGCCACTGTATTGTTTAAATACCAGAAGCAATCTTTCATAATAGGAGTGAACTGATTCTTTTGGTTCCTGGTTACTTCTCTCAATTTTAACCCAATCCACTTCTTTTGCAGGAATTTTGTCTTTTAACCAACCAATTACTTTGTCATAATAATCCATGACAGTGACTGAAGGAGCACCTGTTACTCTATGCCTTTGTGGTTCTTCTTTCGGCCAACCCACAGAAATTTTGCATTCTGTCCAGAGATCTGACGGGACAACCATGTCAAAGAAACCATCAAGATCAATCCACAGAACTTTGGAAACCTTAATAAACCTGTCTACCTGGCGATACCATTTCACTGGCTTTTCTCTGAGTCTGGGAAAATCATTCGTAAATAATAATATATCCTGTCTTGTCCATGGAACATGAACATAACCTCCACCAGCTATTTCCCTCATTGGAAATTCACCAAAAACTTTTCCCCTGTCCTTCTTTTCTTCTTCTCTCTTCTTTGTCCATTTAACTCTCCATTTACTTATGTCACCTAATCTTTTTAAAAACACAATTAATTCTTTTATGTGAGTTATTCTTCCTGTAGTGTTAAGATTTTCTATGTCCCTTTCAGAAAAATCCACTCTGTAATGCTTTTGTAATTGTTTCTGACGAGTTAAATCTAGTTCCAATTCAGCAGCCACCTCTTCAAACTGATCATATTTATTCTTAGTTTTCCATTGAATACTTTTACATATAAAAAGCAATTCATCATCCTGATATTGTTTCAAACAATCAGCACCAATTGTGCCAATAATCAATTCCTCCAAATCTGCCTTTAATTTAGCAATATCAAGCTGTCTTGATTCAGGAATTTGTGTTAACTCTGTTCTATTTACAGAGCCAGAATCTGATTCTGCAACCGATGGTGTGACATTTGACAAACCTTGATTTAAAGTTAAATGTGGCATTGTTTTATCTTTATGAATCTCTGTGAATTCAGAATAAAAATTTTCAGCCACTTTCTGAATTTCCACATTCAAAGGATTTGCTATTAGCGACTGCCTACTTTCATGTTGATCAAAAACTGGCCCAACAGGACCAATTGTAACTGGTACTGTCACTGCTTCCATTCCCTTTGTCAATTGTTGAATTAATTCTCCCTTTGCCTTTAAATAATCAGTTATATTTGGAATATCAGGCAGCGTCTTTTTATAATTTTTCTGAACATTATTTCTAGAATTGGGATTTTCTCTTGGGAACCTTGTTTTGCTTCTCGATCTTTCTCTATGAGGTAATCTCATGAATCTGGGTGATTCCTCAACTACCTCCCTTGGTGCAGAAGGAGAAATACCTGACAAACTCCTTGGAGTAGAATGTGAACAACCTGGTTGTTAATATGGCGGAGGACTGTTTAACATATCCTCTAAAACTGCATCAAATTCTTGATCTAATTCACCTTTCTCTTGAGAATTCTTTTGATCTGATTCTAAAACCATTTCTAATACTGGATATAATCCTTCCTGCATATCTCCTTTCCTCCAACGACGTACTTTTTCCTGATGAGTTTCTTTATATAATCTCCTTGGTGTTCCCCAATTTTCTCCCTCAAGCTCCATCATTTCAATTTCCCATTCAACTAATACTTCAAATTGAGTGGGTCTGGGTCTTGGTGAAAGAGCCATCATTCTATCTCTCAAATTTCTTAAAACTTTAACATTAAATGACCCATCCTCCGGCCGGCTAAAACTCCATCTCCCCTTGTATATTGCATCCAATTTTCAAACCAGAGAACAGTATGATATCCATATTCTCCTTCCATATATGCCACGGGTGTTTTATACTTATGAAGCAATTTTTACACCACGCGCTTAATTTTCTTGTCGGGACTAAATACATTTTTAATTTTCTGAACCCATGAAGGCTTTTTCTCTTCTTTATACTAAAAACTCATGTTTTAAAAAGAATTCATAAAGCTTAGAAAAGATCGTAAATAATTTTTCTGTTGTTCCGCTACTCTGACCAATCCGTACGCGAAACTCACCAACAAGCCAATCAGGTTAAGCTATGTCACCACCTTGCTCAACCAATGAGAAACCAGTTTTCAGAAATGTCCAATAAGCTAACAGCTCAATTTGATCACGTGAACCAATCAGTGCACTCGCTGTTACGTATGTTAGCCAATCACAGCGCGAACCCTGTGACGTACACTGCCGCTGCAGAGAAGCTGCGCTTGTCAGTGTCACTCCGTAAATTCACCCCTCCCGTACAAAATATTTTCACAGCACCATTTTAAACAATTCTTTTCAAAGAGTTTCTGTTAATAATTACATTAAACAAACCATTTGTCCGATTCGCTAACAAAGTGATAGTTTTGCCAAACATTCAGAAATTCCACTCGCATGAAATAGACGACGCTATTTTCATAAAAACTATTTTTCAGCATTCATACAAAAAGAAACCTAACCATACATACATGAATTCTTCAGTCGGACTTTAACCAACCAATAGAATCCCTGCTTACGCTAGTAAGAAAAAGCTATCTTACCGTTCACACAAGTTCTGAAAAATCCTACTACTCTTTTCACAACGAGTTTTAAAATGGGCTCTCCAAGTCCCTATACTTCAATGTTATGATTTCATAGTTAATCCTCACTATTCATGCAAACTGTCATACCTAAATCCCTAAACTTGTGTTGTACGACCACAACACTTAGTGATAATTCTGTACCACTATTTTGAAACGGAACAAATGAACTGTGTAACTTCACCTGTCACACTATTCTGCCGGCCGGCTAATAGGTTTTTCACACTGCTGGAAAAACCTAACAACCAACATATAACATGTAGACAAAACTTAACATGTGTTAAACATGTATCCTATGTAATTACCATGTAACATGTATACTACCATAGTAACCAAACTCTGCTACCAGAAATTTGATCCAGCTGGTCTAAAGAAATTCAGTCTCATATATATAAACTCTACACCATGATACTCACCTATATTTATAAAATTATCACTAGGCCCATTCTTAGCAGAAATTTATATTTTGACCTACTGAATCATATGACCTAATTAATCAAATCTAATAAACACTCTAATTAAGTCGCATATAAAAGGCAATGGATTAAACTAATGGTAACGCAAGGAAATGATCAAGACCAGCTTGTCATTTCAAAAATTCATTTTATTAAATTTTATTTCATAAAGAAAGCTTAACTCTTTTATTAGCAATTTTATTTCAATCTTAATTCATTAGCTGCACAAAAGCAGTGAAAAATTCAATGAACCAACATCTGCATGAGAGCTCAAACAGTTATTTATTTATTTCTCCATAGCCTAATTCCCTAACTTAACTAAAGAAGAAACCTGTAAGTAAAGCAAAATTCTCAAGTCTGACGTGAAAGGGGAAACTGGCAGCATCTCTGGAGCACAGGATCGATCGACCAGTGCTCTTAGCAAGGGGGGAATTCTTATAGTATTTTCCTATCTAAAACTAACTAAAAGAATACAAATATTCAAGCAGAACTGAATTTCATTGGCTGTCGAATGTCTTTCGATGCGGTTATCATCCGTTTCTCACATAGCCAGAGTCACTTTTCAAAAGTACTATTGTTCATGAGTATGACACCGGCAGCTTCCGAAGAAAGTAACATTTAACTAAAACAAAACTTCCTTCGTCCGCTCATGCTTTTCCGTTTTTCCGCTGCCGAACGACAAGTACAGCCTTGACCATGGAACAAACTGAACCAAATGTCCTAAGCTTCCACACAGCCTTTGTTTGCAAGCCTCTCTCCAAGAATTAATGTAGAAAGATATATTTTTTTCATTCCTGCGTAGCTATGCAAGGCTCACTCTGGTCAGGCTTTCAGTCGTCCATTTTAGGAATAGGCCACAAGCCTTTTTTACATGCAATGAGGGTGTCTAGTATGCAAAGAAACACAAGACAATAATTAATTAAAGAAATGATAATTATTCTGTTACCCACCCCCTCTACTAAAATTAACCCATTAGCTATGTTACCTAGTTTTGCATACAAACAAATAAACAAACACATACACATGAGACGACAATACATAAACAAAAGCACATTTAAAAGAATGCACATGCTATTCTTTTCAAAACAGCTGCAGTTAATAAATAACAAACGAAAGACAAAGTAAATATATTAATCAAAGCTAGATAACAAACATAATAAGAGCACAAATAGATATACCCACGTGTTCATGTAGGTGTATATTACTCTAGGTTGAATCAGTAAACATGCAAACCATACAACACATATTAGTAAAAATAAAAATAAAAATAAAAATCAGGAGAGCTTCATCTGTCACAAGCTTTTCAGAAATAAATCTGAAAGTCCGCTCCATCAGAAACTATCTCCTTTAAAACCTGGTTAAACCTTTACACCATGCCATTGGTTTCTGGGTGGTATATGGAACACTTTTTCAGCTTCACCCCACATGATTTTAAGAACTGTTCCATCTTATTCGACCCCAACTGCACTCCACTGTCTGTCAACAAAACACTTGGAATTCCCTCTCTCACCAACAATTCTTTCAGAAAATTCACAACATGCTTGGTTTCAATCCCCATTGAAACCTTCATCTCTGACCACCATGAGGACATATCTATGAGCACCCATCACGTATGATTCTCCACCACCCATGCGTACAGGACCCAATATATCTAAAGCCACCTCTTGCCTTAACTTGATCAGCATTCTCAAATTAACACAGGTTGTGTTTGGTAGTTTTCTCACTCATAGCACTCTGAACACACTCCCTAATCTCCCTTTCCACCTGAAGGTTCATGTCTGCCCACCAATATGTTAACCTCAGCCTTTCTTTCGTATTGGACATCCCTTGGTGACCCATTTGCTAGATTAATTAGACCTTCTCTCAAAGGAAATGGTGGACTCAATCTTGTGCCCCTGAACAACAAACCATTTACCACGGACAATTCATCCCTCACATGCCAATATTTCTTGGAGGCACCCTTCGCTCTTGATGGTAAACCACTGTTTAAACCCACTTATATTTCTTGCATTTCTATATCAAGCAAGGAAGCATTCTGCCATGCGCACTCTGTGAGACCACTGGCTTCTTTTTCACAAACCTCTTCATTGTCCTCCTCACAACTGATACACTGTTCCTTCTCAGACACTTCTACAAACCTAGAAAGAGTGTCAGCTACCTTATTCCTCACTAAGCATGGGTGAATTTTGCAAATTCGTGACCCGTGAATTTGCGGCTTTGCGAATTCGCGATCCGCAAAATTCGCGAATTTGTGCGAATTTGTGGATTTTTGTTTTTTTGCGTGTTCGCGGGGTTTTTTGCGTGTTCGCGGGGTTTTTGCGTGTTTGCGGGGATTTTTGCGTCTTTGCGAGCCGCTTGCATAGCGAAGTTACCCATGCAGTCGTTTATGGGAGAGGAGAGATAGATAGATAGATAGATAGATAGATAGATAGATAGATAGATAGATAGATAGATAGATAGATAGATAGATAGATAGATAGATAGATAGATAGATAGATAGAAAGAGAGAGATAGAGAGGGAAAGAGAGAGAGAGAGAGAGAATGAGAGAAAGAAAGAGAGGCCGGATCTCTGAAGGGCCAGATTCCTGAGTTGCCCCTACAGAACATACAGCTTTTTATTTTTAGCAAAATGCATATGAAAATTGTGCTGTAAAGGTCTCTTTTAGTTTAACCCCTCCTGACAACTCACAATGGGTGTATTTGCCATCATCTCCCTTCTTCCTGTTTTTTATATCTGTAAGTGCTTGCTGATGAGGTTTAATTCCTTGGACAGGTGCCTCGTTGCCTACTTGTAACTATTCTCTGACCCTGCTTCAAGGGTCAGAGCAGGGTCAGAGAATAGTTGCAAGTAGGCAACGAGGCGCCAGGAAGCAAGTAGCAGCAGGTGTCCAAGTTGAAGTTAATTTGTTTGTAAACCTTTTGTAAAAGGTTACAAAGAAATGAGGTTCAACTTTTGCACCTGCTGCTGTAACCCTTGCTTGGCTGAAAATTCGCCCCCGCTGATTCGCGGATTTTACCGCGATTTCGCGAGATTCCCAGGTCGCAAAATCGCGGAAAATCCGCAAATTCGCCCGCAAAATGGATTTTATACCCACCCTTATTCCTCACACCCAATAAGTACTTAATCTCAAAATCATATTCCTGTAAGGACACCATCCACCTAGTGATCCTGCTGGACACTGTGTCAATGCCTTTCTTTTTGAAGATTTCACCCAAAGATTTGTGATCCGTTCAAATTTTAAACCTATTGCCCAACATCAAATTCTCCAACTTTCTCATAGCCCAACACACAGCATGCGCCTCCCTCTCAATGATGGAATAAGCAAACTCTTCCTTTAAGACTGCGTGAGAGGAATAAAACCACCCTCTCAGCACCTTGGACTTCTTGTTGATGGACAGCGCCCACACCCTTAATGCTGGCATCAGTAATCAATACTGACCGCCCTTTGGAATCAAATCTCCGCAACTTGGGAGCTTTACTCGATTCAACCTTCACCTGCCTGAACTCTAATTTGCAAGCTAACGTTCAGGTAAATTCAACCCCTTTCCTGAGTAGTTTCCTCATGTTCTCGCCCATACCAGCAAAACCTCTAACAAACTTGCAATACTCGGCCATTCCGAGAAACCTTGTCAACTCATGCCTATTGTACGAGGACCTCAAACTCTCTATGGTGTTTACCAACTCCTTTTTGAGCAACACTCCTTCCCCTGTAACCGTATGGCCTAAGTTGTATTTGGACCTTATACGAAACTTGCATTTATCCAACCTAATGGTAAGATTAGAGCCATCCAACATTCTCAAGACCTGATTAACCCTTGCATCATGCTTTTCATTGTCTTTACCAAAGACTAAAACGTTGCCCTGATATATCCACACACTGTCAAGTCCCTTCAACATTTTTTCCACGGCCCTCAAAAAGTCTGCAGATACTAACCCAAACAGCAACCTAACTAATCGAAAGGTACAGAAAGGTGTAATGAACAAAGTAAGATCCTTGGATGGCTCATCCAGCCTTATGTGATGGTATGCAGACTTGAGATCTATAGTGTAGAATATTTTGGCTCCATGCAAACAACATGAGCATGTCTAAAATCTTGGGCAATAGGTATCTGTCTACAATTATACTCTTGTTTAACTCTCATAAGTCCACACACAATAGCAGAATACAATCTGACTTTCAAGCAGCTACCACGGGAGCCAGCCATTGTGTCCCTTCATCCTCTTAAATAACCCCATCATGTTATTTTTCCAATTCTGCCTTCATCTCATCCCTGACCGCTACTGACAAGGTACGTACCATCCCTGCAAATGGTCTTGTCCCATCAACGAACTTAACATGGTGAACATAGTCATGAAGACACCTGAGTTCATCTCTAAACACTGGAGGAAATCTGCATCCAAGATCCTGCCTGAACTCTTCACTCAACTGTAGATCAATTGCCTTAACCAGAATATCTTCCTTTAACACTATAGAAGAAACACTGTTAGGATCAAACATGATTCCAAATTCCCTCTGGTGGAACCAGCTAAGTATGCTGTCACCCTTCTGTGACAAGTAAACCTTTGCATTAGTGTACCTACCTTTGTACTCCAACAGACCCCAGAAATATCCAAACAGTTTCATGGGATTGCCTCCATCGGCACAGGGTCTAATGTCAGGCTTTTATATTTTGACTTTACCCATGAGACTGCGCTTTTAAAATTGACAATGGTGATTATGGCACTAGAATCAAATAAGACATTTGTACTACCACCTTTGATTACAGCTTCATCCACAGGACAGTTATTCTTTCACCCCATCACATGTAACACAATTTGACCACAGTCAAAATCTTCCACTTCATCTTTGTCATCACTCCTTTCATAAATTTCATTGACTCCCTTTCTCACAACGTTAGCTTTTCAGACAGTTGCAAAATGCTGTCTTTTCTTAAAGTTGTTGCACACTGCTTTACTGGCTGGACAAGATCTATTGTTGGCTAAATGTCCAGACTTCCCACAACTATAGCATTTGGCTTGAAACGCAGGTCTTTTACCCGGAGCAGCAGCTACTTTTTTCTTCTTGTCTCTCTCATTAGATTCTTGTGTCACTACGTGAACAGTCTCATCCTTGACCTCCTCCTTCTTGATGATCTCCACACACTTGAGAGAGTGTTCAATTTCTTTGGCAATGACCAATACCTCATCGAACGAAGGTTCGTCCTTCTGCCACAGTTCATCCCTTACTTTCTCAATGTTGCACCCCAGGATAAATTGATCTTGAATTCTCTCTTCAACCAAACACCAAACTTACACGAGGAATGCTAACTTTCTCAAAGTGGTTACATAGTTTTCCACTGTTTCCCCTTCTCTCTGACTTCTGCGGACAAAATTACATTGTTCCAAAGTGGTGGCAGATAGTGTCTATCCAGCTTCATAATGCACATCTCATACTCATTGAGATCTTGACTGACAACCTCTGGAAGATGGTCAAAGGTCTCTTGCCCATCTTTGCCCAAGCAATACAACCATAGTGCAGTGCTGCATTCTGCACTCAGTGATGTACCACATACCTTGGTACACCTCTCAACCACCTTGCACCACTTCTGCCACCTAATC
This sequence comes from Lissotriton vulgaris, assembly GCF_964263255.1. Lineage (NCBI taxonomy): Eukaryota > Metazoa > Chordata > Amphibia > Caudata > Salamandridae > Lissotriton > Lissotriton vulgaris. Next base: position 966,973,723 of record NC_141697.1, read on the forward strand.
AGTGGATATCCAGGCACAGTTAAAAAGAAAGGGGGAGCTGGTACGTTTTGCATGTTGGATTACATGTAGTGTGGACACTAGAACCGTGGGGTTAGCTCTTAAGCCAGAGCACTAATTACCTTAAGAGATACTCACTATGAGCAGCACTGTGAAGACAAAAAATGTGTCACACCATATAAGAACAGAGAACATATGAGTATGCAAATAATCACCCCGATGTCACTGATAGTGTGTGCAGCACTGTCGAAGTGAAGTAATGCCCAAAAACAAATAGTGTGAGAACCACTGTAGTATGCGTATCCAACTTTTCACCCCAATGTAACAGATAGAGTGCTCGTCCCTGATAATGTGTTTAAAAATGTGCAAAAATAAATAGTGTGCACATCACTCCTGAACAAGTCACAGCGGGTATGCACCATGCATTAACAGGGCCAGATTCACAGAACTAACTTAAGACAAAACACTAAACTTACTACTTTTGGTATTGACAGAAGTTAGGATTTTGTCTTAAGTTTGTCTTAAGACAGACTTAAGACAGACTTAAGTTAGGATTTTGTCTTAAGTCTGTCTTAAGTCTGTCTTAAGAAAAACTTAAGACAAAATCCTAACTTCTGTGAATACCAAAAGTAGTAAGTTTAGGATTTTGTCTTAAGTTAGTTCTGTGAAACGGGCCCTACGTTTTTATACCTCGAAATGTTCACAATTACAGTCCACAAATGTAACTTCTTGCACAGTTTTCATAATTCCATTGATTGAGATCCATGGTATGATCTTGGAATAATCATTCTTCAGCCCAAATCATCCGAAACCTACATGTTATATCTTTGTTCTCTGTTCTTCAGTTTTCTAAGAATGTACAATATCTAATTTCACCTCAGAAGTATAAAATACATTTGAAGCTCAACATGTTCAAACTCTCATTTCCAAGTTGACCTGCAACAAAATTGACACAATTATTCATAGAGAGAGAATATTCAGACTGTAAGAAGGAAACTTTAGTAATTATGCTTGTAACTAAAAAAATTATGTCAGTATTTTAATCTATTTCGAAGGAAATAATGAAGGACAAAATAGAATATTCAAAGGCATGCAATGAAAAAAACATAATACATTTTTTGAGGCCTACATGGGAAAATCAAAAGTGTTAACGTTAAAACACTTGAAGAAATCTCAAAACGCATAAGAATATAATATAACTATCATTACACTATCTTCATAGGCACAGTCTAATCATATTTTATTAATAAACAAACAGTTTTCTTTTTGCAGTTTCAGATCTACATTTAACAAAATATAGCGAACTAATTTCAAATCATCGTTTGCTAAAATATTATCACTGCATTATTATTTTCCACATTATTATCATGACACATTAGTCGTTTTTTTCTCTCTCTCTCGTAAATCTCTCAGCTTCACCAGTTTGCAACCCTACTGCATGCTTTTACGATGCAGTTTAAAAAAACTTCTCAGGGCCTGATTCACAGTATGAACTTAAGACTCAATCCTAAACTTACTACTATTTTGGTATTTACAGAATGCACTTACTCATTTCAGTATTCACAGAAGGCACTTACTCATTTCGGTATTCACAGAAGTTAGTAGTCATAACTTTAGTACTCCTAAATGCCTTCTGTGAATATTGAAAGTCTTAAAATTAGGATTTTTCTCAGTTTAGTAGTAGTAAAGTTTAGGACTCCTAAATGCCTTCTGTGAATACTCAAAGTCTTAAAATTTGGATTTTTCTCAATTTAGTAGTAGTAAAGTTAAGACTCCTAACTTTAGGACTCCTAAATGCCTTCTGTGAATACCAAAAGTCTTAAAATTAGGATTTGTCTCAGTTTAGGAGTCCTAAAGTTAGGGGCCCTAACTTTACTACTACTAAATTGAGAAAAATACTAATTTTAAGGCTTTCTGTGTTCACAGAAGGCATTTAGGAGTCCTAAAGTTAGGACTACTAACTTCTGTGAATACCAAAATGAGTAAGTGCCTTCTGTGAATACAAAATGAGTAAGTGCATTCTGTGAATACCAAAATAGTAGTAAGTTTAGGATTGAGTCTTAAGTTCATTCTGTGAATCGGGCCCGTCGTATTCAACAAGACACAATGGGCCCGATTCACAGAATGAACTTAAGACTCAATCCTAAACTTACTACTATTTTGGTATTCACAGAATGCACTTACTCATTTCGGTATTCACAGAAGGCACTTACTCATTTCGGTATTCACAGAAGTTAGTAGTACTAACTTTAGGACTCCTAAATGCTTTCTGTGAATACTGAAAGTTGTCAATTTTTTTTGTTTAAGTACGTTAGTAATTCACACGATGAGCAGGATTTAACCAAGTAAAATCATTCTTAAATAATTATGCTCTATTGCATACATCTCTAATATTCAAGGTAAAAGAATATTTCTCTTCTCCTACTTGCTGCTAGTTAAATAGTGAGTTACCTTCAATTTAGCCTTACTTGTTTACCCTTACTTGAGTGTTTGCCTGCAGATCCAGGAAGATATGCCACTACAGTACTATATTATAACATTTTGAATATTATATTATGCATTTGTATAGTGCTGGCTACCATGTGTATTGGCCTAATAACCTGTTCTCTCTTTTGAGTGACAGAACCAATGTGAGGTTACATATGTCTTAAATTAGAGTATGCAAAAGACACACAATTGATGGACGGAATGCAGAACAAATCAAAAACATTTACCCTCAGTCAAGTAATCAGGGTTAAAACCATCATTCTTTTGCTCACCATGCCACCCCAGTTTAGACCTGACCATATACAAATCAGTCTTGAAACTGTGCCTCATGGGAACAGTCCAGCCCGAACTGCCAAGCCAGGTCCTCCCTGGACCGAAAAAAAGCATCTTAGGACCGGTTTTTGTGTTTCTCCCCTCATCAGCCAGGATAGCTTGATTCTAGTGGCACAGTGGGCCCAGGACCCACGTCTGGGCATACCTGGCACACTTACGACGAGAAAGCAGTGTTGTAATATCTGTGCTTGAACTTTTTGTGTAGTTTGCCCAATATAAAAGAACTTACATGGGCATGAGCTTGGGAAGCGTGTGGATGATAGGCATCCTGGGTTGTTTTTTATTTAAAAAATTGTGTTCCAGGTCCATGAGGTAACCTCCATCCAGACCATAATCCATCACCCTCCTTATGAGTTTAAAAAAAAGGTTTTGTGTGTATGGTATTCTCTATTATCTCAACTTTGACATCAAGGAAGTCTTATAGCATAAGTACAGAGTCTAATGACATCCTTGATGTCAGAGTAGAGATAATGGAGAATATCATGCACACAGAACTTTTTTGCAAAGCTACTGTTTGGAACAGCCTTCTTCATTATCTCAGCAGCCAACCGGACAACTTGAAATGAAGTATTCCATACGGGGTGTTCCTGAGAGCAAAGAGAAACTGTAATACCGAGGAGGCATACTTCACCAAACAGGAGAACATGGTCATTAGATTCTGGGAACGAGATTTACTAATTAGGTTCTCAAGAGGGCTATATTAAAAGCTAGCAAGGTGAGGCAGATCCCATACCCTGATAGAGCATTCTACCAGTGAAGACACTAACAGTTCCAATGATACAAGGGTCAAACTTACATACAATGCCAATTTGCAAGGGATCTATAAAATTACCACACATAACTGGGATCTACTTACCAGTGACTCAGTGATCAAGCATACGTTACACGATAGACCCAGGGTCGCATACAGGAAGGGATGCAGTCTGAGGGATATCTTGGTTCATGGTGATATCACTCTCATGCACCAACCTCAATCAACGTACCTTGCAAGGTTTTTTCCCATGTGGCCACTGTATAACCTGTCGCAAAGGTTATATGAAGAAGGAATACTGAATACTGTCGAACAACAGCAATAGAAAAATCATGCAATTCCTTACCTGCAGTTCCACATTTGTGGTTTATGCCCTCGAATCCCCTTCCAATCTCAGGTATGTGGGGAGCACCACGTTCATGGTGAAAAAGAGAATATTGGAACACATGCATGCCGTTAACAATAGAGACACTCACTACCCTATAGCGAGGCATTTTCAGGACTATCACTTGTCAAACAGTTCCCTTCTGAGCTATTTTGCAATTGAACAAGTACATACTGGTCCCAGGAGTGGAAACCGGCTACTTAAGCTATCCAAACGCAAACGCAAATCAAGATACATACTGGACCTAGAAACCAAACATCCAAGGGGCCATAATCTCAATGAGGAACTGGGAATATACCTTCACTAGGAATGATGTGCTATCATATGTTACCTGGAGTTTTCCTTTTGCAAGCAAACATGTTTTTACTCTTTTTACTTTCTTTTTTTCCATCTTTCTTCTATCTTCCTTCTTCTCCTCTCTTCTGTTTTTTCTTCTCATGTTTTCACTCCTCACTTTTTCCTCTTTTTTTCTCTCTTTGAGTTCATTTGGTACTGGCAATCTGTGTGCTCACTTTCCAATCTAAGCTTTGCAATTTTGAAACTGATATTGTCCTCATTTCTGTTGACAGGACTCCTTGTAGTTGTAATATGTGTCATTTGTGTTTTTAATTGAGTGTATTTGCATTTTTATTTCAGGAGGAAAGGAAGGGACCCATCATTGGCTGGGGACATTTTCACGGGTTCCCTACCCTTTTCTTCATGAACTTGTCAAACAGGTGATTTACATCTGAGAGATAAGGAGTCTTTTACTTCTTTATTCTGTTTGCTTACACGCTTTCTGAAAAAAATATCATCTGTAGTACCATTGTGTTGGGATTTTTGGTGTTTGTGGTTTTGTAACACATTTGTCACTTACCTCTTTCATTCCTGATTTATGTTTGCCCAGCATGTTATTCCCATTTATTTATCTTATTTATTTGGGGGCCAGCCATTAGGAATTTTCATTTCACGTGTACAGATCCTTTACCTATCTGTGGCATACTTGATCATTACCCCCACTGTGGTTTGATTATCCAGCATATTAGCTTTGACTCCTGTAAGTGCCCTTCATAGACCCATACAACATGAGTCATATATCACCTCTGATGTTTAACATAATGTGTTTCTCTATATATTCTGTTTATATTTATGCATATGCAGTGTGTGATAACATGCATGGCTTTATATTTTAGCCTGCATTATGTGTATTATATGTTGCCAGATGGTTGTTTTTTCTCAACTGGATGTTTTCATTTATTTCAACTGTGACCTACTGTTTAAATTTCTTCTGTAAACATGCTTGGTGTGTATTGTTTTGGCCTCTTTGCACTTGCCTTTATTATGTATTAACATACTACAAGATGGCCGCCACAATATGCAATTTTTTTCAGGACATATTTTGTCTAGTCCATCTTATATGTCAGGATATGTATTGGGGTCTCACCTTTCAATCTTTGTGATCAAGACTGTTCGCAGTCGAAACGTGTGACTGGATTGAATAAACCTGTGCTGTGACTAGCCTGAGTGTGCACTCTTCTTGGACTCTTTTGTGTGATATATATATATATATATATATATATATATCTATATATATATATATATATATATATTACCTACTGGCGGTCGCCAGTAGGTAGTTATAGTTAGGATTTTTTTCAATGTTAAATCTCAAAATTCTATTTGGAATAACTTTGGCACCGGTTGACGAATCTGCCTGAAAATTTCAGGAAAATGGCCTCGTCGAGCTCCGGTCCTTCCCTGAAAGTTTGGCGGGGATACAATAAGCGGGGGCCGAGATAAAAGGGGGGTCCCAAAACGCGTTTTCCCCATGTTAATTTCCATAGGGCGGTCGATTTCACTTTTAGCCCGAACGGCTGAATGGATTTACACCAAACTTGCCAAAATTGTAGGGACTGGTAGCCCGATGTGCCTTTGCTATGTCTCAAGATATGTGCTCCAGTGGATTTTGAGTAATTTAGGTCCAAAAAAATATATATATCTATAGCAGCGCACAGGTGCGCGCACCGGAGTGCGCTCCAGGCGCGACACGCGAGGTGCGCATGGAAAGCTGATTGGCTCTCGGGTGTCTGTAAACATTCCAAACAGTCCAGAGCGGTCGCCATCTTGTGTCTCGGTAAAATCGAGACATAAGAGGTGGCTAAAACAAAGTGGGAACTGACCATAAGGCGTCAGGGATAGACCCCTTTGACCCCCTAGGTTTGATGTGGGGGCTATAAAAGGGCCCCGCGGGGCATTTAAAATATTTTTTTTTTTTCGTTTTGCGCGGGGGAAGCGCTCGGTGTGCGCACCAGGTAGCGCACCGGGGAGCGTAAAATGAGGGAAAAAGATGACAGTTTTAAAAAAATGAAGTTTTCATTTAGAAATTGGAGGTAGTTCTTAAAAGAACTTTTTTTTTTCTTCTTTTTGTTGTTTTATATTTTTTTTGTGTTTTTGGAACTTTTTAAACTTTTTTTGGCTTTTCAAAACAGTTTTATATTTTTTTTGTATTTTTTAGGGGGAGAAACAAAAAAAGGGAATTGAAACTGGCTCAACTGGAGCAAAAAAACAAAAAACCCAAAAAATTATTTCTTTTTGGGGCACTTGTGATTATCACCTGCAAGGACGATGAGCTTAACACTTTGTTCCCCATAGGAGATAAGCTTGCCACAAGCCTTACAAGTAATTTTAAAATCAGCAAATCTTGGCTGAATGCAAGGCATCACCTCAGATGTTTCTGGTTGCGAGGAAGAGGGTTGTTTTCTTTGGGAGGGGGTCCTTGATGACTGGGGGAGGTTACTGGCCAGTTCCCGGAACTCTGCGCGAGAGTAGTTGTTTGGATGCTTTCTTGTCATGTGCCGAATCATGGTATAGTTACCAAAAGAATATTTCTTATTTGGGTTGCCCCGTGAAAGTTCATCATTGCAGATGAGGCAAGTGACTTTGGGCGCATTCACCTTTTTTTGCCCCTCTGGGATTGAAAAAAACTGCCAAATGAAGTGTGGTTTGGGTTTATAAGGTGTGTTTTCTTCAGGCAGCCATCTTCTTCTCCCCTCCTCCTCTTCCTCTTCCTCCTCCTCCTGTTCTTGACCACCAATATAATTTGGAGCTGGTCCTCTTGGTGGTGGTGGTGGTGGTGGTGGCTGAGATGCACCTGCTGCTGCTGCTACTGAAGCCATTTTAAAGTACAAAAAGGTACAGAGAGTTCCAAACAGATCTTCCTCAGTCAAAGGACAAAGTCAGAATAAGGAAAAAAGGTGGGGGCTTTCATCATTTGGAAAACAAAACTGTCCTGAACCAATGAGAAGTGTTATTTTCAGGTCACAAGACCAGGGGCTTCATCATTATGAAACTAAAACTGTTATGAACCAATGAAAAGTGTTATTTTCTGCTCACATGACCCGACGCGCTTACGCTACGCGCACGGGGGCGCGCAGCGTAAGCGCGTCGGAAGTTTACGTTTTGCGATCGTATTCGTTCGAGTACTTCCGGGTGCGCTTACGCCGTGCGTATCACGCGGTCGCGGCTACGCGATACGTCACGATCATATTTTCGTTTGCGATATTGGCGCTCACGAGACGCTCCCCGGAGCGCGCCCGGGGGCGCTTTTCAGAAATACGCTTTTCGGGGCGCACTCCGGGGCGCGCTCTGGGAGCGCTCCCCCCAAAAATTAAAAAAAAAAAATGGGATAATTGTAGAGACAGGTAGCCCTATTCTGAAGTGGTTTGTAAAAAAATTAACTTTATAAAAATATGTATTGTGCTACATTGGGCTTAATATATGTTAGAGCCAAAATGTAGCCCAAATGTAGCCCAAAGTAGCCGAATGAAGCCCAAAGATGGCCACCAGAGATCAAAAATTGTAAATGTAGCCCAAAATTCAACTAGATGTAGCACAACTGTAGCCCAATGACAGAATGTACCAGAGTGTTAAAAAGAACAACTAGAGTGCTAACAGTCTTATTTATAAAGTGAAACTTATAGTAAGGAATTAGCATTTAAAAAACCTATGAAATTCACTGAAAAAAACCATAGGTTTCACACCAGTTATAGTTAGGAATTAGCATTTAAAAAACCTATTAAATTCACTGAAAAAACCATAGGTTTCACACCAGTTATAGTTAGCTGGAAATTTTACTGATATAAAACCATTGAAATTCCCACGTTATAGTTAGTCGGACTCACTATAACTTGCGCGTGCAATGCACTGCTGATGACATCACATATTACATCACTCATGACATGGTCAGTGACATCACTCATGACATCACTGATGACACCATCCTTGTGACACAGTGACAGACCTCCTTTCAGTGTAATGTAACCCATGAAACACATATTCAAAAATAGAAACTAATATTTTCAAAAAAGTGGATATACCCATACCAGTTACAACAACCAATTCAGTAATACCACCATCTAATACACATCCACTCATGTGTATGTATTTGGGTTATTAGATATTTTTATTAGTATCAGTATGAGTGTCTATATGGTTTGGTGGGGGTATTACTTAGCACATAGATGCATGAGTGACTGACTCTTTGTTTGTATGTGTTTTGAAGACAACATATGTACAGGACTGTATGGGTGGATGAGTGTCTATATGTGTTTGTTAGTGAGTGAATGACTGTCTCACTAGTGTCTTTATCAGTAACTACATATGTTTTAATCTAGTATATATGAATATTGATGTATATAAGTGAGTATATGTGAGAGTAAGAGATTGTAAGAGTTCCTGTTTAAATAAGTATGTGTTTCTATAAGTGATTGTTTAAGAGAATAAATATGTGTAATTTTAAATAGAAGTAAGGTGGAAGTGTGTGTATAACTCTATATTCAAATAAATGGATGTCCAATAGTTTATTTGCACGTGTGAATATGTGTGTGAGTAACTTTTGGATGAATGTCGGTGTGTAACAGGATGTATAGGTGTATCACTTCATATGATGAGTGAGTATATGTATGAGTGACTATATAGAACTGTTGGTGAATGAGTGGATGTGTATATAGATAGTGGAATTACTGAATTGCTTGTTGTAACTGATATAGGTATCTCCATTTTTTTAAAAATTTCAGTTTCTATTTTTGAATATGAGTCTCAAGGGTTACATTATAGTGAAAGGAGGTCTGTCACTATGTCACAAGGATGGTGTCATGAGTGATGTCACTGACCATGTCATGAGTGATGTAATATGTGATGTCATCAGCAGTGCATTGCACGCGCAAGTTATAGTGAGTCCGACTAACTATAACGTGGGAATTTCAATGGTTTTATATCAGTAAAATTTCCAGCTAACTATAACTGGTGTGAAACCTATGGTTTTTTCAGTGAATTTAATAGGTTTTTTAAATGCTAATTCCTAACTATAACTGGTGTGAAACCTATGGTTTTTTTCAGTGAATATATATATATATATATATATTACCTACTGGCAATAGCCAGTAGGTATATATAGTTAGGATTAATTCCCTATGGGATTTCTGAAAATTCTATGTCTAATAACTTTTGCGTTTGTGGACGGAATCGGCTGAAATTTTCAGGAAAATGGCACATTTTGTTTCTGAGCAGCCCCTGCAAATTTGGTGGGGTTTCGTCAAGGGGGGGCTGAGAAAAAAGGGGGGTCCCAAAACGTGTTTTTCCCATGTTAATTTCCATAGGGCGGTTGGACTCACTTTTAGCTCGAACGGCTGAATGGATTTGCACGAAACTTGGCAAAATTGTAGGGACTGTTAGCCCGATGTGCCTTTGCTAGGTCTCAATATATGTGCTCCAGTAGTTTTTGAGAAATTAACGTTCAAACCAAGATATATATCTGTAGCAGCGCTCTGGGCAGCGATCCGGTCCGCTTACTTTTCGCTTATCGGAACTTTGCGCGCAGAAAGCTGATTGGCTCTCCGGTGTCTGTCAACATTCTAAACAGTCCGGAGCGGACGCCATCTTGTCTCTCGGTAGGATCGAGAGAGAAGAAGAGGTGGAAAACGAAAGGGGAATTTAATGAAAGGGGGCAAGGTATCCCCCTCTTGACCCCCTAGGAATGTTGTTGGGGTTATTAAAGGGTCCCGTGGGGAAAATAAAAAAAAAATGATTTTTCACGGTAGAAGCGCGGCCGCGAACTGGTAGCGAAACGGGAATTCGCCATTTTGTGCTTCGTTAATTAAATTACTAGTTATAAGTGGGTGCGGGAGACGTATCCTAATCCCCTATGTTTCCTGAGGGTGGCTGAGGAGGCTGATATATGTTGATACATCTCTTCCAGCGGCTGTGCGTGAGCTTTTTTTTTTTTTTGCTGCGTGACAGTCCGGAGCGGCCGCCATCTTGTCTCTCGGTAGGATCGAGAGAGAAGAAGAGGTGAAAAACGAAGGGGGAATTTATTGAAAGGGGGCAAGGTATACCCCTCTTGACCCCCTAGGAATGTTGTTGGGGTTATTAAAGGGTCCTGTGGGGAAAATAAAAAAATATATATTTTTCACGGTAGAAGCGCTTCACGGGCCGCGAACTGGGCCGCAAACTGGTAGCGAAACGGGAATTCGCCATTTTGTGCTTCGTTTTAATTGTTTAGAGACAAAAATTATCGTCGCACATCGGCCACAATGCATGAATATCGCTGAAAAGTCAGCGATATTCATGCATTATCCAGCAAATGCTCTTAGCCATGTTATCCACCTTCCATTGGATAACATGGCTAAAAACCGCTCTGTGCGTGAGGTTTTTTTTTTTTTTTGTTTTTTTTGCTGCGTGACGTTTGTTAACGTTCGATTCGATGGAAATCAGGAAGTGTTGAACACCATTTTGTCACTGCGAGTAAATATTTTGTTATAAATGAATCCTTATTGATAAACATTGTCTGCGCCATCTTGCGTTTTTGTCCAATGCCACAATTTTGTCGTGCACGGCAGCCATTTTAGATGCCTTGACCAGGGCCACTCTCTGCACGCCGTTGATTCTCAGCATGGCTCCCCACCCTCGCACGCATCTCCCCCACGCAATGGTCACCCCCGCTCTCTCTCTCATGCATGGGCCATATACTTCCCCCATCTGCGCTGCTCTTCTCTGAGAATCACACCCTGTGCCCGCCCGACACCTCCCTTTCACCCTATTCACTACCGCACCATCTGACACTCCTCTTCCTCTGTGTCCGATTGTCCAGGCCGGACCTAGGCTATCACCTAGCCCTGCGGATGTAGTGTATGGCTCCAGCTGTAGAGTATTCAGACATGCCAACCCTCCCAATTCAGGTGTGAGACTACTGATTTCAGTGCTAGTCTTTCGTTTCCCGATTCCTGCAAGGAAAAACCCGGGGGCATATTTCCAACAAGTAGCGGTAATTTTTGTCTCTAACTTGTTTAGAGACAATAATTATCGCCGCACTTCGGCGAATTTTATCGCACATAAACCTTGCTATTAGCAAGGTTTATCGCAAATACGATAAAAAATGGCCGCAATGCATGAATATCGCTGAAAAGTCAGCGATATTCATGCATTAGTCAGCAAATGCTCTTAGCCATGTTATCCACTTCCCATTGAACAAGCGCATGGTCTTTTAAAGATTTGTGAAGTACTCGGGGCGGGGGGGGGGGGCACTGGCAGCAATTTGCAGGCCAGGCAGTGTTCAACTCGTGCATCACCCTTTCTCTGCCTGCTATTGCGCTCCATGCTTCGGAAAGGTAAGAAAAAGAACGTGCATTTGAGTTTGAAATGTCCGATCTTGTAGCAGTACACTTGCAAAGCCCACACATGACAATAACCCGATTCAAGGCCCCATTCACCCGATTTTTAAAAAAAATATAGTACTCCAAGACAGTTACATTTTAAAACTTTATTAATATTTAAATATAACGAACGCAACAAAAACTGTAAATATATTTAACCATTTTTTGAAATTAACCAGAACTATAACGATAACAACAACAACAACAATAATATAACTTTTATGCCTAAATTACGGAAACATTTAGCTAATCTGCTAAAGGGGGGAGTCGCCATTTCTTTACAATAATCAATAATGAAAAATCCACATCAATAGGGTTGCCCGTTTTGTCGATGCAGCAGTATAGTGCAATATACACAGCACCTGGGGTGTCAAGAGTGAACAGGTCTTTCTTTGTTCCTTAAGATGTTATCTCCGAGAATGCTGATGCATTGGTGTCTGTACACTTCTTTGTCAATTCTGTCAAGATGATAACTGCTTTATAAACAGACGATATCTTTGTTTCGTCATTAGTGTTAAGTGTGTCTGAAACTACAGTGCCCTTCTGTTTTTTTTTCTTCAGGCTCTACAGAGTTTTGTGTGTTGTTCTTTTGAGCGACAATTATTCCAGAGGTTTCAGGTTCACTTGTTTTGTTCTGCAGTGAGTTAACAGCTTTAGAGAGTTCATGTTTATTTGCTATGTCCTGCTGTTCGTGAACTGCTTCAGAGACGTCAGCCTCATTTGTTATGCTTCAGTAGATCCTGGACCTGCCCGGCCGCGCCCAAAATGGCGCCGGTGTAAATGGGACTCGTAACTGCTTGTTCTGTACTGGTTGCCCAACCTTGATATCACGAGATACATATGCAGTTTTGAAGCACATGGCGGAGGCTTGTCTGCTGTAGTGGGGCGCCCCTTTATCGTTTCAGTTGCCATTCCGCCCGCTTTTGCTACACTGTGCCTCATCCGCCATTCAGCTGTTTACCGCCCGCTCTTACGGCTACAGCGTCTCGCTCACCATGTAGTTGAGTTGCTCCCACTCTTGCGGTGCAGCGGTAGGCGGCTTCCACAGGACTCTTAAAATGGCGGCCGGCTCTTCGGATTTGGGCCTGGTCCAGTAAAATGGCCCTGGGACACCTTGGAACTCGGACGCTTGTCTGCCAGGGCTTGGGTTCCATTCTCGAAAGCGTCCCCTCAGCCTTGAAGATTGTACAAAAGTCTTGGGGGCCTCCGACTCCCGCAGGCTTCCGGTGGGGAGCGGCTGCCATGATTGCTTGCGGAATGGCCACGACGGAGCTACGAGATGGTGGTGCTCTCATGGTGACGCCAGCTTCAGTCTGAAACATCCAGAAACAAGGTGGGGCTTTCATCGTTTGGGGAAAAAAAATGTTTTAATCCAATGAAAAGTGTTAATTTTAGGTCACATGACCTAGTCTTACATAATTAGGAAAAGAAAAGTAAAATGAACCAATGAAAAGTTTTATTAACAAGTCACATGACCTGTTATGCTTACGTTACGCGCTGCGCGGCGCGCTCTGGATCGTTTCCGGGAAGCTGCGCCTTGCGCACCGGAGCACATCCGGGTGCGCTAACGCGTCGCGTCATATGACGCATTACGCGACAATGCAGGTGCAGAATATAGTCAAAATGTCTCCACCAACCATAGGGTTTGCCGTTATTTTGGGCGGTGTGGGTGGCGGAGTCGAGCTGTTTTGCAGCCCTGATGGTGTGGAGCTCAATTCATTTCACTATTTTCGTATTTCTCATGAAGGGTTATTCCTAATGTTTGTATTTTACCGAGGTTAAAAAGAGATCGAATTAGTGGTCTACTGATTTTGCTCGATTACTTTTATTTTTTTACACGATTTTTCACTATTTGCAAAGACTAAACAGAGTATTGCGACTTTGTGCTTGTTTGTAAATAGAGAATGATCCAAAGAGAACCAATTGTAAAACAGTAAATGCTTGGATAATAATAAATCAAATGGAGAGACAAGCAGGTACGACGGATTACAATAGGGGTAAAGGTCTGCGTTAACTACCGTTCACTATCTGCAAAGAGAGAGTACTACTAAAAGAAAAGAGGGGAGTGGGGGGGGGGCAGCGTTCAAAGCACATCAGCGTGCATAAACACGAAAACGTTTTTACCGATCACGTACTTGACATTTGACAGCTTTTGATGTTTGCTATTAAAAAAACATTGAAATTCACAGAAAAAACCATAGGTTATACTCCATATATAGTTAGGAATTTGCATTTACAAAACCTTGAAAATTCAATGAAAAAACCATTGGTTTTAGGCCATATATAGTTAGGGATTTGCATTTAGAAAACCTTATTTTACTCGCATAAAACCATTGAAATTCCATATATAGTTATAAGCGCTAACTATATATCGCGCACCCGCAATCCACTGCTGATGATGTCACATATTACATCATTCATGACATGGTTAGTGACATCACTGATGACATCACTGATGACATCTCAAATGACATCACTGATGACATCACTGATTACAACATCCAGTGACTGTATGTTTCTGTAAAGTTAAAATATGTTTTACATATTGAAGAATGAGTGGATATATAAGTGTCTGGATGAAGGATTTACTAGGTGCATGACTGACTGACTGATTGAGTGAGTGATTAAATGTGTCTCACTGAGTGCATGGGTTAGTGACTAAACTGTTTTAATTTGTGCATCATTATATCTGTTGTTCTACAAAGTGCTGCATATGTTGATCAGTAGCTATATGAGTAACTGTATGGGTTATTGATTGGTTGTCCAAGTATTTGTATGGGAAACTGAGTGTGTGTGTATGGGTGGCTGGAAGGTGTGTGACTCTGTACATAGATGTGTGAGTAGTTGATTCACTATATGTATAGATTCAAAAGTGCATGTGCAAACAGCTGTATGGGCGGTTGACTGTGCATGAGTGTATTAGTGAGTGAATGGATATCTCAGTGCTACATGTCAAATTAAGTACATATGTAAAACACAGTACATGTGAGAGTTGACATCTATAAATAACTGTGCATAAGAGCCAGTGAATGTGTGAGTGGCTGTATGGATCATTGTGAACATGTATCAGAGATTGTATAAGAGAGTAAAGTAAATATGTGTTAGTATATGTTTGAATAAGTAAGGTGTGTATAACTGTATAGTTGAGAAAATGGAAGTGTGATTGATTTTTGGCATAACTGACTAGGTGTGTGAGTAACTCCATGGATGAGTGACAGTCTGTGACTGTCTGTTTACACTGATTGTATCTAAGGTTATATTAGAGTCTGAAGAGGTTCATGGTATTATCACATGAATGATATCATCAGTGATGTTATCAGTCATGTCAAATGAGATGTTTTCAGTGATGTCATCAGTGATGTCATTTGAGATGTCATCAGTGATGTCATCAGTGATGTCACTAACCATGTCATGAATGATGTAATATGTGACATCATCAGCAGTGGATTGCGGGTGCGCGATATATAGTTAGCGCTTATAACTATATATGGAATTTCAATGGTTTTATGCGAGTAAAATAAGGTTTTCTAAATGCAAATCCCTAACTATATATGGCCTAAAACCAATGGTTTTTTCATTGAATATATATATATATATATATATATATTTATATATTCACAGAAAAAACCATAGGTTATAGACCATATATAGTTAGGAATTTGCATTTACAAAACCTTGAAAATTCAATGAAAAAACCATAGGTTATAGACCATATATAGTTAGGGATTAGCATTTAAAAAACCTTATTTTATTTGCACAAAACCATTGAAATTCCATATATAGTTAGTTGCACTAACTATATATCGCGGACCCGCAATCCACTGCTAATGATGTCACATATTACATCATTCATGACATGGTCAGTGACATCACTGATGACATCACTGATGACATCTCAAATGACATCACTGATGACATCACTGATGACATCTCAAATGACATCACTGATGACATCACTGATGACATCTCAAATGACATCACTGATGACATCACTGACATCTCATTTGACATTACTGATTACATCACTGATGATATCATTTATGTGATAATACATCTTCAGACTCTAATATAACCATAGATACACTCAGTGTAAACAGGCACTCACAGACTGTCACACATCCATGGAGTTACTCACACACCTAGTCAGTCATGCAAAGAATCAATCACATCTCCATTTCCTCAACTATACAGTTATACACACCTTACTTATTCAAACATATACTAACACATATTTACTCTCTTATACAATCCTTGATACAAGTTCACAATGATTCATACAGCCACTCTCACATTCACTGGCTCTTATGTTCAGTTATTTATATATGTCAACTCTCACATGGAGTGTGTTTTACATATGTACTTACTTTGACATGTAGCACTGAGATATCCATTCACTCACCAATATACTCATGCACACAGTCAACTGTCCATACAGCTGTTTCTACATGCACTTTTGAACCCATACACTTAGGGAATCAACTGCTCACACATCTATGCACAGAGTTATACACCTCCCAGCCACCTACACACATACTCAGTCTCCCATACAAATACTTGGGCAACCATTCAATAACCCATATAGTTTCTGATATAGCTACTGATTTAAACATGCAGCAGTTTACAGAACAACATAAATAATGATTGCCAAATTAAGACACTTTAATCACTAACCCATGCACTCAGTGAGACACATTTAATCATTCTCTCATACAGTCAGTCATGCACCTACTAAATCCTTCATCCAGACACTTATACATCCACTCATTCTTCAATATGTAAGACATATTTTAACTTTACAGAAACATACAGTCACTGGGTGTTGTCATCAGTGATGTCATCAGTGATGTCATTTGAGATGTCATCAGTGATGTCATCAGCGATGTCATTTGAGATGTCATCAGTGATGTCATCAGTGATGTCACTGACCATGTCATGAATGATGTAATATGTGACATCATTAGCAGTGGATTGCGGGTCCGTGATATATAGTTAGTGCAACTAACTATATATGGAATTTCAATGGTTTTGTGCAAATAAAATAAGGTTTTTTAAATGCTAATCCCTAACTATATATGGTCTATAACCTATGGTTTTTTCATTGAATTTTCAAGGTTTTGTAAATGCAAATTCCTAACTATATATGGTCTATAACCTATGGTTTTTTCTGTGAATTTCATTGGTTTTTTAAAAGCTAATATCTATAACTGTAAAATATATTCTTTATTAAGTGACGTATCACGTAGCCCATGAGACGCCTCATGATGCATCGCATAACCGTGAGGTATCGTCTCTGCAGCGCAAACCAAACCCAAAACGTAAGCGCCAGAACACGCTTAAAGATATATATATATTTTTTTAACCTTAATTAGACAAAATCCACACGTGCACATATCACAAACGTTCAAAAAACACAATATGTCGGACTCCCGTTACGCTGCCGGTTAACTGCCCGGTTAACGTACCAGGAAGCACCTTTACCGCGAAAAATCGCATTTTTTTTTTCTTTTGCCCCGCAGGGAACTTTAATAGCCCCCTCATCAATCCTAGGGGTTCAGGAGGGGTCTGCCTTACCCCTTTCATTCATTTACACCTTTTTTTTTTCCACCTCTTGTCTCTCGATCCCACAGAGAGACAAGATGGCAGCCGCTCCAGACTGTTTACAATGATAACAGCCAATCAGCTTCTCCTCAGACTCCCGTTACACTGCCGGTTAGCTTCCCGGTTAGCTGCCCAGTTCGCGTACCAAAACGCGTCTCTACGGCGAAAAAATCGGATCTTTTTTTTTTTTGGCCCCGCGTGGCTTTATAATATCCCCCTCATCAATCCTAGGGGGTCAGAAGGGGTCTACCTTGCCCTCTTTCCTTCATTTCCCCCTTTGTTTTGGCCTCCTCTTGTCTCTCGATCCTACCGAGAGACAAGATGGCGGCCGCTCCGGACTGTTTACAATGTTGACAGCCAATCAGCTACTCCTCAGACTCCCGTTACACTGCCGGTTAGCTTCCCGGTTAGCTGCCCGGTTAGCGTACCAAGACGCGTCTCTACTGCGAAAAAATCTGATTTTTTTTTTTTTTTTTGGGCCCCGCGTGGCTCTATAATATCCCCCTCATCAATCCTAGGGGGTCAGAAGGGGTCTACCTTGCCCCCTTTCCTTCATTTCCCCGTTTGTTTTGGCCTCCTCTTGTCTCTCGATCCTACCGAGAGACAAGATGGCGGCCGCTCCGCACTGTTTAGAATGTTGACAGACACCGGAGAGCCAATCAGCTTCGCATCGCAAAGTTCCGTTACGCGAAAAGTACGCGAACCGGAGCGCTGCCCGGAGCGCTGTTACAGATATATATCTTATTTTAAACGTTAATTTCTCAAAATCCACTGAAGCACATATATTGAGACCTAGCAAAGGCACATCGGGCTAACAGTCCCTACAATTTTGCCAAGTTTCGTGCAAATCCATTCAGCCGTTCGAGCTAAAAGTGAGGCCAACCGCCCTATGGAAAAATGAATGGGAAAAACGCGTTTTGGGACCCCCCTTTTTTCTCGGCCCCCCCTTGACGACCCCCCCCCCAAATTTTCAGGGGCTGCTCAGAAACAAAATGTGCCATTTTCCTGAAAATTTCAGCCAATTCCGTCCACAAACGCCAAAGTTATTAGACATAGAATTTTCAAAAGTTCCATAGAGAAAAAATCCTAACTATATATACCTACTGGCTATCGCCAGTAGGTAATATATATATATATATATATATATATATATATATATATATATATATATATATATATATATATATATATATATATATATATATATATATATATATATCCATGAAGTTTAGCCAAATGAACAGAGAGAAGCCAGCCGGCAGAATTTGAATCCATTTCATTAAAGAAAATCATTGCACACAGCACGAGCGCGAACATTAGTCTCCTCATTCCATTTTACTGCCAGACGCGTTTCGAGATGTTAATCTCTTCCTCAGTGGCAATCCATCAACTGATGCACGGCATACTCGCACTTTTCAATTAGTCATATCTAAGCCCCAGTGGGCGTGGCCACTTGCATGGCCTTCTGGATACTGTAGTGCATGTGAGTCCGTTTCTCATAGTTGAAATATAATATTGTATTCAGAACCCCAGTGGGCAGAGGCTCAATGTCTTTGCTCCGTGCCTGTTCCACTTTAACAATGACCTTCGTGGATACTGCCATCCTTGCATGACACCGCTTGGCGCCCTCGCAGACCCACATTCACGTGGTGGGCTTCTCTCGCGGCTTGGCTCTGCCGCTGAAAATCCATGAAGTTTAGCCAAATGAACAGAGAGAAGCCAGCCGGCAGAATTTGAATCCATTTCATTAAGGAAAATCATTGCACACAGCACGAGCGCGAACATTAGTCTCCTCATTCCATCTTACTGCCAGACGCGTTTCGAGATGTTAATCTCTTCCTCAGTGGCAATCCATCAACTGATGCACGGCATACTCACACTTTTCAATTAGTCATATCTAAGCCCCAGTGGGCGTGGCCACTTGCATGGCCTTCTGGATACTGTAGTGCATGTGAGTCCGTTTCTCATAGTTGAAATATAATATTGTATTATGTGTATTATATGTTGCCAGATGGTTGTTTTTTCTCAACTGGATGTTTTCATTTATTTCAACTGTGACCTACTGTTTAAATTTCTTCTGTAAACATGCTTGGTGTGTATTGTTTTGGCCTCTTTGCACTTGCCTTTATTATGTATTAACATACTACAAGATGGCCGCCACAATATGCAATTTTTTTCAGGACATATTTTGTCTAGTCCATCTTATATGTCAGGATATGTATTGGGGTCTCACCTTTCAATCTTTGCGATCAAGACTGTTCGCAGTCGAAACGTGTGACTGGATTGAATAAACCTGTGCTGTGACTAGCCTGAGTGTGCACTCTTCTTGGACTCTTTTGTGTGATATGTATATATATATATATATATATATATATATATATATATATATATATATATATATATATATATATATATATATATTACCTACTGGCTATCGCCAGTAGGTATATATAGTTAGAATTTTTTCCCTATGGGACTTTTGAAAATTCTATGTCTAATAACTTTGGCGTTTGTGGACGGAATCGGCTGAAATTTTCAGGAAAATGGCACATTTTGTTTCTGAGCAGCCCCTGAAAATTTGGTGGGGTTTCGTCAAGGGGGGGCTGAGAAAAAAGGGGGGTCCCAAAACGCGTTTTTTGCATTGAGTTTTCCATAGGGCGGTTGGACTCACTTTTAGCTCGAACGGCTGAATGGATTTGCACGAAACTTGGCAAAATTGTAGGGACTGTTAGCCCGATGTGCCTTTGCTAGGTCTCAATATATGTGCTCCAGTAGTTTTTGAGAAATTAACGTTCAAACCAAGATATATATCTGTAACAGCGCTCTGGGCAGCGATCCGGTCCGCTTACTTTTCGCTTATCGGAACTTTGCGCGCAGAAAGCTGATTGGCTCTCCGGTGTCTGTCAACATTCTAAACAGTCCGGAGCGGACGCCATCTTGTCTCTCGGTAGGATCGAGAGAGAAGAAGAGGTGGAAAACGAAGGGGGAATTTAATGAAAGGGGGCAAGGTATCCCCCTCTTGACCCCCTAGGAATGTTGTTGGGGTTATTAAAGGGTCCCGTGGGGAAAAAAAAAAAAATGATTTTTCACGGTAGAAGCGCGGCCGCGAACTGGTAGCGAAACGGGAATTCGCCATTTTGTGCTTCGTAAATTAAATTACTAGTTATAAGTGGGTGCGGGAGACGTATCCTAATCCCCTATGTTTCCTGAGGGTGGCTGAGGAGGCTGATATATGTTGATACATCTCTTCCAGCGGCTGTGCGTGAGCTTTTTTTTTTTTTTTGCTGCGTGACAGTCCGGAGCGGCCGCCATCTTGTCTCTCGGTAGGATCGAGAGAGAAGAAAAGGTGAAAAACTAAGGGGGAATTTAATGAAAGGGGGCAAGGTATCCCCCTCTTGACCCCCTAGGAATGTTGTTGGGGTTATTAAAGGGTCCCGTGGGGAAAATAAAAAAAAAATGATTTTTCACGGTAGAAGCGCTTCACGGGCCGCGAACTGGGCCGCAAACTGGTAGCGAAACGGGAATTCGCCATTTTGTGCTTCGTTAATTAAAGTACTAGGTATAAGGGGGTGCGGGAGACATATCCTAATCCCCTATGTTTCCTGAGGGTGGCTGAGGAGGCTGATATATGTTGATACATCTCTTCCAGCGGCTGCGCCATCTTGCCTTTTTTCGAATGCCACAATTTTGTCGTGCACGGCAGCCATTTTAGATGCCAGGCTGGTTCCAGGCTATCACCTAACCCTGCGGATGTAGTTTATGGCCCCAGCTGTAGAGAATTCAGACATGCCAATCCTCCTGATTCAGGCGTGTGAGTACTGATTTCAGTGCTAGTCTCCCGCCTCCCGATTTCTGCAAGCAAAAACCCGGGGGCATATTACGAACAACTAGCAATAATTTTTGTCTCTAACTTGTTTAGAGACAAAAATTATCGCCGCACATCGGCGATTTTTATCGCAGATAAACCTTGCTATTATCGCAGAAAAGTCAGCGATATTCATGTATTATCGACCTAATGCTCTTAGCCATGTTATCCACCTCCCATTGGATAACATGGCTAAGAACTGCTCAGGGCAGGTGTTAGATTTTGGAGATATTCGCGCTTAGCGCGAATATCTCCAAAAGTTGGTAATAGAAGGTAGCGATGTTAGGGACTGTTTCCAGTCGCTAACATCTTGGCACGCCACTTTGCATGTCATTAGTGATAAGTATCACTGACATGCAAAGCGGGGCCCAAGATGGTCGCTATCTCCTTTTAGCTGTCACTAACTGGTGTTAGCGACAGCTTGATAATAGGGAAATAATTTTATCTCCGCTTTCATGGTTTTTAAAGCCAAAAAAGCGGAGATAAACCCCCTTGATAATATGCCCCACGATTCCTTGGGGGTTTCAGCTGACAGGGCTTGGTATTGTGTTACATGGTAATTTTTCCAGGAAACGTCAGGGGGTCGATGCAGGGGTTCTAGAAGAGGTGATAAACCATTTAAGCCTCATGAACAAGCGCATGGTCTTTTAAAGATTTGTGAAGTACTCGGGGCGGCGGTGTGTGTGTGCCCTCTTTCAGGAGCGGGCAGGGGGGCACTGCCAGCAACTTGCCAGGTCAGGTAGTGTTCAACACGTGCATCACCCTTTCTCTGCCTGCTATTGCGCTCCATGCTTCGGAAAGGTAAGAAAAAGAACGTGCATTTGAGTTTGAAATGTCCGATCCTGCAGCAGCACACTTCCAAAGCCCACACATGACAATAACCCGATTCAAGGCCCCATTCACCCGTTTTTAAAAAAATAGATAACACTCCAACAATGTAAGGTTATAAAACTTTATTAACTACTAACTTTAACAAACGGAACAAAAACTAAAAACATTTAAACATTTCTGAACACAAAAAGCAACAATGGTTAGAAGCTGTCTTTTGTGCGAATAGTCCCAAGGCAGCAC